>NC_091067.1:93328948-94008948 GCF_000393655.2 Nicotiana sylvestris
ATGTCTGGCGTATTGCTATGATGAAAAGGAAATCTAGAGAGAGTAAGGGGTACAGTACTCTTAAAGTAGACAATAGAAAATCAAGAAGTCAAAAGGTTGGGTAGAAACACGTTCACCAAGTCCAACTATACGCTGGGCCGCCTTCCAGCCTACTATTTCCACGTTTGGAGTTGGTGCGGTAGTTATTCTACAGATGATCAAATTAACTTATTTTCAACCCCTCTTTAATTTATCCTCATCATATATTTAGGATCTTTAACTAATTTTGAATTTTAACATTTTTTATTTTTATTTAATAATTCTCTGAAAATTATTTTCTTAAAACTAATTATATTTATAAGGGATTTTACACAAATAGCCGGCCGAATTCACTATTGATCTATTGAGATAAATTAATTATGTGTTTGGTTTAGATTTTAGTGTGATTTTGAGTTAATGTTTTGAATGAACTGGATTTGATTTGACTTTTCGGAAAACAAATTGTACGTGTTTGGATTTATATTTGAAAGAATTGACTTGGAAAAAAGGTGTGTGTGAATTTGGTTGCTTTCCAAGATTTATGTGTTATATATTTTTCTTCAAACTTTTCAAAAACAATGTCAACAAACCCTCTAAAATATTCTAGATGCTATATTAGAATATTAGAAAAAATAGCAAAGATTGACCAAACGATGGGAAGAAGAAATAAAGATTTAAAAAATAGGTACCCTCCCCCCAGGCCAGAAAAAAGAAGAGTTCTTTTATTTATTTATAAGAATATAAAAATTCAAACAGTGTGGATTTTAGGTTGGAAATCAGACTTTTAGCTGATTTCTAGTTCCGAACACCAAACTACCCTTGATTTTTTGAGTTGATAGCTCTGTTAGGTTACGTAATAGGCAAAAAGAACATAGTACTGGTAAGCGTATCCGCGAGGGTTTAGGTTCAAATTTCACCGAAAGCAAAGAAATATTAGGTGATTTTTTTTATATTTGTCTACTTATGCTAATGTAAGGTAATAAATTATTCATGGAATTAATTGAGATACGCATAAATTGCCTCGGATATCATTGTCAAGTGCGGATTTATAGGAAAAATTGTTGGGTTTGTGAACACATGATTTTTCTGCAAAATTAGATGTTTTTATGTTCATATTTTCTAAAAATTTGTATATGTTATAAATAGAGTGTTATTTAAGGTGAATGTCTATATTTTGGAAAGATTTTAGGGATTTTACTTGGTGGCTAAGTCACTCTTTCCCTATAAATAAAGGGGTTCTATAACCTGTTTGGCCAAGCTTCTTTTTGGCCAAAAGTGTGTTTTTTTTTTTTGCCAAAAGCACTTTTGGCCAAAAATTAAGGTGTTTGGCCAAGCTTTTGGAAGGAAAAAAAATGCTTTTGAGGAGAAGTAGAAGCAGTTTTGGAGAAGCAGAAAAAAATAGCTTCTCTCCAAAAGCACTTTTTTGAGAAGCACTTTTGAGAAAAATACACTTAGAAGCAATTTTTTAAAGCTTGGCCAAACACTAATTGTTGCTCAAAAGTGCTTTTCAAACTAATTAGCCAAACACAAACTGCTTCTCACCAAAAGTACTTTTGAGAAAAACAGTTTTGAAAAAAAAACACTTCTCAAAATAAGCTGATTTTTGCAGCTTGGCCAAACAGGCTACTATTCTATTGTAATTCATCCCAAATTAATAAGAATTCTCTCTCTACTCTTATTCTTCTCTTATTGTTTTATAACACGTTATCAACACAAGATTCTAACCAATTGAGTAGAGGCTTTGGGATACGTGCGTAGTGTTCAACTTGTACATAATATTGAGCATCATGATTGTCAGTTGTTCCACGAACTTCCTTCAGGATCAAGAAGTGGAAATTCGTCCCATTGAATTTGGTTCATTCTCATTCCCTTAAGAGAATGTGATAGCAATATGTGATAAGTCTAAAAGAAGACAAAAATATTACTATGAATGTATCAATGGATGTGGACATGGCAATAAACGAAATTATAATCGTCATCATTCTGGTAATGAGAACAATAAGTATTCTTAAAATAATCCTTCCCTATGTGAAAGTAATATTTGTCATAGATTTGACATGAGATTTTGTAAAGCACATATAGATGATTATGTTCCATTCATAATGTGGATGTGACAAAGATTTATGAATACATATTCATTCTTGGAAGAATATGAGCATGCTAGTGGTATATACCACACTCACTTCTAGAATGAGGTTTGGGAGGAAATAAGAAAATAATATTATTATTATGGCATAAATGGTCATTGGTCACGTACTTATTGTACGCCAAAATATTTTGGCAATGTGATTATTAAAAGACAACGGTAATACAAGAAATAGATCTTGCATACAACTTTGACTATAACCATAATGATATAACTTTCTCTTTAAAGAAATAATCACCAATCCGGTCTAAAAGTCCGAAGTCGAATCCCACAGAGAACTAAGGTTTAGCTACAACTGTTCACTATCACCAAGAAGACAAGCTTGAACAATTTCTAACTTATAGATATTAAGATTCTTGTGTTTAAATAATTAACTAACAAATTAAAATAGTAAATTAACAACTAAAGATACTAAGGGTTAGAGACAAGATTAAGGAGGTCTAGAGTTATGATTTTCCCAATTGTCGGAATCCTTTCTGCTACGTTTTTTATAAATTTGTCTAAATCTTCTCTAACGATCATGAGCGCTCTAAGTGTTGTAATTCTCTCCCGAGTAACTACCATAATTTACTAGACATATTCTCCCGAATTACGCTAGCTGTCATTAAGTACGACTCACTCGGATCGCACCAAGATTTCGTTATCCCTAATCCCACCTTTAAACCTTCCGTATTGATCCCTCATATATGTTTGGAATGATGTTGGTCAACAACTCCCTAAATATGTACTCTCTCTCGAGTAATACACACTAAATAGGCACAGTCGATTGAGAGCTCTTCAACCAACCACAATAATAACGTAGTTGAACAAATAAAGAAAAATAATATAGAAAATCTATATTAACGTAATAAGAAAATCATCCTCCAAAAGGTTCCATCAAAACCCTAGATAACAAATTAGCTATTCATAATAGTATGCAAAACTACAATACTAGAATTCATAACCAATAATAGAAAATAGGAAGAAGGAAGTGAAAAACTCGTAGAAGAATTCTTCGCCTTGCTCCTACTGTGCTCTTGCCTCCTTAGGTCGAATCTCCTGTCTCCTTAGTTAGTGGAGTACCAGAGTAAATTTATCATTTTTCATATGTTTATTATCAACGTTTACCCTCACACCTTTCTCTTGAAAAGAAAGAGATAAAAGTGCTTTAAAAAAAACTATATATGGAATACAAATGCATGCAAACAACTACCGTAGACTTTAAATGATGGGGAAAAAAGGGGTAGACTTTAAATGTTAAGAATAAAAGGCAAATGGAAACACATTAATAATTAATAGTGATGCTTAATAACAAGCTAGAATCTAGAAAACTAGACATAAGATGTCAAAAGAGATTGAAAATAAAGAATGACAAGTATTTGTTTGAAAATCTTGAACTGGATTGTGATTTGTAGCATACATATATACTCCTACTAATTGAATATTACCTCTTTATTTTATTTTATTATTTTTTTAAAAATATTTGTCCTTGAATCGTTGCTGCCAGTAACCAAATTTCACCAAAACTAACTAAAGTCAAACTTCTTTCATGACTTATAGATGAATTATGTCTTTGTGCGTTGTAAAGAGTTGACTTCCCTTGTATTCACATGGGACAATTTCATATATAATTCCAAACATTACACAAATTTCAATTTATAGGAATAAAGAAATACAGCAATTCTTTCTTTCTTTTTGAAGCCAAAATTAGACAAAGTGCCGATTTGCCCTTTGTAATGTTGCCAATGGAACAGCTTACGTAAAATATCATCCAAAGGAAAAGAAAAATTCGTATAACGACTCGGCCGGTCGTTTCATGAGTTACAACCCCGTTTTTTCCATTTCTACTTCTTTATGTGTTGTTCAGCTACATTTCATCGTATCGTGTTGGTTGGTTCGGGTTTGGAGTAGCGTTGGAGTGTTATGAGACACTTAGTCTCTTAAGTTGGCCATTTAGTTGGAAAAATCAACCGGAAGTTGACTTGTGGGTAAATGATCTCGAAATTTGGTTTTTATGGTTCAGATAGCTTTGTTAGGTGATTTGGAACTTAGGAGCATGATCAAAATGTAATTTGGAGGTCCGTGGTAGATTTAGACTTGAATTGGCGAAATTGAAATTTTGGCATTTTCCGGTCGGTAGTGAAAATTTTGATATCGGGGTCGGAATGGAATTCTGGAAATTGGAGTTGGTCCGCTATGTCATTTTTGATGTGTGTGCAGAATTTCAGGTCTTTCGGATGAGGTTTGATAGGCTTTCTGATCGTTTGCGGAATTCGGAAATTTTGGAATCCTTAGGTTTGAATCCGACGGTGTTTTGATGTGTCAATGTTGTTTTGAGTGTTCCGAGGGTTGGTATGAGTTTGAATGATGATATGTGACTTGTTCGTATTTTTGGTTGAGGTCCCGGGGCCTCGGGATGAATTCGAAAGATTTTTAGAAAGTTTAGTTTTGAAATTGAGCAGCTTCAGCTGTTGCTCCTATCATAACCGCACCAGCGGATTGGAGACCGCAGAAGCGCTAGAGCAGCCGCAGAAGCGGCCATAAGCGAGAAGGCCAGAAGTCGCAGGTGCGGAAGATGGAATGCACCTGCGGTCGATGCTGCCATAAGCGAGAAGGCCAGAAGTCGCAGGTGCGGAAGATGGAACGCACCTGCGAGACCGTAGGTGCGGGTAGGGAGGCGCAAGTGCGATTTAAGGGAAATAAGTGAAAACCACATATGCAGTTGGTTAGACCGCAAAAGTAGTACTGCAGAAGCGAGAAAAGGACCGCAGTTGCGGAATCCCTGGGTCAGAAAGTATATAAGCTTCCCTTCGCGAATTTTTGCCCATTTCCACCATTTTTGAGACGGGCTTGGAGCTTTTTGAGAGGATTTGAAGAAGGATTCGAGGGGTAACGCTTGGAGGTAAGGTTTTTAAACTCAATACTTAATTCTATGGTGATTTCTAACTGATTAGACATGAAATTAGTGGAATTTAAATGTTAAAATTGGGAAATTAGGGTTTGAAATTGGAGAGTTTAAATTTGGGATTTGAGGGGCCATTTGAGGTCCGGTTTTGATGTTCTTGGAATGTATAGACTCGTGGAAGGATAAGGATTCTAGTGATGTGATTTTTATCGGATTTTGAGGTGTGGGCCCAGGGGTCGGGTTTGACCAATTTTGGGATTGTTGATGTAATTTGATTATTTTCGCGTGGGCTTTGTTCCCTTAGCATATATTGATGTTATGATTCTGATTTTGGATAGATTCGAGTCGAGTGGCAAAGGCATCGCGGAGTAAATTTTCATCAGATTCGAGGTAAGTAACGATTGTAAATCTGGACCTGAGGGTATGAAACCCCGGAATTTCGTACTGTTTTGGTAAATGAGGTGACACACATGCTAGGTGACGAGCGTGTGGGCATGCACCTGTAGGGATTGTGACTTGGTCCGTCCCGTGAAATTTGTAGAATTATCTATTTTGATAAACTCTATGTGATATCTGTGTATTTTAGAAATGAACCTATCAATTTGGGCTGAATGCCATGTTTGGGACCTTGTGCCGAACTGTTTGGACCCTCGGGGGGTATTTTACAACTTTCCTCGCACTGTTTTGATTCGAGAGCATATCCTCAGTCATGATTTTTACCTGTTTACTTTTTATTTAGTTTCATTACACTGTTTTAAATATTTGAAAGTTGTTTGTGCTGAGTTTTCCTGATTTTTCACTGAAATGCCCGAGTGGCTGTGAGATTGATGACTGAGAGGGGCCAAGGGCTGGATGGTGAGGGTCATATATATATTATGGATCGGGTTGCACGCCGCAACGATATTTATATGGATCGGGTTTGGATCGGGCTGCACGCCGCAGCGATATAGTGCTTGGGTCGCCCCTCCAGAGTTTGCACACCCCCAGTGAGCGCAGTCGACCATATATTACGGATCGGGCTGTACGCCGCAACGATTATTATTATGAGATATCTATTGAGCAGGAATGCTGAGTTAGAGTGCTGATTGACGAGAGTTGAGTCACGAGTAACTGAGAGACTGCCTATATATATATATATATATAGGCAGTAAGTGATGCTTTGCCCGAGGTGCTTATTTATGAAATTACTATTTCGTTCTTCTTTTATACTGAGCCTCTATTGAGAAATGTGTTGAGCAAATGTTCTAAATAACCTTCATTGAAACTGGAGTTTACGAGTTATTTGGCAATTTAACTACGGTTTTGACATTGATATTTCCATTGAGATTTTATGTTAGATGTGTATATGATATAAATGCTTGTCACTTGTCATGACCCCGGTTCGACCTCCATGAACCATCATGATGACACCTAGTCCTCTACGATTAGGTAAGCCTAAATTGCGGAAGATAACCAAAATGCGGAATAAAACAAATTAAAAACAGAATGAAGAGTGATAAAAACAGTGTTAAAAGTGCCGCTCGACATATAAAACACAACATTCTCAGAATCAAGTACACTATCCCAAAAATCGAAAACTCACGGAACCACAAGCCTTTGGATATCTACAATGTCTAACTCCAGAATATCTAACAAGGGAAAGAAATACAAAGGGACAAACATTTAAAAGCTAGAATAGAAAGGGACTCCTCGGTCTGCGGACGCGGCATATGTACCTCGAAGTCTCTAGAGCAGTTGCCTTGCCTCACGGGTGATAGGACCGAGTTGCAGTACCTGGATCTGCACATGAAAAACATGCGCAGAAAGGGCATGAGTACACCACAGCGGTACTCAGTAAGTGCCAAGCCTAACCTCGGTCGGGTAGTGACGAGGAAGGTTAGGGCCCTACTGAGGTTAAATAAAATATAAAGTTCGACAGTGTAGAACAAAAAAATATAAATAAGTACAACAATAAAAGTAACACAAGATATAAAGGGCAACAACAACTATTACAGAGACAAGGTAAACACAGAAAGAAATACGGTTCAACACCAA
The DNA here is from genome assembly GCF_000393655.2 of Nicotiana sylvestris. Lineage (NCBI taxonomy): Eukaryota > Viridiplantae > Streptophyta > Magnoliopsida > Solanales > Solanaceae > Nicotiana > Nicotiana sylvestris. Next base: position 93,336,031 of record NC_091067.1, read on the forward strand.
AATAACAATCGGGGATCTCTCACGATACCGTCCTGTAGTTCCAAATATACAAATCCAATGGATCTCTCGGGATACCGTCCCATAGTCCAACTCATAATGTGCGGGGATCTACCGGAATCCCATTCCGTAGTCCCAAATGTAAATACCCAGTACTAGGGGAATCTACCAGGTGCATTCCTATAGTTCCATATAACTGTGCAGGGGGATCTACCGAAATCCCACATCCGTAGTCCCAAAATAAATAGACAAGGGGGCGCTACCGGAATCCCGCATCCGTAGTCCCAATGTAAATACATAGCAACAACAGGAAAAATATTCAGAAATGGCAAGTTTCATATCAAGGCAAACAAGTAATTCTAGCCTAGCATGTTGCACATAATTCAGGTAAGTCAATTTGAGCAAGTAAAGCAATTAAGTCGGTTAGACATGCTTTCCTAAGCTAATAACAGGCTTAATGTGCAAGTAATAAAAACAGGAAAGGAAACATGCTAGTAATTACTTAATGACAAACGGATTTCCAACAATTAGCACAAGTACACACTCGTCACCTCACGTACAAGGCATTTCAATTACCAAATATACGAAATCCTAAGGGAAGGGTCCCCCACACAAGGTTAGACAAACCACTTACCTCGAACCGGCTTAATAATCAACCTGAAACCACGCTCTTGCCACGAGTACTCGACTCCAAATGACCCAAATCTATTCAATTCAATTGCATAATATAAGTAACACTTCATGTAACTAATTCTACAAAGAAATTCTAAGCTAATACGTGAAAATAGGTAAAATGACCAAAATGCCCATTGGGCCCACATCTTGGAATCGGGTAAAATTTATATTTTCAGAATCCTCATATTCCCATGAGTTCATGCATACCAAAATTATCCAAATCTAAGGTCAAATTCCCAATCAAAAGTCGGATTCTAGGTTTAAGAACTTTTTTCCAACTTTTCCCCAATTTTCATCTCCAATATGAAATTAAATGATGAAACTAACTATAGATTGATGGAATATAACTAGAAAGTGTTAAAGAATCATTACCCAATGACCTCCTCTTCAATTTCCTCTCAAAATTGCCCTGTCCCGAGCTCTAAATCGAATTTCCAATTTTTGAAACTAAACCCTCGAAATTTCATATTTCTGCCCAGCTATTTTCGCATCTGCGGTCCTGTATTTGCGGAACAATGGTCGCATTTACGACTTTTCACTTAAGGCCCAAATTTCCGCATCTGCGGCTATCCTTTCGCAGATGCGGGGCCGCTTTTGCGGTGAAGACCCCGCTTCTGCGGTCCCTGCTGCCTTTCCTCCTTTTTCACTTTTGTGGTAGATCCACCACTTTAACGGTAGATCTGCCGCTTCTGCGGCTCCGCACCTGTGGTCCCACACTCGCAAGTGCGGTTATGACAGAAGAACAGCTGAAGCTGCAACTCCAAACTCCCAAAATCTTTCCGCCAACCATCCGAAATCATCCCAAGGCCCCCGAGACCTCAACCAAACCTACCAACATATCCCATAACTCCATTCAAATTTGTTCCAACCTTCAGAATGCTCAAAACAACATCAAAACATCTATTTTTCATCAGATTCAAGCCTAAGAATTCCAAAAACTCTAAAAATACGTTTTTGATCAAAAAGTCTATCAAACCTCGTCCGAATGACCTGAAATTTTGGACACACGTCACATTAGACACTACGAAGCTACTCCAACTTCCAGAACTCCATTCCGACCCTCGAATCAAAATCTTACTATCGAACCGGAAACTTCAAAAATTCAACTTTCGGCATTTCAAGCCTAAATTAGCTACGAACCTCCAAAACACAATCCGAACATGCTCCTAAGCCCAAAATCACCCAACGGAGCTAACGGAACCATCTGATTTTTATTTCGAGGCCGTCTTCACACTGTTCCGACTACGGTAAACTTTCCAACACTTAAGCTCTTATTTAGGGACTAAGTGTCCCAAAACTCTCTGAAACTCAAAACTGAACATCCCGACAAATCAAAATAGGAGAAATAAACTCGGGAAAAGCAGTTAATAGGGGATCGGGGCGTAAATTCTTAAAACGACCGGCCGGATCATCACATCCTCCTACACTTAAACATTCGTTCATCCTCGAATGAGCATAGAGACGTACCTGAAGTAGTGAAAAGATAAGGGTAACGGCTGCACATATCCTACTTGGTCTCCCACGTCGCCTCCTCGATCGGTTGACTTCATCACTGAACCTTTACTGCAGCAATGTTCTTTGACCTCAGCTTTCTAACCTGCCTGTCCAATATTGCCACTGGCTCCTCAACATAAGATAGATCCTTGTCCAACTGGACTGAACTGAAATCCAGCACGTGTGATGGATCACTGTGATACCTCCGGAAAAACATGAACTACTGGATGAACTCCTGCCAAGCTGGGAGGTACGACAAGCTCATAAGCAACCTCCCCAACACGCCTCAATATCTCAAAAGGGCCAATAAACATCGGACTCAACTTTCCCTTCTCCCCAAATCTCATAACGCCCTTCATAGGTAAAACCTAAAGCAGAACCCGCTCTCCAACCATATAGGAAACATCACGAACCTTTCGGTCCGCGTAACTCTTCTGTCTGGACTAGGCTGTGCGGAGTCTATTCTGAATCACCTTAACCTTCTCCAAAGCATCCTAAACTAAGTCTGCGCCCAATAATCTGGCCGCACCTGGCTCAAACCAACCCATCGGGGATCAACACCGTCTACCATATAAAGCCTCATACAGTACCATCTGAATGCTGGACTGATAACTGTTGTTGTAAGCAAACTCTGCCAATGGCAAGATCTGATCCCAAGACCCTCCAAACTCAATCACACATGCACGGAGCATATCCTCAAGAATCTGAATAGTGCGCTCGGACTGTTCGTCCGTTTGCAGGTGAAATGATGTACTCAACTCTACCCGGGTACCCAACTTATGTTGAGCGGCTCTCCTGAACCGTGATGTGAACCGAGTACCTCTATCTGAAATGATGGAAACCGGAATACCATACAGATGAACAATCCCCCGGATATAGATCTTCGCCAACCGCTCTAAGGAATAAGTAGTACACACATGAATAAAGTGAGAGGACTTGGTTAGCCGATCCACAATCACCCAAATACCATCGAACTTTCTCAAAGTCCGTGGGAGCTCAACTACAAAGTCCATGGTGATCCGCTCCCACTTCCACTCTAGAATCTCCATCTGCTGAAGCAACCCACCCGGTCTCTGGTGCTCATACTTCACCTGCTGACAATTGAGATACCGAGCTACAAATTCAACTATATATTTCTTCATCCGCCTCCACCAATAGTGCTACCTCAAATCCTGATACATCTTCGCAACACTCGGATGAATGGAATACCGCGAGCTATGGGCCTCCTCCAGAATCAACTCCCGAAGCCCATCAACATTGGGTACACAAATCTGACCCTGCATCCTCAATACCCCATCATCACCAATAGTCACATCTCTGGCATCACCATGCTGAATCTTGTCCTTGAGGACTAGCAAATTAGGGTCATCATACTGTCGCTCCCTGATACGATCAAATAAGGAATACCGAGAAACCACGCAAGCTAAAACCCGACTGGGCTCCGAAAGATCCAATCTCACAAACTGGCTGGCTAAGTCCTGAACATCTATCGTCATAGGCCTCTCTGATGCTGGTAAATAAGTCAAACTCCCCAAACTCTCTGCCCGGCGACTCAAAGTATCGGCCACCACATTAGCCTTACCCGGGTGATACAAAATAGTGATGTCATAGTCCTTCAGCAACTCTAACCACCTCCTCTGGTGCAAATTTAGATCCTTTTGCTTGAATAGGTGCTGCAAGCTCCGATGGTCAGTATAAATGTCACAAAGCACACCGTATAAGTAATGGCGCCAAATCTTCAGGGCGTGAACAATGAAAGCTAACTCAAGGTCGTAAATAGGGTAATTCTTCTCATGTATCTTCAACTATCTGGACGCGTAGGCAATCACCCTACTATCCTGCATCAACACCACTTCGAGGCCAATTCTCGAGGCATCACAATAAACCGTGTAAGACCCCGAACTTGTAGGCAGTATCAAAATTGGGGATGTAGCCAAAGCTGTCTTGAGCTTCTGAAAGCTCGCCTCACACTCCTCCGTCCACTGGAACGGAGCACCCTTCTAGGTCAACCTGGTCATAGGGGCTGTAATCGATGAAAAACCCTCCACAAAATGACGGTATTAACCTGCCAAACCAAGGAAATTGTGGATATCTGTAGCTGAGGATGGTCTGCGCCAACTCTGCACGACCTTTATCTTCTTCGGATCCACCTGGATACCCTTACTCGATACCACGTGGCCTAAGGATGCCACTGAATCCAACCAAAACTCACATTTCGAGAACTTAGCATATAACTTCTTCTCTCTCAGAGTCTGAAGCACAGTCCTCAGGTGCTTCTCATGATCTTCCCGACTCCGGGAATACACCAGAATATTATCAATAAAGACATTGAAGAACGAGTCAAGATACAGCCAGAACACACTGTGCATCAAATGCATAAAGGCTGCTGGGGCATTGGCCAGCCCAAATGACATAGCAAGGAATTCGTAATGACCATACCGAGTCCTGAAAGTAGTCTTCGGGATATCTAGCTCCCAAATCTTCAACTAATGGTAACCTGAGCGCAAATCAATCTTGGAAAACACTCGTGCACCCTGAAGCTGGTCAAACAGATCATCAATACGAGGAAAAGTATAACAGTTCTTAACTGTAACTTTGTTAAACTGGCGATAATCAATACACATAAGCATAGAACCATCCTTTTTCTTCACAAACAAGATAGGAGCACCCCAAGGTGATACACTAGGCCGAATAAAACCCTTATCAAGCAATTCCTGTAACTGATCCTTAAACTCCTTCAACTTAGGAGGAGCCATACGATATAGAGGAATAGAAATGGGCTGAGTGCCCGACAATAGATCAATGCCAAAATTAATATCTCTATTAGACGACATGCCCGGAAGATCAGCTAGAAACATATCGAGAAAATCCCGTACTACTAGAACTGAATCAACAGAAGGGGTATCAATACTGACATCTCTCACATAAGCTAAATATGCGTCACACCCCTTCTCAACTATACGCTGAACTTTAAGAAAAGAAATAACTCTATTGGGAGTGTGATCTAAAGTACCCCTCCACTCAACACGCGGTACACCTAGCATAACCAGCATCATGGTTTTGGCGTGATAATCAAGAATAGCATAATGGGGCGACAACCAGTCCATGCCCAAGATAATGTCAAAATCTACCATGCTGAGCAACAATAGATCGGCTCTAGTCTCAAAACCACTAAGAGCAACCAAACATGACCGATAAATGCGGTCCATAATAAGAGAATCTCCTATAGGAGTAGAAACATAAACGGGGGAAGTCAAAGAATCCCGAGATACACTCAAATGCAGAGCAAAATAAGAAGAAACATAAGAATAAGTGGAGCCTTGATCGAATAGAACCAATGCATCTCTGTGACAAACCAATAATACCTGTGATGACAGAATCGGAGGCAACAACCTTGGTATGAGAAGGAAGGGCATAGTATCTGGTATGGCCTCCCCCTATAGGGTGACCTCTACCTCCCCGACCTCCACCTTAAGCTGGTTGAGCAGGTGGGGTAGCAATTGGTGCTGTGATCATAGCCTGAGAACTCTATGGGGCACGTTGTGGCTGAGAAGTCTGTGGAGGTGCACCCCTCCCAAGTCTAGGGGATTCCCTCACCACATGGCGTATGTCACCACACTCAAAACAACCTCGCGGCCGACGTGGCAGTGGAAACTGTGCGGTACGGGTACTTTGAGACCCCTGAACACCTGAAACACTATGTGAAGTCTGAGATACAAACTGAGCTGGCTGACCCACAAAACCTCTACCATGCCCCACTCTTCCTCCAAAATAAGGGCCAGTGGGTCTCTCCGGTCTACGAGGTCTCCTCACTCCCCTATACTCTCTCTCTTGACCTCGTCTGTCCTCTCTCTCCTGGACCCACCTATCATCTACTCGGCGAGAAGTCCTCTCCACCAGCCGGACTGGAACCACAGGCTATGTCGCCATGACACCTGGAACCCAACCAATGTGACCTTGCTGCTCTAGAGTGGGGACGACAGAAGTCTGGGTCCCTCCCCCGATCTGTGAAGTAGGTGGTACAACCTGAATCAACCCTGTCTGAACCAATGTACCAAACATGCTCAGGAACTGCGTCAGAGTCTCCTGAAGTGCCAGAGTAGTAGTAGCAGTAGGCGTATCAGGTTATTGGGTTATGGCTGGAGTTGCTGGTGGCTCCTCGGTGGCAGCTCGCGCGGGTGCCTGGTCATCTCCGGTGGTACGTGGCCTCACCATCTATGAGAGAATGGAAGACAGAGGTTTAGAATTGGTGATGTCAAAAATCTCGCATAAGGAAGTCAAATGAAGTGGAATTTTCCTAACGGTTACATAGCCTCTCGTAGATAAGTACAGACATCTCCATACCAATCCGCGAGACTCTAATAAATCGACTTGTGATTCATGACTCCTAAGAACCTAGAGCTCTGGTACCAACTTGTCACGACCCTAGTTCGCCCTCCGTGAATCATCGTGATGGAACCTAGTCCTCTACGACAAGGTAAGCCTAAATTGCGGAAGATAACCAAAATGAGGAATAAAACAAATAAAAAATAGAATGAATAGTGATAAAAACAGTGTTTAAAAGTGTCGCTCGGCATATACAACACAACATTCTCAGAATCAAGTACACTATCCCAAAACCAGGAAACTCATGGAACCACAAACCTTTGGATATCTACAACGTCTAACTCCAGAATATCTAACAAAGGAAAGAAATACATAAGGGCAAATGTTTAAAAGGTAGAATAGAAAGGGACTCCTCGGCCTGCGGATGTGGCATATGTAACTCGAAGTCTCTAGAGCAGTCGCCTCGCCTCACGGGTGATAGGACCGAGTCGCAGTACCTGGATCTGCACATGAAAAATATGCGCAGAAAGGGCATGAGTACACCACAGTGATACTAAGTAAGTGCCAAGCCTAACCTCGGTCGGGTAGTGACGAGGAAGGTCAGGGCCTTACTGAGGTTAAATAAAATATAAAGTTCAACAGTGTAGAACAAAACAATATAAATAAGTACAACAATAAAAGTAACACAAGATATAAAGGGCAACAACAACTATTACAGAGACAAGGTAAACACAGAAAGAAATACGGTTCAGCACCAAAATAACAATCGGGGATCTCCCAAACCGTCATGTAGTCCCAAATATGCATATCCAATGGATCTCTCGGGATACCGTCCCATAGTCCAACTCATAATGTGCGGGGATCTACCGGAATCCCATTCCGTAGTCCCAAACGTAAATACCCAGTACTAGGGGAATCTACCAGGTGCATTCCCATAGTTCCATATAACTGTGCAGGGGGATCAACCAGAATCCCACATCCGTAGTCCCAAAATAAATAGACAAGGTTCCGCTACCGGAATCCCACATCCGTAGTCCCAATGTAAATACACAACAACAACAGGAAAAATATTCAGAAATGGCAAGTTTCATATCAAGGCAAACAAATAATTCTAGCCTAGCATGTTGCACATAATTCAGGTATGTCAGTTTGATCAAGTAAAACAATTAAGTTGGTTAGACATGCTTTCCTAAGCTAATAACAGGCTTAATAGTGCAAGTAATAAAAACAGGAAAGGAAACATGCTAGTAATTACTTAATGACAAACGAATTTCCAACAATTAGCACAAGTACGCACTCGTCACCTCACGTACAAGGCATTTCAATTACCAAATATACGAAATCCTAAGGGGAGAGTCTCCCACACAAGGTTAGACAAACCACTTACCTCGAACCAGTTTAATAATCAACCCGAAACCACGCTCTTGCCATGAGTACTCGATTCCAAATGACCCAAATCTATTCAATTCAATTGCATAATATAAGTAACACTTCATGTAACTAATTCTACAAAGAAATTCTAAGCTAATACATGAAATTAGGTAAAATGACCAAAATGCCCCTTGGGCCCACGTCTCGAAATCGGGTAAAATTTATATTTTCAGAATCCTCATACTCCCATGAGTTCATGCATACCAAAATTATCCAAATCTAAGGTCAAATTCCCAATCAAAAGTCGAATTCTAGGTCTAAGAACTTTCTTCCAACTTTTCCCCAATTTTCATCCCCAATCCGAAATTAAATGATGAAACTAACTATATATTGATGGAATATAACTAGAAAGGGTTAAAGAATCGTTACCCAATGATCTCCTCTTCAATTTCCTCTCAAAATCGCCCTCTCCCGAGCTCCAAATTGAATTTCCAACTTTTAAAACTAAACCCTCGAAATTTTATATTTCTGCCCAGTTGTTTCCGCATCTGTGGTCCTGTATTTGTAGAACAACGGTTGCATTTGCGACTTTTCACTTAAGGGCCAAATTTCTGCATCTGCGACTATCTCTTCGCAGATGCGGGGCCGCTTCTGTGGTGAAGACCCCGCTTTTGCGGTCCCTGCTGCCTTTCCTCCTTTTCCGATTCTGCGGTAGATTTGCCAAATTTGTGGCTCCGCACATGCGGTCCCACACTCGCAGGTGCGGTTATGACAGAAGAACAGCTGAAGCTTCAACTCCAAAGTCCCAAAATCTTTCCGTCAACCATCCAAAATCATCCCGAGGCCCCCGGGACTTTAACCAAACCTACAAATATATCCTATAACTCCATTCAAACTTGTTCCAACCTTCGAAACGCTCAAAACAACATCAAAACACCTATTTTCATCGGATTCAAGCCTAAGAATTCCAAAAACTCTAAAAATACGTTTTCGATAAAAACGTCTATCAAACCTCGTCCGAATGACCTGAAATTTTGCACACACGTCACATTAAACACTACGGAGCTACTCCAACTTCCGGAATTCTATTTTGAATCTCGAATCAAAATCTAAATATCGAACCAGAAACTTCAAAAATTCAACTTTCGGCATTTCAAGCCTAAATTAGCTACGGACCTCAAAAATACAATCCGAACATGTCCCTAAGCCCAAAATATCCAACGGAGCTGACGGAACCATCAGATTTCCATTTTGAGGCTGTTTTCACACTGTTCTAATTACGGTCAACTTTCCAACACTTAAGCTGTCAATTAGGGACTAAGTGTCCCAAAACTCTTCGAAACTCAAAACCGAACATCCCAGCAAATCAAAATAGCAGAAATAAACTCGGGGAAAGCAGTTAATAGGGGATCGAGGCATAAATTCTTGAAATGACCGACCAGGTCGTCACATCACTGCACTCAAACTTTATTTACTTTGGTTACTTACTAAGTTGGCGTACTCACGTTACTCCCTGCACCTTATGTGTAGATCCAGCGCCAGAGCATCAGAGTGAGAGCTTTCAGCAGCTTCTGAGTATTTTCGGAGATAGCAAGATAGCTGCACGGAGTTCGCAACCCTGCCTTTCTCCTTCCTATCCTTAGTGTTATTTATTTTAGTCTTCTCTTCTTGTATTGAGTCAAAAGTACTGGACAGTATCTTAGTGGCCCATGACTAGTGACACCAGTATCGGGCGGTGTGGATGCATTTGCATACCTGTTTTCTTCCGTGTATTTTGTTAAATTAAATGCAAGACTTGTGTTCATAATTGATTTGGAAATGAATTTACAAAAGACATTTATGTTATTTGTGTTGATTCAGCTTGCCTAGTACTGTGAGAGGCGCCATTACGATCGAGTTGTTTATGGGTCGTGACAAGTTGGTATTAGAGCCTAGGTTATATAGGTCTCACAGGTCATGAGCCGATTTAGTCGAGTCACACGGATCGGCACGGAGACGTCTGTACTTATCCTCGGGAGGCTGCAGAACCTTTAGGAAATACTTCACATTCTTGAAATTCCTGTCGTGCGAATCTGTTGATTCTAGTACTAAACTTCTGTTATTCTATTCTCTCACAGATGGTGAGAACACATGCTACCAATCAGGATGGATGACCACCAGTTGGGGCCACTAGGGCCGAGGTCACAGTTGTGGCCGTGGCAGGGGCAGAGGTATAGCCCGTACAACATATGGGGCAGCACCTGCAGATCCAACAGTCGCCCCAGTTCATGATCAGATTCCAATGGGGGATACTCTAGCGGGGCCAGCTCAGGCACCCTTTGTGCCTATTGTTATTCCGGGTTTTTAGGAGACCTTGACTCAGATCTTCACCATATGCACTAGTCTTGCTCAGGCGGTCGTAATTTCTACTACAACATCCACTTCTCAAGCAGGGGAGGCACTCAGACTCCCGCCGCCCACACGCCCAAACAGGTTATTCAGGGATTGCAGACACTAGAGGCATCACCAGCCTAGCCGATTGCACCTGCTCAGGACTTTGAAGTACCAGTTATGCCTAAGGACGAGCAACGTCGATTATAGAGGTTTGGTAGACTTCAGCCTCTGAATTTTAGTGGTGTAGAGGGCGAGGATGCCCAGGGTTTCTTGGATAAGTGTTACAGGATTCTTCATACAACGGGTATTTTGGAGATCAACGAGGTAGCATTTATTACTTTTCAGTTTTCTGGAGCTGCATTCATTTGCTGGGAGGCTTATGAGAGGCTTAGGCCCATTGGTGCATCGCCCCTTACCTAGCAGCAGTTCTCCGTTCTCTTTTTGGAGAAGTATGTGCCATAGTCTCGCATGGAGGAGCTGCGTAGGCAGTTCGAGTAGTTGTGTCAGGGTGATATGAATGTGACGCAATATGAGATAAGGTTATTGGAGTTAGCTCGTCATATTGTTTGGTTGGTTCCTACAGATAGAGAGAGGATCAGGGGGTTCGTTGATGGCCTCACATATCAGCTTCGGATTCTCATAACCAGAGAGAGGGTGTCAGGTGCTACTTTTGAGGAGGTTGTTGACATTGCTTGCGAGATTGAGTCAGTTCATCACCAGGAGCGAGATGAGATGGAGGCCAAGAGGCCTCGGGGATCTGGTAGTTTTGGTGGTGTCTCTTCGAGAGGTCAGTTTCAGCACGGTAGATGTCATCCATTCAGGCATGCTCAATCGGCTCGCCCAGTTCATCATAGGGCATCGTCGGGCCTTGGTTCTCACAATTCTCATCAGGGCCATTCATCACTTAGTGTCCTACTAACCCAGAGTTCGTCCTGTGCTCCATCAGTTTAGGGCTCTTCTATACCAGGTCCTTCTACCGGTCATTCCGGTGCTAGAGGTTCCCTTCAGTACCCGTTCCTGCACTCGGGAGTTGTTATGAGTGTGGAGAGTTTGGACATATGAGGAGGCAGTGTCCTCATCTTCTTGAGGGTCCATCTCAGCAGATGAGTCAGCCCTCGACTTCAGCTCTAGTTACTTCACCACCCGCCCAGGTAGCTAGGGGTGGGGGTCAGTCAGCTAGGGGTCTCCCTAGAGGGAGAGGCCAATCAGGTGGCGGACATGCCCGTTTCTATGCCCTCATAGCCAGACCAGATGCCATTGCTTCAAATGCGGTGATTACAGGTATTGTCTTAGTTTGCCACAGAGATGCCTCTGTGTTATTTGATCCTGGTTCCACCTTTTTATATGTGTCATCATATTTTGCTCGTTATTTGGATACGCCCTGTGAGTCTCTTGTTTCCTCTGTTCGTGTATCAACTCCGATGGGTTATATTATTATTGTGGACCGCGTATATCAGTCATGTGTGGTGACTATTGGGGGTCTAGAAACCCGAGTGGACCTTTTGTTGCTGAGTATGGTGGAATTTGATGTGATATTAGGCATGGATTGGCTATCTCTATGTCAGGCTATATTGGACTGTTATGCTAAGACAGTGACACTGGCTATGCCGGGTGTGCCATAGATTGAGTGGCAAGGTTCGACTGATTTTTTCCCCAGTAGGGTGATTTCGTTTTTGAAGGCCTAGCGGATGGTTGGTAAAGGTTGTCTTTCATACTTAGCATTCGTGAGAGATGTCAGTGTAGAGACGCCTAGTATTGATTCTGTTCCAGTGGTGAGGGACTTTCTCGATGTGTTTCCTGCAGACCTGCTGGGCATACCCCCGGACAGGGATATTAATTTTGGTATCGATCTGGTGCTGGGCACTCAGCCCATTTCTATTCCACCGTATAATATGGCACCGGCGGAGTTGAAGGAGCAGCTTTAGAAACTCTTTGATAAGGGGTTTATTCGGCTTAGTGTGTCATCTTGGGGTGCGCCTGTTCTATTTGTGAAGAAGAGGGATGACACGATGAGGATGTGCATTGATTATAGGCAGTTGAACAAAGTTACAATCAAGAACAAGTATCCTTTGCCTCGTATTGATGATTTATTTGACCAGCTTCAGGGAGCGAGGGTGTTCTCCAAGATTGATCTCTGGTCAATGTACCACCAGTTGAAGATCAGGGACTCGAATATTCTTAAGACGGCTTTCAGGACCCGATATGGTCATTATGAGTTCCTTGTGATGTCTTTTGGGCTGACCAATGCCCCAACATCATTCATGTATTTGATGAACAACGTGTTTCGACCTTATCTCGACTCGTTTGTCATTGTATTCATTGATGATATTCTGGTGTACTCGCATAGTCAAGAGGAGCACGCGGAGCATTTGAGAGTGTTATTGCAGCGATTGAGGGAGGAGAAGCTTTATGCAAAGTTCTCCAAGTGTGATTTTTGGCTCAGTTCAGTGGCTTTCTTAGGGCATGTGGTGTCCAACGAGGGTATTCAGGTTGATACGAAGAAGATAGAGGCGGTTCAGAGTTGGCCCAAACCGTCCTCAACCACAGAGATTTGCAGCTTTCTTGGGTTGGCGGGTTATTACCGTCAGTTCGTTTAGGGATTTTCATCTATTTCATTACCCTTGGCCAAATTGACTCAAAAGGGTGCTTTATTTAGGTAGTCAGATGAGTGTGAGGCGAGCTTCCAAAAGCTCAAGACTGCCTTGACGACAACTCTAGTGTTAGTCTTGCCTTCAGCTTCAGGTTCATATACAGTGTATTGTGATGCTTCGAGAGTTGGTATTGGGTGTGTGTTGATGTAGGAGGGTAGAGTGATTGCTTATGCTTCTTGTCAGTTGAATCCCCATGAGAAGAACTACTATGTTTATGATCTAGAGTTGGCTGTCATTGTTCATGCGTTAAAGATTTGGAGGCATTACCTGTATGGTGTGTCTTGTGAGGTGTTTTCTGATCATCGTAGCCTCCAGCACTTGTTCAAACAGAAGGATCTTAATTTGAGGTAGCGGAGATGGTTGGAGCTGCTAAAGGACTATGATATTACTATCTTGTATCATCCGGGGAAGGCCAATGTAATGGCCGATGCTTTGAGTAGGAAGACGGTGAGTATGGGTAGTTTGGCGTATATTCCTGTTAGGGAGAGAGACCTCTTGCAGTTGATGTTCAGGCTTTGGGCAATCGGTTCGTGAGGTTGGATATTTTGGAGCTCAGTCGGGTCTTAGCTTGCATGGTTTCTCGGTCTTCCTTGTTTGATCGCATCAGAGAGCTCCAGTATGATAATCCTTATTTGCTTGTCCTCAAGGACAGAGTTCAGCACGACGATGCCAGAGATATGAATATTGGTGATGATGGAGTATTGAGGATGCAGGGCCAGATATGTGTGCCCAATGTAGATGGACTTCGGGAGTTTATTCTAGATGAGGCTCATAGCTCACGGTATTCCATCCATCCGGGTGCCACGAAGATGTATCAGGATTTGAGACAACACTACTGGTGGAGGAGAATGAAGAAGGATATTGTGGGATTTGTAGCTCGGTGTCTTAATTGTCAGTAGGTAAAATATGAGCATCAGAGACCGGGTGGCTTGCTTCAGTGGTTAGATATTCCAAAGTGGAAGTGGGAGCAGATGACCATGAATCTTGTAGTTGGACTCCCACGGACTTTGAGGAAGTTCTATGCTATTTGGGTGATTGTGGATCGGCTGACCAAGTCCGCGCACTTCATTCCTGTGTGTACTACCTATTCTTTAGAGCGGTTAGTAGAGATTTATATTTGGGAGATTGTTCGCTTGCATGGTATCCTAGTTTCCATCATTTCAGATAGAGGTACACAGTTCACATCACAGTTTTGGAGAGTCATACGACGAGAGTTGGGTACTCAGGTAGAGTTGAGCAAGCTTTTCACCCTCAGGTGGACGGGCAGTCCGAGCGCACTATTCAGATATTGGAGGACATGTTGCGCGCTTGTGTCATTGATTTTGGGGGTTCATGGGATCAGTTTCTATCGCTTGCGAAGTTTGCATATAACAACAGTTATCAATCGAGTATTTAGATGGATCCATATGAGGCTTTATATGGGAGACGATGTACATCTCTAGTAGGATGGTTTGAGCCGGGCGAGGCCAGGCTTTTGGGGACAGACTTGGTGCAGGATGCTTTGGACAAAGTGAAGGTGATTCAGGAACGGCTTCATACAGAGCAGTCAAGACAAAAGAGTTATGCTGACAGGAAGGTTCGTGATATGTCTTACATGGTTGGGGAGAAGGTTCTACTAAAGGTTTCACCCATAAAGGATGTTATGAGATTTGGGAAGAAGGGTAAATTGAGTCCCTGGTTCATTGGGCCTTTTGAGGTACTTCGGAGGATTGGGGAGGTGGCTTATGAGCTGGCTTTGCCACCTAGCTAGTCGAGTGTGCATTCGCTATTTCATGTTTTTATGCTCCGAAAGTATATTGACGATCCGTCCCATATTTTGGATTTCAGCATGATTTAGTTAGACAGTGATTTGACTTATGATATGGAGCTAGTGGCTATTTTGGAGCGTCAGATTCGAAAATTGAGATCAAAGGATATAGCTTCAATGAAAGTGAAGTGGAGACCGAGCGGGAGATGTGGAGCAGATATTCTCACCTATTTGAGGCTTCAGGTATGTTTCTTGACTTGTTCGAGGACTAACGCTTATTTAAGAGGGGGAAGATGTAATGACCCGGCCGGTCGTTTCATGAGTTACAACCATGTTTTCCCCATTTCTGCTTTTTATGTGTTTTTCAGCTAATTTCATCGGATCGTGTTGGTTGGTTCAGGTTTGGAGTAGTGTTGGAGTGTTATGAGACACTTAGTCTCTTAAGTTGGCCATTTAGTTGGAAAAGTCAAACGGAAGTTGACTTGTGGGTAAAAAATCTCGGAATTTGATTTTTATGGTTCGAATAGATTCCTTAGGTAATTTGAAACTTAGGAGCGTGATCGGAATATAATTTGGTGGTTCGTGGTAGATTTAGGCTTGAATTGGCGAAATTAGAATTTTGGCGTTTTCTGGTCGGTAGTGGAAATTTTGATATCGGGGTCAGAATAGAATTCCAAAATTTGGAGTAGGCTTGTTATGTCATTTGTGACGTGTGTGCAAAATTTCAGGTCTTTCAGATGATGTTTGATAGACTTTTTGATCGTTTGTGGAATTCGGAAGTTTTGGAATGCTTAGGCTTGAATTCGAGGGTATTTTAATGTGCCGATGTTGTTTTGAGTGTTCCGAGGATTGGTATGAGTTTGAATGATGATACGTGGCTTGTTCATATTTTTGGTTGAGGTCCCGGAGCCTCGGGATGAATTCGAAAGATTTTCGAAAAGTTTGGTTTTGAAATTGAGCAGCTTCAGCTGCTGCTCCTGTCATAACCACATCTATGGATTGGGGACTGCTGGTGCGAGACTGCAGAAGTGATAGAGCAGCCATAGATGCGGCCATAAGCGAGAAAGCCAGAAGTCGTCGGTGCGGAAGATGGAACGCACCTGTGAGATCGCAGGTGCGGGTAGGGAGGCACAGGTGCGACTTAAGGGAAATAAGTGAAAACCGCATATGCGGTACCGCAGGAGCGAGAAAAGAATTGCAGGTGCGGAATCTATGGGTCAGAAAGTATATAAGCTTCCCTTCGCAAAGTTTTGCCCATTTCCACCATTTTTGAGATGGGCTTGGAGCTTTGTAAAAGGATTTGAAGAGAGATTCGAGGGGTAACGCTTGGAGGTAAGGTTTTTGAACTCAATACTCAATTCTATAGTAATTTTTAACTAATTAGACATGAAATTAGTGGAATTTAAGGGTTAAAATTGGGGAATTAGGGCTTGAAATTAGAAAGTTTAAATTGAGAATTTGAGGGGCCATTTGAGATCCGATTTTGATGTTCTTGGTATGTATGGACTTGTGGGAGGATAAAGATTCTAGTGATGTAATTTTAATCGGATTCCCAGATGTTGGGGTCGGATTTGACCAATTTCGGGATTATTGATGTAATTTGATTATTTTCGCGTGGGCTTTGTTCCCGTGACAACTGTAAAATTGTCTATTTTGATAAACTCTATGTGATATCTATATGTTTTAGAAATGAACCTATCAATTTGGCTGAATTTCATGTTTGGGGCCTTTTGCCGAACCGTTTGGACCCTCAGGGGTATTTTACAACTTTCCTCACACTGTTTTGATTCGAAAGCATATCCTCAATCATGATTTTTACCTGTTTACTTTTGATTTAGTTTCATTACACTGTTTTAAATATTTGAAAGTTGTTTGGGCTGAGTTCCCCTGATTATTTTACTAAAATGCCCGAGTGGCTGTGAGGTTGATGATAGAGAGGGGCCAAAGGCTGGATGGTGAGGATTATATATATATATATATATATATATATATATATATATGGATTGGGCTGCACGCCGCAACGATATTTATATGGATCGGACTGCACGCCGCAACGATATGTTGGATCGGGCTGTACGGCTCAGCGATATAGCGCTTGGGCTATATGAGCCCCTCCGGAGTCTGCACACCTCCAGTGAGCGCAGTCGATTACATATTACGGATCGGGATTCACGCCAAAACGGTTATTATTATGAGATATTTATTGAGCGGGAGTGCTGAGTGAGAGTGCTGATTGACGAGAGTTGAGTCACGAGTGAGTGAGAGGCTGCCCGGGGGGCTATATATATGTGAGTGATGCTTTGCATGAGGTGTTTGTTTATGAAATTACTGTTTCATTCTTCTTTTATACTGAGCCTCTATTGAGAAATGTGTTGAGAAAATGTTTTAAATAACCTTCATTAAAACTGAAGTTTTACGAGTTATTTGGAAATTTAACTACGGTTTTGACTTTAATATTTCCATTGAGATTTTATGTTAGATTATATATGTGATTTAAATGCTCGTCACTACACTCAGACTTTATTTACTTTGGTTACTAACTGAGTTGGCATACTCACGTTACTCCCTGCACCTTGTGTGCAAACCCAGGCACCAGAGCATCAGAGTAAGAGCTTTCAGTAGCTTCTGAGTATTTCCGGAGGTAGCAAGGTAGTTGCACGACGTTCGTAGCCCTGCCTTTCTCCTTCCGATCATTAGTGTTATTTATTTCAGTCTTCTCTTCTTGTATTGAGTAGACAGTACTAGACAGTATCTTAGTGGCTCATGACTAGTGGCACCAGGATCGGGCGGTGTGGATGTATTTGCGTACCTGTTTTCTTCAGCGTATCTTGTTAAATAAAATGCAAGACTTGTATTCATAACTGATTTGGAAATGAATTTACAAAAGACCTTTATATTATTTGTGTTGATTCGGCTTACCTATTACTGTGATAGGCGCCATCACGACCGGGGTGATTTGGGGTCGTGACAATTCGCAACTGAAAGTACTTAATAATCTATTTTTTATTCGGGTAAATTTCACAAATGGTCATATAACTATAACTTTTTTTCATCAAAGTCATATAATTTTGTGTGAGAAAATAAAGTTATATGACTTTGGTGAAATAAAGTTATAATTATATTATTTTTTTGTGAGAAAACAAAGTTATACTTATGATTTTGGTGAAAAAAAGTCGTAGTTATATGGTCATTTTTGTGAAATTTACCTATTTTTGCTCGAGACTATTTTTTTTTTGTTTCGTGCAAGACAGTTGATAATATGCAACAAGGATAAATTATATGTATCTTTTTCTTTTTTTAAGAATGAAAAAAATAAAAATAAAAGAAAGGTAGTACTATAATTGAATGGGGCACAATCAATATTTCAAAAAAGAGAAAGTATAATTGACTCTGAAAATTATGGCGAAAAATTTCTTGCTTGCATGACTCACTTGCATTCAATGGTAAAACTTTGTTACAAAGATTGACTCTGAAAATTATGACAACTATTTTCTTGGTCGTCTCCCAGCGCGTGGACCTTATGACATGTGCGTGTGAAAGGAGATGAATTAGGTCATTGCATACCTTATTAGAATGGCAATATCCTTGTTATATTAGATTATAACCATCGTCTGCAGTTAAAAGCAAGAAATTTAAATAAAGTTAAATTATGTTTTGACATTTTCATATTTGTTTTCTTGTTCCTCTCTAGTATCTTGCCTTTTAATTTGACAAGTGCTAGTGATTCCTACTATTATTGTGGATGAGGATGGCTAATATTTAACAAATGTTAGTGCACCATCCTCGTTAGCTAGAGTAGTGACAACCTTTCCTGATTGATAAAGGAGAGGTCTGTGCTTAAAACATTATTCCAAACTTATGGCCGGGTGTGGTAGTGGTGACAAAATGGTTAAAAGAAAACGGTTATTTACTCATTTTATTCATTAAAAATGGGTTGGATAATTAACTTTTAATTAACTTAGAAAATGGATGGCTAATGAGTTTAACTTTTACATTTGTAAACCCTCAAATTGAAGATTTCTCAAGTTTGGAAGACTAGGAATTCCCCCCAAAGTGATCATATTCAAGAAGTTATAAATAATATGGATATATCCGCCAGTTAAATATATGCCGGGTCGGATAATTTATCAGTTTTTTGCATTATCCATTTTCGACTCGCCCATATTCGATCTGAATCGTCTGCTTGCCACCCTTAGGTGTGGGTAGGGTAAGCTGCAGAGGATAATTAGCTACCGGTTTTGATTGAACCTAATAATTTTTGCACGAGATCAAAATATATGTGTGTGTGAAAAGCTATTAAATTTTAACAAATATTATCGTCTGAAGTCATAATTTTAAGTGTATAATAACTCCAATGCTAAGAATTTTAAAATTTAAATCCTAGATCCTTCTAATCAGATGAGGGGTTGAGTCAACTTGTGATTTATGCTATTTATGGAAATAAAACATTGATTACCCTTTTAGAAGGAGATGTGTATGGTGATGGCAATGAGCATCAAGACACAAAGTGCAATATATAGTACAGGCATGCACAACCTACATGATGGCCATTTGCTTAATACCACCTGTTAATTCCACTACAAAAGTTTACATATATTCTAACCAGGATTAGTGGACAAGATTTACCCACCATATATCCCATCTGCATTTTAATTTATGAATTTTATGTTTCTTTTGTGCTTTAGCAGATCCACTAATTGCTATTAAGCAAATTGGGATAGCAACAAATTAAAGTGGTTGTATCCAGATTCAATGAAGCCATGATTTCTCTTGCTTTATTTCCAAAAGTCATTTATGAATGAGGCAGTGTTAGAAGTGATACTGAGCACTGACAATCTCCAGGTCTTATATTTAATTCTTTGTCATAACAAAGTAATAAATATATTTTTATTTTTGGAAAAGATAATTAATACCCTTAAATCCGCCTAAACTATACAATCTTTGTCAGTTTTCTACCTAAACTATCGAGTGTCCCCGAAAACACCCCGAACTATATCCCTCTTCGTAACAAAACCCCCATGACGCTTATGTGACATATTGTGTGAAATAAGTCGCATAAGAGCGCGTGAAGAGTGACAATAATAACCATTAAAATGGACCCACCTGACAGGAATTAATGGCTAATAAGACCTTTTTTAGAAAAAAAACCCTTATATTTTCTACTCTTTTTCTTTATATTACGGCTTTCTTCTCCATTTTTTCACCTTTCTTTTTCATTTCTTCATCTTAATCCATTTGAAATTCTCTCTCCATTGTTATTATTGAGTTTATTTCTTATCTTTCTCGTTTATCCATCCTTCATTCTTACCCAAATTTATTTGAAAGAAGGAACACCCTTTCAAGCATTTGTAATAGGGAATAAAAAATAGGACGTGTATTGAAGCTATCTTCTTTAACAGCTAAGGTATTTCCTTCAAACAATCTTCAGTACCCTAAATCCTAATTCTTTACACCCATTCACCAGCAAAACCCTAGATTTAATTCCGATCCGATGAGAGCAAAGAGACCATACTTTGAGAGGAGTAAATGACGGATTTGGGTAACAAAATCTCCTTTTTTATTTTTCCACGTAATTAGATTAGCATAAACTAATTAAGCATGTTTATAAGATTAACGTTATTAATCGTCCACGTGGATTGTCACATGGCAGGTTTTAAAAATTATTTATAGTGTGTATCATACACACTAGTAAGAATGAGATGGGAGTTTTATTATGAAGGAGGATATAGTTCAGGGGATTTTCGGGGACACTCGATAATTTAGATAGGAATCTGACAAAGATGATATAGTTTAGACGGGTTTGAGGGCATTAACTCCTTTTTGTTTAACATGTCTAGATTACACTAGTTTGACTACTCTAAATTCATATCATGTAGGACTCATAAGGGGGAAACAATTATAATATGAGACATATGATTAACGGTTAACATCATCTTATCTATTTTACCACACCTCTTGGTGGTAAAAGAAGGTGTCCCTCCATCCTATAACCTATTTGGTCAAGCTTCTCCAATTCTAACAACACTTTTTTTTTTTGAAAAAAGTATTTTTTCTTCTTCAAAATTGATGTATTTAGCCGAACTTTTGGAAGAAAAAAATTCTTTTGAGGAGAAGCAGAAAAAAATAGCTTCTCTTCAAAAATATTTTTTTGAAAAGCACTTTTAAGAAAAATACACTTAGAAATAGTTTTTAAAAGCTTGGTCAAACACTAATTGTTTCTCAGAAGTACTTTTCAAATTAATTAGCCAAACACAAACTGCTTCTTACCACTTTTGAGAAAAAGCACTTATTAAAATAAATTGATTTTTACAGCTTGGCCAAACAGGCTATTAGTATTGTTGTCACCCGCGCACACTAGCATGTTACAGGTCACCCATTCATTTTATTATTTAACAGCTATATTGTACAACTTTTAGAACTTTCTGGAAATTAATTCACTTAAGTAATCAAATTTAGAAATTGATGAGAAGATTTTGTTACCAACAGAACCTTTTAGCCATTATATTCTTCCACTATAACATATACAACATCTCAAAGTTTGCTTTCAATTAAGCATTTTCATATAAAATGAAACAGATAAGATAACATTATTTTGCAAAAGAGAGTATAACTGTCTGATCCTGTAGAAAATCAATTAAGTTGGCTTCAATCATGATTAAGTTGGAAGTCCATTAAAAGTGAAGCAAAGATGATATGATAACATTGATTTTGGAGACAATTAGAATAGTGTTATCACTGTCGATGTATTAGCGTTTACATTTTCAGGCAACAGTGGATTTGTAGAGTTTCTTATAGCCCGTTTGGACATAAGAAAAATTTTCCCTTTTTCGGGGTTTTTCTTTTTTTTACTTTTTTTCAAAATTTGTGTTTGTTTATAAAAATTTTAATTTTTACTTAAAGATGCATTTTGGAATTTTTCGATAATTTAAAAAACTCCAAAAGGTTATTTTTCAAAATTTTCACTCAGATCACTCACAAAACTTCAAAAATAACCCAAAATTATATTCATGGTCAAATACAACTCTAATTTTTAAATACCATTTTTATTTGATTTTTTTTTTTGGAATTTAACAATTCTTATGTCCAAATGCCCACATAGTAATACTTATAAAAAGAAAAAAAAAACTATGGGTGTATTTGGTATGAAGTAAAATGTTTTCCATTGAAAATGTTTTCCTAGAAAATATTTTCATGAAAAAGGGGTGGTTTTATCACTTATTTTTCCTTGTTTAGTTGGTCAGTGAAAAAAAAATTCGAAAAATATTTTTTTGTATTTGGTTAGAGAGTAGAAAATATATTTTTTATGCTACTCTCCTCACTCCCTCTTCCCCAAAGTCTCCATGTTTCCTTGCTCTTCCCCCTTCCCCCCCCCCCAGTACCCAACATTTTCAAGACTCTATTTTCTTCAAATATTTAATTATTCTTCTAAAAATTTACTTAAACCCAAAGGAACTAAAAAGATAACATTGAAATTTGTGTCCATAACTAAAAAGAAAATATTCTTTTTTTTGGTTGAAAAAGAAAGTACTCTTTCTACAACATAAAATTAAAGAACTCATTTTATTGAAATACAAAAAAAAATACTTTTTCTACATCATTAAAAGAATATACTCATTTTGTTGAAATGAAAAAAAAAATACTTTTTTTACAATAGGAAAAGAAAATACGTTTTTTGTTGAAATGAAAGAAAATATTTTTTCTACATCATGAAAAGAAAGTACTTTTTTGTTAAAATAAAAAAAACTTTTTTATATCATAAAAAAATACTCATTTGTTGAAATGAAATTTTTTCTTATCTATAACATGAATAAGGTCTGATACACACTACCCTCCCCAGACCCCATTAGTGGAATTTCACTGGGTTGTTGTTGTTGCTATAACATGAAAAAAAGTACTATTAATAATATTCTTTTGGGGTGGGGGTGGGGGTTGAGGTTGTGGTGGCGAATAACTTAGTGAGCTATAGTTTATCTAGGGGTGAGTTGGTGGGGATGAGGAATAGGGTGGGGAAGGTTGAGAAGAGTTTTGGAAAATATTTTCCCTTCAATTAGAGGAAAATGAGTTCATGAGAAAAATATTTTCCAAAATATTTAAGCCAACCAAACATGAGAAAATTAAAAAATATTTTTCGGAATATATTTTCCTTCATACCAAACACACCCTGTATGGACTTTCTATCTAGTTTTGCCAAATACTAATGACTGTATTCACTTATTTAAGTTATCTCGAGGTTAATAATAATAGGAATTAGATACTGAGATTGACAATGACGCGCGAAAATATTTAGTGAATATGCTTTTATTGATAAATGTTTGGTTAGTTGAACTGAAAATAAAATATACAATGTATAATATAAAATATGTGGTTTTTTAATTAAAATTCGTTTATTGAAAGCATAGAAAGAGTTCAAGGAGGATTATTACAAATTGGGATTAATCTAATCGATTTAATCCCCAATAAGTTTTTGCGAAACAGAAATAAAATATGCAAGTGAAGGAAATTTCAGTATAGGGTATCCGAATAGATTCCTATCATTCTTCTTATCTTTGCATTCTACGCCAAAGAGTCAGCTACCTTATTAGCTTCTCTATATGTATGGATTTAGTGGCAGATTGCTTACCCATAGAATAGTACAGTTGAATTTGTAATACGGTTTATAGATACGAGAATTAAATTGATCTAAGAAGATAAAATGATAAAGAATAAAATTAAATAAAGTAAGAAAAAATTAAAGAAAAGATGAGCCTAGGCCTCGAATTAAGCTTTTCCGGTAGAAACATGTCTCTTTGCATTAATGAGCCGAACACTTGTTGTCGTGTGATTCGATAAGTATTTCGCCAATGACTTAGGTAATGACGACCTTGCATTCTGCCGCCTAAGAAGATCTCTCTTTTCATCACTTTCATCTTTCACTTTACAAACTTCCTTCTTCGATTTTTCTTAAAGCTTTTCTACAACTCCCCTTTTCTCAATAAAACTTTCAAATTCATACTTTCCGTCGTCATGTCTTCTACTATTTCTTTCTCCGATTACACACACTTACATCGTTGGCGGCCCATCCAAGAAGAACAAGTCCAAGAAACCCGACGCCGGTCCTCCATCTACTAACACTATCATCCCTTCCCAATTAAGTTATAAGTCAGATCTCCATGTTCAAAAGGAATCCTCTGACCCTGAAAATGACAGAAATAGAGTTGTTGGTAGATACCCTTCTTTTATTTGCCCGGCCAGTATTCCTGTTTTAACAAGGATTGTAGCTGGAACAATATTAAAGTTTCAACCCCTAGTGAAGTGGAAAATATTATTTTCAGCAAACTAGGGTACACGTACGTTTACATGTACCCTTTCTCTTTAAGGCTTAGAAAGGAATAGATCTCATCATCTTGGAGTTTTGCCGGAACTACAGAGTTTGTTTAGTTTAAGTAGGACTGTCAATATGGCGAACAGTGGCTTATCTTCGGTTCTTGTGTTACCGAGCCGGTAAAATCCTTACTCTTTCTCATATGATCAATCTCTACGCCCCTAAGATATTTCGTAGAGGTATGATAAAACATAGAAAATGCGGTCACTATACTATCGTCACCGGTGTTGATAATGACAATGACCGTGGCTGGATGAAGAGGTTCGTTGTTGTCACTCCCGGGGATATTTGATCGGCATCAGCATCTCTTATCCTCGAATCTTGGAAATACACTTGTAAGCTTTCTTAATATCCTTCTTCCATGTGTTAAAAGGATTCCCCCCCTTTTACTAAACTTTATTTTCTCTTATTTCAGCCACCAGATGATTTCTTCCAGCTGTTGAAAACCAACTCAATAGTTTCAAGAAATTCTGGATATTTCCACATTAGAATCCCGCAAGTGGAAAGAATTTCAATCAGATTCAACTGGAAGGCCAAGAATCATGGTGAGTAAAACTTCCCATTTCCTTTCTTAATCTTCAGCTCTATGCAATATTAAATTTTTTACTTCTTTCAACAATATATAGGCCTTCCAAAGAGATCTTATGTTTGTCCCACCATCGTGGTCTCACCCAAAGGTAGCTCAACAACGGATTCAAGAAGCCCTTGACCGAAAGAGAGCTTGTGATGCCGCTCTTACTTTTGTTGAATGCACATCTTCCCAGAGTCCCTAGCCTAACGGGGAAAAAACAAAAAGAAAGCATACCTCCAAGGATGAGGCTCAGGAGAAACCTCAGTCACAGAAGAAGTCCTGGTAGGACATGCCACAATGGTCTTTGACGAAGAAGAAACTGAAGATGATGATGAAGTGGTTTCTCTTCAAAGAAGAAAAATATGAACTCTCCCATCTCAATCGGGGGATGAAGAAGGACTCTTTACAGAGTTTGACTTGGTTGAGAATGATGAATCCTATTTTAGGGCTCATGGTGCAGCTTACGGTCAAAAGGATTCCGCTTTCGATGCTCCTTCAACTTCTACACCATCTCCAGCCCCGACATCATCAACTCCTACCTCTGAACTGATCTATATCGAACAAGAGAAAGATATGCATTCCCCCGACCACCCGATCAAAGGAACATAGAAAACATGTTCCTCGCTTCCATTCGTAACCCTAATGGTTAACGTAGTGTTGCCTTTTCAATTTCGGATGAATACCATCTACTTTCCAAACCGGTGGGAGTAGCCAACTACTTGAAGCCTCTAGCTTCGAATAATGACTGTAGAGAAAATGGACGGGCTCTCCACGGAATGCTTAATAAACAATAACATGCATTTTGTTTCTCGGGTACCATCTCATTCTTCTATTTTTCGTTTTTACTTGCTATCCAACATCTTTGGAAATTCTAATATGTTGGCTTTACAGGCCAACCTCCGAGGACTTACAAAAGATGATCCTAGATAAAGAAATGCTTGCCACTAAGCGGGATCAAATTGCTGCTGAACGGGAATAGCTTGTTGAGTACCTCCTGACTTAAGAAGCAAGGCTTGCTCATATGGGTGAACTCGAAGCCTGGTCGGAGCAAACTGAGCAAGAAAAATTGTTCATAGCCAAGAGGCCACTCAGTTGTATGCTGAACTTGCTGAGTTGAAGATCAAGTGGATTGAGCTGCAGGATGTTGTGACTCTGGCAGCCGAGTGTGAGTCTGCTTCCATGCAAAAAATCAACAACCTTGAAGCAATCTTATGTTCCATAACCGAAGAAGATGCTACGGACGAGGAGAAGAAGTCAAGAGTGGAAGAAAGGCTCAAAAGGGTCACGACGCAAATCGCAAACACGCGAAGACCAATACTAATCTTTGTCGGACCTATGACATCTTAAGAGTTGATTAGGGGTGTACATAGGTCGGGTTGGTTCGGATTTTAGAATTACCAAACCAAACCAATTATGTCGGGTTATTAAATCTAAAGACCAAACCAAACCAATAAAACTTGGGTTTTTCAGCTCGATTTTTTTCGGGTTTTCATATTTTTCGGGGTTTTTTTCAGATTTTTTTTCGGGTAAAATTTTCGTAGAACAAAATATATAACTTGTGCTCAAAATATTTCTTTAATAATAGTAAGATACAACTATATAAAGTATTTTCTAAGAAAATAATACAAAATATGAGATGTGTCATGGCATTATCCTAAAATATTCAACAATAAAGACAATAAAATTATGTAATATAAACAATGCTAATTAAAGAGCCATAATAAAAATAAACATAATTTAAAAGTACTAAGTCATCCTAAAATAAGTAGAATAATAAGGGAGTATTAATTATATGACTAAACGCTAAAGAAAAAATAAAAATAGGTTATGCATTTTTATATAAATTATTGCAAAACAAAAAATAGATATTCAATACATTTCCGTTCGTAGTATTGAATTGAATGTCTTTTGTAACCATTAGTATTAATTTGATTTTGGTTTGGGTTTTTGTTAGCATTATTTAATTTACTAATATTAATGGCTATAAAATTGGAACATTTAAAAGTTCTAAGTCCAACCTTGAAATAATACCTTAAAAGATAAAATTATGAATGTTTTTAAGAAATATTTAGAAATTACATCACAATAAGTATATTTATATATTAAATATATCTAAAATTTCTATATACGTAATGTCAGGTTGGTTTGATTTCGATTTGACTTTCTTTAGTTAAAACCAAACCAAATCAATTATAGTCGGGTTTTTTTTTTCCAACACCAAACCAAATCAAACCAACCCATAGTCGGGTTTTTTTGTTGGTTTTTCTCAGATTATCGGGTTGGTGCGGTTTGTCGGTTTCTTTTGTACACCCCTAGAGTTGATAATGACCGAAAACAGTCAAAATCCAAAAGCACCAAGCCAAACTCCAAGATCAAGAAGATTCTTTCCTGCTTGAGAAACTCATGCAGTTTATCTAATGAGGGGGAAAATTTTGGAGGATGCCAAAGAAGGCATTTCAAACATAGATGGATGCATCGCCGAAGCATTTAATTTGGAGATAACTTCCTTCGAGAACATTCCTTCCCTCTCCACTGCCTCAAGCTCCTCGACACTTGCTCTGAGTCCTCGGAGACCGAGGAAGGAGCTGAAGATGAAGATGATCAAGATAAGGGCGAAGGTATTGAACCTAATATTGAGCAACCTTCTTCCCAATGTGTTTCCTGCAGACCTGCCGGACATGCCACCGGACAGGGATATTGATTTTGGTATTGACCTAGTACCGAACACTCAGCCTATTTCTATTCCGCTGTATCGTATGACACCAGCAGCGTTGAAAGAGTTAAAGGAGCAGCTTCAGGAACTCCTTGATAAAGGGTTCATTCGGACTAGTGTGTCACCTTAGGGTGCGCCAGTTCTATTTGTGAAGAAGAAGGACGACACAATGAGGATGTGCATTGATTATAGGCAATTAAACAAGGTAACAATTAAGAACAAGTATCCTTTACCTCGCATTGATGATTTATTCGACCAGCTTCAAGGAGCGAGAGTGTTCTTTAAGATTGATCTCTGTTCAGGTTATCACCAGTTGAAGATCAGGGACTCGGATATTCTTAAGACAGCTTTCAGGACCTGATATGGTCATTATGTGTTCTTGGTGATGTCTTTTGGACTGACCAATGCCCTAGTAACGTTCATGCATTTGATGAACAGTATGTTCCGGCCTTATCTGGACTCGTTTTTTATAGTCTTCATTGATGACATTCTGGTGTATTCGCGTAGTCAGGAGGAGCACGCGGACCATTTGAGGGTTATGTTGCAGAGATTGAGAGAGGAGAAGCTTTATGCAAAATTCTCCAAGTGTGAGTTTTGGCTCAGTTCAGTGGCTTTCTTGGAGCACGTGGTGTCCACTGAGGGTATTCAAGTTGATCCGAAGAAGATAGAGGTGGTTCAGAGTTGGCCCAGACCATCCTCAGCCACAGATATTCGCAACTTTCTTGGCTTGGCGGGTTATTATCGCCGTTTTGTTCAGGGATTCTCATCTATCGCATCGCCCTTGACCAAGTTGACTCAAAATGGTACTTCATTTGTATGGTCGGACGAGTGTGAGGAGAGCTTTTAAAAGGTCAAGACAACTTTGACCACAACTTCAATATTAGTTTTACCATCAGTTTCACGTTCATATGCCATGTATTGTGATGCTTCGAGAGTTGGTATTGGTTGTGTATTGATGCAGGAGGGTAGAGTTATTGCTTATGCTTCTCGTCAGTTGAAGCCCCATGAGAAGAACTACCCCGTTCATGATTTGGAGTTGGCTGCCATAGTTCACGCATTGAAGATTTGGAGGCATTACTTGTATGGTGTACCTTGTGAGGTGTTTACTGATAATCATAGCCTTCACCACCTGTTCAAACAGAAGGATCTTAATTTGAGGTAGCGGATGTGGTTGGAGTTGCTTAAGGATTATGATATCACTATTTTTTTACCATCCAGGAAAGGCCAATGTGGTGGCCAATGCTTTGAGCTGAAAGGCAGTGAGTATGGGGAGTTTGGCATATATTCCAGTTAGGTAGAGATCTCTTGTCGTTGATATTCAGGCCTTGGCCAATTGGTTTGTGAGGTTTGATATTTCAGAGCCCAGTCAGATATTGCCCTTAAGGACAGAGTTCAGCATGATGATGCCAGAGATGTGACCATTGGTGACGATAGGGTATTGAGGATGCAGGGCCAGATCTTTGTGCCCAATGTGGATGGGCTTCGGGAGTTGATTATGGAGGAGGCCCATAGCTCGTGGTATTCCATTCATCCGGGTGCCGCAAAGATGTATCAAGATTTGAGGCAGCACTATTGTTGGAGGAGAATGAATAAAGACATTATGGGATTTGTAGCTCGGTGTCTCAATTGTCAGCAGGTGAAATATGAGCATCAGAGACCGGGTGGCTTACTTCAGCGGATAGATATTCCAGAATGGGAGTGGGAGAGGATCACTATGGACTTTGTAGTTGGACTTCCACGGACTTTGAGGAAGTTTGATGTTGTTTGGGTGATTGTGGATCGGCTGACCAAGTCCGCGCACTTTATTCCTGTGTGTACTGCCTATTCTTAAGAGCGGTTGGCAGAGATCTATATCCGAGAGATTGTTCGTTTGCACGGTGTCCCAGTTTCCATCATTTTAGATAGGGGCACTCAGTTTGCATCGCATTTTTGGAGGTCAGTGCAGCGAGAGTTGGGTACTCAGGTTGAGTTGAGCACAACTTTTCTTCCTCAGACGGACGGGCAGTCCGAGTGCACTATTCAGATATTGGAGGACATGTTGCGCGCTTGTGTCATTGATTTCGGATGGTCATAGGATCAGTTTCTACCGCTTGTAGAGTTTGCTTATAACAATAGCTACCAGTCAAGTATTCAGATGGCTCCATATGAGGCTTTGTACGGGAGGCGGTGTAGATTTCCAGTTGGTTGGTTCGAGCCCGGTGAGGCTAGGCTATTGGGGATATATTTGGTGTAGGATGCTTTGGAGAAGGTGAAGGTGATTCAGGAAAGGCTTCGTACAGCGCAGTCGAGGCAAAAGAGCTATGCTGACAGGAAGGTTCGAGATGTGTCCTACATGGTTGGCGAGAAGGTTCTGTTGAAGGTTTCGCCCATGAAGTGTGTTATGAGATTTGGGAAGAAAGGGAAATTGAGTCCACGGTTCATTGGGCCTTTTGAGGTGCTTCGGAGGATTGGGGAGGTGGCTTATGAGCTTGCTTTTCCACCTAGCTTATCGAGTGTGCATCCGGTATTTCATGTTTATATGCTCCGGAAGTATATTGGGGATCCGTCTTATGATCTGGATTTGAGCACGGTTCAGTTGGATAGGGATTTGACCTATAATGTAGAGCCAGTAGCTATTTTGGGTCGTCAGGTTCGAAAGTTGAGGTCAAATGATATGGCATCAGTGAAAGTGCAGTAGAGAGGTCAGCCCGTGGAGGAGTCTACCTGGGAGACCGAACGGGAAATGCAGAGCAGATATCCTTACCTATTTGAGGCTTCTTGTATGTTTCCTGACTCTTTCGAGGATGAATGTTTGTTTAAGTTGGGGAGGATGTGACGACCCGGCCAGTCGTCTCATGAGTTACCGCTCTGTTTCCCCTATTTATGCTTTGTTAATTTGTGTTATGTGGTATCGGGTTGGTCAGATCGAATTCGGAATGATTTTTGGTAAGGTTTGGTACACTTAGTCTCTTTTAAAGAAGTTTAAGTTGGAAAGTCAACCGGATGTTGACTTATGTGTTAGAGGTCTCGTATGTGAGTTTCGATGGTTCAGTTAGCTTTGAGAGGTGATTTGTGACTTAGGCGCATGATCAGAATGAGTTTTGGAGGTTCGGAGTGGCTTAAATTGGTGAAGTTGATATTTTGGCGATTTCTGGTTGGTAGGCGAGATTTTGATATAGGGGTCGGAATGGAATTCCGAGAGTTTCAGTAGTTCCGTCGTGTCATTTAGGATGTGTGTGCAAAATTTCAGGTCATTCAGACGTGGTTTGGTTGGGTTTTTATCAAAAACAGAATTCAGAAGATTTTAGAAAGTTAGGCTTGAATCCGATGTGTTTTGGTTGATTTGATGTTGTTTGAGGTGTTTCGAAGATTGGAACAAGTTTGGATAAGGTATTGGGATATGTTTGTGCTTTTGGTTAAGGTCCCGGGGGCTTGGGGTGATTTCGGATGGTTGACGTGAAGTTTGAGGAATGTTTACAGCTGCTGAACTTTTGCTGCTTCTGGTATTTCCGCACCTACAGATTGGGGAACACAGGTGTGATGCCGCATGTGCGGGAGATTGATCACAGATACTAAAAAGGGCCTGATGAGCAGCGACCACAGAACCGGTTAGGGTGATCGCATCTACGATGTCGCAGATGCGGAAATGTGATCGCAGATGCGATTTTTGGCTGGATAAGTGATTTCCGCAGAAGCAGATTATGAACTGCAAATGCGGTACCGCAGAAGCGGTTAAAGGGGACGCATATGCGAAAATGTCTAAGCAGAAGGTATAAATCGTGGCCTTCGCGAATTTTGAGCTATTTCACCATTTTTATCTCGGCTTTGGAGCTTTTTGGACGATTTGAAAGAGAGATTTCAAGGGAACTTTATTGAGGTAAGGAATTTAGACCTAAAACTCGTTCCTATGCTATTATTACATGGATTAGAGCTAGAAATCATGGAAATTAAGGGTGAAAATAGGGGAAACTAGGGCTTGGAAACTTAGACCTTTGCTTGAGGATTTGAAGGACCATTTGAGGTCGGATTTCAGAACTTTTGATATGTATGAACTCGTGGGGAGATAAGGAATCTATTAATGTAAAAAGTATCAAATTCCGAGACGTGGGCCCGGGGACCGGGTTTTGGTAATTTCGGGATTTATGTTGTAAATTAATTATTTTCGCTTGGGCTTCATTCCCTTAGCATATTTTGATGTTCTCATTCTGATTTTGGATAGATTCGACGTGAGTGGAGGCCGATTCGAGGGTCAAAGGCATTGCAAGCTAGATATTTGACCGGTTCGAGGTGAGTAATGATTGTAAATGATGTTCTGAGAGTATGAAACCCCAGACTTGCACATCATTGCGCTATATTAAGGTGACGCACACGCTTGATGACGGGCGTGGGGTCGTGCACTATTGGGGATTGTGACTTGATCCGTCCCGAATGACTATTTTACCGCGTATTTGACTGAAATCTATTTGCTATCATCATGATTTGGGCTGAATGCCATATTTGGGCCTTGTGCCAATTATTTGAACCCTTCAGGGATTTTTACTCGTATTTTTCTCACTGTTTTGACTTTATTCTTGAACTCAGTCATGATATATTTAACTATTTTCGTACTCAACCATGTTTACTATGTTTTAAATACTTAAATGATCTTTAAATGATAATTGGGCTGAGAATCATTGTTTTATTGTTGCCCGGGGGGCTTGTGAAGATTTTTGACTGAGTAAGCCCGAGGGCCTATGTTGTGAGGAAACATTTGATACTGCTAATGAAGTCGAGGGCCTGAGATATGTATGCCACGAGGTGGCTTGATTGATATGAGGCTGAGGGCCTAGTGATGATGCCACGAGGTGGCTTGATATTGCGCTTGGGTCGTAAGTGGCCCCTCTAGGAGTCTGTACACTCCTAGTGAGCGCGGGTACCCATTGTGATGTGAGATTGAACCCGAGGGGCTGGTACTGTTCTGAGATATTGCCCAAGGGGCAAATTTGTTGATATTGTGCCCGAGGGGCGAACCTTTATGTGTTTACTTTTCATAATTGACTATCAGTTACCTGTTAAATTGTTGAAAAAGGCTTTTCATGAAGTAAATTTTGAGTTAAAGTATTTTACCTATCTTTCACTGGTTCACTATTTTAAATGGTTTTACTGCTTCATTATAGCATGCTTTTGTGCCTTACGTGATTTCTTGCTTTCAGTCTTTATTTACATTTGTTACTCACTGAGTTGGAGTACTCACTTTACTCCCTGCACCCCGTGTGCAGATTCAGATGTTGCTGATCCTACCAGTGTGAGTTGAGGGCTCCCAGTAGATATTCGGAGTTCACGAGGTAGTTGTTTGGCATCCGCAGTCCCGTGTTTCTCCCTCTTTATCATTTCTATCTCTTATAAGACATTTGTAATAGTTTGTAGACTTTTCAGACTTGTATTAGGTTTTATAGATGCTCATGACTAGTGACACCCCAGTTTCGGGCTGTGTTGGGTTGTCCTTCCGCATATTTATGATATTATCTGCTACTTAGTATTATTAAATCATGTTTTAGACTGTTTTCTTGTTGTTTAACTATTTAACATCGAATTGGGAATAGTTGGTTGGCCTTGTCTTCACGAGAGGCGCCATCACGACCGGGTTTGGGTTTAGGGTCGTGACACAAGCATTCCTACTTTCAGCTTTTACCATTTAATTATGAGGATTTCATAAGAAATGGTCCTTATTTACGGTTTTCTTGAACAAACCATCTCATGTTTATTCCGACACTTACATTTGAAGTTTAAGTAACATTACAATAAAAAAGAGCAAGTCATATCATTTGGACAAGAAATAAGATAAAACAAAAGAACTTTATTTATTCCTTCTATTTCAAAAAATACATTTACATAAGCGGAAATGTTTTAAAAAAAATTAACATTCGCTTAAGTGAATAAAGCTGCCAATACATGTAGCTAACTTGTACTACTTATTTCTATGGGGCTGGTCATACAGTCCCCGATCCTGACTCGAGGTCTTTCAAAAGACATGAACTTTTAAGTTCAAGATGTAATTCCCGACTCTAGCAACCCCAGATTTTATTGGCACTTTTAATGTTCTGATATATAGTAGTTCCCCTCCCTCAGTGTTCGGATGCAAAGTGTGAGAATTTGAACACTGGAGTTTTTGCTGTCAACAATGATCCTTCTTCGGAGTATGCTTTACGTTACTGTTTTTTTTTTTACAAACCTCTCCAGAAAAATTCATTTGGGACAAAACTAGACGAAATAAAAAAGAGTACAGTGCATACTTTCAGTATCATTAAGGATCTTCAACAATAATACATTTTGAGGTGAATTACGTTTCATTTCCTTGGTAATTTTATTCCATCTTGATTTTTCAATTGATATGACCCTTTACCGGTTATAGTTGAAATCTGATAAGGCCGACCAGGTTGGTCCCAACTTTCCAGCATTGACTTCCCGAGTATTATGAGTTACCTTCCATACAACCAGCAACTGAAATAAATCAGCAAGTGATATGATCCCAAATAAATCAATCACTTCTCACTCTCCGATCTTCTTGAAAGCACCTGCTTCAACCTACTTAGAGAAATAATCAGTCAAAACCAAAAGAAATATTACCCGGCCGGGCCCTTGAGGCAAAGGACCGACTATATCCATCTCCCATTTCATGAATGGCCATGGTGACACCATTGAATGCAAAAGCTTTGTTAGTAGATGCACCAATTGAGCATGATGTTGGCATTTGTCACATTTTTATACAAACGCCTTCGTATCTTGCTCCATCCGAGGCCAATAATAACCAACCCTCATTAATTTGAGTACCAATGAATCTTCACTAGAGTGATTTCCACAAACCCTTTTGTAAACTTCTCTCATCACATAGTTGATAACTTATTAGTATAGTAACTTCTTGCTTTAGCTTTAGTCCAAAAGTCGTGATTTTTATTTCTAAATCAAATGAAATTATGTGAATTGCAGTCGTGTTAGAGGATTGGAGCGTAACGAAGAAATCTAACTCAAAAAAGTGTATTCCAGCTCAACAAAGAAAAAGGAGAAGTGCAAGCAAAAGTGCAGTCCGCAGAAGTAGTTCTATGATAGTAGATGCTTATGCGGTCTGCAGAAATAAAACTGCGGCCACAGAAGAATCCCTGAAGCCTCAATGGAGCCTTGTAAAAGCATGGTCGGCACACCAAATTGTGCGACAAAAAAGCTGGTCACAAGTTTGAAAAGTTCAGAGAAGGTGCAAAAGACCAAGTATGAAGCCTTTTGAAAGTGCAGTCCACCATCAAAATATGTGGTCGTAGAAGCTGAAGTGCAACCGCAAATGAAGTTATGCGCTGTAGATTTACTCCTCACGCAAGAGCAGAAGAAAAAGTGTGGTCCGCACATGGAGTTGTGTGGCCACATAAACTCCTGAAGGGTATTTTTGTCAGTGAATTTCTAAGCATTATAAATAGACGGAAAATACTTTTTAGGGCGAGTTTTGTATTCTTAGCACCTGTAGCGGTCTTTTACCCTTTTGGGAAAGTAGTGATCAAAATTGATGAAAGTCCATTAATTTTATCTTTTAATCGTAGTTTATGGCTTTAATTATTTTTTCTACTTTGTTTTCTCCATCTTCTAGTATGAGCAGCTAGATTTTATCTAGGGTTGTGACCCAACTCTAATGTATAAATCTTATGGGTTGTTAATTCTAATGCTTGTTTATTATCGTGTGTTTGTCATTTAGCTTTGTTTATGCATTATATCTAAAATTAATGGAAGAAAACATTGATTTATGCCTATGTGACTTAGTTCTTACTTGAGAAAGAGGAACTTAGTCTAGGAAAACTTGGCTAACAAGAAATAGAGCTAGTTAATGTTTTGGCTAGTTTGATTAAAGGGCTTGAACTAGAGAGATAGGGAAAACCCAACTTGGCATTATATCAATTGCTTGGATTGCTACCCAATAGAACTTTAAAAAGCCAAATCGGGCATAACCAATCTATAACCGAGAGATATTGATTGAGATTTAAGAGTTATAATACATCCCGATCCGCAAAACTAGTATTAACTTAGTATACCCATTAGGTTGTACCTAGGTGAAGGTTACACTCCTAGGCTTTTCCCCAAATGTTTAAAAACACCAAAAACAATTTACTCTCTCTCTCTCTAGTTGATTTTACTTAGTTTAATTTCTTAGTGTTAAAATTTGATATCAATCACCTTTTGTTTTGAAGTATAATTTAGTTATTTCACGTTCTCTCTTCAAGTATTTACTTCAACACCCATTGTAAACTCCCTGAGGAATTTAACCCCAACTCTAGTTGGGTATTATAATTGTAACGACCATTTTTATTCATTATTGAGTGCGTATTAGACGTGGAAAAATTCGGAGCCGTTGTCGGGAAGTTTTTACGGTGTTAGCTATATATTTGTGTGTGTTCTTGAAATATCTTCTTTTCCTCTATGATACTAATTTGTTAAAGTAATCGTAGGTACAAAATGGTGAACAATGATCCATAAAATTTGCCATTGGGCAAGGTGGAAGGCGAATAGGAGCAACTCGAGGAAGTGCCTTAAGCCCCACAACAAAACTACTGAGGTCGTGGTCAAAAAGACAATGTGCCTCCACCTCCCCCACCTCCATAACCACAACCACATGCGGCGCAACACCGAATTTCACCCAACGAAGGTTATGCGAGTGCAATAGACCCCCCTCGCATTAGGACGGAAAATATTAAAATAACCAATGTCATGCTCACTTTGATTGAGCAATGAGGTTTTTCACCGAGGTGCCAAATCAAAATGCTTATAAACATTTGAAAAATTTTGTGGATATGTGTTGGGGGAGCAAACAAATAAATGATTTTGAAGATGCTTTGAGGCTAAGGCTTTTTCCCTTCACTTTATGGGGTAAAGCTTTAGATTGTTTGGAATGCTTGCCTAACTATTCTATCCATACTTGGAATGAATTGGCGGCAAATTTTATTGCTAAGTTTTTCTCTCTCGGGCACATGGTTACTCTTAGGGATGAAATATTAGTGTTCAAGAAAGATCTCAATGGACCTTTACATGAAATTTGGGAGTGGTATCGGACAATGGCGAAGGAGTGCCTGAACAATGATATGACCGACAATATGATCCCACAAACTTTCTGACGTGGTATTAATACTACGAACCAATGTGTGGTCAATCAAATGGCCGGAGGCAAGTTTATGATACCTTATGTGGAGGCATGTGATATTCTAGATGAAATGGTAATCTCGAGCTAATGTCCCCCGAGGTAATCCCAACATGATTCATCTTCATAAAGAGTTGCAAGATTATGGGCAAGCTATTGCCGAATTGACAACAACCATGACTTAACTCGCTAAGGCCCAACTTAATCAAGTTCAAGCTCCTAATCAAGTTCATGTTATGGAAGGGGTAAATGTATTAGTCAACATGAAGAGGATCAAGGGTCTACAATTTCAATCTCGAGTGGAAGGCTATGCATAAGATGATGGTAGTTTTGATCAAGATGAGTCCTATTATGAGCAAGAAGAAGAGGCACAATTTGTGAACAAGTACCAAGGGCAACAGAGCAATTTACAAGGCTCCAGTCAACAATAATGGCATTCTCAAAATAACCGAGGCAATTGGGGTCCTAACAATTAAGGGAATTGGAACAACAACAGCAACCAAGGAAATTGGGGAGGCAACAATCAAGAAAGTTGGGGAAACAATAACAATCAAGGAAATTGAGGGTCGGGTTTTCAAAGGCCCTCAATGTACCAACAACCAAGCAACTCGCCTCCTTATCCTTCTCATGGTTTAACTTCTTCAAACGATAACATAGGATGTATTGAGAACATGTTCAAGCAAATAATAGAGAAGAATGACGATTTGGATGCCCAACTTACCTCACATGCCACATCAATCAGTAATCTTGAAATTTAAATGGTGAAAATCTCTCAAGCTCTTAATACTCGCCCTAAGGGTGCACTACCAAGTGACACAGTAGTAAACCCGAAGGGTGGTAACAAGATGGGGCATGCCATGGTGGTTATCACAAGAACTGAAAGAGGCGAGAATGTACCCAACTCAAATGAAAGTGACATGTGGATGATGACCAAATGATACAACAGGAGAAAATCCCAAAAAATGATGCTCAAGTAAGTGATGAGTTTCAGATTGACATTGCTGATAATGTGGAGGAGACCCAAGAGGAGATGAACCCATCTAGTGATTACATTATTGACATACCGGAGCCGGTAGTGCAAAAGACTAAAGCATCCTTGCCTAATCCTCCACCTCCTTATCCTCAAAGACTTGCCAAGAAAAATGATAAGAATCAATTGAAAAAGTTTTTTCAAATGATTAAAATTATCTCTATTAATGTGCTATTGTAGAAGCTTTGGAATAATGCCCGGTTATTCCATGTTTATAAAGGATCTTGTGACCAAGAAGAGGTCGATGGATTTTGAAACTATAAAAGTCACTCATCAAGTGAGTGTAATTATTGATTCCATGGCTAGTAAGTTGAAAGATCCCAGTGCTTTCACAATTTCTTGTACTATTGGGAGTGCCAATTTTGCTAAATATCTTTGTGATCTTGGGGTAAATATCAATTTGATGCCCTATAAGGTATTTAAAATTTTAGGAATTGGGAAGAAAAGACCCATATCTATGAGGTTGCAAATGGTTGACCATACCATGAAAAAGTCGTTAGGAGTGATTAAAGATGTTTTGGTCCGGGTTGATAAATTCATTCTTCTGGCAAACTTTGTTATTTTAGATTGTGAGGTTGATTATGAAG
Source organism: Nicotiana sylvestris (assembly GCF_000393655.2). Classification (NCBI taxonomy): domain Eukaryota; kingdom Viridiplantae; phylum Streptophyta; class Magnoliopsida; order Solanales; family Solanaceae; genus Nicotiana; species Nicotiana sylvestris. Next base: position 93,374,057 of record NC_091067.1, read on the forward strand.
TGCCTATTATTCTTGGGAGACCTTTCCTTGCTACAGGTAAGGCTCTTTGTGATGTGAAAGTTGGAGAACTTACTTTCTGGGTTGGTGATAAAAAGGTGGTATTCTATGTGTGCTATGCGGTAACCAAATAGCAATGAGGTGTGCTCTTTAGTGGACTTTGTTAATGATGTTATTGTTGATGATACAAGTGATACAATCAATGTTTATGATATGTTGGAAGTCAGTTTGCTCAACTTTGATGATTATGAGATGGATGATTTTATGGAATGTGTGAACTCTTGCAAAGAGTGAGGTCGTACAACAATGCACCCTGAAAATTATCATTGGATCCTGAGAATAAGAAGACTCCTATTATAAAGCCTTCTAGTGAAGGGCCATCTACTTTGGAGTTTCCACAATACCTTCAGTATGAATTTCTTGGCTCTTGTTCCACTTACCGGTTATTCTTTCCTCTTGTTTGGCTAATGTACAGGTTGATTTCACATTGGCGGTGTTGCAAAAGAGGAAGATGGCTATTGGGTGGACTTTGGAGGATATTCGAGGTATAAGCCCCGCATTTTTCATGCATAAGATCAAGTTGGAGGATGGTGCTAAACCGTTCATTGAACATCAAAGAAGACTCAATGAAGCCATGCAAGAAGTGATCAAGAAGGAGTTACCAATTGGTTGGATGCCGGATTTGTCTACCCCATTTTCGATAGTTCATGGACCTCTCCAATTCAATGTGTTCCAAAGAATGGGGACATGATGGTTGTTACCAATGAGAGAAAGGAGTTGATTCCTAAAAGAACGGTCACCGGTTTGAGAGTTTTTATGGATTATCATAAGCTCAACAAAGTCACAAGAAAGGATCACTTTTCACTTTCTTTTATTGATCAAATGCTTGATAGATTGGCCAGTTGTACTTTCTATTGTTTCCTTGATGGTTATTCGGGCTACAACCAAATTCTCATTGCTCCAGAAGATCAAGAAAAATCACATTTACATGTCCTTATGATACTTTTGTTTTAAAGCGGATGCCTATTGGTTTGTGCAATGCACCGATGACTTTTTAACGGTGTATGATGGCTATTTTCACGGATTTTGTGGAAGACTACCTTGAGGTATTCATGGATGACTTATCGGTGGTTGGGTATTCTTTTGATGATTGTCTTGCAAATTTGGACAAAGTGTTGGCTAAATATGAAGAAACTAATTTGGTACTCAATTGGGAGAATGTCATTTCATGGTTGAGGAAGGTATTGCCCTTGGCCATAAGATCTCAAATAATGGTATTGAATTTGACAAGGCGAAGATTGAGGTTATTTCTAAGCATCCACCCATCACTTCGGTGAAGGGTGTGCAGAGTTTCTTAGGCCATGCAAGTTTGTACTGGTGCTTCATCAAAGCTTTCTCTAAGATAGTGAACCCATTGTGTAAGCTCCTTGATAAGGGTGCTAAGTTTCATTTCAATGATGATTATATGAGAGCTTTTGAAAAATTGAAGCTTAAATTTACAACTACTCCTATCATTACCTCTCCAAATTGGAGTTTGTCGTTTGAGCTCATGTGTGATGCAAGTGATATAGCGTTTGGGGCTGTTTTGGAGCAATGTGTCAACAAAGTTTTTCATCCGGTTTACTATGCTATTAAGACCACTAATAGTGCACAAGACAACTATACCATGTTATTGAATTTGCAATTGAGAAGTTCCGCCCATACTTGATGGGTGCCAAAATTATTTTCCACAAGAATCATGCGGAGCTTCGCTATCTTATGAGAAAAAAAGGAATCTAAATCTCGATTGATGAGATGGGTGCTCTTGTTTCAAGAATTTGATATTGACATTAAAGACATGAAGGGTAGTGGAAACCAAGTGGCGTACCACTTGCGTTGTTTGGAGGAGGAGGAGAGGCCACATGACGGCCTTGGAATCAATGACTCCTTCCCCGATGTGCAACTATTGGCACTATTAATGGAAGAGGTACCGTGGTTTATACAGATTTGGCAAATTTTCTAGTGAGTGGTATCATTCCGGATGAGTTCTCTTCAAACCAACGAAAGAAGTTCAAAAGCGATTGTCAAGGCTACTATTGGGATGAGCCATACCTTTTCTGGATTTACACGGATGGGGTAATTAGGATGTGTGTTCCGTAAGAAGAGCAAAGTGATATTCTTGGAGCTTGTCATTCTTCACCATATGGTGGTCATCATGGTGGATCAAGAACAACGGCTAAAATTCTAAGTTGTGGTTTCTACTGGCCTACTCTCTACAAAGATGCAAATGACTTGGTGAAAAGATGCGATAAATGTCAACGGGCCGGTGGAAATTTTTTTTAAAAAAATGAGATGCATTTCACAACCATCTTGGAGATTGATATTTTTGATATTTAGGGCATTTACTTTATGGGCTCTTTTGTGAGTTCTTGTGAAATGCTTACATTTTGGTCACGTTGGATTATGTGTCCAAATGGGTTGAGGTCGTTGCCTTATCCAACAATTAGGCTAGAAGTGTAGTGGCTTTCTTGAAGAAGAATGTTTTTAAAATATTTGGTACTCCACGTGCAATCATAAGCGATGGGGTCACACTTTTGCAACAATACTTTTAACACTTTACTTAGCAAGTATGGTATTACTCACAAGGTCACGACTCACTATCACCCACAAGCTAGTTGTCAAGTGGAAGTCTATATTCAGGAGAAAAAAAGTATCTTGTCTAAAACGGTGAATGCAAATCGGATAAATTAGTCCAAGAAGCTTGATGATGCATTATGGGCATATCAGCCAGCTTACAAAACACCTATTGGAATGTCCTCATATAGGTTAGTGTTCGAGAAAGCTTGTCATCTTCCAGTGGAACTAGAGCATAAGGCATGTGGGCCTTAAATAAATTAAATCTTTATTGGGATATAATCGCTTACTTGCGGGTTATACATTTGAATGAATTGGATGAGTTCTGGTACCACGCTTATGAGAGTTCGTCCTTGTACAAAGAAAAGATGAATATCTTCATGACAAGTACATTTTGAACAAAGAGTTCAAAGCCGTTGATCTAGTGTTGTTGTTTAACTCAAGGTTGAGGATGTTTTCTGGGAAGCTTAAGTCCAAGTGGAATGGTCCATTTGAAAGTATTGGTATGACACCCTTCGGTGCATTGGATTTGTAGAACAAGAACAATATAATATTTTGAGACAATGGTCACCGGATGAAGCACTACTTAGAAAAAGTTGGAGAGAGCCACGTGGTGGCGGTTATTTACTTCACTTGAGGATGCTATGATATTGCAGCGTGTCGCGACGTTAAATAAAGCACTTCTTGGGAGGTAACCCAACTTATTTTTCCTTTTTCTCTTTTTAGTTAGATGTTATTTGTTGTTTTTAACTTGACTTGAAAAATGCTGCAAGGATGATTGTTTGATGAAAATAGAAGACAGAGATGGGTTGTCAAAATAAAAATACAATGCGGACCGCACTTTTTCTTTGTGCGGCGACAGAAAAAGCTTGCAATAGCAGAAGCCCTTGTGCAGCTGTAGATTTCATCTGCAGACCGCACTTGCATAAGCAAACTTAGATGTCAAATGATAGGTCCTTTTAACTTTTCACCTGATAATGTGGGGGAAAAAGTGAAACTTTTGGAGAATTATGCGGCAACACTTTTAATTGTGTAGACTGCGCATTAGATTTGGAATATTGAAGGCCAGGTAGAAGAGTGTGACCCACACTTGAACTTGTGTGGCCGCACTCACCTTTTTAACCCTCCAACTTCTCTGAGTATAAATAGAACTTAGGGTCTCATTTTACACTTTTCCCGCTTTGAAATTTTACTGCAGCTCTGAGAAGTTCACCTGAGGAGTTTGCACTTTCAAACACACACCACTATTTGTACCCACTAGGATATTTGCACATTTACACCATCTGGTATGATTCATTCCATGTTTATTTTATTTTATTTTAATTTTTGAATTTATTTTTTATTTTTAACTTCTTTTTAGGTCATCTTTATTATAGTCCTTCAATGTATCCACGTGGGGTGGTTTTGTACTAGGTAATTGATAAAGAATACTAAAATGGGTTGGGTTAACTGATTTCTATGTGTATACCATGTTGCCAAGTAGTTTTGAACAAGTTTTTGCATAACCTAGGTAAATATAAGACCTGCCTGTTGTGTTCGTGAATGTGCGGACTGCACTTGGAATTGTGCGGTCTGCAGTCTGCTAGTTAAGGCAAATTTGGTTGGATGGTGTTTCTGTGGCCACACTTTAATTCTATGGAGCACAGAATTTTTAGAGAGATCGCAGAAATGGCCTGTACTGTCTATCGGAGGCTTGACCTCTGAGCTTCTAAAGTGCGGGCTGCACTTACAATTGTGCGGGTCACAGATGAATTTTATGGCTGCAAACAACCTTTGCACTGTCATTCAATGAAGAAGTATTAGAGCCCCTTGCATATCTGTGTAGAAGTGCGGCCGCACTTGGAATTGTGCGGTCCACACTTTCACTCTGTGGGCCGCATTTCAAATTGTGCGGGGCGCATTTCCCCTTTCTTTCTGCATGTTGGTCCAATTGTAACGTCACTACTTCTATGTTGTTCTCACTCACTTATATGAGTCTTAACTATGCTGAATCATGAATTTCAACTGGCAATTCTCTTTGTGCTTATACAGACAATGAGTCGAGGTAAATCTACCAAAGGAAGAGGAGCATCTTCAAGGGGTCGAGCTAGCTGTGCCTTGCCCCCCAAGTGTGCAGAAAACTATATCTAAGAAAGCAACAACAGGCTGAGAGAGAGGTAGAGACCTATCAGAGTCTTGGTCATATGCCCTGTCTAGGGAAGCCTCCGAGGGAAACTCTGTATCAATTCTGGAGGCGCACACTGAAAAGCAATCCAGGCCACAGTGGCAACTTGAGTCTCTAGATTTGCCTTCTACATCTCACAACACCTCCCATGGTTCGGAGAGTTCCAGTCAGGAGTCCAATGCAGCTAATGCAGGCTCTAATTCTGATGATGCCCCAAATGATGGAAGAGGGGGTATAAGTGCTCAAGAAGATTTGTCTAGGTCAAAGAATAAGGAGGTTTGGAAAGATAGATTTATGAGTTGTCGGGCTTTCTTTGATTTCCGGATATGGGGGATTGTTCGGTCCTTGACTCACGAGAGGCAATTCTTACTAAAAGATCTGGACAAGTACAATCTTACTGTTCTGGAGCATTTTACAAAATGGAAAAAGTGGATACTATTTACTGAAAAGCTAGTGGATGTAAAGGAGCACCTTGTCTGAGATTTTTATGCCAAGATGGCGCATATTCTTAAAGGGACAAAGGTCACCAAAGTGCGCAAATTGAAGGTGAAATTTGATCAGCATACTCTAAATAAGTAGTTGGGGTTTGACGACGTAGAGCCGAAAAAGTACTAAGAGAAGTTGGCTCTGAAAGAAGAGGCTAGGTCGTGCCTTACGGAGATTCTAGTACCGGGAGCCACTCTTCCTTGGATTATTGCTGGGGTGCCTATCCTTCGAAGCACTTTGAGTTTCGAGTCCAAAGGGTGGCAAACCTTTGTATGCAATAGGCTTGACTCGTGCCTGAATGAGAACAACCTTCCCATTCCTCGAGCTATTCTGGTGGCTTCTATAATGGTCGGGTATCCGATCAATATAGGTGCCCTGATATCGCCCAACATCTCCCTCATGGCACAACATGCCAACACCTTATAACCTTATCCCAACATTATCACTGAGTATCTCACATATTTAAAGGTGGAGCCCATGCCATTTGACACCAAGGTCAAGCTGACGGGGCCATTTGAGTAGTACAAGCTGCAGGATCCGAGGAACCCCAAGAAGAGTGCTCAGCCTTCTACTACTACTGGCCAATCTGATGAATCGGTAGTGGTAGTTTCTGCTGTGTTTGATATTCCATCCATATCATCTGAGCCTTGTACTAGTGCAGCAGCTGCTATGCCCGAGGCACTATAATCAACTCATCCTAAAGCTCCTCCTACAACTCCTATTATATTCCTTACTCTAGCTTCGAGGCTGGTGCCCATGCCTACAGGCCCACTATCTGCTTTATGAGTCTCCGAGACATTGGCGAGTTTTAACAACTAGATATAGGCAACTACTTCAAAGCTGTCTGAGATCTCCAATGTTGTTGCTGGGCAGACATCCACACAGGCACCCCAGGATTCCTCTGATATTGATAAGAAACTAAGCAAAATCTTGGACAACTAGAAGGTGATTATTGATGCATTGGTACAACATGGTACTGTGATCGAGAGGTTGACCAAGCATGTGAAGAAGATGATGAAGTCATAGGCTAGTACGAAGTCAGTTGATGAGTTTCGAGCTGAGGTGATCCAGCTAGCTACAGCTACAACTAGCTATGTCTTTGTTAGTAGTGTTGATAATACGCCTTTGGTTTTCTTAATGCCATGGTTCTTTTCAAAGGTGGTCTTTTGTATGAACCGGGTGACTCTTTCCGAGGATGGATGATGTGACAACTTTCTTAGGGGAATGAATATGTTTTATGTTTAGGTAATAATAATAGTAAGTAGTAATGAATAAAATCCCTAATTAAGTCGTTCTATAAAAGGAGTTATTCATGCTTTATTTGGCACCAACACTCTTAACTGCATGCTTATGGTTTTAAACAAGGTTTTTGAAAGAAAATAGCTCTATTAAGTGACTTTGAGGTTCTTGAGTTGACTTTGATAATCACTACGTGGTTGATTGGACTATAATGATCTTTAACTTGACTGTGATCGTTGTAGGCTTTAGACACTATCCTTTTTTAAGTCTAGTTACATGAGAGATGAGGTGATTTTTATTGCTAGTCCAAGTACTTGAGTGGATAGTCTAGAATTTGCCCTGAATCTGTTTCAAGACGAAATTCTAGGTTTGCTTGGTTTGGATTCCTTGGTCCATTTGAGCTTTATAATGCCACACTATGTTTGTTATCCCTAGTCAACCCCATTGAACCTTTAGCCTTTCTTTGTTGGTAACTATGCTACAAACATTTACCCATTTTATTTATAATCTTCTCTTGGTACTCGGGCCTTCCTTAACACTCTTATGTAATAAGTGGCTTAAGACATAAGTTTAGGGGAAAGTTGAGGAATCTAAAAAAGGTACCAAGGCATCAAAAAGAGAGAAAAGAAATTATCTCTATGAAAAGAGAAGACAAAAAAAAGAAAGAACAAAAATAAAATGCCAAAAAGAAAATAAAAAGGGAGAATGATGAAATCAAAATGAGGAAACTATCTCTAGTATGAGCATCAAGAGAGAAAAAAGAATTAAATGAATAATAAAGAGTGATGTCAAGTCTCTCTAGCCCCCAAGAAAAAGAAATTCCTCTAAGGGTTTGGTAAATGTGGGCCAAGAAATGAAAAGCGGAGTGCTTAAAGAAGGGTGTAACCACTTACCCCATATGATATCCTACCCCAATCCAAAAGCCTTCATTACAACCTGAAAGAAGTCATACTTGATTTTGAACCGAGTGATCTTATATTAATAGAGGTTTATATGAGGGGAAAGCCTATGGTACTTGAAGCTTTACTTGTGACATTCCTTTGTAAACCGAATGAGCTTACATTAATAGAGATCTATATGAGAGGAAAGTCTATAGTACTTGAAGCCTTCATTACAACCTGAAAGAAGTAATACTTGATTTTGAACCGAGTGAGCTTATATTAATAGAGATCCTACATGAGGGGAAAGCCTATGGTACTTGAAGCTTTACTTGTGACATTCCTTTCTGAGAGAAGATAGAATCCTTTATTTCTCTAGAAATTGAGTGTTAATTCTTGAAGTGAGCATGGAAAATGAAAGGTAGAGGAGGAAGAGTTTGGAGTCCACCATGATTTACATGATAGAACAAGAGTCCTTGATGAGTGAAGTCTTCTTAAAGCTCAAATGTCACAATAAATTATATACACGTAACACATGTTTTGTCACCTTGTCGAAAATGCATGAGTATTGTGAGTAATTATTGGTCCCAATTGAGTATGAATGACTTACAATAGACTTTTTGAAATGAACTTTCACTAGGAGGAGGTGGGAGCTAATTTATTTGCTTGAGGACAAGAAAAGACTTAAGTTTGGGGAAGTTGATAAGTGTAAGTTTAACCACTTATTAGTACCTTCTTCTTTTATTTTAGTCCGAAAGTAGTGATTTTTTGTTTCCAAATCCAATGAAATTGTGTGAATTGTAGGCATGTTGGAATATGTGATGACCCAAAAGGTCATCACTTGTGTTGCACGTGAATTCAATATTTCGAGGCCTAAAAACCTCCCTTTTACCCCACCTTGATTTACGTGTGTGGTCCAGACCTATATTCGGAAAGTCTTCTATGTGAAAATATGAGAAATAGAAATTTTAGAGTTACAAATTTGATTATGGTTGACTTTGGTCAACATTTTTAGAAAACGGACCCAGACCCGTGTCCCGACGATCCCGGGAGGCCCACAGAAAAATATGGGACTTGGGCGTAAGCCCAGAAATGAATTTCAAGGTCCCAAACCTTAGAAATCAATTTTTTAAAGAAATTGTTTTACTGAATTATCTAAGAAATAAAGAAAAGAATTAATGTTTGAAATCATTGTTATTGGGCCCGTATTTTGGTTCTGGAGCCCGGTACAAACTTGTTATAGTATTTGAAAGATAACTGTGAAATTTGGTGAAAAATGGAGTTTATTTGACGTGAGTTGGACTTCCGGTTGAAGAGTTATGAACTTTGAGAGTTCTTGATGAAAATGTTGAGTTTTGAGGTTTAATTCATGAGTTTATATGTTATTTTGATGATGTGATCGCACGAGTAGGTCTATATGATGCTTTTGATGAGTTAGTATGCACACTTAGTTTGGAGTTCCAAGGGCTCGGATGAGTTTCGGGTAGGTTCCGAGATGTCTTAGGCTTAAAAACATAATTGTTGCAGGTTCAAAGAAGTGGAAGGCCTCTGAACAGAGCAGTGCGGTCCGCACAAAGAGGAATGCTACCGCGGAGGAGCTTGTGTGGCCGCACTAGATTTTGTGCGGACCGTGGTGAGATCTTTGCGGCCGCACTAGATTCTGTGCGGTCTGCGGTGAAGAACATTTCACTAGTCCGATTTCGGAAGCCTATATCTTTTGATCTACAAGGAATTTTGAGATGATTCAAAAACAAAAGTTGTAGCTGTCTCCAACTGCAGTCCACATAGGGGTTGTGCGGCCGCAGTTGATTTTGTGCGGTCCGCACAGGGCATCTGAAAGTAGTATATTAAGATGGAATTTTCAGTTATTTTTCATTTTTCAAAACCCCAAAAACATAAGAGGCGATTTTTTAAATATCCTTTCTTCTCCAAAACATTGGTAAGTGGTTTCTAACTCATTTTCTTCAATCCTTAACATCTTTTCACATGATTTCAACTCAAAATCAATGATTTTCATGGGGGAAATTGGGTGTTTTTGGTAGAACCTAGGCTTTTCAAAAAATTAGGGATTTAGACCTTGATTTGAGGTCTGATTTCAAAATAAATCATATATTTGGGTTTGTAGGGGAATGGGTAATATGGTTTTGGTTCTAACCTTGAGTTTTGACCATGTGGGCCCAGGGGCATTTTTTGAATTTTTGGGTAAAACTTTAGAAAATTCATTCTCATGCATTAGGGTTGAATCATCTAGCATTTATTGATGTAATAAGTAACGTGTGACTAGATACGAGCGAATTGGTGGTGGAATCAAGGGGTAAAGCTATAGTTGAATCGTGAATTGTGTTCATGGCATCGAGGTAAGTGTTTGGTCTAACCTTAGCTTGAAGGATTAGGAGTTGTGTCTTATTTGCTACATGTTAATTGTGGAGTACAACGTATAGGCATGGTGACGAGTATCTATACGTTGGTGTCAAGCATGACCGTGAGTCGTGTATTATAATTGTTATGACTCCGTAGTGGTTTATTGCACTTCATATGTTATTATCACCATTGTTCCCTTGCCGGGATATTTGTTTGATATTAATGATCCCTTGTCGAGATGTTTGTTTTGATAGTATTGTTCCATTGTCGGGATGTTGTTGAAATATCACTGTTCCCTTGCCGGAAAGTTATTATATTACTCTTGTTCCCTTGCCGGGATTCCTTGTGATTATTATTGGCTTGTAACTGGGAGCAGGTGGTACGCCTACCACAAAATATACTGAAATGGGAGTGGATGGTACGCCTACCCCAAGATGTAATGAAATGGGAGCGGGTGGTACGCCTACCACAAAATATAATAAAATGGGAGCGGGTGGTACGCCTACCACAAGATATAATGAAATGGGAGCGGGTGGTACACCTACCATAAGATATAATAAAATGGGAGCGGGTGGTACGCCTACTACAAGATATAATGAAATGGGAGCGGGTGGTACGCCTACCACAAGATAAATGAAATGGGGGTGGGTGGTACGCCTACCACGAGATAAATGAAATGGGAGCGGTTGGCACACCTGCCACGAGATACAGGAAATGCGATCGGGTTGCACGCCTACAACAAGATGTGAAAATAAAGTGAAATCTGCCTTTGTTTTCCTTATTCGTGTTAGTGGTTGGATTTTGATTCCTTTATAGTTCTCTTGATATTCTGTTTTACCTATTTTCCCCAAAGCATGTTTCCACTTCCCATCTTTATTTGTTTATTCTACTTTACTTTCCGTTGTATATTATATAACTACACAGGTTTATTTGGCAGTCTGGTCCTAGCCCCATCACTACTTCGCCGAGTTTAGGCTAGACACTTACCAACACATGAGGTCAGTTGTGCTGATACTACACTCTGCACTATGTTCAGATCTCGGAGCAGCTTTCGGACCGTAGTGTGGAGGCTACCTTCAGTCCATGCGGAGATCCAAGGTAGATCTGGAGGCGTCCGCATGCCCTGGCGTCTCCTCTATTCCTATTTCCTGTTTCATTTTCCTTTTATTCAGAAACAATGCATTGTCATTTTCTTCAGACTTTGTATGTAGTAATCTCTTAGACAGTCTGTGACACTGTGAAACAAGGTTTTGGGTGGTTAAGGCTTAAGTATTTGTAACAGATGCATTTTTCATAAATCTTATTATTGTCTTCCGCTTAAATTTGAATCTTCGTTGTTACCATGTTATTGTCTTATATTTGTTAAAAAGAAATAATTGGTTAATGAAGTAATTATTAAAGGTTTGTCATGCCTAACTCACATTAGTAGGTGCCATCATGACTCCCGAGGGTGGAAAATTCGGGTCGTGACGAGTTAGTATTAGAGATCTAGGTTACATGGGTGTCACAGTTCACAGAAAAGCTTAGTAGAGTCTGAGGGATCGATACAGAGACGTTTGTATTTATCCCCCAGAGGCTACAGAGTTAGGAAGAACTTCACATTTATTCTTTCCTATCGTGCGATTTGGTTCCTTAATGTTAATTGAATTTCTACTCTGTTCTTTCACAGATGGCGAGAACACGCGCTTCCTCATCCACTGACCTGCAGCTCGAGCCCCCAACAGCAGCTTCCACGAGGGGCATAGGGCGAGGCCGAGGTAGGGGCAAAGCTCAGCCCCGAGCAGCAGCACCAGCGGCAGAGACTTAGGTTGATTTTGATGATGAGGTTCTGGCCTCAGCAGTTCCGGTTGGCCCAGCTCAGGTCCCAGAGGGGTTTATTGCTACCCCAGTTCTTCAGGATGCTCTGGTCCGACTAGTGGGCCTTATGGAGAGTGTCACCCGAGCAGGTTTGCTTCCTGTAGCACCAGCCGTCTCTCAGGCCGGAAGAGGATCCTAGACTCCTGCTACTCGTACTCCGGAGTAGGTAGCTCCCCAAATTCAGACTCCAGCGATTCAGCCAATTGGAGCAGTTCAACCGGGTGTGGTAGCTTAGACTGGTGATGGAGCAGCTATGTCTGTCGATGCTTTGTTGAGGCTAGATAGGTTCACCAAGCTCTTCACTACTACTTTCAGCGGTGCATCTACTAAGGATCCCCAGGATTATCTAGACAGCTATCACGAGGTTCTCAGGAACATGGGGATAGTTGAGACCAATGGGGTTGATTTCGCTACTTTTTGCTTGTCTGGATCCGCCAAGACTTGGTGGAGGGATTTCTGTTTGGCTAGACCAGCTGGATTGCCAGCTTTGACTTGGGAGCAGTTTACTCAGCTATTTCTGGAGAAGTTTCTCCCCATTACCCAGAGAGAGGCCTATCGGAGGCAGTTTGAGTGTCTCCAGTAGGGTTCTATGACTGTTACCCAGTATGAGACCAGATTTATTGACCTAGCTCATCATAATCTTGTCATACTTTCCACCGAGAGAGAGAGGGTGAGGAGGTTCATTGATGGACTTATTCAGCTGATTCGTTTTTAGATGGCTAGGGAGACTAGGAGTGAGATATCTTTCTAGGAGGTGGCCAATATGGCCCGGAGAGTTAAGATAGTTCTGTCATAGGGAGGTGGTCATGGGTCGGACAAGAGGCCTCGTCATTCAGGTAGATTCGGTAGTACCTCATCTGGAGGTAAGGATTTACATGGTAGGGGACATCCTCCCAGGCCTTTCGAGTCAGCACTTCAGGTTTCTCACGATGCTTCAGGTGGCCATGGTTCTCAGATGCAGAATTCTGATCAGTAGCCCTACAGTGCACCACCAACTCCTATCGGTGCACCATCGCTTCAGAGTTTCTAGGGTCGTTAGTCCCAGCAGCCAAGGGCTTGTTTTACTTGTGGTGACACGAGGCACATTGCTAGGTATTACCCTCAAGCTTCGAGCAATTCTCCGCATCAGGGTTCCCGTGCTATGGTTCAAGCACCAGGTGTTCCACAGGCCACCCAGCCAACTAGAGGTAGGGGTAGAGGTGCTAGAGGTAGAGCTCAGACGGCTAGAGGTGGAGGCCAACCAGCAACAGGCCGTCCTAGAGATGTAGTTCAGGGCGGTGGGGTCCAACCCCGATGTTATGCTCTTCCAGCTAGGCCCGAGGCTGAGGCTTCCGATGCAGTTATTACAGGTACGGTTCTGGTTTGTGATAGAGATACTTCAGTGTTATTTGATCCAGGGTCTACGTACTCATATGTGTACTCTTAGTTTGCACCGTATCTGGTCATGCCAAGTGATTCTTTGAGTGATCTTGTTTATGTGTCTACGCCAGTGGGTGATTCTATTGTGGTAGATCAAGTCCATCGTTTATGTATAGTTGTGATTGGAGGTCTTGAGACTCGTGTAGATTTGCTTCTTTTGGACATGGTCGATTTTGATGTCATCTTAGGGATGGACTGGTTATCACCTTACCACACTATCTTGGACTGTCATGCCAAGACTGCGACCTTATCCTTACTGGGTTTACCTTGTTTAGAGTGGAGAGGGACTCCTAGTCATTTTACACGTAGTGTTATCTCTTATGTGAAGGCTAGGCGTATGGTCGAGAAGGGGTGTTTGGCCTATTTGGCATATGTTCGTGATTCTAGTGCTGAGGTTCCTTCTATTGATTCTATGCCCATTGTTCATGGGTTTCTTGAGGAATTCCCTTTAGACCTACCGGGTATGCCACCCGACAGGGATATTGACTTTTGCATTGATTTGGCTCTTGGCACTCAGCCCATTTCTATCCCGCCATATCGTATGGCCCCTCCTGAGTTGAAAGAGTTGAATGAGCAGTTGCAAGACTTGATTGAGAAGGATTTCATTAGGCCTAGTGTTTCGCCTTGGGGTGCACCGATGTTGTTTATTAAGAAGAAGGACGGATCGATGAGAATGTGTATTGATTACTGGCAGTTGAATAAGGTTACAATCAAGAATAAGTATCCATTGCTGAGGATTGATGATTTGTTTGATCAACTTCAGGGTGCCAAGGTATTTTGAAGATTGACTTGAGATCTGGCTACCATTAGTTGAGAATTAGGGCATCTAATGTCCTTAAGATAGCTTTCTACACTCGGTACAGGCATTATGAGTTCTTGGTTATGTCATTCGAGTTGACAAATGCCCCAGCAGCTTTCATGGATTTGATGAACCGAGTGTTCAGGACTTATTTGGATTCGTTCGTGATAGTCTTCATTTATGATATTTTGATATATTTCCGCAGCCGGGAGGAGCATGAGCAGCATCTTAAAGTGGATCTTCAGACCTTAAGGGATAGTCAGTTATATGCTAAGTTCTCGAAGTGTGAGTTCTGGTTGAGTTCAGTTGCATTCCTGGGTCATGTTATATCAGCGGAAGGTATTCAGGTTGATCCGAAGAAGATTGAGGCAGTCAAGAACTGGCCTAGACCAGCATCAGCTATAGAGATTCAGAGTTTCTTGGGATTGGCAGGCTACTATCGCCAGTTTGTGGAGGGGTTTTCATCTATCGTATCCCCGATGACCAGGTTGACCCAGAAGGGTGCCCCGTTCAGGTGGTCGGATGAGTGTGAGGCGAGCTTTTAGAAGCTCAAGACAGCTCTGACTACGACACCGGTATTGGTTTTGCCCACAGGTTCAGGGCCTTATACAGTTTATTGTGATGCATCTCGTATTGGACTTGGTGCAGTGTTGATGCAGGATGGCAAGGTCATTGCCTATGCTTCGCGGCAGTTGAAGATTCATGAGAAGAACTATCCGGTTCATGATTTGGAGTTGACAGCCATTTTTCACGCGTTGAAGATTTGAAGGCATTATCTGTATGGCGTGGCATGTGAGGTGTTCATGGATCACAAGAGTCTTCAGTATTTGTTCAAGCAAAAGGAGTTGAATTTGAGGCAGAGGAGGTGGTTGGAGTTGTTGAAAGATTATGATATCACCATCTTATATCATCTGGGAAAGGCCAATGTGGTGGCCGATGCTTTGAGTAGGAAGTCAGCCAGTATGGGCAGTCTTGCTTATATTCCGGTCGGTGAGAGACCGCTTGCTTTGGATGTTCAGGCTTTGGCCAATCAATTCATGAGGTTGAATGTTTTTTAGCCCAGTCGTGTGTTAGCTTGCACGGTTGCTCGTTCTTCTTTATTGGAGTGTATCCGTGATCGATAGTATGATGATTCCTATTTGTGTATCCTTAGAGACACGGTGCAGCACGGAGGTGCCAAGCAGGTTACCTTAGGTGATGATAGAGTTTTGAGATTGCAGGGTCGAGTTTGTGTGCCTAATGTGGATGGGCTCCAAGAGTTGATTTTAGAGGAGGACCATAGTTCCAGGTACTGTATTCATCCGGGCGCGGCTAAGATGTATCAGGATTTGCGGCAGTATTATTGGTGGAGAAAAATGAAGAAGGACATCGTTGTATATGTGGCTCGGTGTTTGAATTGTTAGCAGGTCAAGTATGAGCATCAGAGGCCTGGTGGTTTTTGTTCCAGAAGATTAAGACGCCTGAGTGGAAGTGGGAGCGGATCACTATGGACTTCGTTGTTGGACTCCCACGGATTTAGAGGAAGTTCAGTGTAGTATGGGTTATTGTTGATAGGCTGACCAAGTCAGCGCATTTCATTCCTATGGCAGTCTCCTATTCTTCCGAGAGGTTAGATGAGATCTATATTCGAGAGATTGTTCGTCTTCATGGTGTGCCCGAGTCTATCATCTCGGATCTAGGTACGCAGTTTACCTCCCATTTCTAGAGAGCAGTTCAGCGAGAGTTGGGCACGCGGGTTGAGTTAAGCACAACGTTTCATCCTCAGATGGACGGGCAGTCCGAGCGGACCATTCAGATTTTGGAGGATATGCTCCAAGCTTGTTTCATTGACTTTGGAGGCTCGTAGGATCAGTTTTTGCCTTTAGCAGAGTTTACCTACAACAATAGCTACCCGTCAAGTATCCAGATGGCTCCTTATGAGGCTTTATATGGTAGGCGGTATCGGTCTCCGGTTGGATGGTTTGAGCCAGGAGAGGCTCGGTTGTTGGATACAGATCTGGTTCAGGATGCCTTGGATAAGGTCAGGATTATTCAAGATAGGCTTCGTACAGCTCAGTCCAGGCAAAAGAGCTATACCAACCGCAAGGTTCGAGATTTGGCATTCATTGTCGGTGAGCGGGTATTGCTTCAAGTGTCGCCTATGAAGGGAGTGATGAGATTTTGGCAGGTATTGCATTGCCGCCGAGCTTATCACCCGTGCATCCAGTGTTTCATATGTCCATGCTTTGGAAGTATCACGGTGATCCCTTCCACATGTTAGATTTCAACACTGTCCAGTTGGACAAGGACTTGTCTTATGAGGAGGAGCCGGTAGCTATTCTAGACCGGCAGGTTCGTCAATTGAGATTGAAGAGTTTTCCTTCTGTTCATGTTCAGTTGAGAAGTCAGCCTCCTGAGGCATCGACTTGGGAGTCCGAGTCTGATATGCTAAGCCGTTATCCCCATATTTTTCCCGACACAGGTACTTCCTTCTTATGTCCATTCGAGGACGAATGGTTGTTTTAGAGGTGGAGAATGTGATGACCCAAAGGGTCATCACTTGTGTTGCAAGTGAATTCAGTGTCCCAAGGCCTAAAAACCTCCTTTTTACCCCACCTTGATTTACGTGCGTGGTCCGGACCTATATTCGGAAAGCCTTCTATGTGAAAATATGAGAAATAGAAATTTTAGAGTTAAAATTTTGATTATGGTTGACTTTGGTCAATATTTTTAGCAAACAGACCCGGATCCGTGTTTCGACAATCCCGGGAGGTCCGCAGTAAAATATGGGACTTGGGTGTATGCCCGGAAATGAATTTCGAGGTCCCAAGCCATAGAAATCAATTTTTGAAAGAAATTATTTTACTGAATTATCTAAGAAATAAAGAAAAGAATTAATGTTTGAAACCATTGTTATCGGGACCGTATTTTGGTTCCGGAGCCCGGTACAAACTTGTTATAGTATTTGAAAGATAACTTTGAAATTTGGTGAAAACGGAGTTTATTTGACATGAGTTGGACTTCCGGTTGAAGAGTTATGAACTTTGAGAGTTCTTGATGAAAATGTTGAGTTTTGAGGTTTAATTCGTGATTTTACATGTTATTTTGATGATGTGATCACACGAGTAGGTCTATATGGTATTTTTGAGTTAGTATGCACACTTGGTTTGGAGTTCCGAGGGCTCGGGTGAGTTCCGGGTAGGTTCAGGGATGTCTTAGGCTTAAAAACATAGTTGTTGCTGGTTCTGAGAAGTGGAAGGCCTCTGAACAGACCAGTGCGGTCCGTACAAAGAGGAATGCTGTCGCGGAGGGGTTTGTGTGGCAACACTGGATTTTGTGCGGACCGCGGTGAGGGCTTTGCGGCCGCAGTAGATTCTGTAAGGTCCGCGGTGAAGAACATTTCACTGGTCCGAGTTCGAAAGCCTATATCTTTTGATCTACTAGGAATTTTGAGATGACTCAAAAACGAAAGTTGTAGCCCTTCGTGTCTAGTTTCCAGAAATTTAAAGAAATAACAACTTGGACATTTTTAGAGAAAGTTATGGCCAAAAGAGTAAACCATATCACTTCAGTCCACATGGGGGCTGTGCGGCCGCATCTGATTTTGTGCGGTCCGCATAGGGCATCTAAAAGTAGTATATTAAGATGGGATTTTCAGTTATTTTTCATTTTTTAAAACCCCAAAAATATAAAAGGCGATTTTTCAAATAAACCTTCTTCTCCAAAACATTGGTAAGTGGTTTCTAACTCGTTTTCTTTAATCCTTAACATCTTTTCACATGATTTCAACTCAAAATCAATGATTTTCATGGGGGAAATTGGGTGTTTTTGGTAGAACCTAGGTTTTTCAAAAAATTAGGGATTTGGACCTCGATTTGAGGTCCGATTTCAAAATAAATCATATATTTGGGTTTGTGGGGGAATGGGTAATCGGGTTTTGGTTCGAACCTCGGGTTTTGACCATGTGGGCCTGGGGTCAATTTTTGAATTTTTGGGTAAAACTTTAGAAAATTTATTTTCATGCATTGTGGTTGATTCATTTAGCATTTATTGACATAATTAAGTAACTTGTGACTAGATACGAGCAAATTGGTGGTGGAATCAAGGGGTAAAGCTATAGTTGAATCGTGAATTGTGTTCATGGTATCGAGATAAGTGTTTGATCTAACCTTAGCTTGAGGGATTAAGAGTTATGTCTTATTTGTTACATGTTAATTGTGGAGTACGACGTATAGGCATGGTGACGAGTATCTATACGTTGGTGTCAAGCATGCCCGTGAGACGTGTATTATAATTGTTATGACTCCGTAGTGGTTTATTGCGCTTCATATGTTATTATCACCATTGTTCCCTTGTTGGAATGTTTGTTTGATATTAATGATCCCTTGCCGGGATGTTTGTTTTGATAGTATTGTTCCCTTGCCGGAAAGTTGTTATATTACTCTTGTTCCTTTGTCGGGATTCCTTGTGATTATTATTGGCTTGTAACTGAGAGCGGGTGGTATGCCTACCACAAGATATACTGAAATGGAAGCGGGTGGTACGCCTACCACAAGATATACTGAAATGGAAGCGGGTGGTATGCCTACCACAAGATATAATGAAATGGGAGCGGGTGGTACACGTACCACAAGATATAATGAAAATGGAGCGGGTGGTACGCCTACCACAAGATATAATGAAATGGTAGCGGGTGGTACGCCTACCACAAGATAAATAAAATGGGAGCGGGTGATACGCCTACCACGAGATAAATGAAATGGGAGCGGGTGGCACACCTGCTACGAGATAAATGAAATGGGAGCAGGTGGCACGCTTGCCACGAGATACAGAAAATGGGATCGGATTGCACGCCTGCAACAAGATGTGAAAAGAAAGTGAAATCTGCCTTTGTTTTCCTTATTCTTCTTAGTGGTTGGATTTTGATTCCTTTATAGTTCTCTTGATATTTTTTTTTACCTGTTTTTCCCGAAGCATGTTTTCCCTTCCTATCTTTATTTGTTTATTGTGCTTTACTTTCCGCTGTATATTATATAACTGCACAGGTTTATTTGGTAGTTTGGTCCTAGCCTCGTCACTACTTCGTCGAGGTTAGGCAAGACATTTACCAGCACATGGGGTCGGTTGTGTTGATACTACACTCTGTACTATGTGCAGATCTCGGAGCAGCTTTCGGACCGTAGAGTGGAGGCTACCTTCACTCCACGCGGAGATCTAAGGTAGACCTGTAGGCGTCCGCAGGCCCTGGCATCTCCTCTATTCCTATTTCCTGTTTCATTTTCCTTTTATTCAGAAATAGTATATTGTCATTTTCTTCAAACTTTGTATATAGTAATCTCTTAGACAGTCCGTGACACTGTGACACCAGGTTTTGGGTGGTTAAGGCTTAAGTATTTGTAATAGATGTATTTTTCATAAATCTTATTGTTGTCTTCTGCTTAAATTTGAATTTTCGTTGTTACCACGTTATTGTCTTATATTTGTTAAAAAGAAATAATTAATTAATGAAGTAATTAAATTAAAGGTTTGGCTTGCCTAGCTCACATTAGTAGGAGCCATCACGACACCCGAGGGTGGAAAATACGGGTCGTGACAGAAGATTGGAGCTTAACAAAGAAATCTAACTCAACAAGGAGTATTCCAGCTCAACAAGGCAAAAAGGAGAAGTGCAAGCAAAAGTGCGGTCCGCAGAAGTAATTCTGCGGCCATAGATGATTATGCGGTCCGTAGAAATAGAACTGTGGCTGTAGCAGAAGCCCTGAAGCCTTAGAGAAGTTTTATAAAAGTGCGGTCCGCACATTAATTTGTGCGGCCGCAAAAGCTAGTCGCACTGAAAAAGTTTGAAAAGTTCAAAGAAGGTGCAAAAGAACAAGTATGTAGCCTCTTGAAAATGTGGTCTGCAATCAAAATATGCAGCTGCAGAAGTTGAAGCGCAGCTGCAAATGGAATTATGGAGACGCAGATTTACTCCTCATTCAACAGTAGAAGAAAAAGTGCGGTTCGCACATGTAATTGTGCGACCGCAGAACCTTCCGAAGGATATTTTTGTCAACAAATTTTTGAGCACTATAAATAGACGTGAAACACTTTTTAGGGCAAATTTTGTGTTCTTAGTAGCTGTAGCAGTTATCATTTACTCTTTTGGAAAAGTAGTGATCAAAATTAACGAAGACCCATTAATTTTATCTTTTAATTGTAGTTTATGGCTTTAATTACTTATTTCTACTTTGTTTTGTATGTTTTCTAGTATGAGCATCAAGATTTTATCTAGGGTTGTAACCCAATCCTAGAGTGTAAATCTTCTGGGTTATTAATTCTAACACTTATTTTTGATTGTGTGTTTGTTATTTAACCTTGTTTATGCATTATATCTAGAATTAATGGTTGCAAACAATGATTCATGCTTATTTGACTTAGTTCTTACTTGAGAAAGAGGAACTTAGTCTAGGAAAACATGGCTAACAAGAAATAGAGCTAGTTAAGGTTTTGGCTAGTTTGATTAAAGGATTTGAAATGGAGATATGGAAAACCTGACTTGGACTCATATTAATTGCTTGGATTTCTACCCAATTGGACTTGAGAAAGTCAATTTGAGCATAACTACTCTATAACCTAGAGGTATTGAGTACGTACTTGAGAATTGAGAGATAATACACCCCGATCCGCAAAACAAGCATTAACTTAGTATCCCCATTAGGTTTGCATCTAGGTGAAGGTTACACCCGTAGACTTTTCCTCAATTATTTGAAAATACCAAAAATAATTTACTCTCTCTCTAGTTGATTTTACTTAGTTTAATTTCTTAGTGTTAAAATTTGATATCAATCATCTTCTGTGTGGAAGTATAATTTAGTTATTTCACGTTCTCTCTTCAAGTATTTACGTCAACACCCGTTGTAAACTCCCTGAGGAATTCAACCCTGACTCTAGTTGGGTATTATAATTGCAACTACCATTTTCACTCACTATTGAGTGCGAATTGAATGTGAAACAATAATCAGCCTCCAATGTCCCTAAACATCGAGCCAACGGACCCTAGAAAGACTTTCGGTACAATTGTCTATCAACGAGATAATATCGGGCAACTTTTGTTCGTAATGCCCGGGAGACTTTAGAATCTTCAGGCAGTTTTTCGTATCTTAAATATTCTATAAACTCGTTTCTTCAATCCCAAATAAGGTTGGTTGAGTTAACTTTGCAGTAGCCATCCACAACTAGGACTGAATGCAACAGTTGAACAACCGGAATCAACTCCTTTTATTTGTGTGGACAAACCTAAATTGGCCAATGCGCATGTCTCCACGTCTTCATCTCTTGGAATATGAATCACTGACCACTCCCTGACCTAAGAAAGTAAAACTTGAACTTTATTCATGTATTGTTGCATGTTCTCTTCTTTGGCATCAAAAATTCCATATATCCGATTTGCCACCAGCTCGGAGTCGTATATTACTTCAATCATCTCTAAGCCTAGCTCTCGGACGAATTCAAGTCCTACAATCATAGCCTCATACTCGGATTCACTGTTAACCAATGGAATAATTCTAATGGCTTATCTCAGGGTTTCTCCCGAAGGAGTGATTAGTATTATCCCAAGACTAGAACGTTTTACGTTGGAGGCTCCACCCGTTAACAAGGTCCAATACCGGAGACAATTTTCGATATCAAAACTGCTTTTTTAGCAGCTAAAGGCATCATTCCCGGACATAGAGATCGCAATGGGGTGGTGCAAGTGCGGGACAGTGCGGGTTTAGATACATGACGGTGTGGGTTTAGATCATACGGGTGTGGTGCATGGTGGTGCGGGTTAAAATTAAAAAAGTTTAACCTTGTGGAGGTGCGGGTTAGGATTAAAAAAATTTCAAAAATTAAAACTTTCAAGCTATTGCTAATTTTCTTCGGCCTTCGCTCTTCGTCTCTCGACTCTTTATCTATGTAATTTTTCTGAAAAGTTGCAATAAGGTTTTAGTAAACAACTTTTAGCTTAAAATTTCTGATTGTTCTCTTAATTATCTAGAAAAATTAGCTTTTTGCTTGCCTGCACTGTTTCTCGTCTCCTTTGAATATAAATACATACTTTATTATGATCAATTTCAACCGCAACAAATTAATAAAAAATTTCTCAAAGCAATTGTATAGCCCTTTGTTTGCTTGCTGATTGTATTTTTCCATAAAACCAAGTTCATATCTCTTGTCAGTGTCTGGTAAACTAAGATCATGGTCTCTTCATTTAATTATCTGTAAGTCCTAATCATGGCTTCACTCACAAATACCATAATTCTTCAATAAAATATACTTAATTAAATTATGATAACATTTCGAATATTTTCAACATGTGTTTTATAAAATGGTAAAAAATACTTAAATTAATTTAATACTACGTAACAGAAAAATAAAAAGAAATTTCATGACACTCATATTTTACTATAAAATTCATTCAAAAAAATAAAAAGAATTTAAGCAGGGTGGGTAAGGCTGGTTCATGCACGCGGGGGGGGGGGGGGGGTTGAATATAGCAGATTATGCTATGGAGTGTGGGGCGGGACGGGTTGAAGTCTTCGCGGGTTTACGCGGGGTTGTTCCGCACCATTTGCCATCCCTACACGGACTAAAATCAGCCACAAATTCATCCAAAATTTGTGACTTAATTGCAGTCCGAGATTTATATTTAATATCAAATTCACTAATTTCAACTACTTATTTAGACAATTGACCTGATAATTCGGTTTTATGAAGGACGTTCTTCAAGAGAAAAGTCATCACAACGACTATTGGATAACATTGAAAGTAGGATCTAAGCTTTCGAAAGGCGACTACGAGAGCTAGAACCAACTTTTCCAGGTGCGGATAACGTATTTCCGTACCCGATAGTACTTTAATAATATAATATATAGGGAATTTACGTATCTTCTTCCTCCCGGACTAGGATTGCACTTACCACAACCTCCGATACTGCTAAATAAATTAACAATTGTTCCCCCTCCTTCAGTTTAGACATTAACGGAGGAATGGACAAATAACTCTTCAAGTCTTTCATCTCTTGCTGGCATTCTGGAATTCACGAGAAGTCATTCTTCTTCTTCAATAGTGAAAAGAAAAGGTGATATTTTTCCGATAACCTCGATATGAATCTGCTAAGGGCTGCCAACCTGCCGGTTAACTTTTGCACCTCCTTTACACTTTTTAGTTGGTCAGGGATATCTTCTGTAGCCTTAACCTTATCATGATTTACTCCAATTCCTCTTTGAGAAACCAAGAAGCCAAGAAGTTTTTCGGACCCAACTCCAAAAGTGCATTTCTCTGAATTGAGCTTCATATTGTACTTTCTCAAGATGTCGAATGTTTCTTGAAGCTGGGTCAAATGATTCCCTGCACTAAGAGACTTAACCAACATCTTGTCAATATAAAATTCCATAGTTTTACCTATTTAACCCTCAAACATCTTATTAACAAACCTCTAATAAGTGACTCCGGCATTTTTAAGCCCAAAAGGAATCACGTTGTATCAATATATGTCAAAATTTGTGATAACTGAGGTTTTTTCTTGATCCTACGGGTGCATCCTAATTTTATTATACCGAAGTATGCATGAAGAAACTCATTAAATCATGCCCAACCATAACATCGATCATTTGGTCGATGTTTGGAAATTGAAAAGAATCCTTAAGGCAAGCCTTATTTAGATCTTTATAGTATATACATTCTAAATTTATTTATTGTACAACCTCTACGTTAGCTAACATATCAGGATAACTTACTTCATGAATTGAACATATATTTAGCAACCTGGTTACCTCTTCTTTTACAAACCTATTTCTGAACTCGGCTATCGCCCGCTTCTTCTACTTTACCAGGGGAAATTAGAGTCCAAACTTAACTTGTGGACAACCACTTCTAGTGGAATACTTGTCATATCTCAATGACACCACTCAAAACAATCAATGTTAGTTTAGAAATTCAATAATTCTAAGCCTGAGTTCACGGCTCAACCCAGTTCCCAAGTAAACCTTCCTTTCCGGAACTTCTGTGAGCAAAGTTTTTTGTTCAAGCTCTTCTGCGATTGACTTTGTTGCATCCGCTTCTTCTGGTACCTGAAAAGATCTGGGCACCTAGTAAATATCTGATATTTTGTCCTCTCCATCATCCTCTACCGGTAGTGGAGCAAAAGCTAACACCAGTTCCTCTAGTTGCTATTTGTTGATTCCCTCTACTGTGCTGCTAGATAAGGTGACTACATTTATTTTCCTTCAGCAGGTTGATCACCCCTAATATGCTTGATCTCATCTGGTGTATGGGACTTCAGCAATTGATGATAAGTTGATGGCAAAGCCTTCATTTTGTTGATCCATAGCCTACCAAGAATCACATTGTAGCCCATATCGTCATCCATAACTTCGAACAAAGTAGATTTCGTCACCCCTTCAGCATAGGTAGGAAACACGATCTCCCCTCAGGTAGTTACGCTTGCTAAGTTGAACCTAGCCAGAAGCTTTGTCATCGAAACTAAGTTTTTGGTTAGCTTTGCTTGTTCCAAAACTCTCAATTGAATGATATTGGATGAACTAATTGGATAAACTAACACATTTTTAATTTTAACATCTAAAATATTTAGAGATAGTACTAGAGCATTATTGTGCGATAAAATAAAAATATACACATTCCTTCGTGAAGGTGATTTTATCATCTTCCAATGCTTCTTGGATTCTCTTGCCATGAGTGACTGATATATTAGTCTTTTTAACTGCCAAAAACATTACCCCATTTATTTCAACTCCACCCAAGATCATGTTAATCGTTATGCAAGGAGATCATGTAGTTGGTTTTGCCGGTTCGATTGCATCTCAACTCATCCCATAATTGTTCTTAGCCCAGTCACTTAAAAATTTTCTGTGGTGGTCATTTTTCAACACCATTGCAACCTCTTCATGAAGATATCGGCAGTCCCCGGTCCTATGATCATGTGTTCCATGGAATTCGCACCATAAATTAGGATCCCTCTAACTGGAATCTGATCGAATTGGTTTCGAGAACCTTGACTTCTTGACATTGCTCATAGTCGAAACCCACTCTACCAGCCTGATGTTGAAATTGTAATATGATTACTAGAGATATACTGAATTTCGGGACCCTGATGGTTCTCTATCCTACAAAGCTCTATTACTCCGACCATGATTTGTCCTTCTATCAGGTCTGAATCTTTCCGTTGACTGAAAACCTTTAGCACCACGCCCATCAGATCTTTCGTTTGATAAATAAGGTTGGAAATGACTCAAGATGATCTCTGGTCTGCATCAGAATCATTTTTGAACTTTTTCTGATTCCGATTGCGATTAGGACCCTTAAATGACTTCAAGGAACTCAACTGATCATCTTCAGTTCTAGTTTTCGATTCATAATGATTATGGGCATCAGCCCATGTAGTTGCCTGAAATTCCAACAGACAATCCTTCTACTTCCTCAAGGCATCAGAACTTAAAGGGTTGAGGTATTTGGTGAATGCCTCTGCTACTGATTTATCCGGTACTTTCGGCTATAACATCCTCTTCTTTTGGAACCAGATCATGAATTCTCGTAGCAATCCTAAATATCCTTGAGGGATTCTAAATATATCCACCTTCCTATCTTGGAATTGTCTTGCCCCGACATGAGATTTGATGAAAGAATCAACAAGCTTTTTAAACAAATCAATTGAATGTTCATGTAAAAGATAATACCACGTTGAAGCTCCATTCATTAAGGTTTCGCCAAATTTCTTTAGCAAAACGGATTCGATCTGATGTAGAGCCAAATTATTTTCCTTTACAACCATAGCATAAGTTGTGATGTGCTCATGTGGATCCGAAGTTCTATTATATTTTGGAATATCTAGCATCTTGAATCTCTTTGGAATCAACTTTGGGCTCTTCGCGTTTTGATCCATCCGATCATTCATTTCCCTTATTAATCTCATGAGCTCAGTTTTAAAAGGATCATCTGTGTTGTTATCATTTTCAGATCCATTGCTTGCACCACCTGCTTGATTATCATTGAATCTTAACTCCTCCCGTGAATCGATGTTATCGGCTCTTTGTGTTGTCTAATTTGCAAGCATGCTGGGAGGGGCTCGAACTCCTCCATTGGAATTATTTGAGGCAACAGATAGTGCTTGTTAGAGCTCAGTCATTATTCGGTCCTGTCTTGAGAGATGATTCATGATTTCTCTTTGATGTGCGCTCAAAACTTTCACCGTCTCAAAAATATGTTCATCATCTATATTATCAGGGGTAAGACTCCCGGCACACCGAGTATTTCGTTCTTTCTAGGAGTTGTCTTATTTATGTCCATGCGGGTTTCACTAATCGAATCATCGTGTTGATCTCCACCAAGGAAATTATCCTCACGCTCATTGTTTATTCCAACATTAAGTGAGTTGATGACAATATTAGGTACCATATCTGTTTTTACTTTACTAAAAAAAGCATCAAAATACATTAGTAAAAGATGAACAGATCAAAGTAATACCACAATTGTCTATGTCTTACAATGGATGCTAAATTGTTTATCCATAAAACGGTACCGTTGAATTTGTAATGTAGTTATAGACACATGAATTAAATTGACCCAAGAAGATAAAATTATAAAGAACAAAATTGAATAAGTGAGAAACAATTAAAGAAAAGACGAGCATGAGCCTCGAATTAAGCTTTTTTAGGTAGCAATAACAATACGGAGAATAAAGTACTTGGCAAAATAATATTAACAGAATAAGAAAATAAGTTTAGACTTTTTTCATAAAGTATTTCATGTCCTTTCATGAATAAAAATTTCTCAATTTATAGCAAAATTAAGGGAGACAAGATCCCAAATCAAGATCCTATATAAAGTGAATAAAGATCCCTCTTGATAGTTGCATAATGGTTGGTGTAAATACTAAGATTCTCTTAACGGCTGCTCCTTTAATGCTGCCTTCCTCAACTAGTATTTGCTTTCAAAGTCTTCTCTCTCGTCTTGATGACATTGAGACTCTGACAACATCAGCCACATGCTTAGATCTGGTGTCAGTTATTTGTTGACTCATCTCCTACATGTCTTTACTATCACGTGTTCGCTTGACGAATATTCACCTATCATCTACTAATTTTACCCTATGCATGGTAGTCCACTACCCTGAGAAGAAACTTGAAATCATTCAGCAAATGTAAAAAAAAAAATACAGTTTTTGTTGGTATTGTGGTTAGGTCAACCAATACTTGTGAGTATGTTTTCACTAAAATAGTGAACAAATTTTTATAGAAGCTAACTTTAAGCCTTTGTGGAAAGCTATGAGTTCAGCATGAAGTGTTGAAGTTTCTTTGGTACAAACTAGATAAAGTTAGATAAATTTTATTTTTAATTTTAACCTTAACTTTCTTAAAGAACTTTGGAGATTGACAAATATATTTTTTGGTGTTTAATCCCGACTTATGGAATTGTTATCCCAAATAGAGTGTAAGATAAAATTAATACTTACCACAATTGTGATATAAATATCTCAGTATTGTCAGTCCCAAAATAAATAAATAATTCCTACTAAATGTGAAATAAGCTAATCTCGATTTTAATATTTGAATTACAATTTCTTATCCCTCAAATCAAACAGCCATATGATTAGTCCAGTAGTTAGTTATTATTGTTGCTTCAGTCAGTTATTTAGTTAGTTGTTAGTTAATGCTTAGCTATCATTTTCGAATTAGTTAGTTAGCTTAGTGCCCATTGTTTATAAGAGTCAGTCTACTGCATAATTGAGTTGAATTTCATTTTCCTCAATTAGATACTCCATCTCTGTCTTTTTCTTTTCTCCAATCGATTCTCTAGAAGCTTCCAATTGCTTCATCCATTGTAGCTATGAAGCTTTCTAAGCTTGCAATTCCAAATCTTGATATGATATCAAAGCAGCTGTTACGATCAGACGATCCACAAAATTGAATTGCGCAGGGTACTGTCTTCTTCGTGCACAAAATTAGGGTTCATTTTGGTGCTATATCAACCCCCAAGCGAACAAACAAATCGAATCTACATTCATTCAATTGAGGTTCTCTACAGCTTCATTCACTCGTTCAATCGATGTTTCTTCTCCTTTGTTTTCTACTTCGAGCTAAAGCAATCATGGCGGTAGATGACCCAAATACTACGATTGTGACAACAACAGAAATCCAATCGACAATCTATGTAAGTAGTCCACTTTATATTCATCCCTTTGATAGCCCTGGACTGGTTTTAGTTCCAGTTCCTCTTGATGGGCTAGGATATCGTTCATGGAGGTGAGGTATGTTGAGGGCCCTCTCTGTTAAGAATAAATTAGGTTTCATCACTGGGGAATGTGAAAAACTTAATTCGAATTCGTTAAACTTTAGACAATGGGAGAGATGTGATGATATGGTAACTTCATGAATTTTGAATTCACTTGCTAAAGAAATTATGGATAGTGTAGAGTATGTGAATAGTTCAGTTGAATTGTGGAGAGAACATAAAGATCGTTATGATCAAACAAATGCAGCAAAATCATACCAGATCCAAAAGGAAATTAGTGATTTGATCAAGTAGTACTCGACATTACTGGATATTACACTAAAATGAAGAAACTATGGGAAGAGTTAATTAATCTAAGTGCAAAATCCCTATATAGCTGTCAGTCCACCTGTGGTGCAAAGGAAAATATGCACAAAGTTGAATAAGACTGAAGATTGATACAATTTCTGATGGGTTTGAATGAGGTTTATACTATAGTTCGAGGGAGCATACTAATGATGAATCCCCTGCCTTCAATGGCACAAGCCTTTGCACTTCTAGCGCAAGAGGAGAAACAAAGAAAATTTCGACCTAGAAATCAACTGAATTTTGAATCTACTGTAATGAATGCTGGTATAACATCCCCAAGAGGATTCAGAACAAACTACTCAGTAAATAACAACAGGCCCGGGCCCTTTTGTGACTTCTGCAAAAGACAAGGACATACCAAAGACAAATGTTTCAAACTTCATGGATATCCACAATACTTCAATCGACAAGGAGCCTAGAACCATAACTTGAATAACCAAAATCACAACCAGTATCCTTGGAATAACAAAGGAAAGAGTATTGCAGCAAATGTTGTAACTGGAGTACAAGGCATGCCACCAGATGAAATGACAAACCAAGGAGAAGATCTGGAGCATCAGGGAAGTCACAGTAACCAAAACAGGAATCTTTCAAAAGAGCAATATGATCAAGTAGTAAGACTACTTCAACACTTCCAAAGTGATGGTGCAGGAGACAGTTCAAGAAACACAAATGCAACCAATGGAATAGTAAACTTTGCAGGAAACTTTGCAGGCATTGTGACATGCACTTCTTCTATAGATTTTGACAAACTCTCATGCAAGTGCTTTCAAGAAAAGTCTGACTTATGGATTATAGACTCAGGAGCTTCACACCATATGACCTTCAACAAGACACACCTACATAATATAATTGCCCTACCTTATCCTTGACTTGTGAAGTTACCAAATGGTTACAAAGTCAACGTGACAGAAGTGGGAACTATGACTCTTACACCAGAAATAGTTTTATATAGAGTCTTATTTGTTCCGTTTTTCAAATACAATCTTATATCTATCAGTTCATTAACATCACATCTCAAATGCCTAGCTTATTTCTCTAACACATGATGTCTTCTGCAGGCCCCTTCTCTGAAGAAGCCTCTGGAGATTGGTAAAGTCTATGATGGGTTGTATCATCTCTACTCAGACTGCTTGAACAAAGGAAGCTCTGTTGCAGCAAAGAAGAGTGCAACTTTCTCTCTCTCCATGAGGAACAATCATAATAGTGCAACACATTATGTTTCTCATTCTTATCAGTCTCGCCCTCTTGTAAATATTCAGTGTCATTCCCATTCCTGTCTCCCCTGTTCTACTATAAATAATGTGTCTCCATCTTCTATTGTAAATACTTTCACCTACAATAAAACAAACATGGGTTATAGTTCTGACTTTCTTTCAATTGATGCAAGTGACATAAATCTGTTATGGCATTACAGACTTAGGCATGTACCTTTTGGAAAGAGAAAAGGGATATCTAACATACCAGTGATCTTTGCACCAAAACAACCTTTTCTTTGTTCTATATGCCCTATGGCCAGGCAAAATAGACTTTATTTTCCCTTAAAAACTATAAACACCACTGCTATATTAGATCTCTTACATGTTGACTTGTAGGGACCTTACTCATGACAATTTTAAATACTTTCTCACTATAGTAGATGACTTTAGTAGATCCACTTGGACTCATCTACTCAGTTGTAAGAGAAATGCATTACACTCACAGAAATTTTATATCTATGGTTGAGACACAATTCACTACCAATGTAAAGTGTATCAGATCAGACAATGGTCTGAAAATTACTAACAGTGAAGCCACCCTATTCTTTAAGTCCAAAGGAATTGAACACCAAAGAACATACCCTTATACACCCCAACAAAATGGCATAGTAGAAATAAAGCATAAATACTTATAAGAAACTGCCAGAGCCTTGTTATTTCAAGCCAAACTCCCTTTGAGATATTGGGGCGAATATGTACTTACATCCTTTCTCATTAATCGATTGCCTACTGTACCTTTGAAGAACAAATATCCTTTTGAATTATTATATGGAAAGAAACCAAATTACTTATACTTAAGAAGTTTTGGTTGTATGTGCTATACAACTATTCCTAAACCTCACAGAGATAAGTTTGAGCCAAGAGCTTCTCCACATGTATTTGTAGGTTATCCTTTTGGTGTCAAAGGGTACAAATTGTTGAGTCTAGATACCAAAACAAATCTGTGTATCTAGAGATGTTATTTTTCATGAGTCCATCTTCCCTTTCTCTCTTCCATCAGTACCAGATTCTTCCTATTCCTTGCCTCATACTGTTTCACATCATGACCACTCTAATGTTTTTGCCCTTTATCGTACTCATAGTGTCACAACTCCTCAAAGAGATGCTTCTATTACACCCATCTCAAGGTCACTTGATCACATTATAAACTCACCTATTCTAATGTCACCTAATCACACCATACACTCATCTTCTATCCCTAACACCACTTCACCATAAACAACATCTCCAATCACTTCAAGAATTAATCAGCCCTCTCCTTCCACACTAAAACCCAATCAAAGAGTATCCAGTAGAGTCTCCAAAGCTCCATATTACTTGTCTGAATATGTATATTCTATGCCTAATCTAAGAAAACCTCAAAATGTTGAAGTCAATCAGACTAACTCACTTTTCTCTCTCAATGCCCTTTTTACCCAAAGCAACCACATTACTCCTGATGTCTTGAGTCCTGATAGCCAATAGGTTGTGAAAAATATTTGCAATGACAGGGAGGCCTTCTCTTATGAAGAAGCAGCAGGCAATCCTGCCTGACAACAGGCCATAACCCAAGAATTTGAAGCACTTCATGCAAATAACACGTGTACATTGGTTCCATTGCCTGCTGGAAAGCAAGCCATAGACTGCAAGTGGGTATACAAGATCAAACATAAAGCAGATAAAAGGGTAGAGAGATATAAAGCTAGATTAGTTGTGAAAGGATATACACAGAAGGCTGGAGTAGACTATACAGAAACCTTTTCTCCAGTAGTAAAAATAACCATTGTTAGAGCCATAATTTCTACTGGTGCCAAGAAAAAATTGGAGCTCTTTCAGTTGGATGTGAATAATGCCTTACTTCATGAAAATTTGCATGAGGAGGTCTATATGAAGCTGCCCCAAGGTCTTGCAGTCTCCTCTCCTGAACTAGTTTGCAGATTGAACAAATCCCTTTATGGCTTGAAGCAAGCCAGCAGACAGTGGTATGCTAAGCTCACGGAGGCCCTATACTCCAGAGGCTATAGTCATTCCATGCATGATTACTCTTTATTCTACAAGAAGACTGCTGATTGTGTAGTTTTTGTGGGAGTCTAAGTAGATGATGTCCTGCTAACAGGGAATGATCTTCCTGAAATTCATATGTTGAAAAACTTCCTACATGAGCAGTTCAAAATCAAAGACTTAGGAAGATTACACTACTTCTTGGGATTTGAAGTGCTCTATAGAAATGGTGGGATCTTAATCTCCCAAAGAAAATTTGTTCTTGATCTCCTCAAAGACTATGACTACCTACACTTTTTCTTCTCTCCCGTTGATCCCACAATTAAGTTGAAGACTAAGGAAGGAACACCCTTGTCTGATCCTACTTTCTACAGACAGTTGGTCGGGAAGTTGAACTTCCTCACCAACACTTATATAGCCTATGGAGTACAACAATTGAGCCAATATATGCAAGATCCTAGAGAGTCTCACCTTCAGGCTGCCTATCACATGCTTAGATACTTACTCAATGATCCTACTTTGGGTCTCTTTATGTCCAATGATGCTGACTTCTCAATCCACGCCTATTGTGATTCTGATTGGGCTGCCTGCCCTGATTCTAGGAAGTTAGTGTCAGGCTACATTGTTCTCTTGGGCAACAGTCCTATTAGCTAGAAATCTAAGAAGCAAGAAACCATCTCCCTTTCTTCAGTAGAAGCAGAATATAGATCCATCAGGAAGGTTGTTGGTGAACTTGTCTGGTTGCATCGTGTACTTACAGAGCTGACTATCCCTCCTGCCCTACCTATTCATGTGTTTTGTGATAGTCAATTTACTCTCCATATCGCCAGAAATCCTTTGTTTCACGAGCGCACCAAGCACATTGAAGTTGATTGCCACTTCATGCGGTCTAAGCTCCAAGAAGGTCTCATTTTGCTTCAACACATAAGGACAGGTGATCAACTTGATGGCATCCTCACAAAGTCCCTTACTTGGATCAAACATGCTACTATTTTGGGCAAGTTGGTTGTGCTTCCCTCACCTCCAACTTTAGGGGGGGAGGGGGGGGTATTAAGATTAGCATTATATTTATTCAGTAGTCCAGTAGTTAGTTATTACTGTTGCCTCAGTCAGTTATTAGTTAGTTGTTAGTTAATGCTTAGCTATCATTTCCAGATTAGTTAGTTAGCTTAGTGGTCATTGTATATAAGAGCCACTCTACCGCATAAATGAGTTGAGTTTCATTTTCCTCAATTAGAGACTCCATCTCTGTCTTTTTCTTTTCTCCAATCGATTCTTTGGAAGCTTCCAATTGCTTCCTCCATTGTAGCTGTGAAGCTTTCTAAGCTTGCAATTCCAAAGCTTGGCATTTATAGTAGCATATTTTCATCCTATGCTTGATTTTCTGCTTGATATGCCTTACGAACATGCAAATTTTTTAGTTTTTTCCCGTACATTTCATAAAAGAATATTTCACAATAATTATTTTCAAAAGAATTTAGAAATGTGTCGTCTACGCTTGATTTACCTCAGTGAATGGGGATTTATACACATTAAAATATCTGACACCTAATTGTTTCTTAGCTGAAATATTATGAATAACTGCATTTTGGTTTCCCCCCCTCTATTTGCTATACATCAATTATTAGATTTTTGGAGAACCCTGGTTATTTAAATTAATGTTTATCCCACATATATTTGATAGTTTTGTCCTAATTTAGTAAATTAGAGAAGGTAAATTAGAGTATGTGTGTGGTATGCTCAACAGATGAAATGGAAGGAATTCTGAGTCTAAGGAAAAGAGTTAAATTTACCCAAATACTATATGAAATTGAGCGACTTTGTCTTTATTAGATTTTTGGTCTAATGTTACCCTCGCTGTTAAGGAGCTCCAATTTATGAGTAATTTTAGGCATTTATAAAAGTTTAGGGTAAATTTGGATCATTTTTCGAAAAATTTGGACACGTGGAGTTCATTAGTTATACATTGGAGCTTTTTAGTGGTAAGGGCAAGAGACGATTTGCTAGCAGTTAACATATGAATGAATAAAAATATAACAGAAAGCGAATTCGAGCAATTTCAAAAAATACATGAGCAAATTGCTACGTTTAAATTCAGAACAAATTGTGCCAAAATCATCTAAACTTGACCTAATGATGCCCAGCACTCCACTGGGACCATGCTGAGAGACGAAAAGTCATAATCCACATTAAAAAGATGGGGATGACATTATTATTTCTACTTAAACTTTAATTTCTAGCTAATAGTGGGTGATCAATTGCGCTCCATATAAAAAGGATTAAGTGCTTTACGTTGTACGAGAAAATCGCTAAAGGTGCACTAACTCTAAAAGCTCAAGGACAAAAGAGAGGATTTGCTTATTATAATGTATGTGGTAGTTTGCCTTTTAGAGCCCGTTTGGTTAAGCGGTCAAAAACTATTTATTTTGAAAAACGCTTTTATTCAAAAATAGTTTTGCAAAATAAGTAGTTTGTGTTTGGCTGACTCGTTTGAGTAGTGATTTTGCAAGCTCATCGTGTTTGATCAATATTTTAAAAAAGAACTTTTAATTATCAAATTACGAAAAAAAACAATAAAGGTTCAATTTGCGATTAGTATGATTTAGAAAAGAAAAATAAATTGAAACATTTAGTAGAAAAGAATTCAATTCAAATATAAAACGTAAAGTAAAAATATAAATTAAAAATTCTAATTAATATAAATATAGTTTTTCCAAAGCAAAAATATTAAGTGTTTGGTATTACTTATTATTTACATGATAATTTAAATATGTCAAAATACACCATTCAATATAAATTAAAATCTACTCTTAAAAATAGGAGAAAGAGAATAAAAATTTGATTAAAATAAAAAAGAGAATAAATGTATAGCAGAAAAAAAAAGGAAAAGAAAAAGAAAAAGAAAAATTAAATTAATGAGGGATAATTTAAAAAATATAAATTTATTGTAAGGTTATTTTTGTCTTGAATAAATTAATCTTCTGCTTCTGCTTTTTGGAAGAAGCTAGAATTTGTAGCTTCTCCTCGGAAGCAGAAAAATTGCTTCTGCTGCTGCTAAGTACTTTTTTCATTTTGGCCAAACACCTTAAATTTTAAAAAAAAAAAGTATTTTTTGGCCCAAAAAAGTACATTTGGCCTCTTAAAAGCTTGGTCAAATAGGCTCTTAATCTAATTAAATTTATTTTTATCCTCCGATGTTAGATATTTGTATTGAGGTTTAACTAATTTGCATTTGTGCCACATAAGGCTTATTAAAACAAGAAGTGCTCCCTAGCTACTAGGATATTTTTCATCGTTAAAACTTGAATTTAAGATTTCTGGTTAAGGGTTAAAGGATCATATTCGTCCCATCACAATCTTTGATAGTCATAAAAATTTTCCTATCTCACATGGATGATGCACCAATGTTTGATTCATGCTTACTCTTTTAGGGGGAATATTTTGTTAATAAATATAAGCAAGGTAAAAAATAGGAGGAAGATGTGGTGCCAAATCTCCATACAAACATATATCATTGACAACCTATATATACAAAACTATACTTCTTTACAATAATATTATGTGAGAAGTGGACTTTACAAAGTGCAATGTTACATGATGTATATGTTTTCGTTTTTCCCCGGTTCCGAATATCTTATTTTACATTTTTCTAGAGACCAATTTCATTATTTTAAAACTCAGGCCAAATGCAAAATAAAATCCTTTGGAGCAATCACTTTGCGATATAGAAATTATGTAAAAGTATTACAGTGGATATATACCAAAAGGGCGACGAAATCTACCTAAAAGTATACAAGAAAATTTGAAATATAAAGTTACATTCAATTACCTAAAATACTTACAATCAATAATGAAGAATAATGGAGACTCCTATGTCCTGGTCTACACTTTGATCGCGTTTCAACTATTTATAGTCGAGTTTGGAGTTGAAATTACACACTTCAATGAAGTTAATTAGTCAAAGCAATTAACAGAGAAGTAAAGAATACTTAAAAAGTAAACAAGAAAGACTCGTAGAAAATAGATAAAGTGCCTTGACTGCCTTGAGGAAGGATTACTTCAAAAAACAGGAAACCATAAATTAAAAGAATTTGAAGATTTCAGTTACTTTAATTTCCTTGAAAAAAAAATTATGATCAATCCAAGTCCTCTCGAAACATTGAATCAAACCACCACCACGGAAAAGTTAAGGCACTTATTACGGTAGTTTGAATGAAATTCTTGAGACCTACATATTTAATTAACGTGTATATATGGAATTACAGGGCTCGCCTAAGGTCAGAAGTCTTGCTATGCGCCAAGATTAGATTTCTAATAGGACACTGTTGAGACAAAAAAATGTAACTTGAATATAGGGGTTGTTTAGTCTATTTATGTGTTAGCAGATTAATATATTAGTTAGCTAGTTAATGATACATGTGATTGGTTTGTGAGGCGGTTAGAGTAGTTAATAAAGTTTTGTATATATACATAGCTTGTACAAGTAACGAATATAGAGCATTCATTTCTCACTACTGTTACATTCATCTTCATGCCTCGTTAGTTAGGGTTTCCATCTCTTCTCAAACCTCCATTTCAGCATGGTATCAGAGCTCGAGCTCTGAATCGAAGCTCGCAAATCGATCATCTGTCTTCTCCTCTACTATGTCTTCTTCTCTGTAGTCTCAAACAATTGAGATCTCATTTTTCTGATTCGAAGCCCAAAGTACTCAACAATGGAGATTGATGATTTAGAACATGAAAATGCAACTGTCACAGCTGGAAATGCATCACATGCATCCTCCGATGATGAATTTGAGGAAGGTGTTACAGTTGCAGTCACTCACTCTCCATACCTAGCTCCGGGCAACACAAGTGGAATTTCATTGATTTCATTCCAGCTGACTGGCACTGATAATTACTCATTGTGGTATCGATCTATGTGTATTGCATTACTTGGCCGCAATAAACTAGGTATTATTGATGGCAGGTGGCCAAAAGAGCAATTTCGTGAGAAGTAGTGGTATCAATGGGAACGATGCAATGCAATTGTGTTGTTATGGATGATGAACTCAGTTGCACCAGCCTTAATAAGTGGTATTGCTTATGTCACTAGTGCACAGAAGGTGTGGACGAATTTACAATAGAGGTTTGATAAAGTGAATGATACTCGTTGCTATAATTTTCACAAGGAAATTGCTACCTTAAGTCAGGATACTTCCTCTATCTTTGTCTAGTATTCAAGGCTCTAAGACTTTTGGAATGAATCTGAGTCTATTATACCCACTCCTGACTGTGATTGTGTTAAGACAAAGGAGTTTATTGTACATCTACGAAAGCAAAAGGTGTATCATTTCTAATGGGCTTGAATGACTCTTACTCTCAAGCTCGTAGTCAAATACTTTTGATGAAGCCACTTCCTTCAGTGAATCAAGCATATGTCATGCTTATGAGTGATGAAAGCCAAAGAGTTGTAGCTGCTTCTGCTGGTATTTTAGGATCTTCACCTACTGTAAATACACATTCTTATGATTCAACTGCACTGTATAGTGCTAAACCTAGTTTCAATCCAAACTTTAGGAAGAATTACAACATTCAGTTTGAGTTTTGTAAAATGAAGGGCCACAGTAAAGAAAACTGCTTCAAAATAATAAGTTATCCATCAGATTATAAATTCAAAATGAAAGGGAGAGCTGGGGCTTATAATACAATGGTTAAACCTGGATACACTATGCCTATGTACTCCAATCATGCCTCAAACCAGGTTTCTCAGCAAACACCAATGCCTCATTTGCCTGCATATCAAAATGCTCAACAAACCATGAATCAATGAGTTGAGTATTCTCAAGCCATGAATCAGGCACAGGGTCATTCTGGCCCTTAAGCTCTAGCAGGATCCTCCTCTATACAGGCACAGGGACCTTACATAGGTTCCTCTCCATAGGCTCAAGGAAGTATTTTTCCTTTCACTAAAGAACAGTATGATCAGATAATGTAGATTCTGAACAATTTAACTTCCTCTGCTCAAGCAAATGTGGCAAGTACTAGTACTGCTCTCTTAGCATCTACTAGTCCACAAGAATGGATTATTGTACTGGAGCAACTAATCATATGGTGTCGGATACTAACTTTCTTATTAAGACTTCTATAGTTGCTCCCTCTAAGCCTAGGAAAGTCTTATTACATAATGGAGATGTCATTCAAGTAACTCACACTGGTGACCGTAATATTTCTAACAGAAGCACACTCAAAGAAGTTTTCTATGTGCCTCGGTTCAAGTTTAACTTATTATCAGTCTCCAAAATGACAAGAGATGTTAAATGTTTTGCTTCATTTTATCCTGATTTATATGTCTTTCAGGATCTCTTCAGTGCCAGAGCGAGGGAGAGTGGTAGAGAAAGAGATGGTCTATACTTTCTACAGAGATATGGTGGTAAGAAGCTCACTGCAGTCCCGTTAGCTGCTACTGGAATAAAGTCAAGGTAGGGTGATACTACAATTGATGTTGCCTTGTGGCATAAAAGACTAGATCATGTATCTAGTATTGTTCTTAGAAAACTATTTGCTGTCAAACTAGCTAGTATCAATGACACAATCAATAAATGTAGTGTATGCCCTTGTGCTAGGCAAACTAGGCTACCATTCCCTTCTAGGTGTATTAAGAATGTTGTTGCATTTGATCTGATACATCTTGATGTTTGGGGTCCATATAACTGTGCAACTTTTGATGTCAATAAGCATTTTCTAACACTTGTTGATGACTTTACTAGGATGACTTGGCTATTTCTACTAAAGCTCAAATATGATATATGTATGGTGCTTACTCAGCTTATTGTGTTCATTGAAACTCGGTTTAACAAAGTTGTGAAAGCAGTCAGGTGAGACAATGGCTCTAAGTTTGTCAACTCTAATTGTACCACATTGTTTCAGAAGTATGGTATCATTCATCAAAGAACATGTGCTTATACTCCTCAGCAAAATGGAGTTGCTGAGAGAAAGCACAGGCACATCCTAAAAGTCACACGAACTTTAAGGTTTCAGGCCAATATTCCTATCAAGTATTAGGGGCATTGTGTGCTTGCAGCAGTGTACCTCATAAATAGGATGTGATCTTATGTTCTTCATGGTCTTTCCCCTTTTGAACTGTTGTATGGTAGGGCACCTAACCTGGGTCACTTAAGAATTCTTGGTTGCTTGTTCTATTCCAAGCAAGTTCATGAAATAGATAAACTTATGCCCAGGGCTAAGCCAGCTGTTCTCATAGGCTTCTCCGACACTCAGACGGCCTACATTCTACTGGATCTCTCTTTTCACTGTTTTTTATCAATAGGGATGTATCCTTCAGGGAAGATATAATTCCCTTCAAAGACATCACAGCCACATCACCTCCTATTTTCTTGCCTCCTGACTTGTCCAGTTCTAGTGAAGAGCAGCCTTCACTTTCTTCTGTTCTTGCTAGGCATACGTTTACTGACTCTTCTCCTTTGCACCAGTCAGCAGCAGATATGATGCCTTATAAACTTCCTCCTCCTACTCAGCACTCCACTGGTCTGTGGAGATCCTTGAGGACAAGGCAGGATCTCATATGGATGAAGGATTTTATGTCACAACCTGGACACAAATCTGTTCCCTATTCCATTCCTAACTATGTGTCCTATGATAGAATTTCTCCCAAATATCAGGCCTATTTGACAGCATTCTCTGCAATCCGGGAGCCTACTTCTTTTGAGCAAACTGCTCAAGATCCTAGGTGGGTTGAAGCTATGCAAGCTGAAATTGCTGCACTAGAATTCAATCACACCTGAGATGTGGTTTCCTTACCTGAAGGCAAGGTGCCTATTGATTGTAAGTGGATCTATAAGGTGAAGTATAAAGCTATGGGAGAAGTGTAGAGGTTCAAAGCCAGGCTAGTGGCCAAAGGGTACAACCAGTAGGAGGGCATTGACTACCAAGAAATATTTAGTCTAGTAGTTAAGATGGTTACATTTAGAACCATCCTAGCTGTGGTTGCCTATAAACATTAGCACATTCATCAAATAGATGTGTACAATATTTTTTTCCAAGGAGATCTATATGATGAGATATACATGACCTTACCATAGGGCTTTCAGAGTCAGGGGGAGACAAGACCAGCATGCAGACTCTTGAAATCCCTGTATGGGCTCAAACAGGCACAAAGACATTGGAATGCTAAGCTATCTGAGGCACTTCTAAGGTTTGGCTTCATGCAAAGCCAACATGATCACTCCCTGTTCATCAAAGGGTTAGGGGAACACATCATAATCATCTTGGTGTATGTTAATGACATGCTAATAATCGGGCATAACCTAATAGCTAAGATGAAGACCAAGCTGCAGCTGACATTCAAAATGAAAGATCTAGGAGAACTTAAATACTTTCTTGGCATTGAGTTTGTCAGGTCACTAATAAGTGGGGATTTTGACTACTTATTAGCGTCTTTTTACTTTCGTTTTAGTCAAAAAGTGTTTAATTATATTCCTGAAAACTGATGAAATATGCTTAATTGCAGGAGTATTGGAAAATGAGCCACAAAGATGAAATCCAACTCAAGAAGAAGTGATCTGAATTCAAGGACAAAAATAGGCACAAAAGCTCAAGTGCGGATAGCAAAATTCCATCTACGGCCGCAGATTGTGAACGAAATCCATTAGAGACCAAGAATAATATGCAGCCACAGAAGCTACCCAAGAGCAGAAGTTTAGAGAGTGTTCATATGAAGTTCAAAGGAAGTACAAACCGCACATTTATTGTGCGGACACAGAAGTCAGCCACACGACCATACTCAGAATTGTGCGGTCCGCAGAGGGGCCCTGTGCGGTTGAACCAAGATTTATGCGGACCGCAGAACATAAGAGATGCGTCCAGATTCCAGGATTGTGCGACTGCAGATTCCACTCCTGGCAAGTCTGAAATTGAAACTCTTGTAGCCGTATTTCCTTACTACTTTAGGCAACTTTAGCTTACTTTTGGTGATTTAACATTGGATTTTTATCTTTTAGTCTTTTAAAATGATTTTTATCATCTGTTCTACCTTGTTTTCTCTATACCCATTATGAGTAGCTAGATTTTTAACTAGCGTTGTGACCCAATCCTAGTTTGTAAACCTAATGGGTGTTTAATTTATGGATTGTTTATGGTTGGGTGTTTATTATTTATACTTCTTCTTGCTTTTTATTGTAGAATTAATGGTTGCAAACATTAGTTCATGCCTATTTGACTTGGTCTCTGCTTGAGAAAGAGAGACTTAGTCTAGGAAAACTTGGCTAACAACAATTTGGGATGAAATCAAGAGATTGATAGTCCCAATTAAAGGGTTGAACCTAGAGATAGTAAAACCCGACTTGAGCATTTTATCAACTATTTTGTTCAATACCCATTAGGACTTGAGAAAGACAAATTAGGCAAAATCACTCTCTTACCAAGAGGTATTAAGTGGGTACTTGTGTGTTGATATCTATAATACACCCCGACCAACAAAACAAGCTTTAAAATTTACAACCTGTTAGGCAAACACCTAGGTAAAGGTCATAGCCCTAGGCCTTTTACATCATTTGAAAACAACAACAAAAATACAATCTCTTAGTTCAATTAATTATATTGCAATCTTAGTTTAATTTAGATCTAGAAACAACCATATTTGTGGAAGTGCAATCTAAGATAGTTCAAACTCCTTCACCACAATATATACTCCTAAATCCCATTCGTATAGCTCTCTGTGGAATTCGACCCCGACTCTTAGTTGGGTATTACTATTGCATCAACCGTTTCATAACCTCGAATAGAGGTGTGACTTGGAGGAGATCATTTTTGACACCATTGCCAGGGAGCTAAAAAATGGATTTAGCTATATATTTAATTTTGTGTGTGAATTGTCTTCTTTTTCTTCTATTTCTATTTTTTTGTGTGAAATAATTGTAGGTGAAATAATGGCTCTCAACAACAACAATCCTCTTGGAAACATGCCTATGGGGATGTGGATGTGAGATGATCAAGTTTAAGAGGTTCCTCTTGAACCTCAAGCAAATAAACGAAGCCGACCGCCTCAAGACAATGTTCCCGT
Source organism: Nicotiana sylvestris (assembly GCF_000393655.2). Lineage (NCBI taxonomy): Eukaryota > Viridiplantae > Streptophyta > Magnoliopsida > Solanales > Solanaceae > Nicotiana > Nicotiana sylvestris. Next base: position 93,415,764 of record NC_091067.1, read on the forward strand.
TCCACCCCTACCTCCACAAAGAGAGGCTCCACACCAGGTGTTGCCAAATGAAGGATATGCAAGTTCCATAGTCTCGCCCCACATTAGAGCAGGCAACTTTCAAATCACAAATGTTATGCTCACATTGTTAGAGCAACGAGGATTCTTCACAGGGGCTCCGAATCAAAATGCGTGCAAACACTTGAAGGGGTTTGTGGACACTTGATGGGGGAGTAAACAAACATACAACTTCGAGGATGATTTACGGTTGAGGCTATTTCCTTTCTCTCTATGGGAGAAGGCCTTGGATTGGTTAGAATATTTCCAAACCATTCTATCCATACATGGGATGAATTGGCGGAGAAATTTATTTCCAAGTTCTTTCTTGGACTTGAGAGAGTATTTTAGTTTCTGATTTTGTAAGTCTTGAACCAGAATCTTGTGCCTTGCATGAGGTTTATAATACACAAGACATTACCTTAGTGATGTCAATTCACAATGGTGATGTCCAATCTCAATGGAAAGTGACTGTTGCACTGTTGCAGGTAGTCACTTTCTGCAGTTGCTTTCCAGCTGTATAGTTGACTTATACTTCTATCAGGGGAACACCAAGGTATCAGGTCCCTAATCTGGTTTCTGTGAATCTAAAGCACACTGCCCAGATTATCTTGAGTCAATTAACTTGAATGATTGTACCAGGCATACTTCAGGTCCTTCATTTGGTTCTCTCAAAAAGTAAGGTGTTTTACCTTCCTTGATTGTGTTTATGCATGTGTGACATCACTTGCAATGATGTAAGCAAGGCAGGTAAAGAGCCTTCTGCAGAAAGTTGACTGTTGCGTTGTTCCTGTGCAATAGCATGTGCAGGCAACAACTTTCCTATTAGAGAATTAACTTCATACAGTCTCCTTGTTCCCTTAGTTGTTCCTTCTACTCTTCCTCACTTGAGTCATTGTTGTCAGCTTTGAGTACCAGGTTCTTTTCTTTCTTTGGTTCTCTTCTTTCACTGTCTATCTTCCTCTTCATCTCGTAGGTCTTTAGATTTTCAACTAGCTCTTTTATGGTCAGCTCCTGCAGGTCCTTTGATTCAGTAATAGCATTCACCTTGCTTTTCCAAGGGCTGGATCCCAACCTGGAACTTTGTGATCTTAAAGTCTTGTAGATGTGTAGCAGGTTCCTTATCTGGTTTTGAATGGTAAGTTTGTTAGATCATCAAAACATAAAGTAAAGTACTTGTGCCCAAAGTACTTGTAACATATCAATTTCCCCCTTTTTGATGACGACAAACTTAGAATTGATATTCCCCCTGAGAACCAGATCTCCATATTGTTCCCCCTATGAATCGACCATATTCTCCATGGAAACCGAACCTAGGGAGCCAATCACAACTGGTTCCTCAAGACTATTTGGCAAATCATCAAAACCCAAAGTTCCATAGCTTATCAATTTCCCCCTTTTTGATGATGACAAACCCAGAATTAATATTCCTCTTGAGAACCAGATTCCTCACATGTTTCCTGCGGATCAGATCTAAAATCAACATATTATCGGCAACGTTCCCCCGACAAAGCATAGCTATCTCTTGAGAACCAGATTCCTCATATGTTTTCCTGCATTATCAGCAACGTTCCCTTTGCGAAGCAGATCTACGATTCACGCACAACACAACATATCAGTTCGACTCCCCCATGTTGACACCTATATAACTTTCCCCTTTTGGCATCATCGAAAATAATAATAGAAGAAGCACCACCAAAAAGAAGGTTAGTAACATTAACTCAGGCCACTTGGGCAACACAGCATAAACGGTAATAAGAACAACAAGTGAATGTCATGGCACAAAATAGAGTGATTGCCCATAGTGGAGTAATTATAACAAAAGCACAGTAGTTTCAACAATACATAATATGACAATTTACACAACTAAAGTACCAATGTCATCAAATATAGGGATCAAAAGAAGGTAAGAATTCAAGGGAATTTGGAAGGAGTGAAGGAAATGGATCACTGGGCAGGAAGAAAAGTAAGGGGCTAAGGCTTTAATGAGCTTGTCCATTCATTCATTTACTCTCCTTTTATCAATGATCATTTGCTCTCTCAGTTCCTCCACCTGTTTTCTCAATCTTTCATTCTCACCCTTCAACTTAGCATTCTATTCTGCCAAGGGTCCTCAAGGACCAGGCTCTCAACCTATCTGAGTAGGTTGAACCATCAATCAGATCACCATGAATCTCCCCAAGCTTCGTCTCATCAAGAAAAGACTCAGTCCCATGCACATATAGCATCATAGTATCGCATAAAACATAGAAGTTTTTTACTTCTTCTTCAGAAACATTGGGACTTGGAGAAACAACGAGGTGATTCTATTTTTGGAACTCAACACTTTGCCTGATATCACTCTTTGAGACTTCAAAGTCTTCTCCCTCCAAAAGTAATGGCTCAACCCTTTGCTTGCGTAAGGAACCAGGTTCCTCACTTACACTACCCTTTCTACCCCTGAGCAGTCGTGTCTCCCTCTTCTTCTTCTCAATCTATTTACCCTTATCATCTGCTGCATCTTTCTCAGCCAACCCTCTTTTCTCCATTTTTTATTTTTTTATTATATATATATATATATATATATATATATATATATAAAATTTCACAAATAGAGATTCTTCCACTTCATCTTCTCTTCCACAATCGCCATATCAGCAGGTTACACCACTTCATCATCAATCAGCCTGTTTTTCTCAAACTCTTTTACTGGATCGAAAATTCGTTTGTACACAGAACTCAAGAGAGAAAGATCATCATTAGAATTATCATCCTAAGAAGGATTTAGGGACCGGGTCCCTCATTCAGTTCCCCTCTTTTTCAGCACATTCACCAATTCCTCCATCCTTCAAGGCTTCTAGTGATGAGGAACTTTTCCGGATGTGTTTCCTGCTGCCGCGCATGTCGCCGGGCAAAGTTGTTGATTTCGGTATTGATTTGGTGTTGGGCAACGTATCATATGGCACCGGCGGAGTTAAAGGAGTTGAAGGAGCAGCTTTAGGGTTTCCTTGATAAGGGGTTCGTTGGCAGGCCATTGTGGATGCGTGTTCTAACTTGAGCTTATTAGTGTTCTGAGGTGATCTATGAGTTACTTTAATGTGTTGCGAGGCATTACGAATTGTTGTTTATAGGCACGTATGGTGCGGATCCATTGGGGTTCATAGTGGAAGTTGAGTGGGAAGAGTACTGTATATATCTCGATGGATGGCGTATTGGTTATGTCTTTTCGGGCTTATGTGGTGTTATATATTTGCTTCACCATGGTTATGATGATTTTCTTTGGTTCTAGGCATCAATTGCGCGTGGTCATCAATTTCGAGCAGAGTGACTTGAGGTGTTTCATGTGGAGCAGCGTTTGGATAAGATCACGCATTGAAGCGAAGTTATGTGAAGGTATGACCTTACGAGTTAGATTCGTGTGTTTTGTTTCTATGATATGAGACGAGTTCTCAGCCTTGTGTTGTGGTGGTACTGGTGAGCTTGCAGTACAGCTCTTTTATTTGAGTCATTTTCATGATTTGAGTATGTTCAGATTGTTGCTTATTGGTGCGCGGATTTCACAAGTTGTGGCTTTAGCCTATATTGATGGGTCATGTCACCAAAGTAGTGTGTTGAATTAGATGTGATCTCTGTGTGTTGATGTTGGGCTAGTCTAGAAGACTCGAGGCCGGATTTTTTGCCTATAGCTTGATAGTAGACCGAACCGGTATGGTAAGGATATGATTAGTTCATTGGGTGTGTACGGGGTAATGAGTTTCTATAGGTGTTTCACGGCGATGCCCTTGGGTTCTAGTGGTCTGCGTAGCTTAGTTGAGTTAGAAGGATTCAGTCTTGACGGTTTAGTCTTGTGCGAGTGGAATTCGGAGAGTCCTTGATGATTTCTACTGCTGTGAGAGATGCGTATTTTCTGCGAGTGTGAGAAGCATAGGATGTTTAGTGATTTTCACCTGAATGAGATCAATGGAAAGTTCTTGGTTGGTTGAGTACATTGTTGCTTGTGGCTCGGAAGGGATATGAAGTTCTCATGTTATCCTAGGATGGTATGGTATATGCGGTATGTTGTGAAGGATTGAGATATGTGTGTGAGAATCACGGAATGTCTTGAGTTGTTGTTGATAAAGAATGCTCGGTGCATAGAAAAGAAAATGGCTTGGTTGAATCAAGGTAAGGTAACATGCTGCAGTGTCAGAAGTGCTAATGACGCACGGGTTGTTCGATTCTTTTGATCGGGATAATTGCGGTTCGAGTAGAGTGGATGACTCTTGAGAATGGTTCTAATGTGCTCAAGATTTTGCATGTAATAATTGGAGATTTTCAGGTCAATCGAAGTTGTTTTGGATAGTTTCGGCATCGTTGGTATATTTGTTGAGATTTCCAAGGGCCTCGGGTGGATCTCAAAAGGTTAACGAATCAATTTAGACTAGAAGAAAAGCTATTGTATTTTTTTTCTTAGCAGCATGAACAGTAACTCAGGTGAAAAGCAACTTGGATGAACAGTAACTCGGGTGAACAGTAACTCGAGTGAATAGTAAAACGTGTGAGCAGTATTTAAATAAACCCTCCGCGACCATTAAACCCTTTTATACCATTTTTTAACGGGAAAAGAGCTTTGAGGCGATTTTGAAGAGAGGAAGTCATTGTTCTTCATTTAGGTAAGGATTTTGGACCCTAAAACTCGATTATTTGTGATTAAGGAACAAAATATCAGTGTTTAATTCATGAAAATCAATAGAAAAAGGTGGAGTTAGGGCTTGAGATTATGAGACCTTCTAGGGATGATTGAGGGGTCAAACAAACTCCGATTTTCGAGTTCTTTATATGTACGGACTCGTGAGATAATGAAGAACATTTTGGTATAATATTTGTCCAGTTCTAGGATGCAGGCCTGAGGGTCGGGTTTTGACCAATGTCGGGTTGTGTTGGCTTTTATTTCCGCAAATTATACTATTAAATGCTTATTTTGGGATTTTATTTCTGATTAAAGACTTAGTAGTTATTATTTTAATTTCTTAAAGTGAATTGGAAGTGAGTCGGCTGGCCTTGTCTTCATGAGAGGCGCCATCACGACCGGGTTGGGTTTAGGGTCGTGACAAGTTAGTACAAACCCAGCAACAATTTCATCCTCACGCTCTAGAATATTAGATCTACTTTGTTCCCTTTCAGTTAAACTTCCATAAAAAACTACCAAAAAATTCTTGGGGTTTTGATTCTGATGGAGTTAGGTTTTTTGGAAAGTGAGAGAATTGGGTTCACTTCTGGCATATTTGGAAGGAAGGATTATTTTGAGACAAGGTTGACTTTGGTTTTGAAGAAGAAAATCAGTTTTATTTGGGTGTAAGATAGAGAAGTGCCTTTTTGGGGTAATGGGTCAGTTCAGAAAGGTTTAACATTTTTGGACTTCAAAAGGTAGGAGGAGAGGTAGGATAAAGGTAGAAACAAATTAATGACATGACACTTTAGCAGCTTAAAAAGGCGTATAAAGATTGAAGAGACTACTAACTTGAGTCACAGGAACCAGGTTCCGTGACTATTTTTGAAAATTTTGATCAAAGACTCCTAGAAGTGCAATGTCATTCTTACTTGTTTTTGTTCTGAAACTGCCATATGTGTATACCTGTAACAGTAAGATTTGAGTTAGATGTCACCGAAAAATACTTTTTAGCATTGTACCTTTCCTTATTAACATAACCAATCATCGAGGGACTAGGTCCTCAGTTGAGCTTGATCAACCCCAACTCCAGACGATTTCTTTCAAAATATTCCCTGCTCAGCGCCTTGGTGAAGATGTCTGCTACCTGATCCTTCCTCTTCCAGAACTTCGTATAGATCAGAACCTTTTCAACATTGTCCCTAAGAAAATGGTGTCTGACGTCAATATGCTTGGTTCTTTTGTGTTGAACCAGGTTCTTTAACGTGTTGAGAGCACTGGTGTTGTCACATAGAAGCGGTCCACAATCAATGTATACACCAAAATCTTCCAATTGTTGCTTGACCCACAGTGATTGAGCACGAGGCAGCTGCAACATATTCTGCTTCAGTTGTTGAGAGAGCTACTTAGTTTTGTTTCCTTGTACCCATGAGATAAAACATGATCCAAGGAAATGAGCCATTCCAGATGTGCTTTTCTTCTTCACCAGATAGCCTGCATAATCAATGTCAGCATAACCAATAAGGTTGAAATTGTCACCTGAAGAATAGTACAAAACCAGGTTCTGTGTCCCCTTAAAATATCTCAGAATTCTCTTAGCAGACTTCAGATGAGATTTAAAATTTGATTGGAACCTTCCACATAATCCCACACTAAATACAATGTCTGACCTGCTGACAGTAAGATAGAGTAGAGATCTAATGATTACCCTTTGATGATTCCATATCAAACCTTTTCAAGAGTTCTTTGATGCATTTCTGTTGACTGATACACGTTCCCTTTATGGACTGCTTCACTTGAAGACCCAGGAAGACATTCAGTTCCCCCAACATACTCATTTCAAACTCACTTCCCATGAGTTTTGCAAATTATTCACATAATGAGTCAGTTGTAGCTCCAAATATGGTTCCATCAGCATAGATCTGCACAATGAGTAGGTTCCTTCCTGATTTCTTTCACACCAAGCACGGGGATCCTGGCTTCCATAACAGTTCTGTTAGTAGGTCGTGGAACCAGGTTCCACGTTATGTTCCTCTCAAGTTGATGGAGCTCTTCTTGCATAGCTGTAATCCAGTCAGCATCTTTCAATGTTTCCTTGATATTCTTTGGCTCTATTTGAGAGAGAAAGGCTGACAAGTCAAGTTAGTTTCTTGTCTTTGATCTAGTTTGAATTTCTCAGCAGCTGGAGTTCCATGTACGACATCCATAACTCTGTTTTCTGCTTCAGATATTGTGATTGAGGAACCAGGTTTCTCTATGTTGGCTGGAGTCTCATCTTCAGTTTTGAGGAACAAGGTCCATGTAAATCTGGAGTAATCATCCATACTGTTCTTGATCTTTCCATCCTCCAGAATGTATCCCTTCTTGCCATTTTCAAAGGATACACTCCTTCCTTGCAGGGCCTTCAGTGAAAGCAAATTATTTGTTCTTACAGTCATGAGCTTCGAGCAGTCATTATCCATGTACCACTGTTGACTGCTCCCTTTTACTGTTCCCTGCACACTTAAGTCAATGATTAGACTTAGGAACCTAAGCTAGCTTGGGTCCTTTATAATGACAGAACGGGCGGATCAAACTTCAGTTTGCCCATGCAGGCGTCACATATTTTCTTTTCAAGGAACCAGGTTCCTCATCAGTATGCCTTTTTCCAACAAAAACTCTGTTTTTTATGTAAAGACTGAATTTTAACTTTACAAGAGTCTTTGTAATGACCAGTTTGACCACAGTGAGTGCACAACCTATTATCAACCATAGTTACATACTTCCTATAGGGATTATAGGATGTTTTAGCCTTTGGGAACCCGATGCCTTGCATGTTTCCACCATTACTCCTATATATAGATGCTATCACCTCAGAGGGTCGGGTCCATTTTAGTGACTTATCAAGATCATTTTTAACCCTTTTTAAATCCTCCTGAAGTTGTCTATTCTTTTCAAGCTCAGCAACAAGACTTGTTTTAATTTTCTTAAGCTCACTCTCAAGCTCAAGTTGAGCCTTTCTAACCACTTCCTCTCCCTTAGTGTTTTCCATCCATTTTTTGTTTGCTTTTTCCACAAGTTGTGTTCTCTAGTTACTTCTTCCATTTGTACCCTTAAATCTTCAAAGGAAACTACCATATCATCCCTTTCTTACTTAGTAGCTGCAATTTTTCCTACTAGAGTATTCTTTTCTTTGCTAAGGTTCTCTATGGTTTCTTTCAAGTCATCAACCACTACCATCACATCATCTCTGGACTGTTCAACATTTCCCAGCTCTATGATTAGGGCATCTTTATCATTAATAAAACTATAATATGTATCAATTAGAACATTTGTTAATGACATCAATTCTTTCGAAGAGTAGGACTTCATATTTCTCTAAACATCCCGAAAGTTACCTCATCATTGTCATCCTCTTCATCCTTATCGGACTGAGCCGTCAATGCAAACACTGAATCAAATTCCTTTGCTTTATTTTACACTGCCATCATGGAGCTGCTTCTTGCATCTGGTTCCTCTTCTGATTCACTGGAGGAGTCTTCCCATGCAGTAAGAGCTTGCTTCACAACATTATCAGATGCACTTTTTCGGTTGAATCGTTTGTCAGGAACCAGGTTCCTCTTTGATACTTTGTCAGAGTTGTGTTTGTGATGCTCTTGTTTTTGGGTAGTCTTTGATGAAGTGTCCAGACTTTCCACACTTATGACAACAATCATTTCCTTTGGAATTTCTGCTGGAACTTCCTTTCTTTGGGATCCACCATTTTTGCGACCCATCTCTTGAAATCTTTGTGGTCTATTGGTTGATTGACTTTCCTTAAAGTTTGGTGGAGCTAAGGTTGTATTGTGGTCCGGGCCGGGCCAAATGGGCCTGGGCTTAGGCGGGCCGGACTTTGGCGATCCCGGGCCAAACAGTCCCGGGATTCACGGTCCCAATGTGTGGAACCGGTCCACGGTGGTCCTAAGCCCACATGGTCCCGGGCTAAATGGGTCAGGCCCACGTGCCTAAACGGGCCTAACGGGCTTTTTTCGTTCCGGGCTATTTTGTTTTAATTTTTTTTATCTAAGGCACTTTCTTGTAAACTATATATGTATATACTACTATAAATTGCTTATATATAGCTATATAAATATATATAGTATGTATATATAACAGTGTATTATGTGTATATATAATTATATATTGCCTTATGTAATATATATTGCCTTATATAATTAAATGTCTATTAAAAATAGCAGACTTATCATCAAATCTCTTGATGACTTAGCAAACCTTCTTGATAAGAAACTTTCTGGTTTAAATATTAGACCAATTGATTTATCAAAAAACTTTGCTGATAAAATTGAGACTGTTTCTGATTATAAAACTGAAACGTGGTCAGAGCTTAATAAGCTCAAGGGTAAATCTACCGATAAAATGTTCTAGAATCGTAAGGATAGATAAAATTGAGACTGTTTCTGATTATAAAATTGAAATGTGGTCAGAGCTTGTGCTTGAGGAGGGTATATAGCTTTAACAATATTATATATAGTTTATATGTATTATATATATATATATATATATATATATATATATATATATATAATCTATATATATAGATATAGATATAGATATATATAAGCTATAGATATAGTTCAAATTAAAGTTTACATTTAATACTTCAAGTTAAAGTTCAATACCTTCAACATAATACTTTAAATTAATCTAACAAACTAGAACATTAAGCATAATACGTATAATAATTTCAAATAACACAAATTTTCTCAAATTAAGTTAAAATTTTAAATACGAATGTCTGGAGAACGCGCAAGACAACTCTCTATATGCCTCCTTAAAGAGCATGTGCCCTCTTTTCGACGACGAGTGTAGACTCGACCATATTTCTTGCATTTTATTATGTAAACTTCTTCATTTTCTTCTACCACATTAAGGTGTTCCAAAACAAATGGGTGCAATGTAGAATCACTGGGCATGATTTAACTTGAATTAGGAATTTAAGTTTGAGAAATGAGACATGAGTAAAGACTTGAATACTTCAATTTGAGTTTGAGAAATGAGAGATATTGATGAATTTGTGAGTAAAAATGAAAGAATGAGGGGGTATTTATAGTTGAGAATAGGTAAAAAATGTAATTATAAAAAGTTTGGGGTTAAAAAAAGTTTGGGGGCCAAATGACTATTTTTTAAAGTGCTCAACGGATAAATTTTGAAGGCCAACGGCTAGATTTTAAAAATCTGACCGTTGGTCTTTTTTTAATTTTTTTTTTAAAATTAGCCGTTGGAGCCCGTTGGGCCCGGTTGAACCAGCCTAGGCCCGCCTGCCGGTCCCGGGCTTAACGGTCCCGGGGTCACGGGCTATTTGTGTTGAACCGGCCCACCACGGGCTTTTGCACCACTAGAGCCCAGACCCACTTAAACCGGCCTGTTTGGCCTGCGGTCTTGGGCCGGTCCTGGGCCAGGCCCCAACCTCAATACAGCCTTAGGTGGAGCATCCATATAGATCCTTTCTAGGTGTTAACCTTTTAGAAAGAACCCGCTCTGACACCAATTGTTAGAAACTGAGTGTCCACCAGACTGTATAGAGAATCGGGTTTTCTATGAGTTTTCTCTGAAAGTAATAATGAACCAAACTGTGTAGCTATATGGTCCTATATCAGTTTGGTACAGTGCTAACTATTGAACAAGTATGTAAATGATACACATGATAAGTTCCTACTGTATAGAGAACTAGATTCTCTATAAGTTCTCACTATAAGCAACAGACTGTAAAACCAACCAGTATAGGGAATCAGGTTCTCTAATTGTTCCCATAGTAGCTCGGCATAAAGTAAAGAACACAGAGGATTTTTACGTGGAAAAATCCCAACTCAAGGGACAAAAACCACGACCTACACTTGTAGGCTTTCAACTTCACTAACTTGTAAACCCTTATTACAAGCCACTTTGTAATGACTCTATTACAAAGAATTCAACTAACTTATGGTACTATTACCACAGGCCACTTTGTGACTCCATAGTTACAAAGAATTTAACTAACTTGTGATGCTCTCACCACAAGCCACTTTGTCACTCTCTAGTGACAAAGACTTTAATCACTCTAACTTGTAATAACACTATTACAAGCCACTTTGTAACTCTCTAGTCACAAAGACTTTACAACTCGACTAACTCTAGCCAAGACACAAACTTAGAGGGTTTGTGATTTTGGGTTTCCTAAAAACAGCTTCTAAGAAAGCAAGATAGGAGTTACAATGAAGAACAAATAACAAAGACTCAACAAACCTAAGGACTTAAGATATCTTCGATCTTGGATCAAATCCTTGAGGTTGCAGCAGCTTTGTTCTTGAGAGAGGTTGTTCTTGGACTTGAGAGAGTATTTTCGTTTCTAATTTTGCAAGTCTTGAACCAGAATCTTGTGCCTTGCATGAGGTTTATACTACACAAGACATTACCTTAGTGATGTCAATTCACAATGGTGATGTCCAATCTCAATGGAAAGTGACTATTGCACTATCTGTTGCACTGTTGCAGGCAGTCATTTTCTATAGTTGCTTTCCAGCTGTATAGTTGACTTATACTTCTTTCAAGGGAACACCAATGTATCAGGTCCCTAATCTGGTTCCTGTGAATCTAAAGCACACTGCCCAGATTATCTTGAGTCGATCAACTTGAATAATTGTACCAGGCATGCTTCAGGTCCTTCATCTGGTTCTTTCAGGAAGTAAGGTGATTACCTTCCTTGATTGTGTTTATGCATGTGTGACATCACTTACAATGATATAAGCAAAGCAGGTAAAGAGCCTTCCACAGAAAGTTGACTGATGTGCTGTTCCTTTGCAGTAGCGTGTGCAGACAGCAACTTTCCTTCTGGAGAATTAACTTCATACAGTCTCCTCGGGAACTAGTAGGGACCTGTTCCCTCAACTGTTCCTTCTACTCTTCCTCACTTGAGTCATTGTTGTCAGCTTTGAGTACCAGGTTCTTTTCTTTCTTTGGTTCTCTTCTTTTACTGTCTATCTTCCTATTCACCTCGTAGGTCTTCAGATTTCCAACTAGCTCTTCTATGGTCAACTTCTGCAGGTCCTTTGATTGAGTAATAGCATTCACCTTGCTTTCCCAAGGGTTGGATCCCAACCTGGAACTTTTTGATCTCAAGGTCTTGTAGATGTGTAGCAGGTTCCTTATCTGGTTTTGAATGGTAAGTTTGTTAGATCATCAAAACATAAAGCAAAGTATTTGTGCCCAAGGTACTTTGTAACCTATCAACTTCCCCCTTTTTGATGATGACAAACTTAGAATTGATATTCCCCCTGAGAACCAGATCTCCATATTGTTCCCCTTATAAATCAGCCATATTCCTCATGAAAACCGAACCTAGGGAGCCAATCACAACTGGTTCCTCAAGACTATTTGGCAAATCATCAAAACTCAAAGTTCCATAACTTATAAGGAAGGTTATCTATCTATTTTGAGAGGATCATAATTGATTGGATGCCACAGGTAGGACTATTGAGGATATGTAGTCTATATCAGGTCGAATATGTTTATTCAGCACTGCTATTATTGAGGGTGTGTCATTCGGTTAGAGTGAGTTTGTTCGTGTTCTGATAGGTTCTATGTGTTACTCTACTATGCTACAGTGGGTTGTGATTTGTTGGTTATTTGCTTACAGGATGCATTTCTATTTGGGCCTTGTGGCGAAATTCGAACGAGATGGTTCTTGGGTATGTGAATGGTTGATTGTCCTTGGTTATGTCTTTCTTGTTGGAGGTATATTGTTCTATCCATTTCTCCATGGTTATGATCACACATTTCGGGCGTTTGTTGTTGATATGTGTATGGTTGTTCATTTGTAGCATTATGGCTTAAGGTGTTTCATGTGGACAGGTGTTTGGATTGGGTCACGCACCGTGGCAGAGTCATGTTGGGATATGATCATTCATTTTAGATTTGTGTGTATTAGTTTGATTGTGTGTGATGGGCTCATATCATTGCGCTTGTGGTTCGTATCTGTTAAGCTTGCGAGACGGTTCTCTCATTTGAATCATTTTTCCATGTTTGAGTACATTTGAGTTGTTGCTTATTGGTGTACAGACTGCATGATTTGTAGCTTTAGGTTGTACTGGTGTAGCATGTCAATAGAGAAACTGTAATTGATGGGATAAGGTCATTGGACCTAGAATGGGTGCTATCGGATTTGATTACGGTATATTTGGAAGGATAATATCACTAATCGGCTTAGAATTTGGTTATGGTTTTTGTCGGATGAGAGAGCATCATGACTTGTTGATCTAATGAGTGGTTATGAGTCTCAGCATTTTTCTTTCATCATTGGTAGTGTACGAAGGTTTAGAACAAGATTTTATTTGATATGAGGTTTATTATCGGTATCGGGTTTACTATTGGGCAGCTATTGTGGTCGAAAGTTATTGCAATGAGAAAATGTGTTATGCGGCATTTAATGCAATTATATCTTGGGTTATGGTTATATCTTGATACAACTTTTTCAAACTTGCACAGTGTATAGATGTGAGAATCAGGTCTTATAATAAGTTCCAGATGTTGGAGATTTGACTCTAAGGTTTATGGTCTAAGGTTTAAGTAAAGATCTTCAGTTAGGTTTGTTGTCACACTTTTATTGATTGGGGTAACGTGGGACACCATTGGTATGTGCATGGTGAGTTATACATCGATTTGATGGCTTTGGAGCAACTCTTAGCACGTCCGAAGATGAACGTATATTTAAGTGGGGGAGGATGTAACGACTCAACTGGTCGTTTAGAGAATTTGCATTTTGTTAAGTTTTTTGAAGTCTTGAGTAGCTTCATATGATGTATTATGACTTGTGTGAATCGATTTTGGTTTTCGGTTGATTCGAAATTGATTTGGAAGAATGATTCTCATTTTAGAAACTTTAAGTTAGAAAAGTTGACCGAGTTTGAATTTTGTGTATTTGACCCCAGGTCGGAGTTTTGATGGTTCTTTTAGATCCGTATGGTGATTTTGGACTTGGTCGTTCGCCTAGATTTCCATTGGGATGTTCCTAGAAGATTTCAGCACTATTTGGCGAAAGTTAGCAATTTGAAGCTTTGAAAAGTTCATAAGTTTGATCGGGAGTTGACTTTGATGTTATCGGGTTTGGACTGTTGTTCCGAGATTTGGAATAGGTTCAATATGTCATTTGGAACTTGTTTTTAAAATTTGGATTCATTCCTGATTGGTTAGGCTTGAATTGGACGCTTGGTTCGAAGTTTATGAACTTAAGAGATTGATCTTTGATCTACGATTCGTGGTTTTGATGTTATTATGTGTGATTTCAGGCCTCAAGTAGGTCCGTCATATGTTTTGGGACTTCTTGGTATGTTCGGACAGTCCCGAGGGACTCGGGTGAGTTTTGGGTAGGTTTCGAACTATTTCTAAGCCCTTTTTAGCTGTGGGTTTTTGGCTTACAAGGGTGTGTATCGCAATCGCGGACTTTGGGTCGTGTTCATGAAGAGCAAATTGTTGTTTGGGCATTGTGAATCGCGATCGCGAAAGCCATTCTCACGATCGCGTAGAGGAATTTCTGCTGTCACGAGACTAATTTTGTAAGCTTATATTTTGCAATATATAAAGAATTTGGAGATAATCCTAAAATAAAAGTTATAGACCTTTGTGTCTAGTTTTCAGAAACTCAAACCATTTGTTATATGGAGTTCTGTACAAAAAGTTATGGCCATTATACTAGAAGCTATCTGGAAGAGTTGGGCAAGCTTGCTGGAATTTTTTCATCGCGATCGCGGGGATATGGCCGCGGTCTCGAAGGGTAAAAACCATGCTGGAATTATTTTTGAATCTTGATCGAGAGGTTGGAGACCGTGATCGCGAAGAAGGACCACTGATAGTGCATTAATTTTCTCCACCTTTTGAGTTCTTTGAGCACAAGTAAGGCAATTTTGGAGGAGATAATCACCCAAATTATGAGGGTAAGTAATTTTATCTTTGTTTTGATTATATATATTTTATTTTTTTATGGATTATTACACCTAAATCAAGGATCTGAAGAGAAGAAATTGGGAGCTTTTGATTTGAACTTAAGAGAATGAATTTTAGGGTTTTGAACATGAAATTGATGTCGGAATTGGATGAAACTTATATGGTTAGACTCGTATTCAAATGGGTTAATCAGAATTTCTGAGTTTTGTCAGATTTCGAGATGCGAGACTGAGTTGACTTTGAGTAATTGATTAAAGATTCGATCTTTATCTTTTGGGTTTGTTATGGCATTATTTGGTGTTTTTAGTTGCTTTTAGATAGTTTCATGTTTTATGGAGGTTGATTTGCGCGGTATGACATTTTTAGAGTATTGTTTGTCTTGCTCGATATTTGATTTGACTTGGTTGAAGTAAGTAACATGTCTAAACTTGGATTTGAGGGTAGATATCCCTGAGAACTATGATATTCGAGAAGGGTTGCTAGGTAACGGGCGCGGGTGCTAGCATCGAAGGTATGATCGTAGGCCATTATATGCCTTGTTTTAATATCATGCTTCTTCGATTTCATGTTTTCTCCATTTATGTGACTACGTGAGATATTATTCGCGTTAAAAATCATGTCTAGGCCACCTGCTTAATTGTTTGAGATATGATAGTGCTATTTTTGCCATGTTGAGCTATTTTCCCCAGCTGTAGTCATATTTTACATTCATGATTGTTACATCCGCATGTTATATATCTTTTTCTGTGTACTTTTGATATGCTTTCTCACATGTTATTGGTGTCCTTGAATGTGACACAAGCTTGGACTGTATTTGAGGCATATTGCGATATTCTGTGTTATATAATTGTATTACGTTTTAGTGAAATGTTTGCATATTGAGCCTTGAGAGGATTAATGATTGATGTGGGCCATAGAGCCGTATTTATATTGATATGTGGATTGGGTTGCACGACACACCTATTATATTGATATTGAGGTGATGCATTTGCCAGACCCTACATTGGGCTAAGCTGTACTACCTTAAGGCTACGTGGGCATCAGGCTCCACCATTTGGGCTAAGTGATTATGATTAGCGCTTGGGTAGGATCCGCCCCTCCGTTGTCTGACATGCCAGCAGTAGGCGCATGCACAATATTTCATATGCGTGCTTTGATGATGGGCAGTTATGCCAAACACCCATAGAGTACTAAGTGCGATTATTTTGATGGATCCATAGTGATATTGTTGGGGCATTTGAACCAGGCACCTGGAGTGTGCTAGGATTGTGTGTACTCAATAATTTCATTGTGAAACTGAGTTCTTGACATGTAGGCATAGAGATGTACATTCCTCATGCTAGACAGAGACATGATATTTGATTACTTGACATGTATACCTGACATGTAGGCATAGAGATGTACCTTACAGTGACTTGACATTTGATTACTTAACATGTAGGCATAGAGATGCATGTTCCTCATGCTAACTGGTAAATGAAAAGTCTTATCCGATGTAGTGAATTGAAAAAAAACACAGTTCTTTTGATAAACTCATGTTTAATTGATTTCAGTGGTAAGATTTTAGACTTGGACTGTTATACTTGAAACATGTCTACTCTCCCGTATTTGTGAACGAGCCGAGCATTACATCTCCGGAGTTATATATCTTTTTTTCCTTCACTACAATGTTATGAACTATTATTGGCTATTGATGTTGGACATTGACCTTCTTCCGAGCACGTCACTGCTTTCAACCTGAGGTTAGGTTTGTTACTTATTGAGTACATGGGTCGGTTGTATTCATACTATACATCTGCACCTTGTGTGCAGATCTTGGAGCTGATGTTGTTGCGTATGGCGGGAGCTGGCATTGAAGATGCACCTGCGTTCCGGTTATGGCTGCCACTTGTCCTTGGTAACTTTAGATTTGCAAATCTATTTATACATATTTCAAAAAGATGATGTATTTATTTCGTACCAGCCTTTTAAATGCTAAGTCTTAGAATCTCATAACTTGTACTACCAATCTTTGGGAGATTTTATAGAAATTCAGTTATTTTACTCATTTACTTTTATCATTCTCATTTGAGTTTTGTTGATTGTTACTTGGATTACCTAGAGTATTTGAGTTAGGTGCCATCACGACTAGATGGATTTTGGGTCATGACGACTGATCGATGGATTTCGACCCTAATTTTATAGTTTGAAGTTGTTGGTTCAACTAAAATTCCCTATTTTTGCTTGCTTGTAAGTAGGTATCCTCAAGACATGCTCACATATATTTTACTGTAAAACATCCTGTGATGAGGAACATTGACTCTTCGATCATTGTTCCGGAGAGCCAACTCCTAACAAGAACATTGTATTCTTCCCATTTAGTAAACATCGGGAACATCGGGTTTGGATTACTTTCTCCTTTCTCATCTGCTGTGGTCTTGGCTAGGGATTCATCTTTGATGATCTTGTCAATTTTCAAAGTTCTCATAAGTTGAAAGATTTGTGTCCTCCAAACAATATAATGTGATTGTTTTAACTTAATTGGACAAATTATAATGAGTTGGTGAAGCGAAGAGGGCGAGAGAGCTAGGGTAGTGCTAGAGGATGTTGTCATGCTTGTTTTAGAGGAGAAGGAAGAATTTTCATCATCGTTTGATTTTTAATAGAACCCATAATCTAATGCCATGAAGAAAATATATAAAAAGAATTAGCTTCGAATGTTTAACTTCTAGCTTTTATGATTCACATACTGGTTACACGAGATACATATAGATTTTTACATGAAGGATACTTGAGTAATTTAGTCTCTCTCTACTCCTAGGAGTACAATCACATATGAACTCATATACATTATATTAGAGAGAGAAACACGGCTTAGAGCTACTGTTCTTCTTCATGTGGTATAGTCTAACATAGTTCAATCTTCAACAAGTTGAACTCCAACATATTAGAACGGAGAATGAGGAGATTTCCTGCTTTTTCATCATTTCAACAACCAATTCAATGTGAAATTCTGATCGAATATTGAGCCAACATTCTCGACAACTTTCAAGAAATATCATGCAATTGTTAGACCAAAGACTTCTTTAATGCCAAATGTAAGGTAAAATACATATTTTATCCACAAACTTGTACCGAAATCTCTGTTACACACTTTTTTTTACGAAAAACTTTTTTTATATTCAATCTTTCAAAAATATATCTAAAACACAAATAATTAGTAGTTGACTACTTTTTTCTCACCAAGTGAAGTCACACACCAATAATAACGTGACATGTTATTTACTTAAAAACTTGAATT
This sequence comes from Nicotiana sylvestris, assembly GCF_000393655.2. Lineage (NCBI taxonomy): Eukaryota > Viridiplantae > Streptophyta > Magnoliopsida > Solanales > Solanaceae > Nicotiana > Nicotiana sylvestris. Next base: position 93,433,661 of record NC_091067.1, read on the forward strand.
TATAATTATATCCATCTTCTTCATCTTTCCCCAAGTTGTACCACCATGCCGCACCCTCCCCCCCCCCCCAAAAAAAAAAAAGTGAGTAATTTTGTATTAGCAACCATGAACCTTTATTTTTAATTTTCAAACTATTAGGACAACATTGAATTTCTGTCATCATTACCGATTAAATATTTTCCCTAAAATTCCTCGTATATGTATCTTCCGTCTTTCAAATTGACCAACTGATTCTATTGTTTGAGTACCAAAATTGCTTACACCAGCAACAGTAAAAACAGAAATTCTAGCGAAACACATATGAAGAACTCCACGAATTTTCCCTTCAACATTTGGCCACCCAGGCAACGCAACCGTGATATCGTCATTCATCGATTCCTATGTTGAATCTGAAACTCTGATTTTTTTTTTATCCTCCTTTAAATCTTGGCAAAAATATTTGGTAGTACGGTGGTAGAAGAAAGCGATGGTGTAGTAATGGAAAAAGATGGAAAAGAATAGTGGATTTTTTTCCCAAGAAAATGAAGAAAAGGATTTAGAAAAATGAAAAAGTTGGACAAGTGTTGTCAAAATGAGCCGTTAGACACACAATTTTAATTGTTCACTTGCCTCTTATGTGTGGAAAACACGCGAGTGACACGTAATCAAAACTGTGTGTTTTAGACACACTTCTAAAAGGTTAGTGTAAAAGATTACCTGCTAAAAAAAGGTGTGTAACAAAGATTTTGGTGCAAGTTTGAGGGTAAACTATTTACTTTGCCTACTTCCTAATAAAATATGATGACTTTCAATGGTGAAGTGTACAGCGGGAAACCTGCATTCTTGTAAACCATGCACTTCTTGCTGAAAATTCCATGCAGTTGAGAGTTTTGGAAGGCTGTTGTTGCTCAATTTATGCATTACTTTCTAATTATAACTTTAGCTACCTTCTTATAAGATTACACTCCATACTAAACGCATACATATGATGCATCAAAAGGACAACTTAGGAAGATCTTTTCATTGTTTTCACTTTGTAATTAACCTTGTCGTGAGAAAGAAATTGCAAGGCCATGCTTCAAGAGGAGGATCCAGAATTTTAATTTTATGGGTCCAAGATTCGGATTCTAACCATTGAACACATTACCTTATCTAAGTTATGGGCTCGTAATTCAATAATTTCAGTAATTTTAGTGAATTTTACACATACATATCTAGGTCTAGGCTAAAAATTATAGGTTAAAATGAACCGATATCTAGATCCACCCCTGTACGTGGTTTATGATATAACGATCGGCATTCACATCTTTAACTCACACTTTGAACAGAAAAATTAAACCTGCTCTAAAAGAGCAAACTATATTATTGGAAAACCTATGGTTGAGTGCATACGGCGTATTATAGACAATGGTGGTGTAACAGGCAAATCAAACCTTCATTCTGCTAAGTATAACGCAAACTTAACCTCTTCAGAGGGGCAAATCCTGCACAGTTTAATTAACTTGTTGATGGTGAGAATATGATCAAATCCAGATCTTCACGCAAAAGCTGATGGAAGAAAGCACAAGCTAACTATATCACAAGGTCCAGAACCGCATACTCTAATAACATAACAGTAGTCATTGAGAGAAACAGGTTGAAACCTTTTCAAAATAGGAGTAGAAAGAGGATCAACATCAACAAAGAAGTCAACATCAAACAGAATTAAAGCTAACCAACCAACATAAAAGATCTTAAATTGCTACATTCATGCAGATTTTATCTGCTTATTCGTTAGAGAGCTTCCGGCGCTTGTACTTCACCATTACTTTGCCTTTGACACCGACAACCATTGCATTCCAGTCAATTTCAGGGAAAGGCGAGATCAATTCGAACTCAAAATTTCTCAGCAAGTGGCTCCATATTGCTTTTATCTGCAGATAAGCAAATGGTTCCCCAAGACAACCATGCCTGCCTCCACCAAAAGAAATATACGAGAACGCTCCTGCTACCTTGTCTTCATCTCGACCAGGAGTAAACCTATCAGGGTCATAGGTATCTGGGTTCTTGTAGACATGTGGCAGCCTGTTTGCAAAAGCAGGTGATGTCGCAACGATATGACCCTTAGGAATGTCATACTCTTTTCCTTCCCGGGTTTTAACAGTGAAATCACTATGCGAACTACGTAGAAGCATTATCAGTGGAGGATGGAGTCTCAGGGCTTCCTTTATGCATCTGTAGAGGACTTCCATCTCGGAAAGGATGTCATGATCGACCTTATTCCCATGTTTCTTCATCAGATTCTTCTGTTCATCTACGACGGCAGACATGTACTTGTTGTTGCAAAGGAGGTATGCCCCTGTCCAAGTGGAGGTGATAGAACTGGTGTGCTGCCCAGCGAAAAGAGCAGCAATCAGAAGACCAGTGATCTCAGAATCTGTTGTTGCCCGTCCATCTTTGTACTTGGAGTCAATGAAGCATTGTAACATATCAGACTCTGCCTTGCCTGTACGTTTTCGAGAATCTATGATGTTTGCAAAGATCTCCGCGAGCTTCTTGCGTGCATTGTCACGACGGCGATGGGCTGGAATGGGGAGGTACGGAAAGATTACACTGATAGGGAGCATCCCATTGTCCAAGTCATGGAAGAGAGCAGACACATCCTCGAAGAGTTTATTGCGAACCTCTTCTCCCAACAGACATCTACTAGCTGTCAGTATGATAAGATGCTCCAGTTCATACTTCAAGTCCACTTCACCACTATCACCCCATTTTGAGAAGTACTCCTGCATTTGCCATGCGCAAGAACAACAAACCCTTTCAATCAAATTAATTATGCAAAGTCCATATGTATTGGGCAAACAGTACAAAACCATTCTTCCATACTTTTCCTCCACCAATGATTGCATGCATCATTAACTGAGGTTTCCCTGGTGAAATGAAAAAAGGGCTAATTCACACTAAAAGTGTTGCGAATACTTGTTAACAATTATCTCCACGTTATCCCCAACTGAAGGGCAAAAGTTGTGGTCAAGCAAATGAAAGGAACATACTAATTGCATGAGAATATAGATCTTGCAATATGATCTACTGAAAAAGTAGGAAACTTGATCACGATCTTAGTTACAGTAACAAATGCATCATGCATTTCTTACTAGGCCAAGGATCTAGTAGGGGATTCTTGTAAAACCAGTGAGAAGCCAAACTAAAATTAATCATAAGAAAAAACAATAGAAGTTAAAAGGGTGGGAAAGAAATAACGATCCAAGATCATAAAAGAATTTCAGAGATCCAAGGACATTATCCTAAATATAAATTACAGTGAATTACAGTGACACAGGTCAACTCATCTGCAGAAACACAATTAGAGCACATAGATATTGTCCCTCTGTCACTATTTTCAGATGAAATAGGCACGCAAAGTCCAATTTAGCAAAGTATGACTTAAAACTGAATTAAACATATTACTATTGTGTACAATAAATGTGACAGAAATTCTTTTTAGTACCTCAGCTTCCATAACCATCTGATCCACATATCCCTTCAACTTATTTACCCTCAAAGCCTCAGTAAAGAACCTGAATTGTTCTTGCCTAATAGTATAATCAACATCAAAAACCACACCAGGGCCAAAAGTAGGCACATTGAACTGATAAACCTCTTGTTGGCTGAGATCGGTTTCTGGAGCCTTAAAGAAATGGGCCGACACTTCTGGGCCGATGAAGAACGTGATGTTCTTGTTCAGCAGATTCAGAGTGAACACACTACCAAGCTTAGGGTACTCCTCCCTCAGCATAACCACTGGGCCTTTGAGGAATCGAAGCAACCCACCGAGAATTGGCCAGGATTTGATCACTGGAGGCAGCCGCTTCTTAGATCTGGGCATAATTAATGCTGATATGAGTTTGGCTACCACTAGGGTCACTACTAGCAGCAGCCCTACGTTCAAAATCTTGTTATCCCCTAACTCCATTGCTGTGGCTTATTCAATAAATAAAACCTGCAATTTAAAGAAAAAGACGGAGACGGAGACTTTAGTTGGAATTCAAATGATTTGAGATAAAAAAAGAGTGAATCACATTGCAGAATATAAAGATCTGAGATTCCAAAGCTGTCAAAAAACAGAAAAAGTGTGTGTGTCTGTGTGCTTAGAAGAAAATTAAAGAAGAAGAAGAAGAAGAAGAACAAGCAGAGACCTGAATGAAGAATCAAAAGATTAAGAGAGGCTCATAGTCATAATGGAGGCGCACTTCTGTTGAGATCCTTTCACTCCTTTGCCTGCCTCTATCTATAGAGCTGTAGATTCAGTCTACTGACTGACTGCTGACCGTGCACAGCTGTTTTTTTTATTTATTTGTTCTTTTTTTAAAAAGAAATACAGGAGAGTTTGAGTTGGATCTGGATTGTTGGGTATCTTATTTTTCCTCTGTTCTTGTTTTTTCTAATTAAAAGTGGGCGTTTGGACATAAGAATTGTAAAATTCCAAAAAAAAGCATGAAAAAATAATTTTTTTAAATTTTAAAAATTTTCAAAATGCATCTTCAAGTAAAAAATAAAAATTATACGAACAAACGCTAATTTTGAAAAAAAAAATAAATAAAGAAAAAGAAAAAATTTCTTATGTCCAAACGGGCTCTAAGTGCACGGAACTTGGGAGGGTGGTAATAATTAAAAGATTTTTACATTCCTATGTCATATAGTAAACTATATTACCTTTCATGCTTAACTTTTAATATAATTACCTTTTATATATCTAATTACCATTTATGTACATTTTAGGCGTTTTAATGATATTAATTAGTCTTCTAATTTAACTCTACCGTATATTCCAACTCCCCCCAAGTTTCTCTCTCCAAATCTCACCCCAACCACACCCCACTATTTCCTCTTCAATCACCCACTATTTTCTCTTCTAAAACCAGCAAAAATCTGTAACACATCCACCATTGACAACCATTAAAAAGCTTTGAAACTTTGAATTCGAATTTGGGTTTTCAAAAGACATTGTTTATTTGGATTGGATGTTGCTGCAAAGAATGATGTTGCTGCAAAGAATTGAGAATTCTCTTTACGTCTCTCTCTATCTCTCAATCCCAAATTTCAGTAATGTAAAGCAAAGGAAAAGAGAGAATAGCAATTCCACCATTGACAGCTATTAAAAAGCTTTGAAACTTTGAATTCGAAATTGGGTTTTCAAAAATCATTATTTGTTTGGATTGAGTGTTGTTGCAAATAATTGGGAATATGGTTTGAAGTTTATATCTTAATTTTGAGGGATTTTGGTGAAGATTAGACTTGGTTTTGGCTGAATTTCAGATTGAAACTCGAAGAAGAAGAAGAAGACATGACATACATTATATTGCAAAAATTATAGAAAAATGTATTCTGTTGTTTATTTATTTTTCTTTTATTCATTTAAATAGTATGAAAATGTACAACATTGTATAAAAATTATATTTAAGTTGTATGAAATTGTAGTTGTATATAATTAAGTAGAAATAATGTATGAAAATTGTAGATAAGTTGTATAATATATAATTAGTTGTAAGTCTTTCTTAATTCCTATGTATAAATCAGATACAAAATATACAAAAGACATATTGTATAAAGTTTGTATTTAAGTTGTATGTTATTGTAGTTATATTTAACTGGGTAGAAATAATGTGTGAAAGTTGTAGATAAGTTGTATAATATATAATTAGTTGTATGAAATTTATTTTTACTATGTATAAATCAGATACAAAATATACAAAAGACATATTGTATAAAATTTGTATTTAAGTTGTATGTTATTGTAGTTGTATTTAACTGGGTAAAAATAATGTGTGAAAGTTTTAATAAGTTATATAATATATAATTAGTTGTATGAAATTTATTTTTACTATGTATAAATCAGATATAAAATGTATAAAAGATATATTTTATAAAATTGTATAAAAATTGTATTTGTGTAATAAGGAATAATGTCAAGAACAGAGAAGTGGTTGAATCTGAAGCCATTTTCATCTACTTTCTTATAAAATTGAAACTGCTTTGGTAAACTTTTAAAAGGTGTATTGGTACTAATTTTTGACTTGTTTATTTATAGAGAAAATATGAAGATGTGAACAGTCTAATTTTAAGTGTGAAATTGAGGCGTTGCAGTCTGGAGATTTATTCAAAAATGGAAGAAAAGTTTTGTCTGTGGATTCCTTTGAATTGTTTGTTTAGGATGTATTCCCTTCCATTCTTGTCCGGCAGCAACAGTATATTGTATGATTTCTATACCAATGTTTAATTAAGATAATTTGCTTACAGGCAAGAATTTTAGCTCTGAATGCATCATACTTCTTGAAAGCTGGAGGTCACTTTGTTATATCAATAAAGGTTTGTACTATACTACTTTGGCCACTGCTTGATAAGGTAATTTTTGACTTTGTCCTGACGCTAATTTCTTCAATTTATTATAGCTAGCATATTTATTGTAGACCTTATATTGAAAATGAGAAGAAGGAAAATGGTGTAACTAAATCCCTTAATTGAAGGCACTAATAATGGATTGTGAGCCTTTTAAGGTGGAATGTATATATTTTGTAAATAAAATTTGTGTAGGTAGGGTAATTTACTTCCTCCGGTCCAAAATAAGTGATTTTTTAGCTTTTTTCTTGTGGTCCAAAATAAGTATTTTTTTTAAATTTCAAGAATGAATTAATTATTTTTTCCTACATTGCCCTTGGAGTAGTTAATGTTGGAGTATGTGTTAGGAGTGTTTATGTGAAGAGATAGTAAAGGTAAATATGGTTAATTTCATTGCTAATTAATGTTAAAATGTGAGTTTCTTAATATGTGTACAACTTTTTACACTGGAGATAGTACTAAACATCAACATTTAGGATAATAAAATTTCTAATAATATATAGAAATAAAAAAATCTCAATAATTAATGAGTAAATAGGTTAGTAGAATTTAAAAAATGATGAGCACGTGAGAAAACAATGGGACGAAAAGGGGCCAAAAAGAGTGTGGTATTCATGACAAGCCTTTCCGATCGTTCGATATGATCGAGGTTGCCCTCAACGAAGACTACCACTAATGTCGTAGTTTGGCTTTTAGTGATGAGGAGCTGGAATATCTCGGATTTTGCTATTCTTCGGTAACTAATATTTCCAGTTTTCCAATTGGCTATTCAACTTATTACACGTGTCCCATTAAGTAATAAATGGTCCGGATTTGTTTGAATACCTGTCCCGCATATTTTCAAACAATTTATGACATGTGTTGCATTATATGGAGTTCGCAATCAAAGTAACGTTGTGTTCGGTCGAAATTGGGTTCGTCGGTTGTATGACAGATCGGGATTGATAAATGATGGGCTGAAGATCGACCCTGAGTTCTATCGAACCAAGGTATGAGGGCAGAATACCCGTCCTCGATATCATCGAGTCCATGACTCCGGAATCGACCCGACCCTGAATGAGCTCGAGAAAAAACATTGTCCGGCTGGGTAACGGAAGGCAAACCATCCGTAATTGGTCAGATATTATGATAGGAATCTCGGCATATATCAATGAGGAACTGACTAATCAATAAATCATAAGATTTTTACCTTTTATAGAAATGTACCTAAAATAGGATTTCCTATATAAAGGAGGTTTGATTATTTGTAAAGTACATTATAGCAGACATCCCAAAGCATTATAATATTATTTTCTTTCTGCAAGCTATTGCTCTTCTGAATTAGATATCATTTGAATTACATCCAGTTCGAGTGAGACTTATTTTTTAAGGCTATAACTGTTCAAGTCACACAGTTTGAATTTACTTTATTATTGTTCGCTTTATTTAAAACTCAATCTATCGTTTTGTGTCAAATTAATTTATATATCCTTAAGAAACACTTATAAATTCAATTGTTATCCAATTTTACTGGTAAATTGTTTTGACGCCCACCGTTTGAATTTACTTTATTATTGTTCGCTTTATTTATAATTCAATTTACTTTATTATTGTTCGCTTTATTTATAATTCAATCTATCGCTTTGTGTCAAATTAATCCACGTACCCTTAAAACCACTAATAAATTTAATTATTATCCGATTTTGAGGATAAACAGTTTGGCGCCCACCGTGGGGCTAAGCATAATAATGGTTATTTGATAAAAAATTTCATAACACACACTATTTCACACTTGTTCTTTGAAGTGTCTCTGATTTCAGGCTTAAGCTTAAAATGTCAAACTCACAATTAGCACCTCTACCTGCTGATAATGAGTCTGGTCACAATGGTGAAAACAATAACATAACGCCCCATAACGAGGTACCGCCCATTGGTCCCATCAGAATTCCAATTGCGGACCCGTGTCACATGTGGCTATCGAAACAAGCCTCCCTACTAACCCCGAGAATAGCATCCGTGGTGGAGCCTGGTCGGTAGCATAGAATACTCAAAACAATGGAGGAGGCGGGATCAATCGGTGATAGCTTAGTTACAAAACCAGAGCCGCGTACCGAACAAAATCGACCAACAAAACCATACTCCAAAACCTCAAAAAGAGGTTAACTGTCACTAAAGAAAAATGGAAGGAAATCCTACCCGAAGTCCTATGCGCATACCGTACGACCTCGAAGACTAATAACGGGGTCACCCCGTTCTCGCTGGTGTCAAGGATTGCATCAACAATATCTGAGGCTTCTCCCTATGATCAACCTCGAATACTGGAGGGTATTACCCTCGGATATCGACTTTAGCAAGGAAAGAAACTTCATGATTGAAGGGTCTCGATAGATAGGACTTATTGTAAGGGCCAAATGGTAAAACGAATCATGTACGCATAGACCGCTCGAGCCCTGCATGTATGCATGTATAACTATTTTGCACAAAAATAAAAAGAAGTCTTTTCCTTGCGGATAAATATTTTATCCTTCTAAAAATTTTCTTGCATTTTCTCAAGGAATTGGGTTGACGTATAGTGCGATTTATCAGATATATTGGGTCATATGGTATTTCTCCGTTCTCTCCCCCGATCGAGATATCCCTCGTTTCACCCAAGACAAATAAATTTAATCATCAAAAATTTGGAGCGTGAAGTGCAATTAGATCCATTTTTTAGGGGATTCATATTACTATTATCAATTAAAATAATTTATGGTTGGCTTGGTTGGACTAAAAAAATGAAGTATCCAGGCTCCGTTTAAAAAAAAAAAAACAATTGGATTGGTAAGATATCTATGATTGCTATTCATATTTTTTCTTTGTAAAGAGATCCTAATTATCAAGCAAAGTTATCTCAACTCTAAGAAATACTTGTATAAAATGAATTGAAAAAAAATGAAATACAAAAAGAAATGGTAATGGGAGCATTTGTCCAATATGTACAAATCCAAATCAAATTAAAATTACATATTGCACAAAAACTTCAGCATGGGATGCTGAAGTTTTTTAGTTCATTCTTGAAAACTTCATCAAAACGAGCTGAAGTTTTCCTCATGCACTATGTATTTTATTATGATTTTTTGGAAAAATTTCATATCAAAAAATGCATAAGTTTTCCGGAATATGTAAAATATTTTTCATATAATTTTTAGTATGCTGAAGTTTTTTAGTTCATTGCTAAAACATGCTTAATAATATGTCCTGCAATATGTAATTTTTGAATAAGTTTTTGTTAATTTCTGCTGAAGTTATTTAGTTCATTTCCACGCTTAATATTTTGTCCTGCAATATGTAATTTTTTAATGAGTTTTTCTTAATGCCTGCTGAAGTTATTTAGTTGATTTCCTCTGTTATTTTTTAAGTTTAAAGAGGATTAATATTAAAAAAAATGCACAAAAACATTAAAACAAAAACATCATTTTTCATTAAATAAAATAAAACATAAATTAAAATTATATATTGCACAAAAACTTTAGCATAAAATGCTGAAGTTTTTTAGTTCATTCTTGAAAACTTTAGCAAAACGAGCTGAAGTTTTTCTCCTGCACTATCTATTTTATTATGATTTTTTGGAAAAATTTCATACTAAAAAATGCTTAACTTTTCCGGAATATGTAAAATATTTTTAGTATGCTGAAGTTTTTTAGTTCATTTGCTAAAACATGCTTAATATTTTGTCCTGCAATATGTAATTTTCGGATGAGTTTTTGTTAATTCCTGCTGAAGTTATTTAGTTCATTTCCTTTGTTACTTTTCGAGTTTAAAGAAAATTAATATTAAAAAAATGCACAAAAAACTTAAAACAAAAACAGAATTTTTTATTAAAAAATAAAACATAAATTAAAATTACATAAAAAAGAAATAACATAATAACCCTTTAACTAAAAGGATTATCCAAAAAAAAAAAAAACTAATCGTCCATATCGTCGTCGTCGTCGTCACTATCAGATGGACGAGTGTCTTCATCACCAAGACTATCAAATTTGGCCAGCATCACAAGCGTATTAAGCTTGTTATTGATTTCTTTTAGCTCCTTGTCGTACTTCTCTATCAGCTCATCCAGCTTCAACTCAAACGCCTCTATGATGTCTTGCTTAGTTTCGTCAACTATTTGCTTGATGACAACATCTATTTTTCTCGCTTTTGTATTTTATCTGCTAAAATATACTATGTGTTTGAGTGAATAAACTCACAAGGCATAACGTACTTATATAGGCGAAAAAAACTTCTGCATGGTATATGAAAAGACAAAGAGGAATTTTAAACGTCTAATGAAAAGCGTGCATGAATGTGATAGGAATGTAATTATTACATTAACACATACACCCAACGCAATATAATTACTACTTTAATTGTGTTTGTTACGTTTACTCATGTATACTGTACAGTTAATACTGAAACATGCTGAAGTTTATTTAGTTCATTTGCTAAAACTTCAGCCCAATGTGCTGAAGTTATTTAGTTCATTTCTAAAACTTTAGCACTTAATAAGCTAAAGTTTTTGTCTTAGATTCATTAATTCTGTCATACATCTTTTTCAAAAAACTTCAGCCGAATATGCTGAAGTTATTTAGTTTATTATTAAAAACTTCAGCACTTAATAAGCTAAAGTTTTTGTCCTGGATTCATTAATTTTTCATTCATCTTTTTTCAAAAACTTCAGCAGAAGATGCTGAAGTGATTTAGTTCATTTATAAAAACTTCAGGACAAACAGCTTAAAAGTTTTCCTCCTGCACTATGTAATTTTCTCCTGCATGCTGAAGCTAAATTTAGTTTATGCTTAAGTCTTGTCCTACATTAATCACCTTCTTCATGAGTTTTTTTTCGAAAACTTCACTATAAACAAGCCGAAAATGTTCTAGTACATTTGCTCAACTTCAGCTTCAATGTGCTTACATTTTTTATGAACTTCATAATTAAATTCTTTTGTTCACTTTCCTAATACTTGGCACTAAGCATGCTTCTGCAGGATGAGTTCGATTTGCGTTGTTATTACTTTCAATGGGAGGTGAACTCTTGATTTCAAATACTTAGATCATGATAAAAACTTGTTTTGCTTAATAAGCAAGTATCATTTAATACTTTTCTAGAGAAAATTAGTGAAGTTACAAATATTGACTCAAGCAAATATTCACTAAAAGTATGGTTTGATATCAAACTAAATACAAGCAAAGGAATGCTTGTAACTTCAGATGAAGAACTCAGTACCTATATACATTTTCTTACAACTAATTCAGCCTACAAAAATTGCCATTTCGTCATCGAAAAAATACAACATTCAGAATCTGCTGCATTCAAACAATCTCTTGCATACGCAATAGATTCAGAACCTTTTACTGATTATCAACATGAACTAGGACAGCCAATAATGGAAGTAGACAACGAGCAACAACCTTCTAACATTACAGCTGCTTCAGAATATATAATGCTGCAACAATTACCCCTTCCTCCAATAAATTCATACCAGTTTGTCGATGACCAAGAAGAAGAAGGACGGCTAATAATGCAAATTGACAACCAACACACAATCCAACAAAGTTTTTTGTTACCTTCTGCAATGATAAGCAACAACAAAGATGAAGTAAACATGGAGCTTATACTGATAACATCATATAGAATTGAAGAAATTGCTGAAACTTCTAGTGCTTCTCAGAAATTAAGAAAAAGAGTGAGGAGAAAGCTGAAAGAATCTCCACCATGTAAAATACTTAGGCACGATGTATTGCCAGAGTAGGATCAATTTTTTAGAACAAACAAAACATGACAAAATTTTTCTGTAGCTTGGAGATAAACCAGAAAGTTGAATTCACTGTTGTTATATCATGTTCAAAGAGATACGAGCTGAAATGCATCGTGGAGAAATGTGGTTGGAATGTACGTTCTACCAGAATAAAAAGAATCCACACTTTTTAGGGTGATAAAATATCATAACAACCATGAATGCTCGGTTGATGCAAGAAAATCAGATCAGAAGCATGCTACATCAAATTTTATAAGTGAACAAATTATAGAACATGTTCGAGACAAAAAGATAGAGGTTACACCAGCCTTTGTATAAATGAAATGAAAAAGAAATTTGGAATTGACATTGGTTATCACAAGGCATGGCACGCTATTCCAAAAGCCATTACTTGCATAAGGGGAACACCGGAAGAGAACTACCAGATTCTTCTTTCATACCTACACATGATGGTGCACAAAAACCCAAGAATGTACAAAAACATAAAAAAGATGAGCAGAATAGGTAAGAAAAACAATATAACCATCAGCCTGAAGTTTCAAATGTTCCTATTTGAAAAACTTCACACCTTATGATTTTTTTTTTTGTGTTTCACTATATAGATTTGCTTACATGTTCTTTAATCTTGAGGCATCAATAGCTGGTTAGTCCTATTGTAGACCCGTTATTGCAGTAGATGCAACGTTTTTAAAGTCAAAATATCGTGGTATTCTATTTGTTGTTGTATCAAAGGATGTAAACAATCAAATCTTTCCTCTATCTTTTGGTGTAGCAGATTCAAAAAACAATGAGGCATACATTTGGTTCTTTGGGAAAATGAGAAAAGCAATTCAAGTCCGTCGTGAACTAGTTTTCTTGTCAGATAGAAACCAATCGATCACAAATGGGATTAGAAAAGTTTATCCTGAAGCTCACCATGGTATCTGCCTCTATCACTTTGAGAAAAATTTAAAGCAAAGACATGCAAAAGCCACAGTAATAAATCTTTTTCAAAGTGCTGTAAGGTCATACAAACATGAAGATTTTAATCAGTTAATGTCCCAACTCAAAAGTGTTTACAAGAAAATATACAATAACATAATGGAAGAGCTTCCAGAGAGATGGGCTCGATCGTGGTTGCTACGACGACGTTATGATATGCTAACAATAAATATGGTAGAATCAATGAATTCCGTTTTACTAAAAGCAAGAGAGATGCCTATTTTAAGAATGTTAGATTTCATCCAAGAAAAGTTGGGAGAGTGGTTTTACGAACGGGGAAAAAAAACAAATGAAACATTTCACAAAGTATCAATATAGGCGGAAGAAGAGATGACTAAGAAGATGGACTTGGCTTACAAAATGCTTGTGAGTATATTTATTAACTTCAGGATTTACTTCAGCTTTTTATATCTGTTGCAGTAATTTACTGCTTACATTTTAAAAACTTTCGACTTTTTCTTTTGAAGCAACAATACACTAATATAGTTTATCTTAATTTTTTATTCTTTTTTAGGTGTTCAACCTTGATTCAATGTTGTTTAGAATAAATAGTGAAGGAATCGAATTCATTGTGGACTTAAAGAAGAGAACTTGTGACTGCTAGGAATTCCAACTTGATGAATGTTAAGACCCAAAATCTAACCACGTCGTGATGACGCCTATCGTGATACTAGGCCAGCCAATTATTACCCATTCACTCCGTTTTTCAAATAAGACTTAAGGAAAATCATATTTTTAAACAGAAAATCCAATAAGATAAAAGTAGAACTCAAATCCAGCGGAAATAAATACATAATCCCGACCTCGGGTGTCACTAAGTCATGAGCAACATACTACAACTGTCTGAAATACATAAGACTACATAGTCTGAGAATGTCTAAATAAAAGTACTATAAGGAAGATAAGGAGGGATAAGGCGGAACTGCGGTCTCCAAGCAGCTACCTCGCAAATTTCCACAGAAAGTCCTCAACTGGCAAGATCGGCAACCGCTACCGTGCCCCGAGATACCTGGATCTGCACACAGGGGTGCAAGGGGTAACGTGAGTACACCAACTCCATTTCGGAATGTACATACATCATAGACTATAAGTCACCCAGTACCGAGGAAAACATTCCAATCCAACCTCACGGAGAAGATCTATCTCCATACCAATACTTCAGACAAAATCCATGTCCAGGAAATATCCATCCCTCAATATTATCAACTACTGTGCTCACTAGGGTGTGAAGACTCTGGAGGGGCTTCTCTTAGCCCAAGCACTATATCAATGCCAGCGAAGGCATGATCAATATCTTGTTGCGGCGTGCAGCCCAATCACGTACTGTCAATCAATATCAGGCTCTCGGCCTCACTCAGTCAATACTCTCCAGTCTCACACACATGGGCTAAAATGTCATAATACAAGCCCGAACAATGATATGATATGTCGAATAGCAATAATCGAGACTGAGGCATGATATAATATGCATGAACATGATTGAGTATAGAATATAATGAAGCTAATGACATGACATCAAGAAATGACCTCTCGGGTCTCAACAATGTTAGCGTGAAGCCCTAACATGATATTTAGCATGATTTACAGCTTATCAACTTAATCATATAATTACAACACAAATATCAACAAGAAAGAGTCACTAAGCGGTGCCATGGAATGATCCAGGCCGCATTTCTCACGGTGCACGCCCACACGCCCGTCACTTGGCATTGCGTCACCTCAATAGTAATCATAGAACACACAATTTGGGGTTTCGAACCCTTAGAACCAAGTTTGGAAGAGTTACTTACCTCAAGCCAAGCCAAACTCTAGCCCGCGACGCCTTTTCCTCTCGATTCGGCCTCCATATGCCCCGAATCTAACCAAAATCAGTATATAACCATCAAAATATGCTAAGGGAACAAAGCCCACTCGATAATAATCAAATTACATCAAAATTCCGAAATTGGTCAATACCCGACCCACGGCCCATGCCTCGGATTCCGATAAAAATCACAAAACTAGAATCATCACACTCTCACGAGTTCATACATACCAAGAATACCAAAATCCGACCACAAATGACCACTCAAATCCCTAGATTAAGGTCTCCAATTTCCAAGCTTTAACTCCCAAATTTTAGGCTTCAAATCCCCCAAATTTCATGTTTAATTAGGTAGAAATCACAATAGGATCGAGCATTAAGTCCAAAAATTCTTACCTCCAAGAAGTTCTCTTTGATTCCCTCTTCAATCTCCCTCAAGAAGCTCCCAAACCGAGTCAAAAATGGTGAACTTAGGCCAAAAATCGCGAAAATGGCCTTTTAAACATTCTGCCCAGCTATTAAAATTACTTAATCGCGATCGCGAAGCACAAACTTTACTCCCATAGTTTACCTTACAAGATCGCGTAAATCCCCTTGCGTTCGGGAAGCTTAATCGCCCAATGCTACGCGATCGCGTCTTGCCTCACGCGATCGCATAGAGCAATCGCCTCCGCTGTACACCAGCTTGCCTTCTTCTACACGAACGCGACCCTGGCCACACGTTCGCGAAGCATAACTTCTCAAACATCCACGATCGCGACCTCCTATCTACGAATGCATAGAACAACTTCACCCCCATCCCTGAATTATCCTACGCGATCGCGATCCCCTCTACACGATCGCAAAGAGCAAAAATGCCTGCAACAAAATACCAGCAAAAACTGCTACTCCTCAAGTCCAAAAAATGTCCCGTTGGTCATCCGAAACACACCCGAGGCCCTCGGGACCTTAACCAAAAATGCTAACATCTCCCATAACATCATTCAAACTTGTTACAATCTTCAGAACACTCAAAACACCAAATTAACATCGGATTTAAGCCTAAGAATTCCAAAAACTTCCAAATTCCCTTTTCGATCAAAAAGTCTATCAAAACTCGCATGAATGACCTGAAATTTTGCACACACGTCACAAATGACACAACGGACTTACTCCAACTTCCAAAATTCCATTCCGACCCCTATATCAAAATCTCACCTATCAACCGGAAAACGCCAAAATTTCAATTTCGCCAATTCAAGCCTAAATCTACTCCGGACCTCCAAAACACCTTCTGATCACGCTCCTAAGTCCCAAATAACTTCTCGAAGCTATCTGAACCATCAGAATTTACATCTGAGCCCTTTTTTACATAAGTCAACATCCGGTTGACTTTTCCAACTTAAGCTTACTCAAAAGAGACTAAGTGTCTCAAACCTTACCAAAACCTCTTCTAACCCAAACCAATCAGCCCAATAACATATAATATAGCTCAACAAGACAATAAGAAATAGAAATTGGGGAAACGGAGCGGTAACTCATGAAATGACCGGCCGGGTCGTTACATCCTCCCTCTCTTAAACAAACGTTCATCCTCGAACGACTCAAGAAACATACCTGAAGTGCCAAATAGGTGAGGATATCTGCTCCGCATCTCCCGCTCGGTCTCCCAGGTAGCCTCATCCACGGGCCGACCTCTCCACTGCACTTTCAATGAAGATATATCCTTTGACATCAACTTTCGAACCTGTCGCTCCAAAATAGCCACTGGCTCTACATCATTAGTCAAATCACCATCCAACTGAACCGTGCTGAAATCCAAAACATGAGAAAGATCACCAATATACTTCCGGAGCATCGAAACATGAAATACCGGGTGCACATTCGACAAGATGGGCGGCAAAGCAAGCTCATAAGCCACCTCCCCAATCCTTCGAAGCACCTCAAAAGGTCCAATGAATCGAGGACTCAATTTACCCTTTTTCCTAAATCTCATAGCACCCTTCATGGGTGAAACCTTCAATAGAACCTTCTCACCAACCATGTAGGACACATCCCGAACCTTCCTGTCAGCATAACTCTTTTGTCTCGACTGCGCTGTATGAAGCCTCTCCTGAATCACCTTCACCTTGTCTAAAGCACCATATACCAAGCTGTACCCAATAGCCTAACCTCTTCCGGCTCAAACCAACCAACTGGAGATCTACACCGTCTCTCATACAAAGCCTCATATGGAGTCATCTGAATACTAGACTGATAGCTATTATTATAAGCAAACTCTACGGGCGGTAGAAATTGATACCACAACCCTCCAAAATCAATGACACAAGCGCACAACATATCCTCCAATATCTGAATAGTGCACTCGGACTGCCCGTCCATCTGAGGGTGAAAAGTTGTGCTCAACTCAACCAGCATACGCAACTCTCGATGTATAGACCTCCAAAACTGTGAAGTAAACTGATTACCTCTGTCTGAAATGATGGAAACTGGGACATCATGCAACCGAAAAACCTCTCGAATATAGATCTCTGCCAACCGCTCTGAAGAATAGGTAGTACACATAGGAATGAAGTGTGTGGACTTGGTCAGCCGATCCACAATCACCCAAAAAGCATCGAACTTCTTCAAAGTCCGTGGGAGTCCAACTGCAAAGTCCATGGTGATCCGCTCCCACTTCCACTCTGGAATATCTATCTGCTGAAGCAAGCCACCCGGTCTCTGATGCTCATATTTCACCTGCTGACAATTGAGACATCGAGCTACAAATTCCACAATATCCTTCTTCATTCTCCTCCACCAATAATTTTGTCTCAGATCCTGATACATCTTCGCGACACCCGGATGAATAGAATACCGCGAGCTATGAGCCTTATCTAGAATCAACTCCCGAAGTCCATCTACATTGGGCACACATATCCGGCCTTGCATCCTCAACACCACATCATCACAAATAGTCACATCTCTAGCATCATTGTGCTGAACTCTGTCCTTTAGGACAAGCAAATTGTTATATCTCGCATTTCCGTACGTTTAAATTTTGTTTTCAGTTAACCGACGTAGACTTAGGGATGAGATCATCTTAACGTTAACGTACTTATGCGGGTAATTGACCACAATAGTATAATATATAAAGTATATATGAAGTATTTTAAAAAATAAATAGAATTTTAAGTAATTTATGGTAATTTTTAAATTATGCGGGTAATTGATTAATTACTAGGTAACAGAACCTTACACAGTTAACTAATAAGTGGATAAATAATTAATAAATTAACCCCCCCCACGTGTCAAGGAGCCACAAACTTAGAAAAATGACTAAGTAGTCATAATTCTAGGTGGCTACATAGATTCAAGACTTAAAGATTATGTCTTAGAAAGCAACTTCAACGTTTCTGTCTTTAGTATTCAATTCCATTTCAAAACAGAAAGCAACTTCAACGTTTCTATCTTTTGTATTCAATTCCATTTCAAAAGCTAGAAATAGAAAGCAACTTCAACAACGTTGGAATAAAGTTTGACATTTAGATTGAATCCATACAAAATTCTGTTGAAGCAAATTTCATGCTTCTAAAAAGAGTACGGTGCAATCTTCGCCAGGAATATTATACGGAGTTCTCCTATTTCAGGTATGTTAATGCCCTCCCTTCTTTCTTTTGGCATGGTCCATATGATACTGAAGAAACGAGCAAACACACAGTTTTCATAAATTACTCTATTCATAGAAATAGTAGAGGTGTCTATATTCATGATTCCCCATGAGAATTATTATTATCTTCTGTTCATGGGTCTCAGAATAATACGCAGTTGGAAAAGTTTATCTGGAAGGAATATTGAGATTATTACATATTTTTCATACATTTCACTCATTTATACATGTGCATTGACCCATGACTAGATGGCGTTATATACGCGTATATATGTAAATATATGTATATGCGATATGGGAAAAGGTTACAGCATTATATACGCATCACCACCTGATTAGCTGGTATATGTTGATGATGTGCCCACAGTAGGCGAGACGATATGATGGGATGCCCTAAGTGGCTTGATGATATTATGTACACCCATACCTATGCATGACACGATATTTATATGCATGTGCATGACGTTATAAACATTTTAGAATTTACAAAGTTATTCAGATTTAAAGATGTGTTTCTATATTCCATATTTCATATATGTCTTTGACGTACTAATTTTCACGCCTTATATACTCAGTACAATTTTTATTACTGATGCCCTATTTCTCGGGGCCTGCGTTTCATGCTCGTAGGTGCAGGTAGAAAAGCTGACGGTCCCCCTTCTTAGGATCCCTGATCAGCGAAAGTTGGCGTGCTCCATTTGATCCGGAGCTGCTTTTGATTTTGGTATGATACATATATATATGGGTATGAAGTGGCTCAGTCCCGTCTTTGTACAATTATGTTTCTATTAGAGGTCTATGGACAGTATGTCTAGTTGGGTTATATGTGGCCTTGTCGGCTTTCAATTATTGGATGTATAGTTGTCTATAGCAGCCTTGCCAGCTCGCCCACTATATTCTGCATGTATACGTACATATGCCTTGTTGGCAGGTTTCCTTCATGTATGTTACCTTCGTAATTCAACAGATGTTATACAGGTTCATATCCTAGACACATGCTTATGGGTGTTTGACAGGTAGGACTCAAGCACCCGTCGCGGCCCATCGGTTTGGGTCGTGACACAAATGAGGATCATCATACTGGTGCTCTCTGATGCGATCAAATAAGGAAGATCGAGAAATCATGCAAGCCAATACCCGACTGGGCTCCGAAATATCCAACCTCATGAATTGATTGGCCAAGGCCTGAACATCAACTGCAAGAGGTCTCTCCCCAACTGGAATATACGCTGAACTCCCCATACTCACTACCATCCTACTCAAAGCATCGGCCACCACATTGGCCTTCCCCGGATGGTACAAAATAGTGATATCATAGTCCTTTAGCAACTCCAACCATCTCTGCTGCCTCAAATTGAGATCCTTCTACTTGATCAAATGCTGGAGGGTACGATGATCAGTAAAACCTCACAAGACACACCATACAAATAATGCCTCCAAATCTTCAATATGTGAACAATGGAAGCCAACTCCAAATCATGAACAGGGTAGTTCTTCTCATGGGGCTTCAACTGACGAGAAGCATAAGCAATAACTCTACCCTCCTACACCAACACACACCCGATACAAACTCTCGAAGCATCACAATACATGGTATATGAACCTGAAGCTGATGGCAGAACTAACACTAGAGCTATGGTCAAGGCAGTCTTGAGCATTTGAAAGCTCGCCTCACACTCATCCGACCACATGAATGGAGCACCCTTCTGAGTTAACTTGGTCAGAGGCGATGCTATAGATGAAAATCCCTGAACGATCCAGCGGTAATAACCTGCCAAACCAAGAAAACTATGAATCTCTGTGGCTGAGGACGGTCTGGGCCAACTCTGAACCGCCTCTATTCGAATCAACCTGAATACCCTCACTGGACACCACATGCCCCAAGAAAGCCACTGAACTGAGCCAAAGCTCACATTTTGAGAACTTTGCATAAAGTTTCTCCTCCCTCAATCTCTACAACACAACTCTCAAATGCTCTGCGTGCTCCTCCTGACTACGAGAATACACCAGAATATCATCAATGAAGACTATGACAAACGAGTCGAGATATGGCTGAAACACACTGTTCATCAAATGCATGAACGCTGTTAGGGCATTAGTCAGCCCAAAAGACATCACAAGGAACTCATAATGACCATATCTGGTCCTGAAAGCTGTCTTAAGAATATCCGAGTCCCTGATCTTCAGCTGGTGATACCTTGAACGAAGATCAATCTTGGAGAACACTCTCACTCCCTGAAGCTGGTCAAACAAATCATCAATGCGAGGCAGTGGATACTTGTTCTTAATGGTAACCTTGTTCAGCTACCTATAATCAATGCACATCCTCATAGTGCCATCCTTTTTCTTCACAAATAGTACAGGAGTACCCCATTGCAAAAGACTAGGCCGAATGAACCCCTTATCAAGGAGTTATTGAAGCTGATCCTTCAACTCCTTCAACTCCGCTGGAGCCATACAATAAGGTGGAATGGAAATGGTCTGAGTGCCCGGCACCAGGTCAATACCAAAATCAATATCCCTGTCCGGTGGCATGCCCGATAGGTCTGTAGGAAACACATCCGGAAAATCCCTTACAACTGGAACAAAATCAATGCTAGGAGTCTCTACACTGACATCCCTCACAAAGGCTAAGTATGAAAGACAACCCTTCCCAACCATCCACTGGGTCTTTAGAAATGAAATCACCCTACTGGGAACATAATCAGTCGAACCTCGCCACTCAATCCGTGGTAACCCTAACATAGCCAACATCACTGTCTTAGCATGACAGTCCAAAATAGCACGACACGGAGATAACCAATCCATGTCCAATAGCACATCAAAATCAATCATACTAAGCAACAAGAGATCCACTCAGTTATCCAAACCCCCAATAGTCACTACACACGATCGATATACACGGTCCATAATAATAGTATCGCCCATCAAAGTAGATACATGAATAGATGAAACAAGGGACTCGCGGGGCATATCCAAATAATGGGCAAAATATGATAACATATAAGAAAAGGTGGAACTGGGATCAAATAATACAGAGGCATCTCTATGGCAGACTGAGATAATACCTGTAATCATAGCATCTGAAGCAATAGCATCTGGTATGGCTGGGAGGGTATAGAAACGAGCCTGACCACCACCTAATCGACCTCCTCCTCTAGGGCAACCCCTAGATGACTGACCTCCACCCCGAGCTGACTGAGCGGTTGGGGAAATAACTGGTGCTGAAGCCGAAGGCTGAATCTTCTGCTGGGATGAACCTCCCATAAGACGGGGACAGAAACTCTTGATATGACCCAAATTTCCACACTCGAAGCAACTCTTCGTATCAAGTGGCGGTGGGGACTGAAGGGAGCCCTGTGCACCGAGATGCCCACTAGAAGAACCCGACATATATGAGCCCTGAGCTGATGGTGCCTGAGTTGAACTCTAAGCTAGAAGGGTACTGAGAAACGAGTGACCCTGATGTGAACTGTGAGAACCATGGCCAGATGACCGACCATGGTGACCTGAACGGGCTGGCTGAGCATGCCTGAATGAACGGCCTCTGCCGTGCTGAAACTGGCCTCCCGAAGAAGAACCCCCAAAACTACCAGATCCCCAAGGCCTATTGGCCTCCCTCTCCTCTCGCTCCTGGCGATGAAATGACTCAATCTCTCTAGCAATGTCAACCACCTCCTCATAAGAAGCACCAGATACTCTCTCTCTGGTCAGAAAATCCGTAGCTGATAGTTGAGGCCATCAACGAACCTCCTGATCCTTGCCCTATCCGTGGGAACTAGCCAAATAGCATGACGGGCCAACTCAGAGAACCTCATCTCATACTGCATCACGAAAATGCCCTCCTGATGAAGCTGCTTGAACTCCTTATGCAGCTCCTCCCTGCGGGAATGCGGTACATACTTCTCTAGGAAAAGAATGGAGAACTGATGCCAGGTAAGGGGCGGTGCACCAACAGGCCTACGCCTCTCATAAGCCTCCCACTAGGTGAAGGAAGCACCAGAAAATTGAAATGTGGTAAATGAGACCCCATTAGTCTCTAGAATACCCGCTGTACGCAACATCCTCTGACACTTATCCAAGAAACCCTGAGCATCCTCGCCCTCTGTACCACTGAAAGTTGGAGGCTGAAGTCTACCAAACCTCTCCAATCGACACTGCTCGTCATCAAGCATAATTGGAACCACAAAATCCAGAACAGGTGCAACCGGTTGGGCTGGTGGTGCCTCCGGTGACTGGAGTCCCTGAACAACCTGCTCGGGTGTACGGGCGGTAGGAGTCTGAGTGCCTCCCCCAGCCTGAGAAGTAGATGCTATAGTAGAAACTGTGACTGCCTGAGCAAGACTGGTGCACACAGTCAGAATCTGAGCCAAAGTCTCCTGGAGACCCGAAATAACAATAGGCACAGTCGGTGCCTAAGTTAGTACTGCTGGAGCATCCTTAGCTTGAGCCTGATCATGAACCGGGGCAGCGTGTGGATCTACAAGTGTTTCCCTAGCTATTGTGCGAGCCACACCCCTCCCCTACCACGGCTTCGACCGCGTCCTCGACCTCTACCGGCCCCAACTGGTGGTACTGGTGGTCGTCCATCCTGACCGGTAGCACGTGTCCTTACCATCTATGAGAGAATAGAATAACAGAAGTTTAGTACTCGGATCAACAGATTCGCACGACAAGAATCCAAGAATATGAAGTTTTTCCTAAAGGTTCTGCAGCCTCCCGAGGATAAATACAGACGTCTTCGTACCGATCCGTGAGACTCTGCTAAACATGCTCATGACCCGTGAGACCTATCTAACTTAGGCTCTGATACCAACATGTCATAACCCAAAATCTAACCACGTCGAGATGCCGCCTATCATGATACTAGGCCAACCAATTATTACCCATTCATTCCGTTTTTCAAATAAGACTTAAGGAAAATCATATTTTTAAACAGAAATCCAATAATATAAAAGTAGAACTCAAATCCAGCGGAAAGAAATACATAATCCCGACCTTGGGTGTCACTAAATCATGAGCAACATACTACAACTGTCTAAAATACATAAGATTACATAGTCTGAGAATGTCTGAATAAAAGTACTATAAGGAAGATAAGGAGGGAGAAGGCGGAACTGCGGTCACCAAGCAGCTACCTCGCAAATCTCCACAGAAAGTCCTCAACTGGCAAGATCGGCAATCGCTACCGTGCCTCGAGATATCTGGATCTGCACACAGGGGTGCAGAGGGCAATGTGAGTACACCAACTCAGTATGGACTAATGGTAGTGACAAACCAAACCTCATACAGGTTGCAACAGATAATTTAACGGAAAAGTAGACATGCTTACAGTTCATGTAGTTTCTAAGAAATAACTAATCATAGTATGATCAATACATAGTATAAAGCTGAGGAAACTATAAGTACCAATGCACAGATAGCATGATCAATGTCATGTATGATACCTCCACTCATAGTGCTCAACCACTCGGTAATGTATATGGCCCACTCAGCCCAGGGAAGATCCATCCCGGAATATACGTACATCATAGACTATGAGTCGCCCAGTACCGAGGAAAACAGGCCAATCCAGCATCATGGAGAAGATCCATCTCCATACCAATACTTCGGACAAGATCCATGTCCAGGGAAGATCCATCCCTCAATATCATCAACTACTGCACTCATTGGGGTGTAAAGACTCCGCTGAGTCCAAGCGCTATTTTAATGCTAGCGAAGGCATGATCAATATCTTGTTGCAGCGTGAAGCCCGATCTCGTACTGTCAATCAATATCAGGCTCTCGGCCTCACTCAGTCAATACTCTCCAGTCTCACACACATGGGCTAAAATGTCATGATACAAGCCTGAACAATGATATGATATGTCGAATAGAAATAATCGAGACTGAGGCATGATATAATATGCATGAACATGACTGAGTATAGAATATAATGAAGCTAATGACATGACAATAAGAAACGACCTCTCGAGTATCAACAATGTTGGCGTGAAGCCCTAACATGATATTTAGCATGATTTGCAGCTTATCAACTTAATCACATAATTACAACACAAATATCAGCAAGAAAGAGTCACTAAGCGGTGCCATGGAATGATCCAGGCCGCATTTCTCACGGTGCACGCCCACACGCCCGTCACTTGGCATTGTGTCACCTCAATAGTAATCATAGAACACACAGTTCGGGGTTTTGAACCCTCAGAACCAAGTTTGGAAGCATTACTTACCTCAAGCCAAGACAAACTCTAGCCCTCAACGCCTTTTCCTCTCGATTAGGCTTCCAAATGCCCTAAATCTAACCAAAATCAGTATATAACCATCAAAATATGCTAAGGGAACAAAACCCACTCGAAAATAATCAAATTACATCAAAATTCCGAAATTGGTCAATACCCGACCCCAACCCACGCCTCAGATTACGATAAGAATCACAAAACTAGAATCGTCACATTCTCACGTGTTCATATATACCAAGAATACCAAAATCCGACCACAAATGACCCCTCAAATCCCTAGATTAAGGTCTCCAATTTCCTAGCCCTAATTCCCAAATTTTAGGCTTCAAATCCCCCAAATTTCATGTTTAATTAGGTAGAAATCATAATAGGATCGAGTATTAAGTCCAAAAATTCCTATCTCCAAGAAGTTCTCTTTGATTCCGTCTTCAATCTCCCTCAAGAAGCTCCCAAACCGAGTCACAAATGGTGAACTTAGGCCAAAAATCGCAAAAATGGCCTTTTAAACATTCCGCCCAACTATTAAAATTACTTAATCGCGATCGCGAGAAATCCATTTCGTTGGCCCACAATTTACCTTATGCGATCGCGTAAATCCCCTTGCATTCGCGAATCTTAATCGCCCAATGCTAAGCGATCGCGTCTTGCCTCACGCGATCGCATAGAGCAATTGCCTCCGCTGCACACCAACTCACCTTCTTCTACGCGAATGCGACCTTGGCCACGCGTTCGCGAAGCACAACTTCTCAAACATCCACGATAATGACCTCCTATATGCAAATTCATAGAACAACTTCACCCCAACCCCGAATTATCCTACACGATCGCGATCCCCTCCACGCGATCGTGAAGAGCAAATACCTGCAACAAAATACCAGCAAAAACTGCTACTCCTCAAACCCAAAAAATGTCCCGTTGGTCATCCAAAACACACTTGAGGCCCTCGGGACCTTAACCAGGAATGCTAACATCTCCCATAACATCATTGAAACTTGTTCCAATCTTCGGAATACTCAAAACAATATCAAAACACCAAATTAACATCGGATTCAAGCCTAAGAATTCCAAAAACTTCCAAATTCCGCTTTCGATCAAAAAGTCTATCAAACCTCGCCCGAATGACCTGAAATTTTGCACACACGTCATAAATGACACAATGGACCTACTCCAACTTTTGGAATTCCATTCCGACCCCTACATCAAAATCTCACCTATCAACCGGAAAATGCCAAAATTCCAATTTCACTAATTCAAGCCTAAACCTACTCCGGACCTCCAAAACACCTTCCGATCATGCTCCTAAGTCCCAAATCACCTACCGAAGCTATCCAAACCATCGAAATTCACATCCGAGCTCATTTTTACATAAGTCAATATCCGATTGACTTTTCTAACTTAAGCTTACTCAAAAGAGACTAAGTATCTCAAATCTTACCAAAACCTCTACGAACCCGAACCAATTAGCCCGATAACATATAATACAACTGAATAAGACAATAAGAAGCATAATAGGGGACACAGAGCGGTAACTAGCCGGGTTGTTACAATGAATTGCCCTATCCACATGCAATTGCTGCTATTAATAAGAGATATTTGCAGAAATCTGATTACTGCTCAAAATGGTATTCAAAGGAAACATGGTTCAAAACATATGAAGGACATGTGAATACCGTGGGAGATCAAAAATCATGGGATATTCCACAAAATGTAGAATCTGAGATAGATCACAAAGCCTCCCGATGTAGAGATTTTACAAGGAAGAAGACAAAGAAGAGGCATATCCCTACGATTGCATCAGTACCATTGAAGTCTACCAAATGCAGTCGATGTAAACAAATTGGGCATAATAGAACAACTTGCTTGTCTTCTCCAGCACCTCATCCATATTCCAAGAAACACACTGAAAAATACTCCAACGTTCAATAATCCTTGGTTTGAATTTAGACTTTCATTATTGTATGACATATCTGAAATGTGATTTTTTTTCATAGGAAAAAAAGGAAGCTCTTGGACTATTTTATATATTGCTAAAGTACAAACCACTCATTTTTGTTGCGCAGGCTTACAGGTTTGGTTGCATTTTAAAAAAGTAAGCAATGACTTTAGCGAGAAAATTCTTCAGGCTTACAGTATGTGAAATACATATCCTTAACAAACACACACACACATACACACACACACACACATACACTGACCGCTCATAAAAGAAATACATGTACAAACAAAAACTTCATCATCTCTAGGCTGAATTTATAGAAAATGAACTTAATAACTTTAGCATATTCTGTAATGAATATGCTGAAGTAAACAAAAAAGCACAGCATAAAAACATGAAAAAAGGATTACAAAAACTAAGCACCATCACCATCATCAGAACAGTACTCCTCAATTTCTCAAAATATCTCATCATCATCAGTACCAGAGATAACTATAGGGTACTCGGGCAAAAGACCACAGAGTCCAATGAGATCAATCTTCAACTTGTTGAATTCATCACGCAACTGACTTTGTTCAACTATTACTCTGTCCATAAGAGAAAGAAGAGTCTTCAGGTTGTTTTGTAGCTTGGCATAGTTGTCCCAGATAGGAAACTTAAAACTATCAAACTGTTGCACGACCTTGTCAAACGAGGTTGAATAACCTCCACAACTACATTCCAGGTTAAGCCTGTTCTAGAATGATTCATTGGCAAAAAACTGTGGTCTGATTCTCTCCCAATCAGCCTTTATTTGATCCCACAAAAGCATAAGATTAGACATCGATACGTTATTATACCACTTACACTTTAAGCTCTTCCATTTCTGCATAATTTCATCCATTGTAGGCTTCCTACTTCTGCTTGCACCAGACATTCTTTATTTAAAAAAAGCTAAAAGACTAAGGATGAATATAAATTTAAAGAAATATGATAATCTATGAATGACTATGAAATTTTCAAGTGAAGAGATTGTTAATATAGCTAAATAGTGCACCTAATCAATTTAATATCTTTAAATGTAAAAGTAACTTTTCAGGTCTTTTTACTGTTTTACGTTCAAAGAAATTGAATGAAAAAAATAAGTAGGTGGTAAAACAAGTAGGTGGTAAATGCAAAAAGAAATGTAACTTCAGCCCTAATCATCCCACAATTTTTCTATAGTAAAAAAATAACTTCAGCCTAAAAAATTTTCACATAATCAATGTAAGTGCAAAAGTAACTTTTTGGGTCATTTACTATATGGCCAAACAAATTTAAATGAAAGATGAAGTAGGTGATAAAAGACAAAAAGTAGCTAGTAAATGCAAAAAAGATAAGTATCAAGTTAAAAAAAATACCAAAACATGCTGAAGTTTTTGTCATGAGCTTTTTCAAAAACTTCAGGAGAAGGTGCTGAAGTTATTTAGTTCATTTCTAAAAATTTCAGCACATAATAAGCTGAAGTTTTTTGTCTTGGATTCAATAGTTTTGTCGTAAAGCTTTTTCAAAAACTTCAGCAAAAAGGTGCTGAAGTTATTTAGCTCATTTATAAAAACTTTAGCACTTAATAAGCAGAAGTTTTTTGTCGTGGATTCAATAGTTTTGTCGTAAAGCTTTTTCGAAAACTTCAGCAGAAGGTGCTGAAGTTATTTAGTTCATTTCTAAAAACTTCAACACACAATAAGCTGAAGCTTTTGTCCTGGATTCAATAGTTTTGTCGTAAAGCTTTTTCAAAAAACTTCAGCAGAAGGTGCTGAAGTTATTTAGTTCATTTCTAAAAACTTCAACTTATTAAAGCTGAAGTTTTTGTCCTAGATTCAATAGTTTTGTCGTAAAACTTTTTCCAAAAACTTCAGCAAAAGATGCTGAGGTTATTTAGTTCATTTCTAAAACTTCAGCACTCGATAAGCTGAAGTTTTTGTCCTGCATTCAATAGTTTTGTTGTAAAGCTTTTTCAAAAAACTTCAGCAGAAGGTGCTGTAGTTATTTAGTTCATTTCTAAAAACTTCAACACTTCATAAGTTGAAGTTTTTGTCCTACAATCGACACTTTTGTTATGAGTTTTAACCAAAATTTCAGCCTAAAAAGCAGAAGTTATTTACTTCATGCTGAAGTTTAGCATGCTGAATTTCAACAAAATATACTTAAAATTCATGAAAAAAGACACAAACATATTTGATTCAACCCAAGTCAACTAAAAACCTAATTAATGCAAATAGAACAAAAATTTAAAAGACAGACATCACATAATCACAAATTAATGTATATTTACAAAATTCAATTTTGTTTTCACTTACATCCTTAAAAAAATTGGTTTTTTGTTTACAAGTTATTCTCTATTCAAAAAATTCACAAAGTTCCTTCATATTCTCCATAGTCATGTCCTAGTTGCTCTTCTGGAGTTTCATAACCGCTATCTTGTTACCACATTCCATGAGTCCAAAGATTTGTAGCCAATTCTCTGCTGAATACCAATGCATGTCTTTGGTTATAAAACTCTAAAATTGGCTTCCAAGTGAACTTTACTACTATGATTTTTTAGGAACTGCCATCTTATTTCAAAAGAAAAAACAAGAAAATGTTGGCAAAGACATTCTTACTGGTGTGCAACTGGGAATTCGTGAGAAGCAAAGATAATAAAGAAGTCCAAAATACTTCATATGTGACGGAGAGTGACCACATTTTGTGGTGCATCAAAAACTCGAGCTCCAGGACATTTTGCTCTTTTTACTAGTTGATAAATCTAACTTTTATGTCGTACCCAACACCAAGAGTAAAATGTGCCAGAGCTCGAGTTTGTGATTCACCACAAACTATGGCCACTCTCCTTCACATATGAAGTATTTGGACTTTTCCTTTATTATCTTTGCTTCCCATGAACTCCCTGCTACACCCAATAAGCATGTCTTTTCCAACATTTTCTTGTTTTTCTTTGAATATAAATTTAAAGAAATATGATAGAAGTCTATGGATAATTATGAAATTTTCATGTGAAGAGATTGTTAATATAGCCAAAGAGTGCACCTAATCAATTTAATATCTATAAATGTAAAAGTAACTTTTCAGGTCTGCTAACTATTTTACGTTCAGAGAAATTGAATGTAACAAGATAAGTAGGTGATAAAATATAATGACCCGGCCGGTCGTTTTAAGAATTAACGCCCCGATACCCTATTAACTTTATTCCCCGTGTTTGTTTCTACTATTGTGAGTTGTTGGAAGGGTTTATTTGGAATTTCGGAGAGTTTTGGAACACTTAGTCCCTATATGAGAGTTTAAGTCTTACAATTTGCACTGTAATCAGAGTAGTGTGAAGACGGCCTCGGAATGAAATCCATTGGTTCAGTTAGTTCCGTTGGGTGATTTTGGGCTTAGGGGCGTGTTCGGATTGTATTTTGGAGGCCCATAGCTTATTTAGGCTTGAAATGCCGAGAGTTGAATTTTTGAAGTTTCCGGTTCGATAGTGAGATTTTGATCTTGGGGTCGAAATAGAATTTTGAGAGTTGGAGTAGTTTTGTAGTGTAGAATGTGACGTGTATGAAAAATTTCAGGTCATTCGGACGAGGTTTGATAGACTTTTTGATCGAAAGCGGAATTTGAAAGTTTTGGGAATCCTTAGGCTTGGATTGGAGAGTGATTTGTGGTTTTAGCATTGTTTGATGTGATTCGAGAGTTGGAATAAGTTCGTAGGATATTTTAGGATTGGTTGGCAGGATTGGTTGAGGTCTTGGGGGCCTCGGGTGAGTTTCGGGTGCTTAACGAAAGTTGAATTGGACTTAGGAGAAATCTGAAGTTGGCTAAACCTGTCATAACCGCACCTGCATGTGAGGGACTGCAGGTGCGGCACCGCAGAAGCGGCAAGGTGACCATAGAAGCAGAACTTGGCCCAGGCTCCAGAAGCCGCAGGTGCGAGAAGTGGAAGGCACCTGCGAGACCGCATGTGCGGTAATAGTGTCGTAGGTGCGGAAATTGCTGTTTAATGAAAAGTCGCAGGTGTGACTTGGTCTTCGCAGAATGGGGACCGTAGGTGCGGTCCCAGAGCCACAGATGTGGTTTCACTAGTCAGAAAAAGGGTAGAAACAAGGGTTTAGTCTCAAAACATTATAAATTGATTTGGGAGCTCGAGATTGGCGATTTTGGAAGAGAATTTCACCTGGGTGTTTTGGGTAAGTAATTCTTACTCGGTTTTAATTAATTTCCACGAATCTATGCTTTAATTCATGCTTTAAATTCAAATTTGGAGGAAAAATTGAAAAAGTTCTTAGGCCTAATTTTGGAGTTTTGATCAAGATTTTGATGTCGGATTGGAGTAATTTCTGTATATATGAACTCGTGAGCGTGTGAGGATTCCAAATTTCTAAATTATACCCGGTTCCTAGGCGTGGGCCTGGGGGCTTTTTTGGCGATATTTCCTAATTTCACGCATTAGCTTCGAATTAATTAGTTGAATTAGTCACTTGAAGTTATGTTTACATTATGCAATTACTTTGAATAGATTTGGGCTATTTGGAGTCGGATACTCATAGCAAAAATGTGGTATTTAGTTGATTGAGCTGGTTCGAGGTAAGTGGCTTGCCTAACCTTGTGTGGGGGAACTTCCCTTAGGATTTGGTATTGTTGATATTTGAAATGCCTTGTACGTGAGGTGATAAGTGCGTACTTGTGCTATTGGTGTAAAATCCTATTTTCATTAAGTAACTATAACTGCGTTTCCTTTCCTGTGTATACTACTTGCAATTTAAGCCTACTGTTAGCTTAGGGAAGCATGTCTAATTGACTTAATTGCTTTACTTGCTCAAACTGCCTTATTTGGATTCTGGGCAGCATGCTAGGCTAGAAATACCTATTTTACCTGGTATGAAATTTGGATTGAACTGAATATTCTTCCTGTTGCTGCTATATGTTTACTTTGGGACTACGGGACGGTATCCCGGGAGATCCCCCTGGCATGTTTACTTTAGGACTATGGATTTGTATTCTGGTACATCCCCCTGCACATTTATATTGGAACAACGGGATTGCACACGGTAGATTCCCCCAGTACTGGGCATTTACAATTGGGACTATAGATCAGGATTCCGATAGATCCCCGCGCACTATGAGTTGGACTACGGGACGAAACCCGGGAGATCAACTTGATATTTACATTTGGGGACTGCAGGACGATATCCTGGGAGATCCCCGGTTGTTATCTCTGTATTGAGCTGTATTCCTTGTGTGATTATTTTGTCTCTATTGTAGTTATCACACCTCCTTTTTTACTACACCTCCGTAAAGGGGTATATAAGAGAGTTTTTTCCAACTTAAAGTGACAATCGAAATGAGATTATTTTTATTAAAAATTCAGAGTCGCCACTTGGGATAATTTTATGGTGTCCCAAGTCACCGATTCAAATCCCGAATCGAGGAAAATATTGACTCTGTTTTACAGTCTACAAACACAGAAATCCGGATAAGGAATTCTGTTAACTCGGGAAAAGGTGTTAGGCATTCCCGGATTCCGTGGTTTTAGCACGGTCGCTCAACTGTTATAATTAGCCTATTATCTTATTTAATATATGTTTTAGCCTATGGTGCAATTTTAGCTTTATAACCGGTTTTAGCCATTTTTAAAGAAAGATTTGCAACGTCATTTAAAATATGTCTTGAACCACGTCACATAAATGCACCGCAGTCCACAACACATTTTATATAACATTGTTGAGTTTTGTATTTGGGTCACATAAATGCGCACCCGAGTTTAGGAAAGTAATTTTAAAATAGCACGCCTAAAGCAACTACGCACTTTCAACTTTGCGAGGGCCATGGAAAATTCAACTAAATAGCACGCCTCAATTTCTAAGGATTCAAGTATTAATTAAGCGAGGCCATGCATTTTGAGATTTTATTTGGCATGGCATGCCTCAAATTATTCCCAGAGATTATACTCAACTAAAGCAAACTATGAATGTTCCTGATTATTTTTCCCTAAATTTGAGATTATTGCCAGGCCATTGAATTATGGAAGTTGTTGTAGATAGAGTGCTAGATTTTGTCCTATAATCCGAAGCTCACCAAATCTGAACAGTTTGCATTCTGCCACATGAAAAAACATTTTCACGCAACTAACTTCAATCAATTACTCCACGTTCCCAAAGTCTTACATGGTCTCACGTATGGGCTGACCAAATCAAAGGCCCCTACTCTAATATAATTCATGGTCACATGTATGCCCAAAACAAATGGAGAAGAGAATCAGCAACAATGAAATATTATCCTTTTATGAATGAACAATTGAATGTTGACAAGACAAATAATTCCAAACAACTACCAAGGGAATAATGAAAAAAAAACAACGACAAGGAGTTGTTTACACTCATGAGATCAGATCCAACCTATAGACAAGTTCTATTTGATTCCATGGACATTGTTAGTAGGCTTTCTACTGATGCACTCTACAAATAAATGACTCTTTGATATAGATTGAGCTTCACAGAATATACCACATTGGATCAACACTTAACTCCACTAAGTTAGTCTATCAGCAGTAAGAAACTTGTCTTGAAGCTGCAACTACATCATGAATTTAGCTGTAGGTCTATTTTAACAAAGTATGTTATCCCTTTCATTACCATTTGATCTTTATTGAACAAACTCACTCAAACAAACAGGGACTTGCTAGGAAAATAAGGCATAATGGCACAGAGCTCGACCAGCAAATACCAACTAATTTCGAAAGAAACAAAACATGCTACTACACAAGCTTCTACTGAATCCTGTTTAAGAAGTTCACTGATAGCATAGGATAACTTCGGCATACTGGAATACCGAACACTCCCTAATCCCCTCAAACATGTTAAGCCACAAAGAGCACACATTATCAAGGATAACTTCGGCAATTTTAAACCAGCAGAACGTGCAAAAATGGTCGAGGGATCAGGGAAAGATGAAATCATTCAGTAATTCATGTCGAACATATTGAAACCAAGACAGAAGATACAAGCAAATTAACTTGAATATCAAAGCATATCATATGCAATAGAAGAAGCACGAGAGAAGCTCATCTTATGAAGCGATCGTTCCTTAATAATACAAACAAATACTCAATCACAGGAGTCCTTCTCCATCCTTAATTACTATGGTAATCACTTGGCAATACAGAATACCATGAGTGCATTTAGATCTGAATTTAAATTTGATCAAATCAAGACATAACATGATCAATTACAGGAAACTAACAAGCTAAAACAAAAAAAGAGCATATGATGCCACAATTCTCTTTAGTCCATTTATGGAATACTTCATCGAATATTGAAAGCAATCAACATATATTGCTATGCTAGCACGAGGATGCACAAATCCGATAGAAGAATCATATAAAATGAGTAATGAAATCATGATTTATCTGGAGTTCAATTCCTCCTAACTTAAAAAGAATGAGTTCATGAACAAGTGGAATCCAGTAGGAACCATACGCAATTAAATTCAACTGTGTATAAAATTGTGCTAACCTTTCCTCAATGTGTTAACAAACAAAAACCTCTGACAAGCCGGATAACACATCAACAAATGTCGAGCCTTGGCGATGAATCAGATCCGCGGATAGAACCTTGAATCAGACTCCTCACTGATCTCTCCTTCTCGTCACTGTTTCTGTGTGTGTGTGTGTGTGTGTGTTTAAATGTTGGAAAATCAGAGTTTGAGGGTCTTTGATTTTGGAAAATTGGAGGTAGCAGTAGGCCTAGAGGAAGGGAATTTTCGGCTGCCTTTTCTCCTCCTATGGTTCATGGTCGATTTTATGTATGCCTTAGAGATTAGGGTGATGGTTCAGGAAATTCTAGGGTGCAATTTCATGGGTGAGGAAGATCGGATGCTGAAGGGAGTGAGGTTTCGCTGGTGTTTGTTAAGAAGAAGCCATTGAATGGCTCTTCTTCTCCTGTCAAGGGGCGAGATACATGGGGGGTCCTCTATATATGTATTACTGCGCTCAACTTTTGCAGAATGTCAGGCTAGCCTATTGTTTTGTGTTCTATGTGTTCTAATATGTGAGTCTTGGTTTAGGTTATTATTTTGTGTATTTTGCCAATTAGTCCCTAGGTCTTTTTGTGTTAAGTCCTTAGGGTCTTTTTTATTTGTTTTTGTTCCAAAGAAAAGTCTAGAAAGGTCCCTTGGCTTAACGAGTATTGGGTATTGGGCCAAGAATTGGGCTCTAAAACTCTTAAAATTGTGGTCTAACACTTTAATTGACTCCTTTTAAAATAAGATAGAAATAATACACAGTGCCAAAGCTAATCCTAATTAATTAAACTAAACATGAAACTATTTTTGTGTTTTCGAAATTATATATAGATTAAAATAAGGTACTATTTTTGTATTTTTTTAAATTTATGAAAAATACATAAACTAAAATATATTTTTGTAATTTTCATTTTTCTTGTAATAAAATAAGTTAAAAGAGTAAAAATTAGTTAAAATAGCTATATTATGCCTAAATTAAATATTTACATGCTAAAATATAAAACTTTTGGGGAGGGTCAAAAATCACATGTCTACAGCTGCCCCTCTTCACTGGAAACGCGAAGAATTTTCAGACAAAGAACGACTAGACAAGTTTTTTTTCCGACCCGACCCTTATTTGGGAGAGACCAAAACTGAGAAAAGGGGAATGTGACCAAGCC
Source organism: Nicotiana sylvestris (assembly GCF_000393655.2). Lineage (NCBI taxonomy): Eukaryota > Viridiplantae > Streptophyta > Magnoliopsida > Solanales > Solanaceae > Nicotiana > Nicotiana sylvestris. Next base: position 93,469,037 of record NC_091067.1, read on the forward strand.
CTGGTATCTGAGCTGCCTACATATCCTTGGCTATATAGGAATCAGGCCACGTGTAGTTCAGAGGTGAGTGAAATGATGGAGTATACCAAGGTGGAGAGCCGGTCGAGGTGCCGTTCCGCCGAGATTCCGATCCGCAGTCCTATTATTTCATCAAAAAATCAAAAGATGAAAAAGGCTAGCTAAGCCTGTCAACTATGAGTTACAACATTCCTATCTATAAGTCTTCTGAAGCTTGATCTTGAGCCTTGAATGGTTCTTCATGCAGACTTTGGATTTGAACCTTGACGCTTGCTATTTGCAGGTGTTAGCTCGTTCTTCTTCAGATTTTCGGATCAAGTGCGGACATGAAGTGCTTGTGACATCAACCATGTCTTGAGAAGCTCATATTTTTCATCAACTTCTGCATTTGGATTAACTTTTTGCCTTTCTCTTTTTTTCTTTATTGTGACTAATCAGCCCGGACTATTAACTCGCATTCTTGCCGCGAGCTTCTTTTGTTGCTGACTTGAATTATAATCTAAGATGCTTTCCCTTTTCTTCAGGTGGACGCCTGATTACTGAAATCGAATTATAATCTGAGATGCTTTCCTTTTCTCCAGGTGGGTGCCTGATTACTGAACTTGAACTGTGTTCCCTTACTTTCCAAGTGGGCGTCTGATTGCCAAAACTTGAACTATATTCCCGTGCTCTCCAGGTGGGTGCCTTATTGCTGAACTTGAACTGTATTCCCGTGCTCTCCAGGTGGGCGCCTGATTGCTGGACTTGAACTGTATTCCCGTTCTCTCCAGGTGGGCGCCTGATTGCTGGACTTGAACTGTATTCCCGTGCTCTCCAGGTGGGTGCCTGACTGCTGAACTTGAACTGTATTCCCGTGCTCTCTAGGTGGGCGCGTGACTGCTGAACTTGAATTGTATTCCCATGCTCTCCAGGTGGGCGCCTGACTGCTAAACTTGAACTATATACACGTGCTCTCTAGGTGGGCGCCTGACCGCTGAACTTGAATTGTATTCCCGTGCTCTCTAGGTGGGCGCCTGACTGCTGAACTTGAATTGTATTCTAGTTCTCTCTAGGTGGGCGCCTGACTGCTGAACTTGAATTATATTCCTGTGCTCTCCAGGTGAGCGCCTGATTGCTGAACTTGAATTGTATTCCTGTGCTCTCTAGGTGGGTGCCTGATTTCAACAAAATAGACAAAACAAAGAAAATTTTCTTCCCCAGTTTGGTATCTGGGCACATATGTGAGTGTTAAACTGAATCATGTTACCAAATATTATTAAGAATTTGAAAGCTAGGTCCCATTATCCATGGGGGGAGGTCCTGACAACTTTTAATTAAACGACAATTTAAAATCTAAGTTATGTCTTCTAAAGGTGTGACTTTTGTTAAATCTTGTTATCTAAGAAGGTCTTAAAACTACACCCCATTATCCAGGAGGGTCCTGACAATCGAAAATCAAGTATTATCTTAAAAGTGACAATTTTTACGGCTGAACTATCCTACAACAGAGCTTACACTAAATCTTGTTATCTAATGGAATCATTAAAGCTAAGTCCCATTATTCAGGAGGGTCCTGAAAACTCCTAATTGAATCATATTTTAAACATGCCAACTTTAAAGCCAACTTATATTCCTTTGGGGTACATTTATGCTAGATTATGCTACTCATGATTGCTTTGAATTTTAAACTAGGTCCCATTTTCTAGGAGGGTCCTAAGAACTTTAAATTAAATCCCATTTTCCAGGAAGGTCCTAAGAACTTTAAATTAAATCCCATTATCCAGGAGGGTCCTGAGAGTTTACGGTCAAACCTATCTGGTGCTTGCCTTTCCTTATGGAGGGGTTCTCTGAAACAAACGAAATTTTCTACCCCTGTTTCAATCAAAGAAAAATCTTGTTAGTTTAAAATGCGGTGGGTGGTTTGTGGACTTGACTTTGAGGGCGATTGCTCCTCTACTTCCCGTGATAACTTTGACTTCCACTCGAAGACCTTACTAACCACTTTCTCTGTCATCCTTATCACAGAAAATACCTCTTCTCCTTTCAGACCCAATACCCTCTATCTGTTGCATTGCTCATGAACTGACATTTACCAAACCTTTGTGTCTCACATGAATCCCAAAGCATGTCAATTGCCACCCATTCAGTGCGTATGTTGTTCTTTCTTGACTTAAACCACTGGCCTTGGCCTTGAGGTCTATTGCTCCTTCACTTGCCATGATAACTTTGATTTCTGCTTGGAAGACCTTGCTTGTCACTGGTTAACCACTTTCTTTGTCAATCTTATCACAGAAAATACCTTTGATCCGTTCACCCTACACCCTCCATCTGTTGCATTGTTTATAAATTTATATATACCGAACCTTTGTATTTCACATGAATCCTAAAGCATGTTGATTGTTACTAACTCAGTGCGCACGTTGTTCTTTCCTAACTTATGCCACTTTGATGTGCTGGCCAGATCCCATTTTGTGCAATTGGAAAGCTGGTGGCAAATTTTGAAGTCATTTCTCACTTATTTTGACCAAACAAGCTTAGGAAAAGGAAGTAAACAAGACAAAAGGAACAGAGTAAAGGACAAAGGAAAGAGATGATTCCCAACAAGAAAACTACAAAGTAGAAACCTATCAGATGTGGATACCAACTCTAATGACCATGACATGCACTTGTGGCCTATTTTGTTGAGCAAGTCTGATGTTCAACTCCTGTGATACCCCTAAACCGTGAAACTGGACTTCAATGCTCCGATTATCCAATCTGATTCACAATCCTTATTCGACTTGTAGTGCCCGAAGGGTTTTCACCATCAAGCCTCTCTCATTTTTTTCTTTCTCTCAACTTACCGTTGCCTTACGGTGACTACGAGGGTTTTCAACAATAAGACTCTCTCATTTTTTATTTCTCTCAGCTCTCTTCTCCTTACGCTGCCCGTGAAGGTTTTCACCAATAAGACTCTCTCATTTTCATTATTTTTCTACTTGGACCAGAGTGTTGCCCCTAATATGAATTACCTCTCCTTGCTTGACTTGGCATCTCTCGAAGACTGATCTGAAGGTTTTTCTTTGGAACGTAACATGGGCTTTTGAATAGGGTTAAAAAGAAAGGATATCAAAGGCTCAAAACAATTCACATGGGTTCAAAATTACAACCTTCGGAATCAGATTTCTTACAACAACCACAACTTCTGCCCCAGTTTCTTGCTTGGGGACTTTTGGATTTTTATTTTGATGGGACCGAACCATGAGGCTGCCTACGTATCCTTAAAAGGAATCAGGTCAAAGTTCATGCCATAGAAATTGCTCTGTTGTTGTGATTTTTCTTTTCTTTCTCCTTTTTCTCTTTTTGTTGTTTTTTTGTTTTTTATTTCTTCTTTTTCCTCTTTTTTCTTTTTTTTTTCTTCTTTTTTTCCAATTTTCATATTTTCTTTTCTCTCTTTTTCTTTACTTATCTTTCGCGCTTGCATTTCTTATCTTTACTAATTATTCCAAAAGAGGGGTACGAAAGGAAGTAAATAAGGCTCAAAGGGGGTAACAAAGGATAAGTGTTTAGATAGCAGAACAAAATGCCTTCGTCATTCCAATCTTCAAAGAATGCCAGATGCAAATGGCACAATTAAACAAACCAAAGAAATCACACATAATATCTTTTGACTGCATCAGAATTGATAGCCTTATCCATACATTTGCCTTCTGCATCTGCTAAGTACAAAGCATCATTGGACAACACTCTCACTCTCATTACCACAAATGCTCCTGTCAATTTGGGGCAAACTTTCCTTTGGCTTCAACCTGATACGGCATGATGCATTTCAATAGTGTTTCTTTATATTCTATCTGTCCCAGTTTCACACAATTCGGGCTTGAAGTGATCTCAAAATGTCTTTACTTATTTCCCTCAAATGTCCCTACATCTTCCATATTGTTTCATTGCTTCGTGATTAAACTGACTTTTGAAACCAGACTGAGAATTACGCGTCCATGTCATGTCACTAGAGTCAACATGAAAAGAACTATAAAAAGAAAAGAGAACTAAACGAAAATGACTAGAAATCACAGAAAACAGAAAATTGCATTAGACAGATGGTGAAAGGGTTTGGACAACAAAGCAAACTAACTAAACTGGGGTTACAAACCTAGAACAAACCTAGACAACACTAAACGGGCTACTATGACTAAACAGACTAGGCAAAATAAAAGGATAGAAGGGTTTGAGTCACAAGATAATATCCGAATTACAACCCTGAAATAACTCGGATAGCAGAAATGACAACAAAATAAACCATCAAAACTCCTCCTTGGCTGACCAAGAAAAGAGCGTCTTTCCAATCATCAAACTCAACATCTTAGCCACTGACTTTGCATCAACAATACTAGGACCTTCACAAGTCTCCATCACATCGTTCTTAACGGATTGCCTTTGGGTTCCCTTTGCCTGCTCGTTCTTAGGATCAACCTCTGATAGCGCTGAAAGCTTTGTAGCACGTGGACCTCCGAGGATCCTAGAAGAACTCTCACATTCCTTTTCAAAATAAATCATATCCACCATATGCGTCTCATTATGCACAGGTGACGGACTTTGGCTAGTGTCTGCTGCATCTGGATTTTGCACGACAATGTTGCCTGTATCAATAAGCTTCTAAATCGCGTTCTTCAGATTCCAACACTTCTCTATGTCATGCCCCGGGGCATCTGAGCAGTATACGCACCTTTGAGAAAAATCAAACTTCTTTTGAAGAGGGTTTGGCATTTTTATCTGGATCGGCTTCAACATGTCCAATTTCCTTAGCCTCTGAAACAGACTGGCATATGACTCCCAATGGAGTGAAGGTTTTATTCTTCCACAACCTCTCGTTCTTAAATGCTTGATTGGGCCGAAAACCTGATCCAGGGGGGTTTCGGTAGGCTCGTGGGGGGTGGATAGGCATTTTGTAGAGTGGGTGTGGAGCATATGGTGGTGCCTTGTGGACAGGGTACTGGGAAAGCGATGTACGACTTTGGGAGTTCTGTGGAGAGAAGTATCATTGGGGAGGGTCATCTGGTGCACAAGGATATCCACGGGGACAATGTCGAGGCGGGAAGTGTTGAGTAGGAAGGCCCATCGGATCATCTTTTCTATTTCTCTTTCTTCCACCCAAACTTACTGGGATGTTCTGAATGCCTTTCGTAGTATCTTGTAATGCCGAATAACTCATGATTTTGCCTGACTTGATACCCTCTTCTACCATCTCCCCCATTTTTAACACATCATTGAAAGGCTTACCCAAGGCCGGGATCAAATGACTGGAGTAGGTGGCCCCCTGGCCTTGTAGGAAAAGCTCAACCATTTCTTTTTTACCAATCGGGGTACTGACTTGAGCAACTTGCTCCCTCCATCTGAGCCCAAACTCCCTAAAGCTTCCCTCCTGCTTCTTTTTCATTCTAGATAGGGCACATCGGTCTGGGGTAACGCCTGATTTATATTGAAAGTATCGAACAAAATCTTGAGCCATGTCACCCAATATAGGCCACTTACCAACATCTTGATGATTATGCCATTCCAAAGCTGCCCCAATCAAGCTCTCACCAAAATACGCCATCAACAAATCTTCTTTCTCGCCAACACTTCTCATTTTACTGCAAAAGACCCTCAAATGGGCTACCGGATCCCCACGCCCATCATACAAGTTAAATTTTGGCACTTTAAATCCCGCGGAAAGTCGAACGTCAGGGGACACAGATAGTTCTTTGTAAGCCATGCTACCCTGGTCTCCCATTCCTTGCTTGTTTTCTAAGGATTGTTCTATGCCTTTTAGCCTCCTGGGTATCCCATCTCGCCCTTCTCTTCCTGTGACCTTTTCATTTTCAACATGAGGCTCATCCCGCGGGTCCTGCTTGTATGAGTTGGGACCTTGTGGGCAACCTCTGAGGGGTAATGTTGGGCATCATGAGCTTTGAGTGGGTGTTCATTGTCGGGGATAGTGGATGTGACAGGAGGACAATTTTGGGAAAAGATAGTTGGAGGACGAGTAATGGAGCTACTAGGGTGGTTGGGAAAGCTGTGATATGCGGGTGGATCTGGAGAGTATGGAGGATCATCTAGCATTGGGTCCGAAGTTTGGGTAAGGGCAACATCTAGGAAGCTAGGTGGTGGCGGGGGTGGTGCCTTCCCAGTCATCCAAGCCTGATACATGTCCGCCATGTGTTGTCTTAATATCTTTACCTCTTCAACCAACCCATTGTCCTGTTCAAACAACTGCTTCCAGGCACCGGTATCAACCAACTCAGTTCTGTTGTTATTTGTCATTGCCTTTTGACTTTATGTTGTAGAGAAGAGTTACCACTTTAAAAATCACAAACCAACCACCCTTCTGCTATGAATATAACAAAATGAAGACATCACGTTAGCGTTAGGGCATTTAACATAAAATAATCTCACTTTATGTGCAATGTACCTAGCCACAGTTATCGGTTCTAAAATGACTTCGAGGGTACGAAGGTCAGTTGGCATCATCCCAATTTGTTCATTTCAATCCTCTCTTTTCTTTGCTTTTCTAGCACTTGCTTGATCATTTTCCTTCCTCTTTTTTTAATTTCACTCTTTTCTTTCCTTCATTTCTCACATCCCACAATTTCATCTTTTTTTTTTCTCTTTTTTCCCTTTTTCCTTTTTTTTTCTTTTCTTTTAACAATAAAAAAAATGATTCGATCGAACCCTATGTAGGTTGCCTACGTATTATGACGCCGCATGAATCAGATCTTAGCGTAGTTCTGGAAGAACGGGAATAAAGTGAACAAACTAACGTTCTTTTTTCTTTTCTCTTTTTTTTTACCTTAAGGACTATTATTATAAGAAAAGGGGAATTAAAGAAGCAATTTTTTTTTGAATTTTCTAGACTTAATGTTTTATAACCTATTGCAAACTCAAGCTTAACGAGCATATAGTTTTTGCTTTTTTTTTTTTTTGAAACAAACACTCTATAGAAAATTATTAAGGAAAAACCCTAGAAGAGAAAACAAAATATTTTTTGATTCTTTTTTTTTAGGAAGAAGATCGAAAGAATAAACCATAGAAAAATATTTTGAATTTTCATTTGATATCCTGATGCAGGATTTTGAAACAAGCAATGAAAAAGATAAAACAACAAGTTTTTGGATTTCAATTTGATTGCCTAAAGGAAGAAACTTTAAACAAAAGATAAAGTATGTTCTTTTTTCTTCTATGTACAATATTCTAAAGTTCTTGGGAAAATAAAAGAATATTTTTTTTATTTTTCATTAATTTCCCAAAGAAGAACCTCAAAAGAAAATCTTTTTGGATTTTTGAGATAATGCCTTAAAGAAAACTTTTAAAAAGGTACTAAAAGGAAATTCTTTTTTTTTTTGAATTTTGGTCCTAATATAGTAAAGGGAATATAAAAATAATTTTTATTTAAGTCCTAGATATTAATTGCCTAAAGGAAAAACCACCTCCAAAATACTTTTTTTTCATTCCTACAATTAGTATTCTAAAGAAAATTCCTAACGGAAATATAAAACGCAATTTTTTTTTTGGATTTTTGATTCATTACACATCCTTTTAAATGCAAAATAGAAAGTACAATAATAATAATAAAACTCGACATTACTATACAAAACTAAAAGGTAAAAGACGACATAAAATAAAAAAAATAAAAAAACAAACTCAAAACATAAAAAGAAAAGAAAATCTTCTTTTAATCCACTCCTGAATGAACGAACTTGACTAGATGTTCTGGGGTTCTGTCATACTCAAACTCCGATAAGTAAATCCACGCCTGTATGAGAAAATTAAAACACAATAGGTTAAAGACCTAGAGCGCTATGTGAGATAATAACCCTTCCTGTTGGAAACATGCAAGACATGATTTAGGCTATTTTTGCAAAATGACTTATTTGGCCAAAAGATGGCTAGAAGTGCAAAATTTGGCTATGACCCCGCAAAGCCAAGAACCTAAGATTTACTAGGAAGACTGAACCCTATGTGGGTTGCATACGTATCACGCCCCGAAAGACGAGAATCAGGTATACACAGTTCGGGCAGATTAGATACGGGCGAGAATTAAAAAAAACAACTAATTTAGAGAAAATATATTTTTTTTTTGTCTTTTTTTAAAAAAAATGGTGAGACATGTAACTATTTTTGGATTTTTTGATTTTTTTTTTTGATTTTCTGATTTACGGAAAATGATGAAAAAGTGCAAAATCTCTTTTTTTAACAAGAATGTGACAGAAAATATAATTGGGCCCCACTCGCTTTATCTTCACACTTCAACCTCTTTTTCTTTTTCTTTTTCATTTGCCCTAAACTATCATTAGTCTGCCAAATGACCCTTTTACCCTTGAAGAAATGCAACATGTAACACATAGGATGCATCAAGATGGTCTGTTATTTTGGGTACACCTGTCCTAGACGGACCCAACCCTTGTGTTGAGTCCCAAAGTTAGATGCACGTGATGTAAACAAGCGTTCCTACTAGGGATCCAACATGAGGCTGAGTTATTCTAGGTTCAAAACCTAGGTATGTGTTCTAAACTGTGTACCCGAGCGGACAATTCGAGCCGAGGAAGGGGCTACGTACCAGGAACCAAAAGGCCATCCAGCTTAGTAACTTGTCCGAGCCTCTTTCTTATTTCAAGGTATGACACTAACAGAATAAGGAGTCACGGCCAGTGTGCACATCCCCGAAGATGAGAAGAGAAGGGTTTCGTAGCAGTTTATATACAGTTCAGATAATATCAAAGCGGTAAAAATAACATTTAGCACATTAGGCCCAAACATGTAATAAAATCAGATAACAGATAAAACCAAATATAACAATTTATCTAAGCTCGAATTCTGAACCTTGAACCAGAGATTCTGGGTTCTTGTCCCCATCAGAGTCGCCAGAGCTGTCACACCTCCTTTTTTACTACCCCGTAAAGGGGTATATAAGGGAGTTTTTTCCAACTTAAAGTGACAATCGAAATAGGATTATTTTTATTAAAAATTCAGAGTCGCCACTTGGGATAATTTTATGGTGTCCCAAGTCACCGGTTCAAATCCCGAATCAAGGAAAAGATTGACTCTGTTTTATTGTCTGCGAAGACAGAAATCCAGGTAAGGAATTCTGTTAACCCGGGACAAGGTGTTAGGCATTCCCGGATTCCGTGGTTTTAGCACGGTCGCTCAACTGTTATAATTGGACTACTATCTGATTTTAATACATGTTTTAGCCTATGGTGCAATTTTAGCTTTATAACCACTTTAAGCCATTTTTAAAGAAAGATTTGCAACGTCATTTAAAATATGTCTTGAACCACGTCACATAAATACACCCGCAGTCTGCAACACATTTTATATAACATTGTTGAGTTTTAGATTTGGATCACATAAATGCGCACCCAAGTTTAGGAAAGTAATTTTAAACTAGCGCGCCTAAAGCAGCTACGCACATTCAACTTTGCGAGGGCCATAGAAAATTCAACTAAATAGCACGCCTCGATTTCTAAGTATTCAAGTATTAATTAAGCGAGGGCCATGCATTTTGAGATTTTATTTGGCATGGCATTCCTCAAATTATTCCCAAAGATTATACTCAACTAAAGCAAACTATGAATGTTCATGATTATTTTTCCGTAAATTTGAGATTATTGCCAGGCCATTGAATTATGGAAGTTGTTGTGGATAGAGTGCTAGATTTTGTCCTATAATCCGAAGCTCATCAAATCTGAATAGTTTGCATTCTGCCACAGGAAAAAACATTTTCACGCAACTAAATTCAATCAATTACTCTACGTAACCAAAGTCCTACATGGTCGCACGTATGGGCTGACCAAATCAAAGGCCCCTACTCTAATATAATTCATAGTCACATGTATGCCCAAAACAAACAGAGAAGAGAATAAACAACAATGAAATATTACCCTTTTATGAATGAACAATTGAAAGTTGACAAGCCAAACAATTCCAAACAACTACCAAGGGAATAATGAAAAAAAACAACGACAGGGAGTTGTTTACACTCATGAGATCGGATCCAACCTATAGACAAGTTCTATTTGATTCCATGGACATTGTTAGTAGGCTTTCCACTGATGCACTCTACAAATAAATGACTCTTTGGAATAGATTGAGCTTCACAGAATATACCACATTGGATCAACACTTAACCCCACTAAGTTAGTCTATCAGCAGTAAGAAACTTGTTTTGAAGCTACAACTACATCATGAATTTAGCCGTAGGTCTATTTTAACAAAGTATGCTATCCCTTTCATTACCATTTGATCTTTATTGAACAAACTCACTCAAACAAACAGGGTCTTGCTAGGAAAAGAAGGCGCAATGGCACAGAGCTCGACTAGCAAATACCAATTAATTTCGAAAGAAACAAATCATGCTACTACACAAGCTTCTACTGAATCCTGTTTGAGAAATTCACTAATAGCATAGGCATACTGGAATCCCGAACACCCCCTAATCCCCTCAAACATGTAAAGTCACAAAGAGCACACATTATCAAGGATAACTTCGGCAATTTCAAACCAGCAGAACGTGCAAAAATGGTCGAGGGATCAGGGAAAGATGAAACCATTCAGTGATTCATGTCGAACATATTGAAACCAAGATAGAAGATACAAGCAGATTAACTTGAATATCAAAGCATATCATATGCAATAGAAGAAGCACGAGAGAAGCTCATCTTATGAAGCGATCGTTCCTTAATAATACGAACAAATACTCAATAACAGGAGTCCTTCTCCATCCTTAATTACTATGGTAATCACTTGGCAATACAGAATACCATGAGTGCATTTAGATCTGAATTTAAATTTGATCAAATCAAGACATAACATGATCAATTACAGGAAACTAACAAGCTAAAACAAAAAAAGAGCATATGATGCCACAATTCTCTTTAGTCCATTTATGGAATACTTCATCGAATAATGAAAGCAATCAACATATATTGCTATGCTAGCACGAGGATGCACAAATTCGATAGAAGAATCATATAAAATGAGTAATGAAATCACAATTTATCTGGAGTTCAATTCCTCCTAACTTAAAAAGAATGAGTTCATGAACAAGTGGAATCCAGTAGGAACCATACGCAATTAAATTCAACTGTGTATAAAATTGTGCTAACCTTTCCTCAATGTGTTAACAAACAAAAACCTCTGACAAGCCGGATAACACAGCAACGAATGTCGAGCCTTGGTGATGAATCAGATCCGCGGATAGAACCTTGAATCAGACTCCTCACTGATCTCTCCTTCTCGTCACTGTTTCTGTGTGTGTGTGTGTGTGTGTTTAAATGTTGGAAAATCAGAGTTTGAGGGTCTTTGATTTTGGAAAATTGGAGGTAGCAGTAGGCCTAGAGGAAGGGAATTTTCGGCTGCCTTTTCTCCTCCTATGGTTCATGGTCGATTTTATGTATGCCTTAGAGATTAGGGTGATGGTTCAGGAAATTCTAGGGTGCAATTTCATGGGTGAGGAAGATCGGATGCTGAAGGGAGTGAGGTTTCGCTGGTGTTTGTTAAGAAGAAGCCATTGAATGGCTCTTCTTCTCCTGTCAAGGGGCGAGATACGGGGGGGGGGGGGGTCTCTCTATGTGTTTTAATGCGCTCAGCTTTGGCAGAATGTCAGGCTAGCCTATTTTTTGTGTTCTATGTGTTCTTATATTTGAGTCTAGGTTTAGGTTATTATTTTGTGTATTTTACCAATTAGTCCCTAGGTCTTTTTGTGTTATGTCTATAGGGTATTTTTTATTTGTTTTTATTCCAAAGAAAAGTCTAAAAAGGTCCCTAGGCTTAATGAGTATTGGGTATTGGGCCAAGAATTGGGCTATAAAACTCATAAAATTGTGGTCTAACACATTAATTGACTCCTTTTAAAATAAGATGAAAATATTACACAATGCCAAAGCTAATCCTAATTAATTAAACTAAACATGAAACTATTTTTGTGTTTTCGAAATTATATAAAGATAAAAATAAGATACGATTTTTGTATTTTTTTAAATTTTTGAAAAATACATAAACTAAAATATTTTTTTGTAATTTTCATTTTTCTTGTAATAAAATAAAGTAAAAGAGTAAAAATTAGTTGAAATTTCTATATTATGCCTAAATTAAATATTTACATGCTAAAATATAAAAATCTTGGGGAGGGTCAAAAATCACATGTCTACAGTAGTTGTTGCTACTCTTATTACCTTGTGTTACTTTAATACTGCTTCTTTTCCTTATATATTATTGTATATGACCGGTAGGGCCCTAACCTTCCTCGCCCCTACTCGACCGAGGTTAGGCTTGGCACTTACTGGGTACTGCTGTGGTGTACTCATGCCCTTTCCTACACATATTTTTCATGTGCATATCCAGGTACTTCGACTCAGCCCTACTACCCTTGAGGCGAGACGATTCTCCAGAGACTTCGAGGTATATCTACCGCGTACGCAGACCGTGGAGTCCCTTTCCATTCTCTCTTATAGTTTTAACCCTTATGTATTTATTTTGATTTAGACATTCTGGAGTTAGAGCACATTGTAGTATCCATAGCTTGTGATTTCATGAGATTCAGGGTTTTGGGAACTTTGTTCAGTTGAGAGTTATATTTGTATATGCCGAGCGACATTTCAAACCTTCATTATGTTTATTCCGTAGTTTTAATTAGTTTATTTTGTTGGTTTCCCTTTTTTTCCCGCAATTGTTAGGCTTACCTAGTCGTAGAGACTAGGTGCCGTCACGATAGTTCACGGAGGGCGAACTAGGGTCATGACAAGTTGGTATCAGAGCTCTAGGTTCATAGGAGTCATGAATCATAAGCCGGTTTATTTGAGTCTCGCGTGTCGGTACGAAGACGTATGTACTTATCTACGAGAGGCTATGTAACTGTTAGGAACAATTCCACTTCATTTGATTTCCTTATCGTGCGAGATTTTTGATATCACAATTCTAAACTTCTGTCTTCTATTCTCTCATAGATGGTGAGGACACATGCTACCAGAGATGATCAGGCACCCGTGCCCCCTACTGGAGCCGTTAGAGGTCGGGGTCGGGGATATGCACGCGGTGCAGCTAGGGCACCCGCGCGAGGTGCCATCGAGGAGCCACCAGCAGTTCCCGCTGGAGCCCAGGCGCATGATATGCTTACTGCTACTACTATTCCAGCTCTTTAGGAGACTCTTGCACGATTCATGAGCATGTACACCACACTGGCTCAGGCAGGGTTGCTTCCCATGTGCTTCAGCCACATCTTAGGCCGGGGGAGGAGCACAAACTCCCGCTGCCCGCACTCTGGAGCAGCGAGTGCATGTTAATCAAGTCCTAGAGATTATTCCTGTACAGCCCGTAGCCCCAGATAAGCCCGAGGACTGGGTAGCGACTTCCGAGGATGAGCAGCGGAGGCTTGAGAGTTCAAGAAGTACAAGCCTCCTGTATTCAGTGGTGTAGCATCAGATGATACTCTAGGATTTCTAGATGAGTGCTACTGTATCCTTTGTACCATGGGTATATTAGGATCGAGCGGGGTTTCCTTCACTACCTTCCAGCTTCGAGGAGCCGCCTATGAGTGGTGGAATACTTATGAGTTAGACAGTCCGGATGAGGAAGCTTCCCTAACTTGGACTTAGTTTTCAGATTTGTTCCTGAGAAAGTATGTTCCTCAAAGCCTTAGGGACGCATGGCGCACAGAGTTTGAGCATTTGCACTAGGGTATTATGATTGTCTTAGTGTATGCTGTCCGTTTCACTAGCTTGGCTAGACATGCACCAGCTCTGGTTTCTATTGTTCGCGAGAGGATTTGCCTGTTTATTGAGGGGCTCATTCCCAGCATCAGGTCTAGCATGGCTTGTGAGTTAGAGATGGATATTTCTTATCAGCAGGTGGTGACCATTGCTAGGAGAGTGGAGGGTATGCATGCTCGGGATAGAGGGGAGAGTGAGGCCAAGAGGTCTCGAGAGTTGGGCCATTATTCTGTTGCCCGTGCTCCAACTACAATTCGTCATGGTAGGAGTTATATGATCTGCCCCGTTTATTCAGCTCTTCCAGCAGCCAGTGGTATTCCAGCTCCTCATAGGCCTCAAGAGCCTTATTACGCACCTCCAGTATCTAGTGCACCTCTCGCGCATGGTGTTTTCAGTGGTCAGCCCAGCAGAACTGGCCCGAGCCAGTCACAGCCGCCATATCCTCCTAATGCTTGTTTTGAGTGTGGTGACACACGCCATATGGTGAGGAATTGCCCCAGACTTAGGAGGGGTTCACCTCCACAGACTTCTCAACCACAGTGCGCCCCGCAGAGTTCTCAAGATATGATCACAACACTAGTTGCTACCCCACTTGCTCAGCCAGCTAGAGTTGGAGGTCAGGGAGGTAGAGGTCGCCTAGAGGGGGAGGCCAGGCCAGATATTATGCCCTTTCTACCCGCACCGAGGATGTCGCCTCCGATTCTATCATCAAAAGTATTGTCCTGGTTTGTCATAGAGATGCATCGGTTTTATTCGATCCAGGATCCACTTATTCTTACGTGTCTTCTTATTTTGCCCCGCATTTGGGCGTATCTCGGGATTCTTTGAGTTCCCCTGTTTATGTTTCTACTCCTGTGGGAGATTCTCTTATTGTAGACCGCGTTTATCGGTCGTGTGTGGTTGCTCTTAGTGGTTTTGAGACCAGAGCCAATTTATTATTGCTCAGCATGGTAGCTTTTGATGTTATCTTGGGCATGGACTGGTTGTCGCCCCATTATGCTATTCTTGATTGTCACGCCAATACCGTGATGCTAGCTATGCCAGGTGTACCGCGAGTAGAGTGGAAGGGTACCTTAGATCATACTTCCAATAGAGTTATTTCATTCCTTAAGGATCAGCATATGGTTGAGAAGGGGTGTGACACGTATCTAGCTTATATGAGAGATGTCAGTATTGATACCCCTACAGTTGATTCGGTCCCAATAGTACGGGATTTCTCTTATGTATTTCCAGCTGATCTGATGAGCATGCTGCCCGATAGAGATATTGATTTTGGCAATCGATCTATTGCTGGAAACTCAACCCATTTCTATCCCTCTGTATCGTATGACCCATCCTGAGTTGAAGGAGTTAAAGGATCAGTTACAGGAATTGCTTGATAAGGGTTTTATTCGGCCCAGTGTATCACCTTGGGATTCTCCTATCTTGTTTTTGAAGAAAAAGGATGGTTCTATGCGTATGTGCATTGATTATCGCTAGTTGAACAAGGTTATAGTGAAGAGCTGTTATCCTTTGCCTCGTATTGATGATTTGTTTGACCAGCTTCGAGGTGCACGGGTGTTTTCTAAGATTGACTTGCATTCTGGTTACCATCAGTTAAAGATTCGGGAGCTAGATATCCCGAAGACTGCTTTCAGGACTCGGTATGGTCATTACAAGCATTTGGGCTGACCAATGCCCCAACATCCTTTATGCATTTGTGAATAGTGTGTTCCATCCATATCTTGACTCGTTCGTCCTTATCTTTATTGATGATATTCTGGTGTATTCTCGGAGTCGGGAAGATCATGAGCAGCACCTGAGGACAGTTCTTCAGACATTGAGAGAAAAGAATTTATATGCAAAGTTCTTGAAATGTGAGTTTTGGTTGGATTCTGTGGCATTCTTGGGTCATGTGGTGTCGAGTGAGGGGATAAAGGTGGATCCGAAGAAAGTGGAAGTAGTGCAGAGTTGGCCCAGACCATCCTCAACTATAGAGATCCATAGTTTTCTTGGCTTGGCTGGTTTCTACCATCGATTTGTTGAGGGATTTTCATCTATTGCAGCACCTATGACCAGGCTGACCTAGAAAGGTGCTCCGTTCTAGTGGACGGAAGAGTGTGAGGCGAGCTTTTAGAAGCTGAAGACAGTTTTGACTACAGCCCCAGTTTTGATATTGCCTACAGGTTTGGGGTCTTATACTGTCTATTGTGATGCCTTGAGGATTGGCCTTGGAGTATTAATGCAGGACGGTAGGGTGATTCCCTACGCGTCCAGACAGTTGAAGGTACATGAGAAGAATTATCTTGTCCATGATCTCGAGTAGCTGCTATTGTTCACGCCTTGAAGATCTAGCAACATTATTTGTATGGTGTGACTTATGAGATTTATACCGATCATCAGAGTTTGCAGCATCTGTTCAAGCAGAAGGATCTTAATTTGCATCAGATGAGGTGGTTAGTGTTTCTGAAGGACTATGATATCACTATTTTATATCACCCGGGCAAGGCCAATGTGGTGACCGATGCTTTAAGTTGCGCGAGCAGAGCGTTTGGGGAGTTTGGCTTATTTACCAGCAGCGGAGAGGCCCATGGTGATGGATGTCCAGGCCTTAGCCAGCCAGTTTGTGAGATTGGATCTTTCAGAGCCCAGTCGGGTTCTAGCTTGCGTGATTTCTTGGTCTTCCTTATTCGATCATATCAGAGAGTGTCAGTTTGATGACCCTCATTTGCTTGTCCTCAAGGACAAGGTCTTGCATGGCGATGCGAGAGATGTGACCATTGGTGATGACGGGGTATTGAGGATGCAGGGTCGAATTTGTGTACCCAATATTGATGGGCTTCGGGAGTTAATTCTAGAGGACGCCCATAGTTTGCGATATTCCATTCATCCGGGTGTCGCAAATATGTACTAGGATTTGAGACAACACTATTGGCGGAGGCGGATGAAGAAAGATATAGTTGGGTTTGTAGCTCGGTGTCTCAATTGTTAGCAGGTGAAGTACGAGGACCAGAGACTGAGTGGGTTGCTTCAACAACTAGAGATTCCGGAGTAGAAGTGGGAGAGGTTCACCATGGACTTTGTAGTTGGACTCCGACGAACTTTGAGGAAGTTTGATGCCATTTGGGTGATTGTGGATAGACTGACCATGTCTGCGCATTTCATTCTTGTGTGTACTACCTATTCTTCAAAGCAATTGGCGGAGGTTTATATCCAAGAGGTTGTTTGTCTGCATGGCATTCCAGTTTCCATCATTTCAAATAGAGGTACTCCATTCACATCACGGTTCTGGAGGGTCGTATAGCATGAGTTAGGTACTTTGGTAGAGTTGAGCACAACATTTCACCCCCAAATGGACGGACAGTCTGATTACACTATTCAGATTTTTGAGGATATGCTCCGTGCGTGTGTGATGGAGTTTGGAGGTTCTTGGGATCAGTTCTTGCCACTGGCAAAGTTTTCCTACAACAACAGCTACCAGTCCAGCATTCAGATGGCACCGTATGAGGCCTTGTATGATAGGCGGTATAGATCCCCGGTGGGTTGGTTTGAATCGGGTGAGACTAGATTATTGGGCACAGGCTTGGTTCATGATGCTTTGGAGAAGGTTAAGGTGATCCAGGATAGACTCCGTACAGCCCAGTCCAGACAGAAGAGTTATGCGGACTGGAAGGTTCGTGATGTTTCCTATATGGTTGGAGAGCGGGTTCTGCTTTGGGTTTTGCCTATGAAGGGCGTTATAATATTTGGGAAGAAAGGGAATTTAAGTCCGAGGTTTATTGGTCCTTTTTAGATATTGAGACGTGTTGGGGAGGTTGCTTATGAGCTTGCCTTACCTCCCAACTTGGCAGGAGTTCATCCGATATTTCATGTTTTGATGCTCTAGAAGTATCACGGTAGTCTGTCACACGTGTTGGATTTCAGCTCAGTCCAGTTGGACAAGGATCTATCTTATGTTGAGGAGCCGGTGGCGGTATTGGACAGGCAGGTTCGTAAGTTGAGATCAAAGATCATTGCATCAGTAAATGTTCAGTGGCGGGGTTAGCCAGTCGAGGAGGCAACCTAGGAGAACGAGCAAGATATGCGTAGCCATTACCCTCACCTTTTCACTACTTCAGGTATGTCTTTATGCTCATTAGAGGACGAACGAATGTTTAAAGAAGGTGAGGATATAACGACCCGGCCGGTCATTTTATGAATTAACGCCCTGATCCCCTATTAACTGCATTCCTCGTGTTTATTTCTGCTACTGTGAGTTGTCGGGAGGATTTATTTAGAATTTCGGAGAGTTTTGGGACACTTAGTCCCTAAATGAGAGTTTAAGTTTTAGAATTTGGACCGTAGTTAGAGCAGTGTGAAGACGACCTCAGAATGGAATCTCGTGGGTTCCGTTAGCTCCGTCAGGTGATTTCGGGCTTAGAGGCGTGTTCAGATTGTGTTTTTGAGGTCCGTAGCTTATTTAGGCTTGAAATGCCGAGAGTTGAATTTTAAAGTTTCCGGTTCGATAGTGAGAGTTTGATCTAGGGTTTTGAATGGAATTCCGAGAGTTGGAGTAGTTCCATAGTGTTGAATGTGACGTGCGTGCAAATTTCAGTTCATTCGGACGAGGTTTGATAAACTTTTTGATCAAAAGCGGAATTTGGAAGTTTTGGGAATTCATAGGCTTGGATTGGAGAGAAATTTGTGGTTTTAGCGTTGTTTGATGTGATTCGAGGGTTGGAATAAGGTCATAGGATGTTTTAGGATTGGTTGGCAGGATTGGTTGAGGTTCTGGGGGCCTTGGGTGAGTTTCGGGTGCTTAACGGAAGTTGAATTGGACTTAGGAGAAATCTGAAGTTGGTTGAACCTGTCATAACCACACCTGCATGTAAGGGACCGCAGGTGCGGCGCCGCAGAAGCGGCTAGGTGACCGCTGAAGCAGAACTTGGCCTAGGCTCCAGAAGCTGCAGGTGCGAGAAGTGGAACGCACCTGCGAGACCGCAGGTGCGGTAAGGGTGTCGTAGGTGCAGAAATTGCTGTTTAATGAAAGTCACAGGTGCGACTTAGTCTTCGCAGAAGCGGGATTGCACAGAGCCGTAGATGCGGTTCCACTTGTTAGAAAAAGGGTAGAAACGAGGGTTTAGCCTCAAAACCTTAGAAATTTATTTGGGAGTTCGGGATTGGCGATTTTGGGAGAGAATTTTTCCTGGGTGTTTTGGGTAAGCAATTCGTACTCGGTTTTGATTAATTTTCATGAATCTATGCGTAAATTCATCCTTTAAATTCGAATTTAGGGTGAAAATTGGAAAAGTTCTTAGGCCTAATTTTGGAGTTTTGATCATGATTTTGATGTCGGATTGGAGTAATTTTGTATATATGAACTCGCGAGCGTATAAGGATTCCGAATTTATAAATTATACTCGATTCCGAGGCGTGGGCCCTGGGGGCTTTTTGGGCGATTTTCCTTATTTCGCGTATTAGCTTCGAATTGATTAGTTGAATTAGTTACTTGAAGTTATGTTTACATTATGCAATTACATTGAATAGATTTGGTCCATTTTGTAGTCGGATACTCGTGGCAAGAACGTGGTATTGAGTTGATTGAGCTGGTTCGAGGTAAGTGGCTTGCCTAACCTTGTGTGGGGGAAGTCCCCTTAGGATTTGATATTGTTGATATTTGAAATGCCTTGTACGTGAGGTGACGAGTGCATACTTGTGCTAATTGTTGAAAATACTATTTTCATTAAGTAACTATAATTGTGTTTCCTTTCTTGTTTATACTACTTGCAATTTAAGCCTATCGTTAGCTTAGGGAAGCAGGTCTAATTGACTTAATTTCTTTACTTGCTCAAACTGCCTTATTTGTATTATGTGCAGCATGCTAGGCTAGAAATACCTGTTTTACCTTGGTATGAAATTTGGATTGAACTGAATATTCTTCGTGTTGCTGCTGTGTGTTTACTTTGGGACTACGGGATGGTATCTCTGGAGATCCCCTGCATGTTTACTTTGGGACTACGAATTTGTATTCCGGTAGATCCCCCTACATATTTATATTGGAACTATGGGACTGCACCCGGTAGATTCCACAAGTACTGGGTATTTACATTTGGGACTACGAATCGGGATTCTGATAGATCCCCGCGCACTATGAGTTGGACTACGGGACGACACCCGGGAGATCCACTAGATATTTACATTTGGGGACTATAGGACGGTATCCTAGGAGATCCCCGGTTGTTATCTCTGTATTGAGCTGTATTCCCTCTGTGATGATTTTGTCTTTGTTGTAGTTGTTGCTACTCTTATTACTTTGTGTTACTTTAATATTGCTTCTTTTCCTTATATATTATTGTATATGACCGGTAGGGCCCTAACCTTCCTCGTCACTACTCGACCGAGATTAGGCTTGGCACTTACTGGGTACCACTGTGGTGTACTCATGCCCTTTCCTGCACATGTTTTTTGTGTGCATATCTAGGTACTTCGACTCAGCCCTACTACCCTTGAGGCAAGACGATTCTCCAGAGACTTCGAGGTATATCTGCCGCGTCCACAGACCAAAGAGTCCCTTTCCATTCTCTCTTATAGTTTTAACCCTTATGTATTTATTTTGATTTAGACATTCTGGAGTTAGAGCACAATGTAGTATCTATAGCTTGTGATTTCATGAGATTTCGGGTTTTGGGAACTTTGTTTAGTTGAGAGTTATATTTGTATATGCCGAGTGGCAGTTTATTCTGTTGGTTTCCCTTTTTTTCCGCAATTGTTAGGCTTACCTAGTTGTAGAGACTAGGTACAATCACGATAGTTCACGGTGGGTGAACTGGGGTCGTCACATAAATCAAGTAGGTTGTAAATCCAAGTAGGTGATAAATGCAATAAAAACATAGTAAAAAATAAGGCCACAGTTTTTTTATAGTAAAAAAATAATTTCAGCCTCAAAAGTTTTCACATAATCAATGTAAATGCAAAAGTAACTTTTCAGATAATCATTTACTCTATGGTCAGAGAAATTTAAATGAAAGATGAAGTAGGTGATAAAAGATAAAAAGTAGCTAGTAAATGCAAAAAAGATAAGTATCAACTTAAAAAAATACCAAAACATGCTGAAATTTGTGTCGTAAAGGTTTTTCAAAAACTTCAGCAGACGGTGCTGAAGTTATTTAGTTCATTTTTAAAAACTTCAGCACATAATAAGCTGAAGCTTTTGTCCTGGATTCAATAGTTTTGTCATAAAGCTTTTTAAAAAAACTTCAGCAAAAGGTGCTGAAGTTATTTAGTTCATTTCTAAAAACTTCAACACTTAATAAGCTAAAGTTTTTGTCCTGGATTCAAGAGTTTTGTCGTAAAGCTTTTTCAAAAAACTTCAGCAGAAACTGCTGAAGTTATTTAGGTCATTTCTAAAAACTTCAGCACTTGATAAGCTGAAGTTTTTGTCCTGGACTCAATAGTTTTGTCGTAAAGCTTTTTCAAAAACTTCAGCACTTACTAAGCTGAAGGTTTTGTCCTACAGTCGACACTTTTGTTATGAGTTTTAACTAAAACTTCAGCCTAAAAAGCAGAAGTTATTTGCTTCATGCTAAAGTTTTTTCAACAAAAATGTACTTAAAATTCATGATAAAAGACACAAACATATTTTATTCAACCCAAGTAAACTAAAAAACTAATTAATGCAAATAGAATAAAAATTTTAAAGACAGACATCACATAATTCACACAAATTAATGTATATTCACAAAATCCAAATTTTGTGCAGCCAATTCTCTATTCAAAAAATTCACACAAAGTCTGTTCATAATCTCCATAATCATGTCCTAGTTGCTCTTCTGGAGTTTCATAACTGCTATCTTGTTTCCACTTTCCATGAGCCCAAAGATTTGCAGCCAATTCTCTCCTGAATGTCAATGCCCGGTTTTGATCGAAATTGAAGACATCTTCTTTCTTCAACCGCATATCAATGAACTTAAGAGCAAATACTCCACAATAAACACTACAAAAAGACATGAAAAATAAATTGAAGAATAGTTAACACAAGGAAAAAAAATAATAAGCATAAGATGCATGGTAAAACATATGCGAAACACGTACTTGTTACCTTGTAGTGGTGTGTTCATCCACTTAATTTGAAATTTTGCCACAGGACTTTCCCCATAACTTTTATTATGTGTGTCAAAGTCCAAGCATTGGAGATAGTGTAGGATCAACAGAGCATAATTTCTGACATTTTCAAGGGCACGCTCATATGTTATACTGCCCATGGAATCATACACATATATAGTTTTATCTTTAAAGTCGAGAATTCCAAAAAAGCAGTGCGTATATCTCTGGCCCCACCTTGGCTTAAGTCGAAATGGAAAGAATACTTTTTCGGTAGATGCCCATGTGATACCACAGGAAAGGTCGAGGCCTTTTACGTAGTTGGACACCTTTTCATTCGTTGATTCTTCAATAAACCAACTAAACTCAGTAAGTTCCTCAATAACCACTTCTTCTTCTTCTTCATAATCCTCACATTCCTATTTTTCGGATGTCCTTTTTCTCTTTGCTTTTCTCTTTTTTTTATCCTCCATTCTCTTTTCCTTCCTTTTTCTAATTTTCTCCTTCTATTCATCTGAAGGATGAACAATAGCCAACTTAGTCATATACTGATCAAAAACTAAATTTGTTACAGCACATCTTGATTTTGGATAACTTGGAAGGTGATAGCAATATTTTTTACACAAGAAATATATGCCCACTTCCATATGCTGCAAATGAACAACAACAAATGAAAGTATGTGAAATAAAAACTTCATCATGCATAAGTATGAAGTTTCGAAAAAATGCATGACAAAACTACAAACAACATGACAAAAATTTAAGCATATACAGTTTGAAGTGTTAGGAAATAATCTAAAAAACTTCAGCATGTTTGATTTAAAAGTTTAGAAAAAAAAACTAGAGAATGCATGTCAAAAACTTCAGCAAGGTTATGCTGAAGTTTTAGCAAATAAGCTAAAAAACTTTAGCAGTTTTACTATGAATAAAGCTGAAGTTTGCCAAATTACAGTACAAAAATTTTACTATAAAAATAAGCTGAAGTTTTGGGAAATACAGCTGAAAACCAATTCAAAAAACAAACTTAATAACTTACTTCATCCGAAAGATCAGAGGTAGGATCCACAAGCTCGGTAAAGAATGATTTTGGAATATCAATTCCAGCTAATCTGAATGGATTGGAATTATATTCACTGGCATCCGTCTCCAACCACTCTGTAAATCTTTGCATCAATCCACTGTCTTAATTAACATAATGGAAGGGTCACCTTCGTGTAGTCTTTCCTACTTTCCAATCTTGCCCCCTTCGCTTTTGTTTAGGAATAACGTAAGGAGATCTCAATCAAATACTCTCCCCACAAATCCTTTTCCCTTTTTCATCTGGTTTTCTTTTTCCTTGCTTTTCCTGTTGTTCCGTCACAACTAACTACTGATGTTCAGCAGCAGGGGAAAAATCCATAGCCAAGGTGGCAGATATTTGACCAACTCCCTGCTGTTCACGACGTTCTTGTCTCTCTTCACCAACAACAACAGCAACAGAATTACCTTCTAAACCAATCCCTTGTGTACTACCCAACGAAATTGAACATAAATTGAAGTTGAGGATATTACTGGTGTCATACATAGGAGAACTGGAAATCTTCCTTCTCTTAGGATTTGGAAGATGTTGTGATGCATCAGATGAGATCTGCAAAAGCAAGGAAAATATAAACATAAATACAACTTATACAAAAACACATTAGGCAAAAAAACACCTTGTAATCGAATTGCAGAAAATAACTACCTGGTCTAAGTGTTGAGATACAGATGGTGTTTGCATTCCAACATATCCACTTCCTTTACCTTAATATACGCCTATATCTTCATGAAAAAAAACTAAATAATACTGACTAAATTTTATAAACACACTTCACACCTGTCTGTGAGACAACAAGTGTGAATAGATGTATTTCTCCTTTTCATATAGCTGAATAATCTCACCATATTCTTTTTGAGATGCATTGAGTCTTTTTTGAATAATCATTCAAAAACATAAAAAATAAAAAAAAGTATGTAAAATTTCAAACTGTAAAAAATATACTTGGATCAAATGTAATAAATTTATGATCTATAGAATACCTTGACGTTTGTCTTCCGCTGTGGTTTCCCCAGGCTGTATGCCTTTGTCGATATCAATAGTTCCAGCTTTATTCAATTGTCCACCAACGTCGAGGAGCATTGGAGTATTTTTTGGAAGGTTTTTCTCAACTCTATCTTCATTCAATTCAGCATCATCAGAGAGTTTTTGAGTTGTGTCAATTGAAGCACAACTATTTTCAACTTCCACTGCATATTCATAAAGAGGGGGGATGGATCAATGACCTCTCTCTCTCTCTCTCTCTCTCTCTCTCTCTCTCTATATATATATATATATATATATATATATATATATATAACATAAAAAATTTTATATCTGTAGTAAAAATTTCCTATGTATCTACACCTACAAGTTCCTTGCAAATAGCTAGTGCGTCTGCAAACCGATTGTCTTTCCTAATAGTGCTACACCCATCAATCGATGTCAGTTCTAAAGTATCAATAGGTGCATGATCTTCATCACTAAACAAATTGCCTTTTGCAATATCACTGCCCAAAGTACAACTCAGTGCATGTTTTTCAGTATCAACAACTTGATCATCTGCACCTTTCTCAGTTGATAACTCTTCATCATTTTCATATTTACTCAATCTATCAACACTGGAATGTTCCTCTCCAACTTGTTGTTGAACATGTTGATCGCCTTCAAGAGCCGCTTCCTCACGTGTAGCATTTTCATCTGCGACTTTATGCGATGCATCATGAGCAGCATGTTCTTCAGTATCAACAACTTGATCATCTACACCTTGCTTGCTTCAAACTTCTCGTCGAAATATTCCTAGAAAAAATTACTATCAATGATTAATCTGAATAACATTAGCAGAAAAAAGACTTCTCTATAAATTAGCTTACCTTCACTTTTTCAAAAACCACATCCACAATAGCAGATCACTCATCCCGTTTAAACTGATCGAAAACTTCTTTCACGATCGTGCTTCTTTCTTTTTTTGCATGCCTTTGAACCTTCATCGTTACCCTCTAGTATAGAGACACAAAACAAAAATTCAGATATAAAAGAATGCTGAAGTTCAGCAAATACAAAGCACAACTTCAGCTATTATAATGCTAAAGTTCATCACAAACAGAACCAAACTTCAACTCAAAAACATGTTGTAGTTTTACAAAAACACAACCAAAAAACTTTAGCTCAAAACTTACAGAACATATTGTGTCGACTAATTCATTGTCAAACGCCGTTGTAGAACGGTTAGAACGACTCTGGGTATGAGATGATTTGCCAATAACAGGAGTTCGATTCACTTCTTTTGATCGACCCCGACTATGTGGTGATTCGCCAATAACAGAAGTTCGATTCGCTTCTTTTCATCGACTCAGAATATGTGGTGATTCGCCATTTGAAGGAACCGCATTAAGTACCTTTGAACGAATTCGGCTGCATGGTAATTGTCCAATTAAAGGCATTGATTTCAATTCCTCTTCTGTAGGAATTATATCCAATATCCTAAACGTGAGATATCTCTGTTTAATACAAAAAAGTATATTATAAGAAAAAAAACTAATACGTCAACATATTAACACGACAAAAGTAAAAAAAAAATTAACTTACTGCATGATTACTGAAGTAATCCTCAAAAAGTTCATTATATTTAGGCTCTCCCACACATACATAACGTAACATCCTGGGAACCTGAGAAGTATCAAGGTACTCATACTCTCTTAAATACTTCTCCCGAATATCTGGGAAGCCTCATAGAACCAAGAACACAAAGGAAATGGAAATCCACCAACTTTATACTTAGTTGAATGAAATTTGTTCTACTTGTTCAATGTATGTTTCAGTGAGTAAATGAGCTTTTCAAAACACACATTACCCCAAGGATATTCAGCATAAGCCTTATCATCTTCAACAATAGCTGCATACTCCTCCAACACAGATGATTCAGTCTTTTTTTCAAACAAAAGAGACTCCACAACAAGAATTTCCACAAGCTTCATAACATCTTCATTACTTTCGCATACGTGTCTTAAATTCACAGCATTCTTTGGAATTGCATTCCAAGTCATAAAATCTCGAATATCCTTCAAGGTCACACCCTTAGACTTCCCAAAATAGCACTTCAGAATATTGCTCTCTCGATTAATTGGTTTTTCAACATTATGTGTTCTGATCCGCAAATCGCACATAATGTGAAAGTCTTCAAGGGTGAAGGAAACATCATGGCCAAAAATTTTGAAACTAATGGGTCTCGATCAATGGTGAATATTCGAGAAAGACATAAACAATGAACCAACTTCATGCTACATTTGAAATTCTCCATAGCCATAATATATAGAAATGTACCATTATTAAGCTTACCCCATTATGTAGGAGTCAAGAAACTTGCAATTAAACTCTTTAAATCGTGGTTCCCCTTCCAGTAACCACAACAGTTAAACCAATCTCGAAACTCATAATATATATCCCCTGGTTTTGTAGGTGGAGCATTAGGGACTAAAGGACCTGTGGGTATTATATGTTGTTTAGGTGCTTTAGGATCTTTAGGTGCATTAACTGCTTTACGTGCTTTAGCTGCTTTAGGATCTTTAAGTGCCATCTGTTCAAAAAAAGTAAAACATACAAAAAATAACATCAGAACATTATCAAAAAAATCAGTTAAAACTTCAGCTCTAAGAAGGATGAAGTTCACCAGTTACAAAATAAAAACATCAGCTCCTAGAGCTAAAGTTCGCCAGTTACAAAACAAAAACTTCAGCTCCTAGAGCTGAAGTTCACAAGTTACAAAAAAAAACTTCAGCTCCTAGAGCTGAAGTTCACCAGTTACAAAACAAAATCTTCAGCTCCTAGAGCTAAAGTTCACCAGTTGCAAAATAAAACATTTAGCAAAAACATGTTGTAGTTTTTACAAAAAACAAAATACAAATTCAAATCCAAAAATAATGCTGAAGTTCATAAAAAATGTAACAAGAAAACACAAAACATGAAACAAAACTTTAGCTCCTAAAACTAAGGTATCATTGAAGTATTATAAACTTCACACTTTAATAGTATCATCTATTTAACTCTCAAAAATTTTAAAAATTTCGACGTCTCCAAAAATCACTGAAGATTTATAGAATTTTCATCAAAAATACAAACACACGTTCAAAAAACCTAAAAATACAATTGTAAAAGTAAAACTAATGCACTTATCAAACTAAACCCTAGGAAACTATTTTATTATAAATACATGACTATCAAAACCAAAAGGACAAAGTTGTCGCTGCAAATATATTCTGGTTAATAAGTCCGAAGTCGAATCCCACAAGGAATTAACCTATCAATGACATCTATTGGACTTACACAAATTCACGTATTCAATCTTCGGAGATATTTAAGTAATAGATTGGATGTCTACTAACTAAATATTACATAATAACAATGCAGTAATTAAGACCTAACTATGAATGGGTTGTAAACAAGAATTGGAATGACCGAAGGTTCTGATTTTCCCTATTGTCGGAATCCTTTCCGCTGTGTTTGCTATAAATTTGCCTAAGTCTTCTCTATAGATCATGAGCACTCTGACTGTCGTAACTCTCTCCTAAGTAATTACACCAATATACTAGACATATTTTCCCGAATTACGCTTGCTAGCCTTAGTTACATCTCACTTTGATCACACCCAAGGTTTCGTTATCCCTAATCCCACCTTTAAACCCTTCGTATTGATCCCTCATATACGTTAGGAGTGGTGTTAATTAACAATTACCTAAATATGCACTCTCTCCCGAGTAATACATACTAAATAGGCATAGTCGATTGAGGGCCCTTCAATCAACAACAATCATAATATAGTTGAACAAATAGAGAAAATACTATGGCAAATATATATTAACATAACAAGAAATTCATCCTCTAAGAGGTTCCATCAAAATTCTAGATTAGGAGTCTAGCTATGCATAATCGTTTTCACAATCATAACAATATAATTCATCATCAATGATAGAAACAAGAGGAAGAGAGGTAAAAAATCTATGACGAGTCTTCTGCCTTGCTTTTTGTCTGTTCTTGCCTTCCAATTCCCTTCAAAAACCCTCAATAAACCCTTCTTGGGCAAGCTAGGCTTCTTATAGGTCTAGGTGGGTCACCTCTGGAATTATAAAATTGCCCCTGAAATAAAATCTTCGGAGAGCCGTGCGCGGCCGCGGTTGGATTGAGGATGGACCGTGCACATTGGCTCTCTTTCTGCCTGACGACCGCGGCCTGTGCACGGATGCGGATGGCCCGCACACCTGAAGTTTAGTTCTGCCTTTCATTTTTTCCTTCTTCTTTTGCGCGCTCACCTCCAATTGGCCTCCGTTTCTCCATATTAACTCGAAAATACTCTTTAATGTCCTCATATCCCGGGATTTCTCCTACAAAGTAGAAAGTTCTTGATTAAAGCAATTTGTTATCATTTAACATTTAATTATCAATAAAGTGCGGCTAATTTAGAGTGTCAATGGTCGCTAAACTACATAATTCTCGCCTACTATCAACACCCCACACTTAAACCATTTATCGTCCCAAACAATCAACCACACTCTACAGAGGCTTAACTTCACTGGGAGACTTCCCTAACTCATCGCACCAAGAACATTTCACAAAGATTGAGCCCAGTAGTGTAATATCTTTGGCTCAAGAGTTGACTCTCACATGCCACGCAATATTCCTAACTTACTTACTTACTCTAACACAAAGGTTAAGACTCACCTTTCCTTTATGAATCAAGTGCC
This sequence comes from Nicotiana sylvestris, assembly GCF_000393655.2. Lineage (NCBI taxonomy): Eukaryota > Viridiplantae > Streptophyta > Magnoliopsida > Solanales > Solanaceae > Nicotiana > Nicotiana sylvestris. The sequence continues at coordinate 93,497,608 of NC_091067.1, forward strand.
CTCACATAACAAACGAGAGTAGTTCCACTCACAATAAAAGTTAAGAACAATTAGGAACTCAAGATAGAAAGAATTCACTCACTCTCAAAAAGAACATTCATATGCCACCAAAAATGCACCATAGGCTTTCCCGTAGTGTACTACTCCACTAATAGAGCTCATTAAGTCTAGGATCAAGTTGGACTTTATTTGGTTGTAATGTAGGCTGCGAGACGGGTAGGATATATTTAGATATAAGAGTGAATACACCTCCCTAAGCACTTTAATACATACATTTTATCATTTAAGACCCTACTTATGTCAAACCAACCTCCACCCTTTCATCAATGTGTATTGCCACATACTTCTTTAAGCACACTTACATCAAGAACCACCACTTATCTATATTTTTTATCTCTCAACCATACAACTATTCTTTCCTTTCTTTTCTGTCTTTTTTTACAAGTGGCTCTTACTTTTTTAAACCAGTGCATCTTTCTCCTTATCTCATTAGTTCCACTCAAAATCCAAACCACTCAACCCACACTTTAACTTTTACAAGGTTCATAACAAATCAAGTGCTCATGAGAGGTTACAAATTTAAATCGATGATTAATTCAAACAAATGGGTAAGGCTTGTAATGTGGTTGCCAAAGAAACAGGATTACAAGCTCAAAGGGGTTAACTACGATACATAACAATTAGGCGGGTAAAATATACATATTTGGTTCAACAAAGAAACGCCTATATCATTTTCAAGACTGAACAAAACTACTATTTCGCTTTGTAAACACACGGGGCAAGTTCTAGGCATCAAATGCAGTTCACAGAATACAACAATCCTCACACACATATGGCACATGACTCACTTTATATTGGATCATCGAAACACCCCAGTCAGGGTACTTAAGTCAAATTAAGAATATACAATTTAAGGCACTCTAACAAGAATCAACAATTGAGCCTAAGCGTCACACTAAAGTACCTATTGTATTCAAGGCATAACGACGTTAAGAGATCATCCTTCCATATCAGCCCATAGCCCACAAGTACCTAACTAAAAATTAAAAACTAACTACACCCGGTTCAACCAAAACCATTGGAAAATAATTGAGGTCCAAAGAAACACCAAGGGGTAATTGATACACTACCTACAAAACAATTTTTTTATCGACTTATACCCTCAAGAAACCTGTCGAGTGACATCCGTCATCGGGACAAGTCAAAATTTAAAATTATTGTTTTTTTCACATTCAGACAACTAACCAAGGATCACAATTAAGCTACACTCATATATATATACAACATATAAACAAAGTATCCCCCACCCCACACGTAAAAAGATGTGATGTCCTCATGTCATAAAAAATAAAGTAATGCAAGGTAAAGGAAACTTCCCTGGTACATCAGTCTGTATCGGAGACAGTGTCGGGGTCGAGATGGCAGGCTCTCCCCAGCGCACGCAGCCAAGCCATGATCTTCTTGTCTGATTTAGCATTTTGGGCGGCCAGTGCATCCACCTGAGCCCCTAAGTCTGTAATAGAAGTACGGAACCCTGCTATTTCAAGCTCTAAGGCTGTCATCCTCATGTCTTGGCCGACCACAATGTTACCTCTGCCTCTACAACTTGCTCATGTGTGGGAGACGTTGCCTCAACTTCCTCCTGCCTTTCATCACGCTTCTCTAACGCATCAGAATCATCACTATTTGCATTTCCAGGTACCACAGGGTCCTTCCCAATGGTCACTTTATCCGCCCGAAACTTTGTTTCTTTCTTGACTTTTCCATCTACACTCAAGTTCTTCGACACCCGTACTGGCGGGCATAATCTAGTGACTAGGGAAGGGAAGAAGAAACCATATCGCAACACTGGACAATGGATAAACATCTCTTCGTGAATATTCTTGGCCATGTCAAAATCGTGGCCATTCATGAAGCACCAGATCAATGCAGCTCTGGGACCATTCACTTCAGTGGTGTTGAAAGAAGGGAAAAGGCAGCTATTGATGACATACAACCAACACTTCCCTTCAAAGGTGAATGCCGCCGAATGAAACTTCTTCCCAGGTATAATCCACACAACTTCCTTGTTGGGCACACATATTGTTTCAAAGAACAATTCCCACGTGGTGAATCATCTGTCATGGGCTTCATAGTAGTCCTCCGCCCCAGGGTCCTACCCGAACATGGGCAGCTAGTAAGCTTCTCCGAATGGCCTCAATAGATGCATCCACATTTTTCTTTCGCATCGTGCAAACATCGTTCACATGTTTTGGAAGGTTCACGTAAAACGCCCGCAAAACCATCAAATTAGCTTCATCCGGTTCTTCAAAGAAAATATCCCGCCCGCACTGGACCAATTCATTATACATGTTGGGACAGTCATATTGGAGAGACCCTATATTAATACCCCTCTCCAGTATGGGCTTCTTGGATGCCTTGTGACCAAAACGGTCCTGAGCCGCGCTGGAGGCGAACTTGGTACTATCATACTAACGAGTAGGAGTTGAAGCTCTTGGCTTGGAGGATCCAGTTTGGCCACTGGAGGAAGCACTGGTGGTTCGGTGTTTCTTGGAGGGCGTCATACTACCTGAAATAAAGATCATCAGCACAAGAGATGTGAACCAAAGGCAGTTACTCAGACTTCATCCGCACAATTGGCCACACATTACAATCACGACTCACTATGGCATTTAAACAAACATTTGATGTGCACAATTCATCGGAACCCCCAAATAACAATTTGATAATCGCAACTCAACCACAAATAACCCAATGTCAACCGCACATGTCAAGAGACGCATCTACTATAGCCTCGACATACCCACCATGGTAACTAGAGCACAATACTAGAAGAAATCTACTACAAAATAAGAAGAAACTACTATATAACTAAGAACTCAAATAACCCAACAAGAATGTAAACAAGTGCACTTACCTGGTGGAGTTGTAAGTATGTTATGTGAGGGGAAGATGTTAGAAGAGAGAAGAGGATAGAGTGGGGGGGATCCATAATGCGGGGGTAGAAGTGTCGGGGTTCTTTTGGAAAAGAGAAAAGGATTATGTGTTTTGATTTGTAAGGGAGGGTTTGGCGTAGGGGATCGGGTATTGGAATTAAGAGAAATGAGGTAGGTAATATCGGGTGGGTGGGGGGAGAACATTAGTAATTAGAATATTAGGAATTAAAGAAAAAGAGTAAATTAAAAAAAATAATGCTAACTAAGCTTGCAGACAGCACTCCGTGCATGGTTGGTCCGTGGTCCAAGCGCGGCCGCACATGTGAGGCAGTGTGAAACCTGATATACGCGGCCCAAGCACGGTCAATCTGCGACCGTGGACGTTGCAATGTACGCGGCGCAGTGTGAAATGTAATATGCGCGGTCTGAGTGCGGTCTGAGCGCGACCGCAGACCTAACCTCCGAAATGTTTTTCTCTCTCGCTACTTTTTACCTATCTCCAGTTTGATCGCTTCAGCCCCTGGTGTACTTATCACTCGCCCAAACTCACCTGCAACTTGTTAGTACCTAAAATAAAATAAAATTCTAACTACACTAAAAATCACTACGAATTGGGTTGCCTCCCAACAAGCGCCTTAGTTAACATCGTGGAACGACGAATACAACCAATCGATGGGTTGCCTCCTATGAAGTGCCTGATTTAACATTGCTGCATTATGCTGATAAGTGTATTTGAAGTACGCTCAACATCGGAGGCTCGATCAAATGCGTCACTGACACTACCTTTGCTTCATCCATACCCACATAATGTTTTAATCTATGCCCATTGACTCGGAATGCGCGAGAGTCATTACTCACAGCAATCTCTACGACACCTGTGGGGTGAATTTCAACCGCACAAAAAGGCCCTGACCATCGTGATTTTAAATTGCCCGAAAATAACCTCAGTCGTGAGTTGTATAGCAATACCGTATCTCCGGGTTTAAAATTCCGCTCAATAATATTTCTATCATGTATCATCTTCATTTCTCTCCTTATATAATCTTGTGCTCTCAAAAGCATGATATCTGAACTCATCAAGCTCGTGCAAACCCGTTACTCTACTTTTTCCCGCAGCTTAAATATCAAGATTCAACTTCTCAATGCCCACCAAGCTCTATGCTCCAACTCTACCAGTAAATGACACATCTTCCCAAACATTAACTTGTATGGGGACATGCCGATTAGAGTTTTGAAAGCGGTTCGATAAGCCCAAAGTGCATCATCTAACTTCCTCGCCCAATCTGTTCTAGTAGCATTCACAGTCTTAGTTAGCACACTCTTTATTTCTCTATTTGAGACTTCCACTTGCCCACTTGTTTGTGGATGATATGGGGTGTCCACCTTGTGGCGTACATCATACTTCTCCAACAACTTCGCAAAGGCTCGATTACAAAAGTGAGTACCTCCGTCACTGATTATTGCCCTTAGGGTGCCAAATCGGGTGAATATGTTCTTTCTCAAAAAAACAATCACCCCCTTTGCATCATTTGTAGGGAGTGCTGCAGCTTCCACCCATTTGGACACGTAGTCCATAGAGACAAGTATGTACTTGTTGCCATATGAGCTGATGAAAGGCCCCATGAAATCGATCCTCCATACATCAAACACTTCTACCTCCTGAATTGGGTTCATAAGCATCTCATGTCGGCGGGAAATATTCCTGGTTCGTTGGCATTCATCACACCCCTTTATCCATAAATGTGCATCTTTGAACAATGTTGGACAGTAGAAGCCCGACTCTAAGACTTTCACAGCTGTCCTTACTCCCCCCAAGTGCACCATATGGTGACACGTGACATGCCTACAAAATAGAAGACTAGTCTATCTCGGGGATACATCTCCGGATCATGTTATCAATACAAATTCTGAATAGATAAGGCTCATCCCAATAATAAATGCGACAATCACGAAATAACTTTTTCTTTTGAACAGAGGAAAGGTCATAAGGAACAATACCGCTCGCTAGGTAGTTTGCAATGTCTGCATACCATGGCGCTTCCTCAAGACTCGTGGCTAGTAGTTGTTCATCTGGGAAAGTTTCCAGAATCTCTTCTATCTCAACCTTTTTCTCAACTCCTTTCAGCCTAGATAAATGATCAGCTACTTGGTTCTCCGTTCCCTTTTGGTCACGGATTTCCAAATCAAATTCTTACAGCAGTAGCACCCATCGAATCAGGCACGATTTTGAATCCTTATTCTCGATTAAGTATCTGAGAGCAACATGGTTAGTATAAACAATTACCTTCGAGCCTCTCAGGTATGACCTAAACTTGTTAAATGCGAACACCACCGCCAACACCTCCTTCTCGGTCATAGTGTAATTTCGCTAGGATCCACTCAACGTTCTACTTGCATAGTATATTGGATGCATGATTTTATCTTTTCGCTGCCCAAGAACTGCTCCCATAACATAGTCACTCACATCACCCATCAGCTCAAATGGTTTCTCCCAGTTAGGGGAAACTATGATAAGGGCTCTTACCAGTATCTTATTTAATTCCTCAATAGCTACTCTGCAGTCATCAGAAAACAGAAAAGGGTGATCTTTTTCAAGAAATTTACACAAGGGGTTAGCAGTTTTGGAAAAATCTTTTATAAATCTTCTATAGAAACGGGCGTGCCCAAGGAAACTTCTGATTGCTTTGACGGAAGTGGGTGGTAGAAGCTTTTCAATCACATCAACCTTTGCATAATCCACCTCCATACCTTTACTTGACACTAGGTACCCCAAGACTATACCTTCCTGTACCATGAAATGACACTTTTCCCAGTTGAGTACCAGATTAGTCTCAATACACCTTTTCAAAACTCTTCTCAAGTTCACAAGGCAATCATTGAATGAGTTCCCCACCACTGAGAAGTCATCCATGAAAACCTCCATTATCTCCTCTATCATATTTGTGAAGATGGTCATCATGCACCTTTGGAATGTGGCAGGTGCATTGCATAGGACAAACGGTATTCTTTGAAAGGCATAGATACCATAAGGGCAGGTGAACGGTATTTTCTCTCTATCCTTCAGGGCAATAGAAATCTGATTATACCCCGAGTACCCATCCAGAAAGCAAAAGTGAGACCTCCCTGCCAATCTATCTATCATCTGATCAATGAATGGCAGTGGGAAATTATCCTTCCTAGTAGCCAAGTTCAACTTTATGTAATCTATACAGATTCGCCAACATACGACTGTTCGTGTAGAGATCAATTCGTTCTTCTCATTTTTCACTGCCGTCATACCTCCCTTTTTTTGGTACACACTAAATTGGGCTAACCCAGGTGCAGTTAGAGATGGGGAATATGATTCCTGCATCTAACCACTTAATCACTTCGTTCTTCACCACTTCTTTCATGTTGGGGTTCAACCTTCTTTGATGTTCTCTGGAAGGTTTATGCCCATCTTCCAGTAAAATCTTATGTATACAGAAGGCCGGGATGATCCCCTTGATTTCTGTAATGATCCACCCAATTGTAGTCTTGCACTCAGTCAGTACCTGCAAAAGTTGTTCTGCCTGCACATCTACCAAACTAGATGAGATAATAATAGGTAAAGTTGAGTTAGGTCCTAAGAATGCATACCTAAGATGAGATGTCAGTGGTTTTAGTTCCAATTTTGGTGGATCTTCTATTGATGGCTCAGCTGGAGGAGTTTTTCTTTCTTCTAAATGAAAGGGCTCAAATTCTAGCTCCCTTCTCCAAAAACCTTGTCCTTCCAGAGCAAGCACCCACTTTGCCAAGTCTTCTCCATTGGCTTCATCTAAGTTCATGAGACAGGCTACTAGAGGGTCTTTAGTGTTCAATGTCTCATCTTCTTCCTCCAAACTTATATCCGCAACATCTATTAGAGAGCAATTAGAAAATTACTTGGTCTTCACATAGATTTCTGTACGTTGAATGTTATCTCTTTATCATTTAACCTCATTTTGAGCTCTCTAGTTTCATAGTCAATCAACGCTCTCCCAGTGGCCAGGAATGGTCTTCCCAAAATTATGAGAATTTCCTCGTCAACCCGACAGTCAAGGATGACAAAATCTGCTGGGAATACAAACTTCTATACCTGTACCAATACATCATCTAGAATCCTAGAGGGCCTCTTCACTGTCCGATTAGCCAACTGTAGTAACATAGATGTGGGTCTAGCTCTTCCAATGCCTAGCCTTTTGTAGATAGCCAGAAGCATAAGTTTTTTGCTTGCTCCCAAATCACCCAGTGCCTTAGCAAATGCATAGTTTCCTATTGTGCAAGGGATTGTGAAACTTACTGGGTCAGACAACTTCTCAGCTATGGGTCTCGTCATAACAGCACTGCAGATCTAAGTCAGCGTAACTGTGGCCAAGTCTTGAAAGTCGCACTTATGGGACATCAAGTCCATCATCATTTTTGCATAACCAGGCATCTCCTTTGAAGCATCAATCAATGGAATGTTTACCTGAATTTACTTCAAAATCTCCAAGAATTTCTTGTACTGCTCATCTTTTTGATATTGGCCAATCTCTGTATGAATGGTGGTCGAGGCTGCTTCTTCCCTATGATTTAATTCTTCTCTTGTTCAGGCACTATTTCTACTATTGGTTCAGGTGCAATCTCAGTCTCTTTCACAACATCTTCTTCTTTGTTGGTGTTCTCCTGTGCATGTTGTACCATCACCTTAGTTAACCCTGCTGAATCATCTATCTCAATGGGTACTGGTACCAATGTCTCAGTCGGTCTTCTTTCGTGAGCAATTTCTTGCTCCAGATCTAAGTCTCTACCATTTCGGAGACTCACTGCCATCAGCTGCTTCGGGCCCTACTCTTTTGGATTAATTTGGGTACCTACAAGTAACGTTCCATGGGGACGATTATTTAGGGCCATAAAAATCTATCCTAATTGGATCTCAATATTCTTTATTGCTGATTCATGTGAGTCTACTCTATCAGTTAGTTTTCCAGTGGACCCAATCACTTGTTGCATCATTCCCTCAAGTTTAGCAAACCCATCTTCGTGTCCCACAGTCTGTTGTTGTTGAGGTTGTTGATAAGTCTGCTGCTGATTTTGCTGGTTGTAACCCTGTTGCCTTTGGTAAGGCACTTTGACCGTGTGGTCGCATAGCCCCAAGGTTATTGTTGTTTTTGTACTTCTGCTGAGCTGGTCTATATTGTTGATTCTACTGACCCCAATTCTGACCACCTAGTCTCTGTCCCCCATATTTAGCCACATAATTCATGTTCTCCTGATATTGTTGGTTATCACCTTCAACACTCCACGAGCAGACATATGGTTGATTAATGCATGATGTACATAAACCCCTATTAGTTGCATCAACTATGTGTACCTGCTGCTTCTGGCCTGATTCATCAACCTTTTTGGTAAGAATGCTCATTTGTGTCAGTAGAGTGGCCATATTTTCAGCTATGGAGTTAGTCGGGTCTAAATCCACTAAGTGAACCACATGAGTGATTGGAGCATTTCTTGTCGTCCATCCTGAGTTTTGTGCCATCTTGTCCAGTAGGATCTTGCTTTCTCTGAATGTTTTGCTAAAAAATGCTCCACCTGCTGAAGCATGAACATTAGCTTTAAAGCTATCTGCTAAACCCATGTAAACCCTCTACCCTAATATTTGCTCCGAAATACCATGATGGGACACGTAACCAATAGACCCTTGAACCTCTCCCAAGTTTCTTGTAATGTCTTTGTTGGTTTCTGTCTGAAGCTCAATATCTCATCAATTTGTTGAGCAGTCTTGTTGGGTGGGTGAAATTTGTTCACAAATTGCTTGACTAATTCCTCCCAAATAGAGATAAAGTTTATGGGGAGTGAATTAAGCCAATTTTGAGCCGCTCCCGTCACTGAGAATGGAAACAACAACCGTCGTATTATTTCTGGTGTCACGTTATGCTGCCTCTACGTGGCACAAATTGACAGGAAATTGTTCAGATGTTGCTGAGGATCTTCAACGTATGAGTTAGAGAACAGTTCCTTGTTTTGTAACAAATTTAGCATGTTATTTGTGATTTGGAATGATTCTGCTTGTATCTGAGGGACTACAACTGCAGTAGCTAAGTTGTCAGTGGTGAGTTGCGCCCAATCATACAGTGTTGCTTCTAGCACAAGAGGTACAATATCCTGATTGTTTGGGTCATTCTCGTTGTTTCTATTGTTTAGATGACCGTCTTCCTTGTCTGGTTCGATTTGTTCTAATGAGTTCTGTTGTGGTTTACCTTTCTTGTTTGTGCGATTCAATGCCTTAAAAACTTTCTTAAGATCTGACAATGCTTAAAACAACTCACCAGTTCTTGAGGAGTTTCTAGGCATGCACCTGTAACACCCAAGGCTACAAACGTTAGAAGTTCAATGATCAATTTAAATTGAAGAAAATTGACTACACTAAGAATTTTTGCACTTCTTTTAACTGCAATTAATAACACCGTTAATTCCCCAACAACGACACCAAAATTTGATCACGCCCAACTATGCCTTATAAAAAGGACAAATCGATCGCTGCAAATATATTCCGGTTAATAAGTCTGGAGTCGAATCCCACAGGGAATTAACCTATCAATCACAACTATTGGACTTACACAAATTCACGTATTCAATATTTGGAGATATTTAAGTAATAGTTAGGATGTCTACTAACTAAATATTATGTAATAACAATGCAATACTTAAGAGCTAACTATGAATGGGTTGTAAACAAGAATTGGAATGATCTAAGGTTCCGATTTCCCCTATTGTCGGAATCCTTTCCATTATGTTTGCTATAAATTTGCCTAAGTCTTCTCTATCGATCATGAGAACTCTGACTGTCATAACTCTCTCCCGAGTAATTACAACAATATACTATACATATTCTCCTGAATTATGATAGCTAGCCTTGGTTACATCTCACTTAGATCGCACCCAAGGTTTTGTTATCCCTAATCCCACCTTTAAACCTTTCGTATTGATCACTCATATACATTAGGAGTGGTGTTGATCAATAACTACCTAAATATGCACTCTCTCCCGAGTAATATATACTAAATAGGCACAGTCGATTGAGGGCTCTTCAATCAACATCAATCACAATATAGTTGAACAGATATAGAAAATTATGGCAAATCTATATTAACATAACAAGAAATGCATCCTCCAAGAGGTTCCAACAAAACCCTAGATTAGGAGTTTAGCTATGCATAATCGTTTTCCCAATCATAACAACAGAATTCATCATCAATGATAGAAACAAGAGGAAGAAAGGTAAAAACTCTATGCCAAATCTTACGCCTTGCTTCTTGCCTGTTCTTTCCTTCAAATTCCCTTCAAAAGCCTCGATACCCCCTTCTTGGGTGAGCTGGGCTTCTTATAGATCTAGGAGGGTCGCCTCTGGAATTACAAAATACCCCTAAAATAAAATCTTCAAAGAGCCGTGCGTGGCCTGTCACGACCCTAAACCCGGACCTGGTCGTGATGGCGCCTATTGTGAAACAAGGCCAGCCGACACAAACCCCCAATAGTAATTAACAATTATTTAGTTCATAATTAAACCAGTAATAGGTGATAAATTTCAAGATAAAGTGAAATAAAATAATTTGTGGAAACAACACAGCCCAACATCGGGGTGTCACCAGTCATGCGCATCTAACATATGTCTAAAAATAGGAAAAGACTGAATAGTCTACTACAAATCCAGTACAAATGAAAATAAGGATAGGAAGGAGAAATACTGGGTTGTAAACAACGAGCAACTACCTAGTGGACTCCGAACAATCTACTAGAAGCTATCAACCCTCGCTAGCAGGACCCGAAGCTCCTGAATCTGCACACAGGGTGCAGGGAGTAATGTGAGTACGTCAACTCAGTGGGTAATAAAAGTAAAGGCAGTTGAGCGATAAAAAAGCATGTAAAACATAGCAAAATGCTACAAGGAGGCAGTATAAATCCAATACAATGCAATAAAACAGTGAAAACATGTACAAAACACCTTAGTTCAGAAGAAACCTTCTTAAAACATCTTTTAGCAGTTAAACAAGTGAAAGAAAAACAATGAGGAAAGATAGACACATAAAATTAGCCCCTCAGGCTATCTCACAATTACTCGTATCAGCCCCTCGGGCAATAACATGAAACAACATCAGCCCCTCGGGCTATATCACATCACATACTGGGTACCCGCGCTCACTGGGGGTATACAGACTCCGGGAGGGGCCCCTTACGGCCCAAGCGCAATATCAAGCCATCTCGTGGCATAATCAAATAGGCTCTAGGCCTCATATCAAGCCACCTTTTGGCGTACAACTCAGGCTCTCAACCTCATAATCATAAATCAGCACAATATTGTTGCGGCGTGCAACCCGATCCCATATTAATCTCACAACACAGGCCCTCAGCCCTACTTAGTCAGAAATCTCTAAAAGCCACTCGGGCACAGTAAAATATGATGTTCAGCTCAAAATATCATTTGAGATGTCAAAATAGAGTAAACATGGCTGAGTTATGAAAACAACATAATATGACATGACTGAGAGTAAGTATAAAGTCAAAACAGTGAGTAATTGTAGTAAAAATCCCCTAAGGGTCCAAAACAGTTAGCGCGAGGCCCAAATATGACATTCAGCCCAAACATGATGATAGCGAACAATTTTCAACCAAATACGTAGTAAAATAGTCATTCGGGACGGACTAAGTCACAATACCCAACAGTGCAGGACCCCACTCTTGTCATCTAGCGTGTGCTTCACCTCAATATAGCACAACGATGTAAAATTCGAGGTTTCATAACCTCAGGACAACATTTAAAATCATTACTCACCTTTATCCGATCCAAACTCTAGCCCGCGATGCCTTTGCCTCTTGAATTGGCCTCTGGATGCTCCAAATCTAACCAAAATCAGAGCAAAACCATCAAAATATGCTAAGGGAACAAAGCCCACTCGAAAGAAATCAAATTACAACAAGAATCCCGAAATTAACCAAACCCGACCCCCGGGCCTACATCTCGGAATCCGATAAAAATTGCATCAATAAACTCCTTATCCTCCCATGAGTTCATCCATATCAAAAGTACCAAAATCCGACCACAAATAACCCCTCAAATCCTTGCTCAAAGGTCTCCAATATCAAGCCCTAGTTTCCCAATTTTTAACCCTTAATTTCAATTAATTTCAAGCCAAATTAGTGAATTAACACCATAGAAACGAGTTTAGGGTCCAAAAACCTTACCTCTATGAAATTCCCTTGAAATAGCTCTTCAAATAGCTCCCTCAAGCTCAAACCCGTATGAAAATGGTGAAGAATAACTCAAAAATCGCAAAGGAAATCTTTTATACTTTCTGACCCAGGCTTTTCGCACCTATGGCCCATACACCGCATCTGCAATTTTCACTTATGCCCCCATTTCCGCATCTGCGATGCAAAGCCCGCTCGCAGGTGCTCTTCCTTAACCGCTTCTGTGATTCCAGCTGATACTCTCCTTGGCCGCTTCTGTGGCTTGCTTCCGCATCTGCGGGGGTCGCACCTGCGGCCTCCCAACCGCAGAAGCGGTTATGACAGCAGTCCTAAAACTTCAGCTGCAACTCCCAACTCCTAACTTTCCGTTAACCATCCGAAATCACCTTGAGGCCCCCGGGACCTCAACCAAAAGTACAGACAAGTCATATACCACTATCCAAACTTATACCAATCTTCAAAACACCTCAAACAACATCGAATCAACCAAAATACATCGAATTCAAGCCTAAGGTTCCAAAAATCTTCCGAATTACACTTTTAATCAAAAAGTCTATCAAACCACATCCAAATGACCTGAAATTTTGCACACACATCCCAAATGACACCATGGAGCTACTACAACTTTCGAAATTCCATTCTGACCCCAATATCAAAATCTCACCTATCCACCGTAAACGCCAAAATTCCAATTTCGCCAATTCAAGCCTAAATCTACTACGGACCTCCAAAACACGTTCCGATCACATTCCTAAGTCTCAAATCATCTCCTGAAGCTATCCAAACCATCAAAATTCACATCCGATCCCTTTTTTATATAAGTCAACATCCAGTTGACTTTTCCAACTTAAACTTGCTCAAAAGAGACTAAGCGTCTCAAACCTTACCAAAACTAATCCGGATTCGAACCGACTAACCCGATACCACATAACACGGATAAACAAATCATAAAGAAGCAGAATTGGGAGAAACAAAGCGATAACTCATGAAACGATCGACTGGGTCGTTACATCCTCCCCCTCTTAAACAAACGTTCATTCTCGAACGGGTCAAGAAACATACCTGAAGCCTCAAATAGGTGAGGATATCTGCTCCGAATCTCCCACTCGGTCTCCTAGGTAGCCTCCTCCACGGGCCAACCTCTCCACTGCACTTTCACTAAAGCTATATCCTTTGATCTCAACTTTCGAACCTGACGCTCTAAAATAGACACTGGCTCCATATCATAAGTCAAATCACCATCTAACTAAACCATGCTGAAATACAGAACATGAGACAGAACCCCAATATACTTTCGGAGCATAGAAACATTAAATACCGGATGCACACTCGACAAGTTAGGTGGCAAAGCAAGCTCATAAGCCACCATGTAGGACACATCCCGAACCTTCCTGTCAGCATAACTCTTTTGTCTTGACTGCACTGTACGAAGCCTCTCTTGAATCACCTTCACCTTGTCTAAAACATCCTGCACCATGTCTGTACCCAATAGTCTAGCCTTACATGGCTCAAACCAACCAACTGGAGATCTATATCGCCGCCCATACAAAGCCTCATATGGAGCCATCTGAATACTCGACTGGTAACTGTTGTTATAAGCAAACTCTGCAAGCGGTAAAAACTGATCCCATGACCTTCCAAAATCAATGATACAAGCGTGCAACATGTCCTCCAAAATCTGAATAGTGCGCTCGGACTGCCCGTCCGTCTGAGGGTGAAAAGTTGTGCTCAACTCAACCTGAGTACACAACTCTCGTTGCACCGACCTCCAAAACTGTGAAGTAAATTAAGTGCCCCTATCTAAAATGATGGAAACTGGGACACCATGCAAATAAACAATCTCCCGCATAAAGATCTCTGCCAACCACTCTGAAGAATAGGTACTACATACAGGAAAGAAGTGCGCGGACTTGGTCAACCGATCCACAATCACCCAAATAGCATCAAACTTCTTCAATGTCCGTGGGAGCCCAACTACAAAGTCCATGGTGATCCGCTCCCACTTCCACTCTGGAATATCCATCTGCTGAAGCAAGCCACTCGGTCTCTGATGCTCATATTTAACCTACTGACAATTGAGACACCAAGCTACAAATCCCACAATGTCCTTCTTCATTCCCCTCCACCAATAATGCTGCCTCAGATCCTGATACATCTTCGCGGCACCCGGATGAATGGAATACCGCGAGCTATGGGCCTCCTCCAGAATCAACTCTCGAAGACCATCTATATTGGGCATATATATCCGGCCTTGCATCCTCAACACCCCATCATCACCAATAGTCACATCTCTGGCATCATCGTGTTGAACTCTGTCCTTATGGACAAGAAAATGAGGATCATTATTCTGGCGCTCTCTGATGCGATCAAGTAAGAAAGACCGAGAAATCACACAAGCCAATACCCGAATGGGCTCCGAAATATCCAACCTCACAAACTGATTGGCCAAGGCTTGAACATCAACTGCAAGAGGTCTCTCCCCAACTGGAATATATGCCAAACTCCCCATACCCACCGCCTTCCTACTCAAGGCATCGGCCACCATATTGGCCTTCCCCGGATGGTACACGATAGTAATATCATAATCCTTTAGCAACTCCAACCATCTAAGCTGCCTCAAATTGAGATCTTTCTGCTTGAAAAAGTGTAGGAGGCTACGATGATCAGTAAACACCTCACAAGACACACCATACAAATAATGTCTCCAAATCTTCAACGCGTGAACAATGGTAGCCAACTCCAAATCGTGAACAGGATAGTTCTTCTCATGGGGCTTTAACTGGCGAGAAGTATAAGCAATAACTCTACCCTCCTGCATCAATACACACCCAATACCAACTCTCGAAGCATAACAATACACAGTATACGAACCTGAAGCGGATGGCAGAACTAACACTGGAGCTGTGGTCAAGGCAATCTTGAGCTTTTGAAAGCTCTCCTCACACTCATCCGACCACATGAAAGGAGCACCCTTTTGAGTTAACTTGGTCAAGATCGATGCGATAGAAAAGAATCCCTAAACAAACCGGTAGTAATAACCTGCCAAACCAAGAACGAGTCAAGATAGGGCCAAAACACGTTGTTTATCAAATTCATGAACGCTGCTGGGGCATTGGTCAACCCAAAAGACATCACCAAGAACTCATAATGACCATATCGGATCCTGAAAGCCGTCTTAAGAATATCCGAGTCCCTGATCTTCAACTGGTGATAACCTGAACGAAGATTAATCTTGGAGAACACCCTCGCTCACTGAAGCTGGTCAAATAAATCATCAATGCGAGGAAAAGGATACTTGTTCTTAATTATAACCTTATTCAACTGCATGTAATCAATGCACATCCTCATAGTGCCATTCTTCTTCTTCACAAGTAGAACAGGCGCACCCCAAGGCGACACACTAGGCCGAATGAACCCCTTATCAAGGAGTTCCTAAAGCTGCTTCTTTTACTCCTTCAACTCCGCTGGTGCCATACAATACGATGGAATAGAAATGGGCTGAGTGCCCGGCACCAGATCAATACCAAAATCAGTATACCTGTCCGGTGGCATGCTCGGCAGGTCGGCAGGAAACACATCGGGAAACTCCCTCACAACAGGAACAGAATCAATACTAGGAGTCTCTCCACCGACATCCCTCACAAAGGCTAGATATGAAAGACAACCCTTCCCAACCATATGTTGGGCCTTCAAGAATGAAATTACCCTACTGGGAACATAATCAGCTGAATCTCACCACTCAATCTATGGCACACCCGGTAGAGCCAATATCACTGTCTTAGCATGACAGTCCAAAATAGCACGATACGGAGATAGCTAATCCATGCCCAATATAGCATCAAAGTCTACCATACATAACAATAAAAGATCCACTTGGGTTTCCAGACCCCCAATAGTCACCACACACGACCGGTACATGCAGTCTACAACAACGGTATTGCCCACCGGAGTTGATACACGAACAGATGAAACAAGAGACTCACGGGCGTTGTCACACCTCCTTTTTCCACCCCCGTGAGGGGTGAAGGAGTTTTTCCAATTAAAGGACAATCGAAACGGGATTTATTTGTTTATTTCAGAGTCACCACTTGGGAGATTTAGGGTGTCCCAAGTCACCAATTTAATCCCGAATCGAGGAAAAGAATGACTCTATATTATAGTCCACGAACCAGAAATCAGGATAAGGAGTTCTGTTAACCCGGGAGAAGGTGTTAGGCATTCCCGAGTTCCGTGGTTCTAGCACGGTCGCTCAACTGTCATATTCGTCTTGTTTATCTGATTTAATACATGTTGAACCTATGTGCGAATTTTAACTTTTAACCGCTTTTATCATTTACTATTACTTTTATCAAGAATTGCAACATCGTGGAAACACATCTCGAACCATGTCACATCAATGCACCCGTGGTTGTTGGCACATTTCAACTCTGTTGAGATTTGGATTTGGGTCACATAAATGTGCACCCGAGTTTAAGAAGATAACATTATTAAATACCCGCCTAAAGCGACTAGCGTATCATTATTATGGGTAGGGCCGTGAAATTTGCTAAACGGCCTGTCCCGGAATCTAAGTACTCGAAATAACTATTCGTTGAGGGCCCCGCACTTTGGGTATTCTTGTTTGTCGAGGCTCGTCTCATTCGTTATTTATTATTATTATTATTATTATTATTGGGGGAATTTGCAACGTTGTGAAAACGCATCTCGAGTCACGTCACAATCAATGTACCTGTGATTAAAGACACATTTCGACTCCGTTGAGATTTGGATTTGGGTCACATAAATGTGCACCCGAATTTAAGAAGGTAATTTAATTAAATCGCGCCTAAAGAGTCTAACGCGTTATTTATCTTTGGGGAGGGCAGCGAAATTCACTAAAAGGTCCATCCCAAATTCTAAGTATTTATTATGACCAATTATTGAGGGCCCCACAATTTGCATTTTTATTTGGCGAGGCTCGACTCATTATTTATTTATTTATTTTTAAAAAAAAGGATAATCTTTGAATGACTACATTTTCTGTTTTTCGTTTTCTCTAAAATAAATAAAGAAAAGGTCCTACTTTATTTACATACTTTCGAGTTATTATAGTTAAGTTTCGAAAGTGAGTCGTTTAAAGAGTTTACATGGCAACGCATAGAATTTTCTACATACAGACAGTAAAAGAAAGAAAGGACTACATTAAACTACAACTTCAAATCTTTCTCATTTTTGCATTCATGCTTCGAGTGGCTTACAAGATGAACCAATGTATCAGTTTTGTGTACCTGGTATTTGGAAAGCAAGGAAAGAAGATGAAGATCAGTAGAAGCAGCAGTAGTGTAAATACACAGCAATAACAACAACCCCACAGCAACAATTCTAACCAGATTCAAGGCCCAGAAAACTTTGAAGAAAACCAAACAACTCAATAGAACAAACCCAAAAGTATGTAAACAAACTAAACAGCAACAACCCGCGCGTGTACTAAACCCGAAACTAAACTCGTTTCTCGCTTTGTTTTTGTTTTCTCTTTTTAAACTCTCTAACACTCTCTTAGGATTTTCAGAATGTCTTCCTCTCTCTCTCTAAGTAAGTCTTTCAAGTTCAAGTCTAAGTCCTTCAAGTCTCAGTCCTTTAAAATGTGTCAAATGACTCTATTTATAACGAGACTCTTGTCTTGAACCACTAACCCGAAATATTCCCTAATTGCATGTTTTATCCCCACTACTTAATGTTTTCTTTATTTTAAACCCTTGTACCCCATGGTCACATGTTTTGTCCCACACTACATTAAACAAATATATCAACCCCACCCCATTATATCTTGTCCCCCATGCTTAACTTAAACAATTACATTATTCCCACCCCACTACATTATGTCTTGTCCCCCATTATATTAAACAATTATATCACCTCCCCACTAATTTATGTCTTGTCCCCCACAATGTATTATTTTAATATTGTTTATGCCTAGTGGACAGAACACTTAGATTAAATAATTGTTCAAATGTTTAGTTCCAACAATACCCCTGCGACCTTACTAAAATTATCATTTTACCCCTGAACGTACTGCAATTTACCAATCTACCCCCATCAGCTATAACCAATTCCCCTAATCAATTCCAACTAAAATATAGCAAATATAACCAATTTCTAAACAAATTCTAGCAACAAATCACATGAACATAGATTGAACAACATCAAATTAATGGGAATAAGTTAACCATATTGGGAACCAATCCTGGTTAACTTAGACAAAAAATGAACGAGCAAAGAGACAACAATATTAACAACAAAGATACATGATTCAAACTAAATCAAAAATTAAAAACTCAAAACATAAACTCACATTAAATCAATGGATTAAAAACGAACTTCAAACAAAAATGAATTAAATCTATCTTAAACAACAAACATGACGGATTCAAATGATTTAACTAACACTCTTCTATACTAAATCCTTTTAAAATTAACAGAACAAACTAAAGACATAATTAATTGAACTTCAACTTAAATCTAAAAACATTATAATTACTAACACTTTCTGCCTAAAAATAATCAGGAAAAAAAATGAAACAAACCAAAGAAAAATAAGAAAAACGATAAACACGAATTGGTTAAAACGACTAACCGGATCGGAACCACGAACAACGACTGACCAACAACGAACTCGAACGGACCTCACCCTGGACAGAACTTTTGGGCGATTTTGGAGCGTTTTCAGTTGGGCTTCAGCGTGTGTGTTTGTGTGTGTTTTCTGGTCAGTTATGGTGATGAGGGGGAAAGGGCAGTCGTTTTGGACATGAGGGTGGCGACTGGGTGAGCTGAAGAATGGCGAGACAGCAGCTGCGTTTGCTGGGGTCGCTGGTTGCTGCTGTCGAACGACGAGACCACAGCTGGGGGTGGTCGTTTGACAATGGACGCTGGTGTCGACTGAAGAAGATGAAGCAGCGGACGACGACGAAGACGCAACAGCAGCAACAGAAACGAGCTCAATGGAGGAGAAAAATGGCGGTGGAGAAGAAGACGCAGCAGCAGCCATGGGTGTCGAGCTCAAACTCGAGCTTGACGAAGAAGATGAAGCAGTGGTAGCGGGGTCTGTTTGGACGTAGCAGAAGCAACAATGGTGAAGCAACCATGGACGTTGGTTGTTTTCTGCCATGGATGTCGAGACGGAGCTCGAAAGTGGTTGTTGCCATGGATGTCGATATGGTTTCGACGAGGACGGAGGCTGGGCGAGATGGAGCTCGAAGGTGTGTGCGTGTGTGTGTGTGTATCGACCTGGGGGGAAAGGGCACTTGGGTTTTTTGGGGTGTTTGGGATGGTGAAGGAGAAGAGAGAAAGAGAGGGGCGGATGGGATTTTAGGGTTTGGTTTTTTTGTTTTGTTTTTGTTTTATTTTTGGGAAAAAATGAAAAATGAAGAGGGGTTATGGGGAGGACCGGGTCGACCCGTGTTGAGATGGACCGGGTCATGGGGATGGTTGGATATTTTTTGGGCCTGTGGCTTGAATTTGAAGAAGAGCCCAATTCCGATTTTCTTTATATTTTTTGCTCTCTTTTCTTCTTTTATTTTTCTAAAACTAAATTCTAAAAATCCTTAAATTATCATATAGAACTAAATTAATTTATAAAAGCGCAAATTAACTCCCAATAACAATTAACACACAATTAAGTAATAATTAAGCATAAAATTGTACAATTGGACATTAAATGCTAAAAATGCAAAAGATGCCTATTTTTGTAAAACAAACTTAATTACTAACAATTGTAAACTTAAATCCTAAACGCAAATGCGACGTATTTTTTATATTTTTTTATTAATTTATAAAATAAACATGCGCGGACAAATGCAAACCATACAAGAAAAATAACACAAAAATTCTCAAAATTGCACACCAAGGAAAATCGTTTTATTTTGAATTTTTTGGGAGTAATTCTTTCATAGGGCAAAAATCACGTGCTTACATCTGCCCCTCTTTGCCCGAAGACATGAAGGGTTTTCGTGCAAAGATAAAGTGAGTGATTTTTTGCCCATCCGAGTACTCCGTGTGAAGCATTTTTCTTTTGAAAAAGATTTAACCGGACCTTTGCTTCAAAGGTTTCCTACATATCCATGGCTAAAGGGGAATCAGGTTAATGTAGTTCGGGAAGTTTTGGTAGCTGAGACTACCATAGGACTGCAATGTTACTGTTGTTGCATGCTGTTATCACTGCTTACCGATCTCCTTGTTACACCGTGCTTAAAAGAAAACAAGAAGCTAGGCTAGACTACGGATCATAAGATCTCATCTATCTTCAACTTGTTCTTGTTGCCTTGCTTTCTTGTCGGCTTGTGTTTCTTCCGGTGCTTTTCTTCCGTGAATTTGGGGATGACACTGCCCTTTTGCTTTTCTGAATACCAGTTTTCATCATTTTGTTCAGTCCGTTGGGGATATGGCTTCCTTCATTAAGCTTTTCGGTGGTTCCTCTGGGGATACGGCTTTCTTCATCAGATTTGTTATGCTGAGCATAATTTAATGTTCACAGGCCGCTTCTTTCAAGACGCGTCTTCTCTTCCTTTTGAATCATGCGCTTAAATTTGTGCTGGGACCTCTTGTTGCAACCTTCTGCTTTCCGGTGCTGGGGATTTTTATTGTTTCCTGCTGGGGATTCCTGTTGTAACCTTCTGCCTTCCGGTGGGTTACTGATTTCAAGATCTGAAGTATAAGACTGAAAAGTATTCCTCTCGTTATACATGTGGGCACCTGAATGCAAAAAAATGAAATGTATTCACTCGTTATACTGGTGGGCGACCTAGGACATGAAATGAAAAAAAAAATGTATGCCCGCATTATACTAGTGGGTGACCTAGGACATGAAATGAAAAAACAGAAATGTATGCCCGCATTATACTGGTGGGCGACCTAGAACATGAAATGTAAAGACTAGAAAGTATTCCTCTCGTTATACAGGTGGGAGCCTGACTTTAACAACAACTTTGAAAATAAAATGTCATTCCTTTCTTTAGGTTGGCGAGATTTAAACAACTTTAAAAATAAAACGCCTTTTCTCTCTTCAGGCGGGCTCCTGACCTCAACAAACAACTTTGAAAATAAAATGCCATTCCTTTCTTTAGGTTGGCGAGATTTAAACAACTTTAAAAATAAAACGCATTTCCTCTCTTCAGGCGGGCTCCTGATTTCAACAACGACTTTGAAAATAAATCGTCATTCCTTTCTTCGGGCGGGCGAAATTTCAACAACTTCGAAAATTAATCGCCATTCCATTCTTCAGGCGGGCTCCTGACCTTAAAAACAACTTTGAAAATAAATTGCCATTCCGTTCTTCAGGGGGGCTCCTGACCTCAATAACAACTTCGAAAATAAATCGCCATTCTGTTCTTCAGGGGGGCTCCTGACCTCGACAACAACTGAACATTGATAATCTTAAGAAAACTAAAAAAAATGACTCCCTTTTTTTCAAATTCAAACTTCTTCTTTTTTCAAATTATCCTAGGAGAAAATTCATCAGACTAGATTTTGATCCTAGGAGAAGATTTTGTTATATTATCTTGGGAGAAAAATTCCATCGGACCAAGATTTTGACTCTAGGAGATAAATCGTCAAACTAGGTCCATTTTGTTGTGATCTTAGGAGAAAGATTTATCGGACTAAGATTTGATATCTTAGGAGAAAATTTCATCGGACTTAAATTTCTATCTTAGGAGAAAAATTCATCGGACTAAGATTTGATATCTTAGGAGAAAAATTTCATCGGACTAAAATTTCTATCTTAGGAGAAAAATTCATCGGACTAAGATTTGATATCTTAGGAGAAAAATTCATCGGACTAAGATTTGATATCTTAGGAGAAATATTCATCGGACTAAGATTTGATGTCTTAGGAGAAAATTTCATCGGACTAAAATTTCTATCTTACGAGAAAAATTCATCGGACTAAGATTTGATATCTTAGGATAAAATTTCATCGGACTAAGTTTTCTATCTTAGGAGAAAAATTCATCGGACTAAGATTTTGTTATATTATCTTGGGAGAAAAATTCCATCGGACCAAGATTTTGACTCTAGGAGATAAATCGTCAAACTAGGTCCATTTTGTTGTGATCTTAGGAGAAAGATTCATCGACTAAGATTTGATATCTTAGGAGAAAATTTCATCGGACTAAAATTTCTATCTTAGGAGAAAAATTCATCGGACTAAGATTTGATATCTTAGGAGAAAATTTCATCGGACTAAGATTTGATATCTTATCTTGGGAGAAAAAAAATTCCATCGGACCAAGATTGTGACTCTAGGAGATAAATCGTCAAACTAGGTCCATTTTGTTGTGATCTTAGGAGAAAGATTCATCGGACTAAGTTTTCTATCTTAGGAGAAAAATTCATCGGACTAAGATTTGATATCTTAGGAGAAAATTTCATCGGACTAAGATTGTATCGGGAGGGAAATTCATCAGATTAGGACTTTTTATCCTAGGAGGAAAATGTAAAGATCAATGATTTGAGAAACTTACCTTTGTAATTTCTTCTTTTCTTTTCTTTTTCCTTTGCGCTGCTTTGTTCCTGTTTCAACTCTCAAGCAAAGAAAAATTTGTCAGTTTTAAAATGGTGCCCGATTTGTGGCCTTGCTGGGGATGGCTTCCTCCTTTAAAAGCTGGTGTTGTCTTCCCACGAGACTGCTGGGGATAATGATGTTGGGGAATTACTTACTTGCTTGTTGGGGATAATACCACTGGGGGAGTCTCCTTTCTTCCCCTCCTTTATTTTTTCTCAACACTGTTGGGGATAAAAGTGTTATCTTCTTGGGATAACGTTGTTGAGGATAACGCTGTTGGGGAATTTTATCCCTTCAAATCGATGTTTCATTCTTCTGAAAGCTGCTGGGGATGATAATGGCTTTTGCTTTTTCTAAACACCAGTTTCATCTCTTTGGTTCTGTCCGCTGGGGATACAACTCCTTTTATTAAAACTCGTTATTTTCTTTCTTTCAACACTGCTGGGGATAACACCGGTTCAAAACCCACTTCCCTTAAGACTGGTGTTATCTTTCTTCCTCCCCATGTGGATACCTGACTTCCAGAAAATTTTCAAAATGAAAAGAAAATTTTCTGCCCCAGTTTGATAATCTTCTTTATGGCATGCCTTTCCGCCATCAATGTCATTTCCTTTAAGATTCGACTGTGGTGGTTGGTTGTGATACTCCTACTGGGATGGCTTTTCCCTTTCTCCTTCCCTACTCTGTGTTCCAAAAAACTTGCTGGGGATGATATTATTTGCTGGGGTGATCCCTTTCTGCTGGGGATATCCCTCTTCTTTTGTGGCACAACTCAGAAACTGGCATTTCCCTAACCTTTTAGTCTCATATGAATTTCCCAAATCATGTTCATTGCTCTCCTTGATTAGTCCACGGGACTTGGCCTTGAGGTTTATAACCTTTGATTTCGGCAAGGGTATCCCTCTTGACACTCGTCAATCCTTTTGTCAATTCCCTTTTGCTGGGGATATCTTTCTTGACACTGGCCCCGCGCTTGTTTCTTGTTGACTATACCACTTGGATGTACTAGTCAGATCTCATCTTGCATAATTGGAAAGCTGATGGCATATTTTGAAGTCATTTCTCACTTGTTCTGACCAAACAGACTCTACTGGGGAATTTTCTATGAAAGGAGAAAGATAAAAAGGAACAGAATAAAAGACAAAGGAAAAAGATGACTTTTTAACAAAAGAAACTATAAATAAAAAGCTATCAAACACAGATACTGACTCTAATGGTCATGACATGCATATGTGGCCTATCCTCCGCCGTCAATCGTCTTTCAAGATCTTCATTTGGCGATTCCCCATCTGATTCTCAATCTTATTCGACTTGTAGTGCCCGAAGGGTTTTCATTATCAAGTCTCTCTCATTTTGGTTTTTCTCTCAATTTTCATCGCCTTATGGTATCCGTGAAGATTTTCACCGATAAGACTCTCTCATTTGTATCATTTTCCAGCTGAGGATTTGGAGTGTTGCCGATATGACTCTCTCTGCTGGGGATTCTTTTCGGCTATCAATTCATTTCCAATCCATGATCCTTTTCTCTGTTGGGATTCGGGTGCTATCCCTGACTTCCGTTTGTATGACTTGGCATCTTTCGAAGATTGGTCAAAAGGTCTTTCTTCGGACCGTAATGTGGGGTTTTGGATAGGCTAGAAAGAAAGGGTATTAAAGGCTCAAAAACAAATCAATTTGGGGTTCAAAATTACAACCTTCTGAACCATATTTGTTTACAACAAACGCAACCTTTGCCCCAGTTTCTTGCTTGGGGATTTTTTAATTTATATTTTTTTTATATACTATGTTACATTATGCACACTATGCACCCTATGACCGAGCCGTGAGGCGCCTACGTATCCTCTTTGAGGAATCAGGTCAAACGTAGTTCCCAATTCCTTTGTTTTCTTCTGACTTTCTTTTGTTTTTGTTATCATTTTTTCTTTTCTTTTCATTTTTTTTTGTTTTTGTTGCTTTCTTTTCTCTTTTTTTTTCTTCCACGTTTGTGTTTCTAACCTTTGCTACTGATTCCGAACGAGGGGTATGAAAGAAAATAAATAAGGCTCAAAAGGGGTAACGAAGGATAAAGTGTTTAGGTAGCAGAACAAAATGCCTTCGTCATTCCAGTCTTCAAAACATGCCAAGTGCAAACAACACAATTAAACATCGCAACATTAAATATCCACGAATTCACCTTTTTATTTGTCATTTTTAAAACAACGCTGGGCAATACTCTCACTTTCATCACCACGAACGGCCCCCTTGTCAATATGGCCAATTTGCTTTTACGATTTTCTTTATGTTTTACCTCACCCCAGTTTCACACGGTTCGGGCTTCAAATGATCTCAAACTGTTCTTATTTTCAAAGGGGTCCCGATCATCCCCAAATGGCTTTACGATCAACTTTTAAGATTAGGCCTATACTGTGCGTGCATGTCATGTCACTAGAATCGGCGTTGAACAAAAGAAAAACAAAAGGGTAAAGAAAACTAAACAAAGAAGATGACTGGAGATAATAAAAGACCGGAATTTGCATTTAGACAAATGGTAGAACTGTTTAAACAACAAAATAAACAGTTACAACCCTAAAATCTAAACCAGATAACACCACATTAGGTACTAGACAAATAAAAGGATAAGGGGGTTTGACCACAAGACAATATCCGGATTACAACCCTGAAATAATCCGGACGACAGAAATGACAACAAAATAAAACACCAAAACTCCTCTCTGTCTGACCAGGAGATGGAGCTCCTTTCCAATTGCCAAACACGGCGTTTTAGCCATTGAGTTCTGCATCATCATTGCCAAGACCATTACCAACTTCAATATCATTATCATCAGTTAGCAGTTTCCCGGGATGACTCTCAAACTCCATGTCACCAGGCATCCTCCCCACAAAGTGTGCATCATGATGTGCAGGTAAAGGATTATGCGCGATATTCTGGGTGTCACTATCTTGGATCACAATCAGATTTTTCTGGATCATCCTTTCTATTTCTCTTTTCAAATCTCAACAACTTTCAATATTGTGCCCCTGGGCATTGGAATGGTATTCACACCTTTTAGAAGGGTCAAAGCTTCTTGCACGTGGATCCACATGATTTGGAGGAATAGATGCAATCATGTCGTGATGCTTTAACCTCTCAAATAAGCTTTCATAGGACTCTCCTATTGGTGTAAAATTATCTTTCAACCTTCGTTCCCCTTTATACCTCTGGCTTGGATGTGGGTTATAGGGCACCTGAAAGTTATGTGGAGGCTTCTGGAGATTTTGTGACGCTCGTGCTCGCCTTCTGGGGTGTTTTGGTGGCCGGGCAACATACTGAGGTGGAACAATAGAGTGTTGTGGGTTCTGAGGGGGATAATATTGTTCAGGGGATTCATAGAAAACTTGAGGAGGCTGCTCATACCTTCGAGATGTTCTCCTGGGACCTCTTCTTGACCCTGATGTCATCATGATTTCTTCAATCTTCTCATTTGTGTCACAAAAATTATTAGACTCAACCCGGACAACGTGAGTTGCAGCTTTAAAAACTACTTGACTTATAAATTTTCTTGTCTTAAGACCATTCTCTATCATTTCTCCCATTTTGATTGCTTCCGAGAAGGATTTTCCAACTGCGAACATCATGTTCTGAAAGTAATCTGGCTCTTGCGCTTGAAGGAAGACAGTTATTAGCTTGTGGTCATCCATGGGTGGCTTAACTCGAGCTGCTTGCTCTCTCCATTTAATGACATATTCCTTAAAACTTTCACTTGGTTTCTTCTTCAGGTTTGAAAGGAAAATGCGGTCTGGGGCAATGTCGATGCTGTATTGGAACTGTTTGACAAAGGCTTGTGCCATGTCTTCCCAGACATACCAGCGAGACGTGTCTTGATCCATAAACCATCGGAAGCTACTCCCGTAAGGCTTTCCACAAATAAGCCATCAACAATTCTTCATTTCTTCTCGCACCTCTCAGTTGATTGCAATACCTTTTCAGGTGGGCAATGGGATCTCCATGTCCATCGTACTTTTCAAATTTGGGAGTCTTGAAACCAGGCGGCAAGTGGACATCGGGGAACATACATAGATCTTTGAAGGCAACACTCTTTTGACCAGACAACCTTTGCCTGTTTTTCAACCATTGTTCTAAGCTTTTCACTCTTTGGGTCATTTTTTCTTGTACCATCTTTCGGGCAGGCTCTTCAATCTTTGCAGGAAGATCAAACGAGTACGAGTGGTACTGCTCTTGTTGTGTCGCAAATTGTGACCCATGACGAGGCTGTCCTTGTCCACTGGCCCATGCTTGACACACTTCGGTCATTTGCTGTTTCAGTATTCTATTTTTCTCCGGCACAGTAGACTCTTGTTGAACCCTCTGACCCTGAGTCTCTTGAGCATTTGTAACAACTTCGATGTCAGTTATCATTTTCCTTGGATCTTGTGTTTCCATCTTACCACAAACCGACCAACTCAACTTTCTTCATAATTCAAAACAAAACATGTTAGAATGGACTCAGACGGTTCTTATTACTAACAACATCTTTTTCTTTTTTTCGATTTTTTTTTTCCAATTTTTTTTCATTTTTTTGTTGTGGTCGAATCTTATGGAGATTGCCTACGTATCATGACCCCGCATGAATCAGACCTTGCGTAGTTCGGCCACATAAAAGATAAACAATAATAAACATTTTTTTTTCAATTTTCATATTAAAACAAACTGGGCTTCAAAGGTTTGAAGATGACCTACAAACTCGAAAATCAAACAACCCACATATTCTAATCAAAAGATTTACAAACTCCAAAAACAAATGGCCAGCTTCCTTTCTCCATTTGACAAATGCAACCGAACGGTTATTTTTTGCAAATGTGGCCCCTTCCAAATTTCACATGAATTTTGAGGCCGGGGAGGATTATTTTATGACACTTTACAAACTTGTCCGTTCTTTTACGAAAATAGTCTTTCGACAATTGAAAGATACTCTAATGCTATTTCGGCAAGAACAGTTTAAGACACTGCCAAAGTTGGCTTGGCTTATTTTGACCAAAAGCGCACACGGTATTCACCTGACCGCCGACTCTTTATTTTTATTTTCAAATTACAATAGAACCTGGTGTTGCAAACACGGCCCTTCAGCGCCTCGGGGACGAAGATTTTTAAGGCTGTGTGGGTCAACTGGACCAAATCTAAAACAATGACCCAAAGGTGGTTGTTTATGCAAAGCCAGCCCTCCGGCGTCCCTTTCGGGAACATTCGGCTATTTTTGACAAAAACAGCATCACCCGACTTATTTATGACTCTTTTTATCGTTTTTCAAAATAGAAAACTCAATATTGCAAACACGACCTTTCAACGCCTCGGGGACGAAGATTTTTAAGGCTGTGTGAGCCAACTGGACCAAAATTCTAAAAAAAATGACCCAAGGTGGCTGTTTATACAAAGTCAGCCTTCCGGCGTCCCTTTCGGGAACATTCGGCTATTTTTGACGAAAACCGCATCACTCGAATTATTTATGACAAAATTAAAATTTTGACATGTTTTTTGTTTATTTATTTGTTTTTGGCTATTTTAGGAAAAAGGGAAGGTTGGAGCCGATGAGGGTTGCCTACGTATCTCACATCCGGTGAGAATCAAACCCGCGTAGTTCGGGAGATTAACTGAACAGGATTTTTTTTTTCATTTTCGGCAGCAAATAACAAAACCACTTTCAAAGCACGACTCTTTTCATTTTTATTTTTCATGGGAAGACAAACTATTTTCCTTTATTTTTTTTTTGAAAGACAAGACAGAACAACGACTCCTTTTTTTCTATTTTTCCTTTACTTTTAATAAAACAAACTAATAAGACACATTTTTTTTTTCATTTTCTCAAAATTTCGGCAGAGTTTTGACAGTATTTGGGCATTGGGTTTTTTTCAAAAATAAACAATTAATTCCCTAATCGCTATTTTTTTTTTCAATTTCACAATATTCCTGATATTCAAAAGCCGGTCAGCATGCAAGTCTGAAACAAGTAAATGCATAAAGCAAACAGGATGTAGCAGGATGGTCTTTTCATTTCAGGTTGCTACTCCTAGACGGACTCAACCCTTGTGTTGAGTCCCCTAAGTCAAATGCACATGATGCAAATAAGCGTTCCTACTAGGGATCCGGCATGAGGCTTTGTTATACTAAGTTTTAAAACCTAGGTGTTTGTTCTAAACCTGGCTTACCCGAGTGGACAACTCGAGCCGAGGATGGGAGCTGTGTACCGGTAACCAAAGGGCCATCCGGTTTTGCAACTCCTCCGAATCCTCGTTCTATTTTGGTATATGACACTAACAGAAAGAAGTCACGACCAGCGTGCACTCCTCAAGAGAGAGAAGAGAGGGGTTTCGGCACAGTTTATATATACAGTCCAAGTAATATCAAAGCGGTAAGAGCAACATTTTGCACATTTTAGGCTAAAACATGTAATAAAATAAGATAATAAATAAAGCCAAATAATAACAATTATTCTAAACTCGAATTCTTAACCCTGAACCAGTGGTTCTGGGTATTTGTCCCCAGCAGAGTCGCCAGAGCTGTCACACCTCCTTTTTTTGCCCCCGCGAGGGGTGAAGGAGTTTTTCCAATTAAAGAACAATCGAAACGGGATTTATTTGTTTATTTCAGAGTCGCCACTTGGGAGATTTAGGGTGTCCCAAGTCACCAATTTAATCCCGAATCGAGGAAAAGAATGACTCTATATTACAGTCCGCGAACCAGAAATCCGGATAAGGAGTTCTGTTAACCCGGGAGAAGGTGTTAGGCATTCCCGAGTTCCGTGGTTCTAGCACGGTCGCTCAACTGTCATATTCAGCTTGTTTATCTGATTTAATACATGTTGAACCTATGTGCGAATTTTAACTTTTAACCGCTTTTATCATTTACTATTACTTTTATCAAGAATTGCAACATCGTGGAAACACATCACGAACCACGTCACATCAATGCACCCGTGGTTGTTGGCACATTTCAACTCTGTTGAGATTTGGATTTGGGTCACATAAATGTGCACCCGAGTTTAAGAAGATAACATTATTAAATACGCGCCTAAAGCGACTAGCGTATCATTATTTTGGGTAGGGCCGTAAAATTTGCTAAACGGCCTGTCCCGGAATCTAAGTACTCGAAATAACTATACGTTGAGGGCCCCGCACTTTGGGTATTCTTGTTTGTCGAGGCTCGTCTCATTCGTTATTTATTATTATTATTATTATTATTATTATTATTATTATTATTATTGGGGGAATTTGCAACGTTGTGAAAACGCATCTCAAGTCACGTCACAATCAATGTACCCGTGATTAAAGACACATTTCGACTCCGTTGAGATTTGGATTTGGGTCACATAAATGTGCACCCGAGTTTAAGAAAGTAATTTAATTAAATCGCGCCTAAAGAGTCTAACGCGTTATTTATCTTTGGGGAGGGCAGCGAAATTCACTAAACGGTCCATCCCAAATTCTAAGTATTTATTATGACCAATTATTGAGGGCCCCGCAATTTGCATTTTTATTTGGCGAGGCTCGTCTCACTATTTTTTTTATTTTTATTTTTTAAAAAAAGAAAGGATAATCTTAGAATGACTACATTTTCTGTTTTTCGTTTTCTCTAAAATAAATGAAGAAAAGGTCCTACTTTATTTACATACTTTCGAGTTATTATAGTTAAGTTTTGAAAGTGAGTCGTTTAAAGAGTTTACATGGCAACGCATAGAATTTTCTACATGCAGACAGTAAAAGAAAGAAAAGACTACATTAAACTACAACTTCAAATCTTTCTCATTTTTGCATTCATGCTTCGAGTGGCTTACAAGATGAACCAGTGTATCAGTTTGTGTACCTGGTATTTGGAAAGCAAGGAAAGAAGATGAAGATCAGTAGAAGTAGCAGTAGTGTAAATACACAACAACAACAACAGCAACCCCACAACAGCAATTCGAACCAGATTCAAGGCCCAGAAAACTTTGAAAAAAACAGAACAACTCAATAGAACAAACTCAAAAGTATGTAAACAAACTAAACAGCAACAACCCGCGCGTGTACTAAACCCGAAACTAAACTCGTTTCTCGCTTTGTTTTTGTTTTCTCTTTTTAAACTCTCCAACACTCTCTTAGGATTTTCAGAATGTCTTCCTCTCTCTAAGTAAGTCTTTCAAGTTCAAGTCTAAGTCCTTCAAGTCCCAATCCTTTAAAGTATGTCAAATGACTCTATTTATAACAAGACGCTTGTCTTGAACCACTAACCCGAAATATTCCCCTAATTGTATGCTTTGTCCCCACTACTTAATGTTTTCTTTATTTTAAACCCTTGTCCCCCATGCTCACATGTTTTGTCGCCCACTACATTAAACAAATATATCAACCCCATCCCATTATATCTTGTCCCCCATGCTTAACTTAAACAATTACATTATTCCCACCCCACTACATTATGTCTTGTCCCCCATTATATTAAACAATTATATCACCTCCCCACTAATTTATGTCTTGTCCCCCACAATGTATTATTTTAATAGTGTTAATTCCTAGTGGACAGAACACTTAGATTAAATAATTGTTCAAATGTTTAATTTCAAAAATACCCCTCGGACCTTACTAAAATTACCATTTTACCCCTGAACGTATTGCAATTTACCAATCTACCCCCATCATCTATAACCAATTCCCCTAATCAATTCCAACCAAAATATAGCAAATATAACCAATTTCTAAACAAATTCGAGCAACAAATCACATGAACACAGATTGAACAACATCAAATTAATGGGAATAAGTTAACCATATTGGGAACCAATCATGGTTAACTTAGACAAAAAATGAACGAGCAAAGAGACAACAATATTAACAACAAAGATACATGATTCAAACTAAATCAAAAATTAAAAACTCAAAACATAAACTCACATTAAATCACTGGATTAAAAACGAACTTCAAACAAAAATGAATTAAATCTATCTTAAACAACAAACATGACGGATTCAAATGATTTAACTAACACTCTTCTATACTAAATCCTATTAAAATTAACAGAACAAACTAAAGACATAATTAATTGAAATTCAACTTAAATCTAAAAACATTATAATTACTAACACTTTCTGCCTAAAAATAAACAGGAAAAAAAATGAAACAAAATGAAGAAAAATAAGAAAAATGATAAACACGAATTGGTTAAAACGACTAACCGGATCGGAACCGCGAACAACGACGAACTCGAACGGACCTCGCCCCGCACAGAACTTCTGGGCGATTTTGGAGCGTTTTCAGTTGGGCTTCAGCGTGTGTGTTTGTGTGTGTTTTCTAGTCAGTTATGGTGATGAGGGGGAAAGGGCAGTCGTTTTGGACGTGAGGGTGGCGACTGGGTGAGCTGAAGAATGGCGAGACAGCAGCTGCGTTTGCTGGGGTCGCTGGTTGCTGCTGTCAAACGACGAGACCACATCTGGGGGTGGTCGTTTGACGATGGACGCTGGTGTCGACTGAAGAAGATGAAGCAGCGGACGACGACGAAGATGCAGCAGCAGCAACAGAAACGAGCTCAATGGAGGAGAAAAATGGCGGTGGAGAAGAAGACGCAGCAACAGCCATGGGTGTCGAGCTCAAACTCGAGCTTGACGAAGAAGATGAAGCAGTGGCAGCGGGGTCTGTTTGGACGTAGCAGAAGCAACAATGGTGAAACAACCATGGACGTTGGTTGTTTTCTGCCATGCATGTCGAGACGGAGCTCGAAGGTGGTGGTTGCCATGGATATCGATATGGTTTCGATGAGGACGGAGGCTGGGCGAGATGGAGCTCGAAGGTGTGTGCGTGTGTGTGTGTGTATCGACCTGGGGGAAAGGGCAGCAGCAATGGCTGCTTGGGTTTTTTGGGGTGTTTGGGATGGTGAAAGAGAAGAGAGAAAGAGAGGGGGCGGATGGGATTTTAGGGTTTGGTTTTTTTGTTTTGTTTTTGTTTTGTTTTTGGGAAAAAATGAAAAATGAAGAGGGGTTATGGGGCGGACCGGGTCGACCCGTGTTGAGATGGACCGGGTCATGGGGATGGTTGGATATTTTTTGGGCTTGTGGCTTGAATTTGAAGAAGAGCCCAATTCTGATTTTCTTTATATTTTTTGCTCTCTTTTCTTCTTTTATTTTTCTAAAACTAAATTCTAAAAATCCTTAAATTATCATATAGAACTAAATTAATTTATAAAAGCGCAAATTAACTCCCAATAATAATTAACACACAATTAAGTAATAATTAAGCATAAAATTGTACAATTGGACATTAAATGCTAAAAATGCAAAAGATGCCTATTTTGTAAAACAAACTTAATTACTAACAATTGTAAACTTAAATCCTAAACGCAAAAGCGACGTATTTTTTATATTTTTTTATTAATTTATAAAATAAACATGCGCGGACAAATGCAAACCATACAAGAAAAATAACACAAAAATTCTCAAAATTGCACACCAAGGAAAATCATTTTATTTTGAATTTTTTGGGAGTAATTCTTTCATATGGCAAAAATCACGTGCTTACAGGCGTATCTAAAAAACAAGCAAAGTATGATGACACATAAGAATAAGTGGAACCGGGATCAAATAATACAGAGGCATCTCTGTGGCAGACTGAGACAATACATTTGATCACAACATCTGAATCAATAGCATCGGGTCAGGTTGGAAGTGCATAGAAACGGGCCTGACCGCCCTCTGATCGACCTCGCCCTCTAAGGCGACCCCTAGCTAACTGACCTCCACCCCTAGCTGGCTAGGTGGGTGGTGGTGAAGTAACCGACGCTGAAGTAGATGGTTGACTCCTCTGTTGCGATGAACCCCCAAGATGACGAGGACACTACCTCCACATATGACCCAACTCTCCATACTCATAGCAACTCCCGGGTGCTGGAGACGGGGACTGAAGGGAACCCCTAGCACCGGAATGACTAGCAGATGCACCTGGCATAGAAGAGACCTGAACTAATGGAGCATGAGATGAACTCTGGACTGGAAGGGCACTAAGTGATGACTGACCCTGATGATAACTGTGAGAAACATGACCCAATGACGCCCCACGATAACCTGGGCGAGCTGACTGAGCATGTTTGAATGGACGGCCTCTGCCGTGCTGAAACTGACCTCTCGAAGGAGCACCACCATAACTACCCAGATCCCCGAGGCCTCTTAGCCTCCCTCTCATCTCACTCCTGGTGATGAACTAACTCAATCTCGCGAGCGATGTCAACAACCTCATCAAAAGTAGCACCAGATACCATCTCCCTGGTCATGATAATACGAAGCTGATAAGTGAGGCCATCAACGAACCTCCTGATCCTCTCTCTATCTATCGGGACCAACCAAACAGCATGACGAGCTAACTCTGAGAACCTCATCTCATACTACATCACAGTCAAATCTCCCTGATGCAACCACTTGAACTGTATGCGCATCTCCTTTCTACGAGACTGCGGCACATACTTCTCCAAAAAGAGAATGGAGAACTGCTGCCAGGTAAGGGGTGCTGCACCAATAGGCCTACGCCTCTCATAAGCCTCCCACCAAGTGAAGGCAGCTCCAGAAAACTGAAAAATAGTGAAAGTGACCCTGTTGGTCTCCAGAATACCCGCTGTACGAAGAATCCTCTGACACTTGTGAAAAACTCGCCCTCTGCACCACTAAAAGTCGGAGGTTGAAGTCTACCAAACCTCTCCAACCTACGCTGCTTGTTCTCTAGCATGGAAGGAGCTACATAATCCTAAACAGATGCAACTGGCTGAGCTAGGTGTGCCCCCGGTGTTTGAAGTCCCTACATGACCTGCTCAGGTGTGCAAGCGGCGGGAGTCTGAGTGCCTCCCTCGACCTGAGAAGTAGTTACGGCTGTAGTAACTGAGACTGCCTGAGCTAGGCCAGTGCATACTAATAGAATCTGAGCCAGGGCCTCCTGAAGAGCCAAAATCACAATGGGCACAACTGGTACTGCTGGAGCATCCACAACTGGGACCTGATCCTGAACTGGGGCAGCTGGTGGATCTACAGGTGTTGCCCTAACTGCTTTGCAGGCTACACCCTTGCCCCTATCGCGACCTCGACCGCGTCCTCAGCCTCTAGTAGCCACAGTTGGTTGTACTGGTGGTCATCCATCCTGACCGGTCGCTCGTGTTCTCACTATCTAGTGAGAGAATATAATAACAGAAGTTTAGTACTCGGATCAACAAATTCGCACGACAAGAATTTCAAGAATATGAAGTTTTTCCTAAAGGTTCTGCAGCCTCTCGAGGATAAATATAGATGTCTCAGTACCGATCCGCGAGACTCTACTAAACCTACTCATGACTTGTGACACCTATGTAACCTAGGCTCTGATACCAACTTGTCACGACCCTAAACCCGGCCGGTCATGATGGCGCCTATCGTGAAACAAGGCCAGGTGACACAAACCCCCAATATTAATTAGCAGTTATTTAGTTCATAATTAAACCATTAATAGGTTATAAATTCCGAGATAAAGTTAAATAAAACAATTTGTGGAAACAACACAGCCCGACATCGGGGTGTCACCAGTCATACGCATCTAACATCTGTCTAAGAGTAGGAAAAGACTAAATAGTCTACTACAAATCCAGTACAAATGAAAATAAGGATAGGAAGGAGAAACACAGGGCTGCGAACGCCGAGCAACTACCCAGTGGACTCCGAACAATCTGCTGGAAGCTATCAACCCTCGCTAGCAGGACCCGAAGCTCCTGAATCTACACACAGAGTGCAGGGAGTAATGTGAGTATGCCAATTCAGTGAGTAATAAAAGTAAAGGCAGTTGAGTCATAAGAAAGCACGTAAAATATAGCAAAATACTACAAGGAGGCAGTATAAAACCAATACAATGCAATAAAACAGTGAAAACATGTACAAAACACCTTAGTTCAGTAGAAACCTTCTTAAAACATCTTTTAGCAGTTAAACAAGTGAAAGAAAAGCAATGAGGAAAAATAGACACATAAAATTAGCCCCTCGGGCAAAAGACCAACAGAATCAGCCCCTCGGGCTATATCACATCACAAACTGGGTACCCGCGCTCACTGGGGGTATACTGACTCGGGGAGATACCCCTTACGGCCCAAGCGCAATATCAACCCATCTCATGCCATAATCAAACAGGCTCGTGGCCTCATATCAAGCCACCTTGTGGTGTACAACTCAGGCCCTCGGCCTCATAATCATAAATAAGCACAATATCGTTGTGGCGCGCAGCCCGATCCCATATTAACCTTACAACACGGGCCCTCAGCCCTACTCAGTCAGAAATCTCTAAAATCCACTCGGGCATAGTAAAATATGATGCTCAGCTCAAAATATCATTTAAGATGTCAAAATAGAGTAAACATGACTGAGTTATGAAAACAGTAGAATATGACATGACTGAGTGTAAGTATAAAGTCAAAACAGAGAGGAATTGTAGTAAAAATCCCCTAAGGGTTCAAAATAGTTGGCGCGAGGCCCAAATATTGCATTCAGCCCAAAACATGATGATACCAAACAGTTTTCGACCAAATACGCAATAAAATAGTCATTCGGGACGGACAAAGTCACAATCTGTAAAAGTGCACGACCCCACGCTCGTCATCTAGCATGTGCGTCACCTCAATATAGCACAACGATGTGCAATTCGGGGTTTCATACCCTCAGGACAATATTTACAATTATTACTCACCTCTATCCGATCCAAACTCTATCCCGCGATACCTTTGCCTCTCGAATCGGCTTCTGGATGCTCCAAATCTAACCAAAATCAGTGCAAAACTATCAAAATATGCAAAGGGAACAAAGCCCACTCGAAATAAATCAAATTATAACACGAATCCCGAAATTAACCAAACCCTACCCCCGGGCCCACGTCTCGGAATCTGATAAAAATTATATTAATAAACTCCTTATCCTCCCACGAGTTCATCCATATCAAAAGTTCCAAAATTCGACCACAAATGACCCCTCAAACCCTTGCTCAAAGGTCTCCAATCTCAAGCCCTAGTTTCCCAATTTTTAACCCTTAATTTCCATTAATTTCACGCCAAATCAGTGAATTAACACCATAGAAATGAGTTTAGGGTCCAAAAACCTTACCTCTATGAAATTCCCTTGAAGTCCCTCTTCAAATAGCTCCTTCAAGCTCAAACCCGAATGAAAATGATGAAGAATGACTCAAAAATCACGAAGGAAATATTTAATACTTTCTGACCCAGGTTTTTCGCACCTGCGGTCCATACACCGCATCTACAGTCCTGCTTCTGTGGTCCAAGACATCGCATCTGCGGTTTTTACTTATGCCCCCATTTCCGCATATGCGATGCAAAGCCCGCATCTGTGCTATCACATGTGCGCTTCCTTAACCGCTTCTGCGGTTCCAGCTAATACTCTCCTTGGCCGCTTCTGCGGCTTGCTTCCGCCCCAACTGCAGATGCGGTTATGACAGCAGTCCTAAAACTTCAGCTGCAACTCCCAACTCTTAACTTTCCGTCGACCATCCAAAATCATCCCGAGGCCCTCGGGACCTCAACCAAAAGCACAAACAAGTCATATACCACTATCCAAACTTATATCAATCTTCAAAACACCTCAAACAACATCGAATCAACCAAAACACATCGGATTCAAGCCTAAGGTTCCAAAAATCTTCTGAATTACGCTTTTGATCAAAAAGTCTATCAAACCATGTCCGAATGACCTAAAATTTTGTACAAACATCCCAAATGATACCACGGAGCTACTGCAACTTCCGGAATTCCATTCCGACCCCTATATCAAATCTCACCTATCCACCAGAAACGTCAAAATTCCAATTTCGACAATTCAAGTCTAAATCTACTACGGACCTCCAAAACATGTTCCGATCACACTCCTAAGTCCCAAATCATCTCCCGAAGCTATCCGAACCATCAGAATTCACATCTGAGCCCTTTTTCACACAAGTCCACATCAGGTTGACTTTTCCTAACTTAAGCTTACTCAAAATAGACTAAGTGTCTCAAACCTTACCAAACCATTCCGGATTCGAACCGACTAACCCGATACCACATAACATGGATAAACAAAGCATAAAGAAGTAGAATTGGGGGAAACGGAGCGGTAACTCATGAAATGACCGGCCGGGTCGTTGCACAGCCGCGATTGGACCGCGGATGGACCACGCACATTGACTCTTTCTGCCTGACGAGCGCGGTCACGGATGGCCCGCACACCTGTAGTTTAGTTCTACCTTTCATTTTTTCCTTCTTCTTTTGCACGCTCACCTCCAATTGGCCTTCGCTGCTCCATATTAACTCCAAAGTACTCCTTAATGTCCTCATAGCCCGTGATTGCTCCTACAGAGCATAAAGTTCTTGATTAGAGCAATTTGTTATCATTTAACATTTAATTATCAATAAGGTGCAGCTAATTTAGAGCGTCAATGGTCGCTAAACTACATAATTCTCGCCTACTATCACTTGGACATATAAATTTCTTTTTGGAATTGAAATCATTATTTACAATTGCAAACTACAAACTACTATGGACTTTAGCATATCTCCATAATATTCAGATTTTAAGTCAAAAGGACTTTAGTAGAAGGGAAGAGCCTGGAAATTTCCAAAAGACATTTCACAATGAATTTTACTGTGCATATCATCATTTTGAAAGTAAAAACATTAATAAAAGGAGAATGATAAGTCTTGTGACGGCTATCCACAATTAACATTAGATTTTGATTCATCTAAATGAAGAATACCCAAATTATAAAAATAACACACATGCCTTCAAAAAAAAAAAGGGACATATAAATAGCATGTCTAAGCCAAAAGTTTTGACCCACTTTAATTAATAGCAAATCTTACCCTTTTTTTTGGTGTAATTATTTAATATCAAAATTTACTGATCGGATAATTCAAATTTACTCCACGTAACACAGAGGGAAGCGCTCCCCATTAGAGACAATTGAGCAGTAAACTTGATTGAAAAATGATACAACATGTTACGGAGGTCAATCGAATTTGTGGTTCTTTACAAATTTGTTATTAATTTTATGACGCTACCTCTTTTTTACACATGAAAGATTTACTTTTACACGTAAGAAACATGTCTTTTACACATAAAAATTTAAAAAGATTATTTTGTTAAATTATAAATTGTAAAGATGCGTGATATACAAATAGTACCGAAAAAATAGTCATCTCCATCTAATTGTTGAAATTTTGATAGATATACTTTCACATACTTTTACTAAGGACAAAATCTTCCTTGACCTAATTTGATTAGTACGGAACAAATAAAAATAATCTTGAGATTAATTAATTTATTATTTAAGAAGAATTAACTTAAATAGCTGCATATCCAATTGTCTAAACTAAAAATAATCAACATATGATATATATGTATTAATGTATAAATGTAATAGGGGATTTACAGTCGTACATTATATTTGTGCTACCTTTTAACCTGTACCCCGTTTTTAAAAGTTATTGATTTGGTAGCCAACTGACAAAAAATTCGTAATAACATGACAATTACACCCCTGACAAAAGATATAAAACCTGCATCACGCATTAATCGCGTAATTTGCAACCTCATTCGTGAAAAAAGATATCCTCCTCTCCTCTCAGCAGCTTTATCAAAAAATCATAAACTTATCCAGATTCATCTTCAGAGTCACACTTGCATGAAGTTGTTTCACGTTGAATCTAAAACTTCATGCTAATCTAGTATGAAGTTGTTTCATGTTGAAACTAAAACTTCATGCTAATTTAGCATGAAGTTGTTTTACAATGAAGCTAAAATTTCATGCTAATGTATGTTGCAGTTATTTATCCTGCAGTCTACAGTTTTGTCATGAGTTTTATCCGAAACTTCAGTCTAAACATGCTATAGTTATTGAGGTCATTTGCTAAAACTTCAGACTAGATACACTTAAGTTTTTTAGTTCATTTGCTAAAACTTTAGACTAAACATGCTTAAGTTTTTTAGTTCATTTGCTAAAACTTCAGACTAAACATGCTTAAGTTTTTGTCTTGCAGTATGTAATTTTCTAATGAGTTTTTGCTAATGCATGTTGAAGTTATTTAGTTCATTTGCTAAAACTTCAGGCTACACATGCTGAAGTTATTTAGTTTATTTGCAAAAACATCAGACTAAACATACTTAAGTTTTTTAGTTCATTTGCTAAAACTTTAGACTAGACATGCTTAAGTTTTTGTCTTGCAGTATTGTTTACCTTGAAAATGATAATTACAATTAGATTTGATTTTGTGGTTCTAAAAATATGTGATTTATTTTTATGCTAGTTGTTAGGCAGTAGATGCTAAGTGTAAAACTGGAAAACAAGATAAAAACGCGAAAGCAGTATGTTTAAGCAAACCGAGTGGCTGAAAATCAAAGCCTCGAGCCAGGTTATATGGGGCCTCAAGGTCGAGCTAAGTACTAGGCTATGGACAGCCGATGAAGGGCTAACAGTTTTGAGAGCTTTGATGAAGGCTCTTTATGATCAATAATGAGCAATAAATGAAGAACAATTAATAGAACACAGTAAATGTAAGCAATAAATATAAAAAATAGAATCAAGGGAGAATGTGTTTAAGTTAGAGAGCAGAAAATATTTTTGTATTGAATGTTGTATATTGTGTTATTATAAAATGATATGGATCCCCTTTATATATGAGAGAGGATCCCAACATAGTACAAAATGCACTTATTACAAAGATATATGGCTGGTACAACCATTTAATTCCACGATGCGGGCTCGTACTAGCCTAATAGACTAGGTCAGCCTAAATCACGTGCCTTGGGAACTTCCCGCTTTTCCATCATAACTACCGATTTGCATTACCCCGAGGTCGAACGCTGAGAACCCTTCGGGGTTGAACCTCGAACCTGGGCTCGAGCCTTTTGAGACATGCCTACGAAGCGTCATAATGACTATAAAATCGGACCCTCTGATTTTTACTACATACAGATAGTCCCCACATTTCTTAGAATGAAAATAATAAGAAACTATGTTGAGTTCTTACCTATTCGATACTACCCTCGTGACGTCAGCCTATCAGAGTATTAAATGCCATGACTCAAAGACTGTGTAGGGGTCGTTGTCAACTCGATTATCGAGAATCCCATGAACCGCTATTGGTTCAACCTTTCCACTTCCCAAACGCTGCACGTGTGACTTCTATAAATACCTCAATTGTTTTGCCATTCATACTTTACAACACTTTCAAGATTTTATAGCTAAGTTCACCACCTTCTGCATTCTTCCCCCTTCTGCGCTTGCTTCTTCACTTTCCTTCCTAGAAACCCCTCTTTTTCATAGTCATGGCCAGAACATCTAAAACGGTACCTCAGAAAGAGGGCATCGCCTCCTCGTCACACCCGTCGAAGGGCAAACCAAAAGTACCCCCAACTGTCGAGCAATGTACCCCTGCCAAATTTGATACTATATCCAATTTTCCCGTTGAAAATCCCCCTAACACACCAGGCCAATGTGAGCACGTATCTCGGTATATCAACATAGTGACCGATATGAATAGAGTGAAGAAAGACTGCCGATGGGAGGAGGCATCGTTAGTAGAAATCCCCAATTTTGGGGAGAGCATAGTAGACCATGAAGTTGGCTTTCTCAGCTTGTATACATACCCATTTACTTTAGGCCCCACAGATTCTTCGGATCATTCTTCCTCGTTGATAGATCCGATGATTCTTGATTTCTTCCATGAGTACCGAGTGACGCTTGGTCAGATGTATCCTTCTTTCTGGAGGATAGTTCATATGCTCCGGTACTTTTCCAATCAAGTCGAGGGTATGACCTTCACCCTCAATCACTTGGTCAGATTATACAACCCTCGTCTCTTCTGAGGTTTGATCAAGCTTTATCCTCAATCCGCGAGGCCGTTCTTTTCGAGCATCGATGAGGACAAGGATCGGGGGTGGATGAGCCGATTTGTTTGAGTGAGGACCTCGGACATTATCCCGGTTAATAGGATGCCATTCCCGGAGGAGTGGAATATGAACCGTAAGTGCCCCTACCTCGAACATATTTTATTGCCTTTTCATCCCCTTCTGAAAAAAAGATCTTCTTTTGATTATGCAACCACCATTTGGTACCCTGGTGCGGTTCAAAACCTATTGGGATGGATCAGACAGTTGGATTCCACTTTCCCTTATCTCGATCGTTCTTGGTGTGACTTGGCCAAACCGCGGTAGCAAGACAAGAACCACGGTGTGCTCTTTACTGCTATCTTCACCATGTTTCCTTATAAATATATTTTATGGTGGTAAGTTTAATGTATCACGCTTCTGTAGGCCTCAAGATAGAGTGTTGATAAGACCGTCTCCTGATGGTGAGGAAGGGACCTCGAAGCCCGATAAGGGCAAGAAGAGGAAGAAAGAGGTGTCGGTTGTGTCA
Source organism: Nicotiana sylvestris (assembly GCF_000393655.2). Lineage (NCBI taxonomy): Eukaryota > Viridiplantae > Streptophyta > Magnoliopsida > Solanales > Solanaceae > Nicotiana > Nicotiana sylvestris. The sequence continues at coordinate 93,539,705 of NC_091067.1, forward strand.
CCCAAATCAGAGAAACCTAAAGTTCAAAGGCCTCGGACTGATGCCAAAGTCTCGACTTTGGTTGCTGTAGGGGAGGAGTTAAACAGGCTTCAGGCGAATTTGGCGGGAGTGCAATGAGAAAAGGCTGGCCTTGCTGAGAAGGTAACACGGTATTTATGAACTCGTTCATCATTCTTATAATTTGATGCTTACTGACTTATTTTTTCCTTTGCAGATCGGGCGAAAGGATGCCCTCATGGGGCAACTTCAAGAAGAGGTTGCTGCCAAGAATGTGGAGATCCTCGAGCTAAGGAGGCAAAATGAGGTCGTGACCTCGGAGAGAGCTCTTGCGGACAGAGTTGGCATCGATCCAGGGTCTTCTTCAAAGTGCTCAGAAGGATGCTGTAGTACTTTCTGAGGCCGAAGAAAATGCATCTTCATACATGAAATATGCCGCTACTACGAATGAACGAGCCCGAGAGATATCATAGAAGGCCGAGCAGAAGATAACTCGGGCCATCGCTTACACTCGTGCAAAGGCAAGGAGGCAGGCTTTCAAGGAAGCACACGCTAAAGGCGTTGATCTGTCAGCTGAGATTGAGGAAGCCCGACTCTTAGAGGAAGAATCGGCATTTTTGGCCACTTCGGACAAGGGTTCCGGAGATGATCCAGAGAGTAGTGATGGATGGTGAAGAATAGGCCTGTGTCGTCTTCTTTTTTTGTGTATAAATTTCTCGGGGGGGGGGGGGGGGGTTGTAAAGACACCCCTTGTAAATATATTTTTGGTAATGTAGGAAGTTTTTTCTGCTTCATGTCTTTGAATTTTATATTTCGGCGTTCACGAGGAGTTAGCCTTTGGATTTTGATGTTGGCTCTTCGGAGCCCACACTTGTAGTAATCGGGACCCTTGATATCGAGCACCATCTCGAGATTGGGTCGATAGTATTTAGAATTGATGCTTGTAATAACAAAAATCCACGGGGTCTTAACAACTCCCAAGCGGTTGTGTGACAGTATCATTTATGTGACACGGTTGCGGAGTGACCGGGGTGGTCCCACCTGTACACTTCCCCAAAAAATGGTACTGACATGGTCAGAATTAATTGGCCTTCAGGATAGGTGAACAGTCGTTGCTTGCTCTATATATGTATTTGCTTATTTCTTATCTGAGGACTCCGCTACTTTGAGTAATTATCCCTTTTATAGAGATCTTTTTTGTGCTAGTTCTCTTACCATTTCAAAAGCTTTCGCCCAAGCCTTTATCCTCCTTTTTCTTATTTTACCACAACCATGGCTGCTACGTCTAAATCTGTTCACCAAGGAGAGTAGAGTTCCGCCCCTTCGTGCTTGGTCGGTATACACCGCGGTGTCTGGTGAGCTAACTTCGAGGTGCATTGTCACGAGGAGGGACTTTGCGTTAGAGAGACCTCTCAATGTTCAGGGCCATCGGGAGCATGCATCGAGGTTTATCTCCTCAATAGGGGAGGAGCACCTCGAGGCAGTTAGAAAAGACTGTGGATGGGGAGAAAAGGTGGTACTGCAGGTACCTTCCCTCGAATAGAGCATCATGGCTCATGTCGAGTGGTTTTTGAATGCATATACATACCCCTTTATGTTAGGCCCTCTCGATAGAGTCGTGCTATAATTTTGTTGAAGATGTCGGGTTACCCTGACATAAGTTCACCCGGCATTTTAGAGGATAGTGCTGATGATAAGGTACTTTGCAAATAAAGCCGGGCTCGAGTTCACCCTCAACCATCTTATTAGAGTGTACCGACTGCATCATCGAGGCCTGATTACTCTGCGACATCGATCCACTCAGCCCTTTGTTGCCAGCAATGAAGAAAATGGGGACCGAAGGTGGATGAGTCGTTTCGTCTGAGTGCGAACTGTCGATATTATCCCCGCAGAGTTCCTTCCATTTTCTGAGAAATGGAATTTCACACGTAAGTAGTACACTTGTGTTCTTATTATTTTTCTCCATAGTGGAGGCGGACTCTGTAGAGATGCTTTCTTTTTCATTTCTTTTTTGCAGAAATCTCGTGGATGCCATATGAGGTTCCCGACCTGGCGGATTGGTCTCGTAAACTGGCAGCTTGCTCGGCTTACGATGAGCGTAAGTGGCGAGACTTGGCCAAGGGTAGATGGGAGTCAAAACATCACGGTACGCGGTGTGTGGCTTGCTTTCTTTGAAAGGTACTTTCTTTCATGTGTACTAACTCTATCACAGTAGGCACTGGAGAATTTTCTGAGATGAGACCGTGCCCCCCGGGGGAAGAGGAAGGGTCGTCGGCTTTAGGGTCAAGGACTGATAGCAAACAGAAGGAGTCCTCGAAGGACAAGGGTGCTCATAGCAAGGCAAGCCCTGCTCGGAGGCTCAAAAAAGATGTATCAGCTGAGCCTACAACGTCTGAGGTTTCTAGCTTCGGAAAATGGTTCCTCCCTTTCCGCTATCTTCTTTCCCCGTCGAAGGCACGTTGAGGGATGTTCGAGACCAGGGGCCGCCTAAATCAAGTGGGGTCTCAAGCGGCCATGCCCCCACCAAGATTGGTTCAATTGGGGTTGGTGAGACCAGGCCAACAGACGCGCACTCAACCTTCTAGGAGGCTCAGCGGCTTTATTCTGTGGTGAGCTTTGGTCAGCTTCGTTGGTCTTTTGATTTTACATTTTCATTTTCTCATTTGCGCTTCTTTTTCGTAGGATTTTGACAAGCTCAAGTCCGAACTGTTTCGTTGTGAAGCCAGGTTGAGGAAAGCCTTGGATGGGGAGAAATCCCTCAAGTTTCTTTGTGATAAAAGGGGAAAAGAATCGAGGCACCTTCGGTACGAGGCGAATCGAAGCCTGAACTACGAAAGCCATCTTTAGAAACAGGTAACCTTTTCTCCAAGGGAATGCATGCTTCTTCCTCTATCCTTAGAGATTAATATTTTAATGCTTCAGTTGTAGAGCAAGACAGAGGATCTGAAATGCCTCTGGGGCGAGGTTGTCCCGGACAAACATGAGTGTAACGAGATAAGGGCTCAGATAAATGCCCATATTGTGACCAAGAAGAATGCTTTGGCCAAGGTTTCTGCCCTCGAGGTACAGCTCCAGAACGCCCGTGAAAACAGCTCGGTTCAGAAGGGAAGGATTGCAAGACTCGAGTCCGAACTTTTGGAGATGAAGGCTGAGGTCGTAGATGCCCGGGCTGAGGCTGAAGAGATTCGGGCTTAGGCCAACAAGAAAGTGGCCAATTATTTAAAAGACGCTGCTGATGTTCAAGAAAAGTTGAGAGGTGCTCCGATCGAGAGATCAGAAGTAATGAATATGCCCGATGTAAATCCCGGAGGGAAACCCTCGAAGAGATTCACGCTAGGGGCTTCGATCTCTTGGAAGAGATAGCACAGGCCAGGGCGGATGACTACGACACCAGGTTCCTCTTGTCCGATGCCGAAGATAATGAGGAACAGGCCAATGGGGCCGCAGTCCCCGAGGGGAAAATAGACTAGGCATTTTTTCTTTTGATTCTTTGTACAGTGTTCTTAGAGAACTTTGTAAATGGAGCTTTTTGTATTTTTTTCACGTATGCGTATAAAAGAAAACCTTTCGGTTTCATATTTCATGCATTTCCCTCTACTTGTGTATGTCTTTCTTTGTTTTGAATTTATACGTTCATCGATTATTGACCAGGTGAACTGGATTTCGAGGTAAAATCCTTAGGTTTGTAAATCGGCCTTGAGGCTTGTTGGGCTGGCTCGTAGGCTCTTGCGTATTGGGTCGGTACGACCTCTAATATAGGTTGGCGCTTAGGCTCTTACGCATTTGCCTTTAGGCATTTTTGGTTAACTATTTCAGGCTCAGTCTTTGAGTCAGATTTCGACTCGAGCTTATTGACCCTTAAGTTTTTGAATTTTAAGTTGGCTCTTAGGCTCTTACGTGTTGGGTTGGTACGACCTTTAATTTTAAGCTGGCGACAATGGCTCTTACACATTGGGTCGGTACGACCTTTAATTTTAAGCTGGCGATAGTGGCTCTTACGCATTGGGTCGGTATAACCTCTTATGTAGGCTTTAGTTTTCCCTCGCTAAAGACTTTTTGGAGTTTTTGTGTTTGCCCGACTCTTCCCCGGTTCGATGAGAACCTCGATTGTGAGCCGTTATGTAGCGATAAATGAGCACCTCGGGAGGTTTCACTCGATGGCTGAATTGTTTCGAAGCCTATTGTTTGGAGCTGATATGATCGAAGCTCTTTTGCTTATGCCAAGGGTAGCTTGATTAACCGGTTCTTTTCAAAGTTTTTTTGAAGTAATTGAAGGCCTGTGATTTTATAGCGACGGTCGGGCGTCCCCGAGTCGCGCTAGTTTGGCTGGTACAACCTTGTGACTGTAGTCATTGTGTTTGGCCAGAGCCTTTCAGTCCCCGAGTAAAGTAGTTTTGGTGTTTATATCGAGGGTATGCCTTTTTAGGGGTCTTACAAGTTCGAGTATATAGCCTTAACTTTAAGATCAGGATTATGCCTTTTGTAAGGTCTTATAAATTTTAACATGCCTTACTTGAGGTCTTACGGATTTTGTTACTTGGTACAAGTATAATTCATGCCTATCTACATCACACCCCTTTGAGGTGCAGCCCTTCCCTGGACCCTGTGTGAACGGGGGATATTTTGTGCACCGGGCCGGCTGCCCCCTAAACAAAAGGTCAAGAAGTGAAGGGGAACTTGGAACAACAATAAAGTTGTCTCCGTGTGACCTATAGGTTGCGGATTCGATCCTGGAATTAGCCACTGATGCTTGCATCAGGATAGACTGTCTACATCATACCTTCTTGGGGTGCAGCCCTTTCCTGCACCCTGCATGAACGAGGAATACTTCGTGCACCATGCTGCCCCTAAACAAAAGGTCAAGAAGTGAAGGAGAACTTTGGAACAGCAGTAAAGTTGTCTCTGTGTGACCTATAGGTTACGGATTCGAGCTGTGGGACTAACCCCTAATGCTTGCATCAAGTTAGGTTACCTACATCACGCCTCCTTAGGGCGCAACCCTTCACTGGACCCTGTATGAACACGAGATGCTTCGTGCATCGGGCTGCCCCTAAACAAAAGGTCAAGAAGTAAAGAATACAAAAGGCTTGCCTGGAGAATGTTACCAATATTGATAACTAAAGCTCCAAGGATAGGAGGAACATCAACCCACTGATTTTGGTGAACTTGAAGTCCTCCAAAATCATCTTGTAGAAGTACCGTGAAAAAAGTCATTATCTGCATGTCTGCTTGTACCTATTGCAAGTTCTGGTTGTGGACATGCAGGATAATAATTACACAAAATGCCAAGTCCCTCAGCACAGTCCATTTCTTTGAGATGATCAGGTTTGAGAACAAGACCTTCTGATAATAACTCAAGCAAATTGCAGCCCAATTTCATCACATGATCTGAGTAATCTATTATAATTTCCCTGCAAGAATACAAGAAAAGATGATAAATTAAAATGGAATTTTATGTTATATACACAAATCACACTAACGTGTTGTATTCTTGAGCCGAGGGTCTATCGAAAACTGTGTATCTACCTTCATAAGGTAAGGGTAAGATCTACGTACACTATACCTTCTTCAGACCTCACGCGTGAGTTTATACTGGGTTTATTATTGTTATTGTTGCACAAACACGTTGTAATTGTTATTATTCTATTCTTTGGTTATATATATGTCTTGTCATAAAACAATCACTGTTATTATAGGTTAATTTTATCTGATAACATAAAAGAATCATGCACTAAGAGTAACCCGGTGTACTAAGCTCCCGCTATGCGCGGGGTTCGGAAAAGGGTCAGATCATAAAGGTCTATTGTACATATTCTTACCTTGCATTTCTGCAAGAGGCTATTTTCACGGTTCGAATCCAAGACCTTTTGGTCACATGACAGCAATTTTACCCGAGTACCTCGGATATTTTAGGAGAGGGATTACTTGATACTAAAAGATGTTAAAGTAGAATTTCTGTAGTTCAATGTATCATGCTCCTAATTACTCAATCTTTAGTTTTTATATGACAGAATTTCGTTGAACTTTAAGATATTAATTTTACTTGTATACTATATTAACGAAGTAATGATTGAAATTTTAGTTTGATAGAGAAAATAGTAAAAGAAAAAGTGTCATATAAAGTGAAACAAATGAAGTTAATTTTTAGAAAATAATGAACTTATATGCACCGACATTGTAATTATTTTTCCAATATCAATGTATTTAACTGGTTTTCCAGATTACTAATTGCAGTTATTATAACATTACATGTAATTGTTTTCAATTATCGGTGAATAAAAGTTAAACTCGAAAGAAAGTACCTGCACGTCTCAGGCAATTCCTCTTGTTTAGCAGAATTTGGAGCCATAACAGAATAAAGTGAGTCTTTCCAGTTTGCAGCTAAAGCTTTCTCATGAAACAGATTAAAATTGTAGTTATACATCACCTTCCTAGCCACATCTCGACTATAGTACGACTTCTTAACATCGATTTCTTGCTCGTGAAAACGACGTGCTCCTCGCAACATTTCATCCAGTACTGACACTGAAATTTCAAGATTTATCACTTAAAAGAAACCCCATGTTTCAGCTGCATCTCGAATTTTATTAACTATTTCTTAGTGCTTAATAGGATCTTCATTGATGTTTTGAAGGTCTATTAATGGGAAAATAAAATATATTTTTTTAGGGCTCGAGGGGTTTTCTAAGGCCTCGGGGTGAATGAATATTCGAGGTACTACAGTAATCCCAGCATCAATTAGCCCTTTGACACCAGCTTTTGTGTCATCAAAAGCTTTTAGTTTACTCTGTTTATCATAGTTTGGTTGGGAAGTTGCAAGATTTTGTTGTGTGTTGGAGACATCCATTTTGGTCGAAAGGTGTGGTGGGATGGTTCGACCCCTCCACTCTTAATTAGTTAGAGATATCTGGTTCGGGCACTAGCAATAGAAATCTTTTGAATAAAGAGAAGTCACGACCCGAATTTCTCATCGACGGGCCTGTGATGGCGCCTAATATTGTACCCGCTAGGCAAGCCAATGTTACTGATTATTTTACCCTTTTCCTTTATCTTTTAACAATTTACAAGTTATCATAAGAAAATCAGCGGAATAAATGCGGAAGATCAGAATTTAACAGATTATCTTAATACAAATACGAACCCGTAATAAAACTCCACCTAGAACTGGTGTCGCAATCTCATGGACAGTCTACGAATACTACAAATAATGGTCTGAACAAAGAAATACACATCTGTATCGAAAATAGATAAAACATAAAAGAAACATGATAGAAGGGGAAGCCAAGGCCTGCGCGCCTGCAGGACTACCTCGGGTCTCCAGTGGACTGAAGGCAGCCAACCAACTCTACTCACACTGTCCAGCACCGAGATCTGCACAGAAAGTCCAGAGTGCAGTATCAGTACAACCGACCCCATGTACTGGTAAGTGACGGGCCTAACCTTGACGAATTAATGGCTAATCTAGGACACGATAAACATCATAAACATGTGTAGTTAATCAGTATGATAACAGAGTAACAAGTAATATAAACAAAGTAGAAATGTACGGAAAGGTGCAACACGCTATGGGGGTTTCAACATAAGGAATTAAAGCACTAAAGAATTTAAGAAGTTAAAACACTTGAATTGGTAACAGCAAATGAACACAGCAAACAAAAAATGTGTACGACATCACCCTTCATACTTTTACTCTCGATCCTCACCATGCAATCAATAATAAAAATGTGCAGGGCATCATCCTTCGTGCTTTATCACTCTTCCTCACCATATGAATAATATAAATGCGCACGGCATCACCCTTCGTGTTTTATCTCTCTTCCTCACAATATGTATCAATATAAATGTAAATGTGCACGGCATCACCCTTCATGCTTTATCACTCGTCCTCACCATATGCATAAGTATGAATATGCACGTCATCACCCTTCATGCTTTATCACTCGTCCTCACCATATGCATAAGTATGAATATGCACGTCATCACCCTTCATGCTTTATCACACTTTCCTCACCCAAACAACAGAAACAATAGCATCCCGGCGAGGGAATCAACAATAGAAACAAATATATCCTGGCAAGAGAATCAGCTATAACCAATCTCGTTCCAATAGTTAACTTCACAAAATAAATCTTAACTTGAGCCAATTCTCAATAATGATCAATTACCAAGAAATTACCATAAGTCTTGTTCAACATTGATAATCATCAATTTAAGCATCTCAACAATGGTCAATTACCAAGAAATTACCATAAGTCTTGTTCAACATTGATAATCATCAATTTAAGCATGGACAGTACATAATAAGAGTCACAACAATTACAGTGTAAGACTCTCGAGCATGCTCGACACCAACGTATAGATACTCATCACCACATCTATACGTCGTATTCAACAATAACATGTAGCAAATAAGACAACAACACCTATTCCCTCAAGCTAAGGTTAGGCCAAATACTTACCTCGATTCCACGGTCAAACTCAATCCTCAAATACTGCTATCCCCTTAAATTTCACCTCCAATTCACTTGTATCTAGTCATAATTAACTTAATAACATCAATAAACTCTAAAGAACTCAAACCCAATGCTTAACTATAGGTTTCCCAACATTTTTCCCAAAAACTCAAAAATCGACCCCGGGCTCGTTTGGTCAAAACCTGAAGTTTGGACCAAAACTCGATTACCCGTTCACCCCCGCTTCCTGATATGCAATTGGTTTTGGAATCCGACCTCAATTTGAGGTCTAAATCCCCAAATTTCGAAATTCCCAAAAAAATCCCTAGCTTTTGTGATGAAATCTTGTAAAAAGATGAAGTAGATTGAAAGAAATGAGTTAGAAATTGTTTATCTATGATTTGGGGAAAACCTTTCCTTGAAAAATCGCCTATGGGAGCTTAGGGTTTAAAAATTTGAAAGAATGAGTTGAAATCCCGTCAAAACCTGTTTTTGAGCAGTTGTAGGTATCACATTTGCGATCACAGGTTCGCAAATTGCGAACTCGCAAATGCGACCAATGCTTCACAAATGCGAAGATTGTCCTGACCTGCTGCTTTCACAAATGCGAACCAATGTTCGCAATTGCGGCCTCTGCTCTTGTCGCATTTGCGACTTTGAACTTCACAAATGCGAAGGTCCCCTGCCCAGCCCAGTCATCACAAATGTGATGGTCCTTCGAAATTGTGGTGCTCGCATTTGCGAGCCAGACTTCGCAAATGCGAAGTGCAGACCTGCAATACCAACAATTTTTTCCTAAGGTTCAAAACACTACGTGGCCTATCCAAATCTCACCCGAGCCCTTGGGGTTCCAAACTAAACATGCACACAAGTCTAAAAATATCATATACTTGTTCGTGAGATCAAATCGCCAAAATAACATCTTAAAGAATGAATTTAGCATCAAAATCAATGAAAATCTCAAGAACTCTTTGAAGTTTCTATTTTCACAACCGAGGGTCTGAATCACGTCATATGAATTCCGTTTCTTACCAAATTTTACAGACATAAATTAAATACCGTATTAAACTTGTACCGAAATTCGGAACCAAAATACGGGCACGATACCATCAAATTCAAACATTATTAAATTTCTAAACTCCTTATATTTTCCAGTTAAACAATTTTCTTCAAAAATTTATTTCTGGAGCTAGGGACCTCGGAATTCAATTCCGGGCATACGCCCAAATTCTATATTTTTCTACGGACTCTCCGGGACCATCAAATCATGGGTCCTGGTCCGTTTACCCAAAATATTGACCAAAATCAACTTAATTTAATTTTAAAGGGAAAATATAGCATTTTCCTCAAGCATTTTCCTCAAATTTTCACATAAAAGCTTTCCGGATATATACCTGGACTGTGCACGCAAATCAAAGTAAGATAAAAGAAGATTTTTAAGGCCTCGGAATACATATTTAACTTCTAAAACAAAAAATGACATTTTTGATCATCACAAAAGAGCACATAAAAATTTCACTTAAGATGTCCCAAAAAAGAAATAAAGGATTGAGAAACACAAATGTTTGATTTGGAGAGACAAAGATGATTTAGATTTTGGTTATAAGTATAAGCATCTTATATAGACTACATAGTTAATTTTACTTGGACAGCAAGTATAAGGTCATTTTAAAAAATTCGTAAGCACATGAAAGTGACCATAGAGTTGGAAAATCAAAGTATGGTCCTTAATTTTTTACAATATTCAGAAAAAAAAGTGACCATAGAGTTGGTGGTACTTGGACACCAAGTATATATATATGGTCCTTTTTTTAAAATTATAATTTAATAGTATATGGTTGAAATAAGCATATCATCTTTTTATAGTTCCAAGCTTCTCCCAGGACCATACATGTTTTTTTCTCAAAAAAATGTAGTTTTTTTCTCTCAAAATAAGGTATTTGGCTAAGCTTTTTGAGGGAGAAAAAGTACTTTTGGGTAGAAGCGAAACAGTTTTTGAGAAGCAGAAAAAAGTAATTTTTCCACAGAAGCAAAAACATAGATAGTTTTGAATTTTCTTCTTATTAAAAATACTTTAAGCAAGATATTGTATACACCAGAATGTTCTTAGTTTAAATTATTAAGTAATATATGAGGACTTTTGGGGTGAACTTTCATATTTGTTGAATAATTTTTTGATATATTTAAATCATCTTAAAAGAATAAAGTACTTTACAATTTATTTTTATATTTTACTTAAATAAAATAAAAAAACTTAATTATGGTCTTTAATAATACAAATTTATAATTAATTATCTGCTTATATAATATTAATTATTAAGTAAATCTCTTCATTTCCTTATTCATAATATGATACTTAACGACGATTTTTAAAAAGTTTGGTCAAATACAAATTATCGCTCAAGTTTATTTATGCCCCAATCCTCTATTAACTACTTTTCCCCAGTTTATTTCTACTATTTTGATTTGCCGGGATGTTGGGCTTTGAGTTTCGGAGAGTTTTGGGACACTTAGTCCCTAAATGAGAGCTTAAGTGTTGGAAAGTTGACCATAGTCAGAACAGTATGGAGATGGCCTCGGAATGGAATCCGATGGTTCTGTTAGCTCCGTTGGTGATTTTGGGCTTAGGGGCGTGTTCAGATTGTATTTTGGAAGTCCGTAGCTAATTTAGGCTTGAAATGTCGAAAGTTGAATTTTTGAAGTTTCCGGTTCAATAGTGAGATTTTGATCTGGGGGTCGGAATAGAATTTCGGAAGCTGGAGTAGATCTGTAGTATTTAATGTGATGTGTGTGCAAAATTTTAGGTTATTCAGACGAGGTTTGATAAGATTTTTGATCGAAAGCGTATTCTTAGAGTTTTTGGAATTCTTAGGCTTGAACCCGATGAAAAATAGGTGTTTTGATGTTGTTTTGAGCGTTCCGACGGTTGGAGCAAATTTGAATGAAGTTATGGGATATGTTGGTAGGTTTGGTTGAGGTCCCGGATGGCCTCGGGTGAGTTTCGAATGCTCAACGGACCATTTTTGGACTTGAAAAAGCACTAGATTTTTGCTGGTATATGTTGCAGACTTTTCGTCTTAGGATGCAGGGCTGTGTAGGTTGGATATTAGTATACCTCACACCCTTTTCTCCATCCTTTTCGTATTTTCTATATTTCTTATATTGTTGTTATTCTAGTATTTTATATTATGTATTTTATGTTATTTATTATGACTCTATTGATAGTACTAATATATTGTCTCTTGTTTCTCTCTTGAGCCGAAGGTCTCCTGGAAACAGCCTTTCTACCCCTCGGGGTAGGGGTAAGGTCTGCGTACATATTACCCTCCCCAGACCCCACTGGTGGGATTATACTGGGTTGTTGTTGTTGTTGTTGTATGTTGCAAACTTTTCTTCATCGCGATCGCGTCAGCTTAGGCGAGGCAGAGGGAATTTTTGCTCTTCGCGTTCGCATGAAGAGGAATACGAATGTGTAGCTTTGGGACAGTGTTGAATCGCGAATGCGTGGACTAGGTCGCGTTTGCGTAGAAGAAATAAGGCGGCAGTGGATTCTTAAATGTTTCTCTACGCGGTCGCGTAAAGCCAACCGCGTTCGTGTAAGTCTGAGGGAGCTAAGCATCGCGTTGGCGGATGGGGTTCCGCATTCGCGTAGAGTAAATTTGAGGCGCGTGGTTTTTGTTCTTCGCGATCGCAATTGGTCTTCCGCGATCGTGATTAAGGAATTGCCTGGGCAGATTTTTAAAACCCAAAATCGAGGGTTTAAGCCATAATTTATATTTTGGACTTGGGAGCTCGGGAGATTGCAATTTTTGAAGAGATTTTCACCTGAGCGATTTGGGTAAGTAATTCCTACTCGGTTTAGACTAATTTCCATGAATCAACACTTAAATCCATCCTTTAATTTCGATATTATGGTGGAAATTGGGGGAAAAGTTCTTAGACCAAGAAATTGAGTTTTGATTGGGGATTTGACATTGGATTGGGATAATTTTGATATGGTTAGACTTATGAAAGCGTGAGGATTCTGAAAATATAAATTTTACCCGATTCCGAGACGTGGGCCGGAGGGGCATTTTGGTCATTTTACCTAATTTTGCGTATTAGCTTAGAATTGCTTTGTAGAATCAGTTACTTAAAGTGTTATTTACATTATGCAATTGAATTGAATAGATTTGGGTCAATTGGAGTTGAGTACTCATGGCAAGAGCGTGGTTTCGGGTTGATTTTGAGCCGGTTCGAGGTAAGTGGCTTGTCTTACCTTGTGCGGGAGACCTTCGCCTTAGTATTGGTTTATTTGGTAATTGAAATGCCTTGTACATGAGGTGACGAGTGCGTACTTGTGCTAATTGTTGGAAATCCGGTTTTTCTTTAAGTAGTTACTAGTAATGTTTCCTTTCCTGTTTTTATTACTTGCACTATTAAACCTGTTGTTAGCTTATGAAAGCATGTCTAAGTGATTTAATTGCTTTATTTGCTCAAACTGCCTTACATGAATTCTGTGCAGCATGCTAGGCTAGAATTACTTGTTACCTTAATATGAAATTTTACATTGGGACTACGGATGTGGGATTCCGGTAGATCCCCCTGCATAGTTATATGGAACTATGGGACTGCACCCAGTAGATTCCCCCAGTACTGGGTATTTATATTTGGGACTACGGATCAGGATTTCGGTAGATCCCTGTGCATTGATAGTTGGACTATAGGACGAGATCCTTCGGATATATATGATGGACTACGGGACTGTATCCCGGGAGATCCATTAGATAGATGTAATTGGGAATACAGGACGATATCCTGGAAGGTAGTCCGGTTGCTATCTATGTGTTGAGTTGTATTTCCTTTCCGTGATTATTTTGCCTCCGTTCTAGTTGTTATTGCTCTTTCTATTCTACGTTATTTCTTATTGTTGCACTTAATTATACTGCCTTGTTCTACACTGTTATACTTTGTATTTTATTTAACTTCAGTAGGGCCCTGACCTTCCTCGTCACTACCCGACCGAGGTTAGACTTGGTACTTACTGAGTACCGCTATGGTGTACTCATGCCCCTTCTGCGCATGTTTTTCATGTGCAGATCCACGTACTCTCATTCAGTCTTATCATCATTGAGGCGAGGCGCTTCTGTAGAGACTTCGAGGTATATTTGCCACATCTGCAGATCGAAGAGACCCTTTCTATTTTATGTAATAGTATAGCCCTTCAGTATTTCCCTTTTGTTAGACAAATTCTGGAGTTAGAGCTTCTTATGTATCTCTTAACTTGTGATTCATGGATTTTCGGGTTTTGGGAGTGATATATATTAGATTTGAGAGTAATGTTTTGTATGCCGAGCGGCACTTTTAAACGTTGTTTTATTATATTATTTCTGTTTTAAATTATTTGATTTCCGCAAATTTGGTTTTCTTCCACAATTTAGGCTTACTTAGTCATAGAGACTAGGTGCCGTCACGATGGTTCACGGAGGGCAAACCGCGGTCGTGACATATATTATTGTTCCCTTACCGGGATGTTGTTGAAGTATAGTTGTTCCCTTGTTGGGATTCTTTTGTGATTGTTATTGACTTGTAAATGGGAGTCGTGATGGCGACTACTAGTGTGAGCTAGGCAAGTTGACTGTTTGAACAAATTACCTTTTTTCCATTTTAATCATTTACAAGAAATTATGAGCAATAACTTAAAGACAACGAAATTTATATCAAGCGAAAGAAAAATAACAAAATTACTGAGTATAAACAATACAACTGTTTAAACAAGACTGCCTAGAACTGGAGTCACAGCTTCACAGACAATCTAATAGTACTACAAATAAAGGTCTGAAAGAAATAAAAGATACACTATTTCTAAAATAAGTAAAGGAAATAGGATAAAGGAAAGATAGGAGGTGACGCCAAGGCTTGCAGACGCCTGCAGGACTACCTCGGGTCGCCTTATGAACAAGAAACATCGATCTCACTGCGGTCCGAAGTCTACAGCACTGGGATCTGCACAAAAGAGTGCAGAGTGTAGTATCAGCACAACCGACCCCATGTGCTGGTAAGTGCCAGCCTAACCTCGGCGAAGTAGTGACGGGGCTAGGACCAGACTATCAAATAAACCTATGCAGTTAAATCATATACATCAGAAATAGAAGCAGATAATCACAATTAAAATTGGGCAGGGGAAACATGCTGCGGGGAATAACAGATAACAACAGAATATCAAGAGGAATATAAAGAAACCAATATCCAATTATTAACAAGGATAGGGAAAACAAATGCAGAGTTCACTTTCATTTCACATCTCTTTGCAGGCGTGCAACCCGATCCCATTTCATATATCTCGTTGCAGGCGTGCAACCCAATCCCATTTCATATATCTCGTTGTAGGCGTGCAACCCGATCCCATTTCACATATCTCGTTGCAGGCGTGCAACCCGCTCCCATTTCACAGATCTCGTTGCAGGCGTGCAATCCGCTCCCATTTCATATATCATGTTGCAGACGTACAACCCACTCCCATTTCATATATCTTGTTGCAGGAGTGCAACCCGCTCCCATTTTATATATCTCCGTGGCGGCATGCCACCCGATCCCATTTACAAGTCAACAACAATCACAAAAGAATCATGGCAAGGAAACAATTATATTTCAACAACATCCCGGCAAGGGAACAATAATATCAAGACAACATCCCGACAAGGGAACAATAATGATAATAACATCCCGGCAAGGGAACAATAATGATAATAACATGTGAAATGCAATAAACCACAACGGAGTCATAACAATTGCAATACAAGACTCACGACTCCTAATCCCTCAAGCTAAGGTCAGACCAAACACTTACCTCAATTCCACGAACACAATTCAAGCCTCAACTATCGCTTTACCTCTCGATTCCACCACCAATTCACTCGTATCTAGCCACAAGTTACTTAATTACATCAATAAACGCTAAATGAATCAATGTCAATGCATGAAAATAAGTTTTCCAAAGTTTTACCCAAAAGGTCAAAAAATGCCCCCGAGCCCACATAATCAAAACTCGAGGTTCGAACCAAAACCCGATTACCCATTCCCCCAACAACCCAAATATATGATTTGTTTTGAAATCGGACCTCAAATCAAGGTCCAAATCCCCAATTTTTAAAAAACCTAGGTTCTACCCAAAACACCCAATTTCCTCCATGAAAATCATTGATTTTGAGTTGAAATCATGTGAAAAGATATTAAAGATTGAAGAAAACTAGTTAGAAATCACTTACAATTGATTTGGAGAAGAAATTACCTTTGAAAAATCGCCTTAAAGTGTTTTGGTTTTGAAAGAGTGTGAAAAAATGGTTGAAATGTGTCTAAGTTATGAATTTACAGGTCTCTGATGTGGTAATTGCGACTAGGGTTCGCAATTGTGAACCCTTCAGAATGCTGAGACCTTAGCATTTGCGAAGAAATATATCGCGTTTGTGACCACCCCTTGTTTCTTAGGGGTTCGCATTTGCGAAGAAGGCGTCGCATTTGCGACTGGGGCCTTCCGCATTTGCGAGCCAAATGGTCGCATTTGCGATCAGGCCTCCCAGGCCTTTGTTTGCATTTGCGATGGAGATTCTCGCAGAAAAAGTCCTATGTTAGATACAATATCTGGTAGTACAAAGTTAATTGAGGGCTCTGGAAGAGCGGCCTTATTACTACCTAGAGGAACGATACTAACTATTAATAATGCATTGTATTGTAGTGAGTCTCAAAGAAACTTGTTGAGTTTCAAAGCTATTCACCAAAATGACTACCATGTTGAGACCTCTAATGAAGGAAAGGTTGAATACCTTTATATTACTATAGTAAAAGAGGAAAAAATGTGTGCACAAAAAATTACCCGCATTTTCTTCTGAGTTGTACCACACAAACATTGGTGTGGTTGAATCACATACCATAATAAACAAAAGATTTACTACTTCTAATGATTTTATCATTTGGCATGACCGGTTGGGCCATGCCGATTCTAACATGATGCAGAATAATAGAGAATTCAAATGGACACATATTAAAGAACAAGAAGATTCTTCAATATAAGAAATTCTCTTGTGCTGCTTGTTCTCAAGGAAAATTGGTTATTAAACTATCAGCAATTAAAGTTGGGATTGAATTCCCGGCATTTCTGAAACGTATACAGGGTAATATATGTGGGTCTATACACCCTCCATGTGGACCATTCAAGTATTTTATAGTCTTGATAGACATATCTACAAGTTGGTCACATGTGTGCTTATTGTCAACTCGCAATATGGAATTCGCGAGATTATTGCCCAAATAATAAGGTTAAGAGCACAATTTTCAGATTATGCAATTAAGATAATTCGTCTTGATAATGTTGGTGAAATTACATCTCAGGCCTTTACTGATTAGAATAAAGGTTGAGCATCTGGTTGCTCATGTTCATACTCCAAATGATCTAGCAGAATCGTCGATTAAACGCCTCCAATTAATAGCTAGACCATTGCTAATTAGGACAAAACTTTCCCTTTGAGAGTGGGGACATGCTATTTTGCATGCAGCAGCACTTGTGCGCATAAGGCCAACCAGTTATCATGTAGTCTCCCCATTACAGTTTGCTTTTGGTCAGGAGCCAAATATTTTATATCTAAGAATTTTTGGATGTGTGGTGTATATTCCAATTGCTCCACCACAACGCACAAAGATGGGTCTCAAAATAAGGTTGGGATTATAGGTTGGTTATGAATCTCCTATTATTAAATATCTAGAGCCTATGAAAGGAGATTTATTTATAACCAGATTTTTTGATTGTCATTTTGATGAATCAGTTTTCCCAACATTAAGGGGAGAAAATAAACAGGTGGAAAAAAAGATAGATTGGAATGTATTATCTCTATATCATTTTGATCCTCGTACAAATCAATGTGAATAAGAAGTTCAAAAGATCATTTATATGGAAAATGTTGCAAATCAATTGCCAGATGCATTTACTAACCTTCCACTGGTTACTAAATCGCATATTCCATATGCAAATGCTCCAATTTGAGTTGATATCACAGCTGGACAATATAGTAATGCAAATGAGTCTAGGCCACGCCTTAAACATGGTAGACCAATCAGTTCCAAGGATAAGAATCTCCGAAAAAGGAAAGGAGCATATAATCAAGTTGATCATAACGTGGAGATAATTGCTCGAGAGGAGAACAAAGACATAACAATTGATAAGACCTAACAGGAGGTTTTAGTACTTGGAAATGATGAAAATGAAGAGATCTCAATAAGTTATGTCTCTACGGAAAAAAGGTGGAATCGAAATAATGTTGTTGTTTACAACAGTTTTGCATATAATGTTGCAGTTGAAGTAATGCAACAAGATGAGGATCTTGAGCCAAAATCTGTCGATGAATGTAGACAGAGAAATGATTAGCCAAAATGGAAAAAGCAATTCAAGAGGAATTGGCTTCACTCGAAAAACATGAAGTTTTCGGACCAATAGTTCGAACGCCTGAAAGTGTCAAGCCAGTGGGGTATAAATGGGTTTTTGTGCGAAAACAAAATGAGAAAGGTGAAGTCGTAAGATATAAAGCACGACTTGTGGCACAAGAGTTTTTGCAAAGGCCTGACATTGATTATATGGAGACATATTCTCCTATGGTAGTTGAAATTATCTTCAGGTATCTAAGAAATCTGGCAGTCCATGAAAATCTCGATATGCCGTTGATGGATGTTGTCACAGTTTATTTATATGGCTCATTGGACAATGAAATTTTTCTGAAAATCCCTGAAGGATTTAAAGTTCCTGAAGCACATAAAAATTCAAGGGAAACTTGTTCAATAAAGCTTTAGAAATCCTTATACAGATTAAAGCAATCAGGGAAGATGTGGTGCAATCGCCTTAGCGAGTATTTGTTAAAGGAAGGGTACAAAAATGACCCTATTTGCCCGTGTGTCTTTATTAAGAGGTCTGGATCTGAACTTGCCATCATAGCTGTGTATGCTGATGACTTGAATATCATTGGCACTTCTAAAGAGCTTCCAAAGGTTGTAGAGTGTTTGAAGAAAGAGTTTGAAATAAAAGATCTTGGTAAGATAAAATTTTGTCTTGGCCTACAAATTGAGCATGTAACAAATCGAATATTTGTCCATCAATTAACATACACTGAAAAGGATTTGGAGCGATTTTATATGGATAATGCACATCCATTGAGTACCCCAACAGTTGTGAGATCGCTTGACATAAATAAAAATCCATTTCGGCCTAAAGAAAATGACGAAGAGCTCGTTGGTGATGAAACTCCATATCTTAGTGCAATTGGGGCACTGATGTATCTTGCTAATAATACCCAACCAAATATTGCTTTTGCAGTAAGCTTATTAGCTAAATTTAGTTCCTTCCCAACAAGAAGATATTGGAATGGTGTTAGGCATATATTTAGATATCTTCGGGGAACACTACATATGTGATTGTTTTATTCTAATATATTCAAGTAAAAAATGATTGGCTATGCCGATGCAGGTTATTTGTCTGATCCACATAACGCCCGATCTTAAACAGACTATTTGTTTACATATGGAGGTACAACTATATCATGGTGTTCAATGAAATAAACAATAGCTGCCACATTTTCAAATCATGATGAGATAATAGTCATTCATGAAGCTAGTCAGAAATGTGTTTGGTTGAGATCAATGTCAACATATTCAGGAAATTTGTGATTTTCTTATGAAAAAAGATAATCCAACTATACTATATGAAGATAATGCTGCTTACATTGCTCAACCGAAAGAAGGTTGTCACACCTCCTTTTTCCGAAGATAAGAGAGTTTTTTCCAGTTAAAGTGACATTATTTGAAATGAGATTATTTGTTTAATTCAAAGTCTTCACTTGGAATAATTTTATGGTATCCCAAGTCACCGGTTTATTTTAAAATCCCAAATCGAGGAAATTTGACTTTGTTTTAAAGTCTGTAAAAATCAGAAGACCGGGTAAGAAATTCTGTTAACCCGGGAGAAGGTGTTAAGCATTCTCGTGCTCCGTAATTTTAGTACGTCGTTTTGATCATACTTGGTCTAATTAAATTATTTAATTACTTATTTTTAGAACCTATGTATGTTTACCTTTTTATCCGCTTTTAATTATGACGTTATGGAATTATCTTTTGAAACGAATCATGTATGTGTGAATCCGTTTATTTGGTGCGCTAAAATCATGTTACGCGTACGTGTACATAATTGATCGCGCTTTATTAATTAAGAGGATTGTTCAGCCAAAGTCGCGCGAACGCATACTCTAATTTATTTTCGGTATCATAATTATGTTATGCGAACGTGTACATAATCATGATAGTAGATTATAAGCGTGCATAAAGCAAACTACGACATTTTAAGATAGAAAAATTGATCACTTTACTAGATTCAGAGTTGGCATAAGGAGGCAGCGTTATTGGATTTATTTGTGAAAAATGGAGTAAGGCTTAGCTAATAAGTGGCGAAGCTTGTATACTACAATTATCCCAAGTTTCAGTAATTCATAAGGGGCGTCTACAATTACTAAAGAGCGAGGAATTGAAATTACTTTGACTTAATAACATGTTCAAAGCCTTAAAGTGATTCAAACCGATTCTGGCCTACTGAAGCTAACATGTCTTTTAAAAAAACGACACTTTTATAACATGGACATGACATGGGGCTGGCTTGTGGCTCTACTGGGTGGGCCGGCTCTTTGTTGAGCCCAATCAACCAACATGGTTTTTTCCCAATATAATTATCAAATATCAAAATAACAAAATTAATTACAGACCTTCTTAAACAGTACTACATGAATTTTCAAGCTAAATCCTACAGTACTGAAATGAACAAAAGGAGATAGTTTAAATTCTCACTTGTACTAATAGACATTTCATGAACCAAACACCTTCTATTTTCTAGGCGTAAACAATATTACAACATATAAGTTTCGAATCATTAAACCATAAACTCTTCATGCTTTTGACTTCAAATTGAAGCTCATGATGCAACCTTCACCCTCATATGTGTAAAGAAACGACGGCAGTAGGCATATTCAATTCGAAACTTTATAGCCAACATTAGTGCCTAACTAACAGTGGTCTTACAACAGGGTGAGTATAAGTGTTTAACGGGTGGGTCAGGCCGGGTTGAGAAAAAAGGTGACCGGCTTTTCAATCCGGGCCGGTTACCGATTTTTTCAAACCGGGCTTAATGGGTTCGGGTCCATCCGGGTAAAAAATGAACCGGAACGGTTACGGGTCCAATGAGCCGAGCCGGGCCGGGCCGGATTAATATTATTTTTTTGTATTTTGTATAGCTATCGCAATTTATATTAATATAAAGTAAAAATATAAAAAAAATAATCTTATAAAAAGAACGTTTGAATAAAAGGATGCAAAGGCTTTAAAATCTTTATATTTGAAATTTTGAATATTTCATTAAGAATTTAAGATAATAGAATACAATGAAGATGAAAAAAATTACACTTATAATTTGCAAGTGCTTTTTTTTTTTTAATTTCAAACTTACAAATTGAAGTTTATATTTAACAACAAGTAAATTAATGAAAAAAGAGTAAAATTGCCTATATTAAGAGCAGCAGCATCAACTAAATTTGCATAATAATTATATAATTGTTGTAAATAATCATTTAGATTGTTCATACAACAATATATATCTGGGGTTTCAGTTGGTCCAATCTCCATATAAGTATATAAAGAATTGATTAATTGGTGACAATCAGACATCTTAATAGAAGAATTTAAAACAACATCAATTAAGTAAATCGAAAGAATTGGAAAGAAATATTTTTTGAATTTTGCTTGCGTTTTTTCAACATCATCTTTATAGTTGATTGCACTTTAGGTGAAGAATGAAACAATGATAATTGAGAATATGATTTTGAGAAATGAGAGATAAGTGAAGAAATGAAGAGGGGGAATGTATTTATAAGTTTTTACAGGGCTAAATTAGTAATTACTAAAGTGTTACTCCCTCCGTTCCAGTTTATGTGAACTTATTTCCTTTTTGGTCTGTTCCAAAAAGAATGACCCCTTTCTAAATTTGGAAACAATTTAGCTTAAACTTACAATTCTACCCTTAATGAGAAGCTTTTATAACCACACAAATACAATGGGCCCCTTTTTGACTTGTTTAGGACCACAAATTCCAAAAGTCTGCATTTTTTCTTAAACTCTGTGCCCAGTCAAACAGGTTCACATAAATTGAAACGGAGGGAGTATTTTTTTAAAAAAAATTGCCCAAAAAGGGCAATTTTTGCAATCAATACGGCCAAATTGAAGCTGACGGTTGCCAACGGTCATATCACTTTAAAAAAATTCAGATTTATAGCCGTTAAACTGATCCGGGCCAGTTAATCGGTTCAACAGTATTTTTCGTTGACCATGTTTGACCGGTCTGGTTAACCGGCTTTTTTTAAATGGATCAACCCCCTAACCCAGCACACCCGCCCCCCTAACTATCGGTCTGGGCCGGTCCGAATTAAAACCGGTTTGGGACGGTCCGGAAACGGGGTCAACCCGGCCCGTTAAACAGGTATAAGGGTGAGTGAGCAATCAGTAGCAACTGGTCCAATTAGTGAATAATCATATCTTAACTTTCAGCTCAAACAAACAAATGTAATCAGCTGCTCATCGAGAAACAAAGATGAAACAGATTTCACATTCAAATAGCACGAACATGTAGAAGCAGACATGGTCAGGGAATCAATATATGAAGTTTTCATTTCTATATTCTAACAAAAATTACAGATGGAACCTTACATACCTATAAGCAAGAAATATTCAGCAAATGACCAACTCAGAACCTGGTAATGCAGAGGAAAATCCAGCTAATAGAAAAGTAACTTTGAAAAGCAGAATCAGCTCACAAACTTCAACTTTAAACCCATAAACAACTTGAAAAATCCCAGAGATATTGAAATAGAAAAGCAGATGATTAAATTGGTTTCTACATCTTCCTTTTGTTTCTTTATTAAAAGTAGAATCTCGACGTATTTTTTAGAGCAATTAGTATAAGATGAGAGGAGTGTCTATTCTGCCGAGTCTAGTATAAAAAAAATCAGTCCCCTTAATGAAGAGAGAATCGTTCCTTCTTATAGAATGTAGAAGGGGTCCTATAGGAGGGAAAAGGGGAGGGAATATAGGGAATGTAAGTTGAATTTTAGGAGATAAGGTATGAATTTTTGGCAAAAATCATCCTTAAACTATCACACAAAGTGCGACTACATCCTTGTCTTACTCCACTAAACAAAAATCATCCTTGTATTATTTAAAGTGTTGCAACAATCATTCCTCCGTTAAATTTCATCACAAAACTAACAGTATCCATCAAAAGAACATGCCCATC
Source organism: Nicotiana sylvestris (assembly GCF_000393655.2). Taxonomy (NCBI): domain Eukaryota; kingdom Viridiplantae; phylum Streptophyta; class Magnoliopsida; order Solanales; family Solanaceae; genus Nicotiana; species Nicotiana sylvestris. Next base: position 93,562,502 of record NC_091067.1, read on the forward strand.
ATGTGAAATTTTCCAAGATTGCCCCTTCTTTTTCAAAGCATGATGACCATCTTTTTCCAACTTTTGCACTGCTTTTGTACGCATGTTTTATGAGTATATTTTTTTGCCATCTTTTTCCAACTTTTACTAAGTTTTGTCAACAACCAGACAAAAGTTTTCTTTACCATACCATTTTCATAGATTTACCTAGGGCAAAGATCTTGGCCAAAATAGAAGCTATCACCTCAAATTAACAAGGTATTGTGGGTCGAATCAAAAGAAACAATAAAAAAAATGTTGGCTCGATTTTTAAGTGGTCGATCATCCACACCCAACTATGGTATTGTTGATATTCAAGACCTTTAAATCTCTGTTATTGAATATTTTATCTGTTAGTGATTATTTAGTATTATATGCATAATAACTTTCACATTAAATTATGCAAATACTACAGATTTTGCAAAGTTGTAATAACTTTTTTGTTTGATATAGAAGTCTGCTATTTTAATATTTCTTTGTTAGCTTTATACATTCATATTTATGTGCAGATCCTATCTCTGAGGCCTCGCTTTTCACAATTGAAGTACACCTTGGTGGATCATTTGTGCGAACTCCGACAAGAGGCTACATAGGTGAGAAAGTTGAATACTTTGATTATGTAAATAAGACAACGATAAAGCTATCAGATTTTAAGAATATGGCCGGGCAATGTGGTTATGACAAGGAGTCAGTGGTATTTTGGCACAAGTATGGTTTAGACCTTTATAAGGTTCGGTTAGTTGGGAGCAACATTGAAGCTGCTAGAGTTGCTACTTGCATTCCAAAAGAGAGAGTAGTTGAGATATATTTTGAACATTTGGATTTTTATGGTGATAAAAATCAACATCACGAAGAAATGGAAATGATTTCTTTGCCAACAGTTGATGTAGGAGAAAACATTGATGATTCTCATGATGATGATTTTGAAGATTCTGATTATACCTTGGAGGATGATGATATATTATTCTCCAAAATTGTTGATCCTTCAGCTGAATCTTTTGGGATCAGTATACATGGAAAAAATAAAAAAAAATAATGAAAAACAAGACTATGTAAGTGAAGATATGCAAAGAAAGATGCAGAATGAGGAAGGTGACTCGGATTGTGTATATTCTGATGATTTAAAAAGTTTGAATAGTGACTATGATTCTGAAAATGAAGATTGTGACTTCCCCAAACACAACCCAAAAACTGATGTTCTGAATCCCAAATTAGTGTTGGGAATGATATTTGGTAACAAAAAAGAGTTTAAGGAAGCTGTGATTGCAAATCAAGCCACAATAGGAAAGTCAATCGAGTGGATTAAAGACGACCGAGAAAGAGCTAGGGCTAAATGCAGAAAGCCTGAATGTAAGTGGAGGATATTGGGCTCACTAATGCAAAGGGACACTCTATCTTTCCAAATAAAGACGTTTGAGTCCGAGCATACTTGTTTTGGATGGAATTGCAACAATGAAAGTGTCAATGCTAGCTGGATTGCAAGGAGGTATGTTGATAAAATTAAATCAAATAAGACTTGAAAAGTATCAGAATTCAGAGGTACGGTGAGTAGAGAATTACAATTTCATGTGAGTATGCATCAAGCAAGAAGGTCAAAGGAAAAGGCTATTGCAATGATCGATGGACATATAAATGATCAGTTTAGTATATTATGAGATTATTGCAATGAAATTGTTAGAAGCAATCCTGGGACTTCTGTTTTCAAGATCACATTTCTCTTCGCTTCCCAAGTGTGATATTCTGTTGAATAACTTGTGTGAGGTGTTTAATAAGTTTATTCTTGATGCGAGAGATAAACCAATTCTAAAACTTTTAGAGACCATTATGCACTTGCTCATGACCAGAATTAATTCAAATAGAGAGAAAGCTAAAAAAATGGAATTTGGGGGACATATGTCCTACTACCAAGAAGGCGTTGGCCAAAACTATGAACGATGCTGCTAGTTATATTCCTAAAAAGTAAAACACATGGAATTATGACTTCATTGGACCTATGGAAGGTGACGCCTGGGCTGTTGACTTATATAACAAAACATGCAGCTGTAGGAAATGGGAACTTTCAGGAATTCCTTGTAAGCATGCTATATCAGCTATTTGGTTGAAAAAGGATGAGGTTCTAGACTATGTTGATGATTGCTACAAGGTCAAAACATATAGAAAAATTTATTAAGTTTCCATATTGCCTATGAATGGCCTTGATTTATGGCCTAAGTCACAGAATTATTCACCATTGCCACATTCTTACTTGAAGAAGAAGAAGAAGAAAGGGAGAAAACAAAAATTAAGAAGCAAAGAACAAGATGAGCCAGGAGCTAGTATGACAAAGTTAAAAAAGAGACAAAAATTAGTTGATTGTAAGAAATGTGGCAGACCTGGCCACAACAACAGAACTTGCACTTCTTCCTTAAATACTGTTGAAATTCATCCATCAGACTACCCTTGTAGTTTGGACTCCATTATGACCGAGGGAGCATGAAGTTCTCATAATGTTGAAAAACTACCGGTAAAAGTTTATTTAAATTATTTTCATTACAATTTACAAATATAGAGAGTCATATTTTGCGTTTAACTTGTTCTTTCAGGTTAGAAGAGGTACATCACAGGTTATCCAACAAAGTTACATCTTTTTGTCATCTCAACAAGGCGACAATTGTTGAAGAATTGTGCCTCCTTATTATATTGAAGAAATACTGATATTTTCTTGTCTTTAATTCGTGTTGTTGGAGTTTGGATCTTTTCATTTTCTGATTTCTGTGTTAATATAATGCTGCCGGTTTTATCTTTAATTAATCAACTTCACTAGTCTGCAGGAGCTTGAGATCTTTTTTCACTAGTCTCAACAACCTCCATGTTGATTGGCTTGCTGTCTTTCACAATTACCTTTGAATTAATAGCTCTGTCAGCTTCAAGCCTTCAATAAAAAACAATGAAACAAGATCAACAATCTTCATAATTTAGAGAAAAACCTTCTGTTCTTCAATATAAAAAGAAAAGTAGTGCTACATATAAAGTATTTTGTGTCTAAGTTAAAGGCCACCAAAATATAGCCAAGATGAATAAAAGGAGTAAACCTTCTGTCCAAAACCTTGAACTCTATTGGATGGTTCCAGTTACTGGATGTATTCCAGGTCCCGTGTGAGCTTTTTTTTCTATTTTATTTTTTATTTTTTTCCTTTTACTATTAATACTTAATACATTTCTCTTCATCTTAAATACTTAATAATTTTGCAAAAGACACATTTTAAAGACCTGCAATCTAGCATGAAATTTCCCAGCAAAAATCTGCATAACTTTTGATTGTTGGTATGGTAAAGAAAACTTTTGCCTAGTTGTTGACAAAACTTAGTAAAAGTTGGAAAAAGATGGCAAAAAAATATACTCATAAAATATGCGTACAAAAGCAGTGCAAAAGTTGTCAAAAATTGGAAAAAGATGGTCATCACATGCTTTGAAAAAGAAGGGGCAATCTTGGAAAATTTCACATGATGGACATGTTCTTTTGATGGATGTTGTTAGTTTTGTGATGAAATTTAACGGAGGAATAATTGTTGCAACACTTTAAATAATACAAAGATGATTTTTGTAAGTAGGGTAAGACAAGGATGTAGTCTCACTTTGTGTGATAGTTTAAGGATGATTTTTGCCAAAAACTTGATAAGGTATCTTTAATAACCAATTCCTGGACAGCTGTCATATTTCAGATATTTAACTCATTTTCAGTACCTTTTTTTTTTTACAAATTGAGACAACCGTCCATTTTCGTAAAAATAGCACGGTATAGCCAGTTTTCAGACTGGTCATTTAAAAATAGCCAGCGTATACGAAGTTAATGAAAAATAGTCACTATTTTGCTGCAACAGAAACCGGTCCATTCGGTGCACCTGTGTATGAACTCCAGCTATTATGCTGGATCAGTATACTTTGCTGACTCCAGTATAATATATTGGAGACTGAACTCCAGTATATTATACGAGACAATTATCCTTGCTGGAACTCCAGTATATTATGCTGGAGTTCTAGTGTACTTATGCTGAAACTCCATCATATTATGCTGGAGTTCCAGCATACTTATCCTGGAACTTCAGTATAATATGCTGGCGTATTTTTCGGGTTTTGAACAGTGTTTTCGCTCAAATTTATCTTTACATAAAAGTGACTAAATTTCGATTACTTTTAAAATTGGACTATTTTTGAACGACCAGTTATAAATCTGGCTATTTTTGAATTTCTCCCTCCATTTTCTGGAAGCTTTCAGCAGTAAAGAAAAGATTCCCCTAAGTTTTTAAGACCTAAATTAACCCTGTTATTTAATTTTGACAGCACCAGAGATTGGGCCATTCGGCCAAATAGACCCCTACCCCAAATGCATTCTTCTTGGATTTCTACTAATGGCATGTCCGCCCAGTGACATGCCCAATTCTGATTTCAAAACAAAGACCAATCAACCAATTTCAGTGAAAGGTTTAAACCAAAACACCCTGTGAATTCAACTAAAATCAAAGATAACAAATTAATTACTAAGTTATTGCTTATTGACGAACCCACAATTAAAGGAAGAAAATAACTTATGTTTAATCTGAAATCTATGTAATCAAACAAACACAAAAAAATAAAACATGAAGAAAGAAAAAAAATACTGGAAAGAAATTAACAGCAGAGAGATCGAATTACCAGCACTGACATTGAACTGAAACGGAAAAAAAAATTTGGGCTCGAGAGTGTTCTGACCAGTTAAGGGTAAGTCGACCGGGTTCTGTCACCTTTCGTAATGAACCAAAGTTGATATCAATCGGTTATTCTTGTTGAAGAACAATCAATCAATACCAATTTTAGATCACTATTGAAAGATTTCCAGAAATAAAAAAAAAAAGGAACATGTCACGACCCCAAACCCAACCCAGTCGTGATGGTGCCTCTCGTGAAAACAAGGCCAGCCGACTCACTTCCAATTCACTTTAAACAATTGAAATAATAACTACTAAGTGTTTAATCAGAAATAAAATTCCAAAATAAGCATTTAACAGAATAATTTGTGGAAATAAAAGGCAACACAACCCGACATCGGGGTGTCACTAGACATGAGCATTTAAAATAATACTACCAGTCTGAAAGTTTACTCCTCTACTAAATAACTGAATCAGAAAAGAAATAAGATAGAGGGAGGTTGCACTGCGTTGCGAATCGCCAAGCAACTACCTACTAAACCTCTGAAGATCTGCTGGAACTGTTAACCCTCAATAGCAGGACCTGTAACGCCCGAATCTGCACACAGAGGTGCATGGAGTAAAGCGAGTACTTCTAACTCAGTGAGTAATAAGAATAAATGAAGACTGAACGATATAAAATCACGTTAAACACAACATTTAGCTATCAGAGGCATAACAAAATCAGTAACACAATTTAACAATAAAATCTAATAAAAACACCTTTATAAGAAGTCAACAATAGATAGGAAAAACAACTAGGAATGGTAAACACATAAGAACTGCCCCTCGGGCACAATAACATCAAATCAGCCCCTCGGGCAATATCACAGAACAATACCAGCCCCTCGGGCTATATCTCATGTCACAATGGGTACCCGCGCTCACTGGGGGTGTGCAGACTCTTGGAGGGGCCCCTTACGGCCCAAGCGCAAAATCAAGCCATCTCGTGGCATCATAAACAGGCTCTCGGCCTCATATCAATATCAAGTCACCTCGTGGCGTACAATCTCAGGCCCTCGGCCTCATTATCATAATCAGTGTATCACTTCTACGACGTACAACCAGACCCAAAAGTATCCTCACAATACAGGCCCTCGGCCTTACTTAGTCAGAGTCTCATAAGCCCTTCGGGCAATAGTAAAAATATGCAGCTCAACTCAAAATATCTTTAAAACATCATTTAAGGTTTCTAAAACAGATTAACATAGCTTAGTTTTGAAAACATTGAAAGATCTGGCATTACTGAGCACAAGTATGAAATCAAACAGTGAGAAAAATATTACTAATGATCCCCTAAGGGTTCAAACAGTTGGCAAGAAGCCCAAATATGACATTTAGCCCAAAGTATAATAATATCAAACAATTAGCTACCAAATATACAGAAAAATAGTCATTCGGGATGGACTAAGTCACAATCCCCAACGGTGCATGATCCCACGCTCGTCATTTAGCGTGTGCGTCACCTCAACACAGCCGAACGTTGTATAATCCGGGGTTTCATACCCTCATAACAACATTTAAAATCATTACTCACCTCGAACTAGCCCGAAAAGCTACTCTGCAACACGCTTGCCTCTCGAACCAACTTTCGAGTGCTCCAAATATACCATGTTCAGATTTTTATTATCAAATTATTCTAAACGAATTAATTCCAATTGAACAATATCGATTTTAAGCACAAAATCCGAAATCAGTCAAAACCCGACCCCCGGGCCCGCATCTCAGAACTGGACAAACTTTATACCAAAATGTTCTTTATCATCTCACGAGTCCGTATATATAAAGAACTCGAAAATCGGAATTCGTTTTAAATCATCCCTAGAAGGTCTCATAATCTCAAGCCCTAACTCCACATTTTTTTACTGATTTTCATGAATTAAATACTGATATTTTGTTCCTTAATAAAAAATAATCGAGTTTTAGGGTCCAAAATCCTTACCTCAATAAAGAACAATGATTTCCTCTCTTCAAAATCGCCTCAAACCACTTTTCCCGTTAAAAAAATGGTGTAAAAGGGTTTAACCCAAGTTACTATTCATGCTACTGTGAAAAATGCATCAACTTTTTTTCTAATCTAAATTGATCCGTTAACCTTTCGAGATCCACCCGAGACCCTCGAAAATCTCAACAAATATACCAACAAGTCCCATAATATCATTCGAACTTAGTCGAGCCTTCGAAACACCAAAAACAACATCAAAACACCAAAATCACATCAAATTCAAGCCTATAAACTTTGAAATTCCTAAATTCCAGCAACGACGCCAAAACTATCCAAAACAACTCCGATTGACCTGCAATTTTGCAGACATATCCAAAATAACATTACGAACCTTTTCCAACTGTCGGAATTTTATTCCGACCCTGGTAGCTTATTTTCACTGCCGACCAGAAATCGCCAAAAATTAACTTTTGCCAATTCAAACCTAATTCTACACCGGACATCACAAAAATATTCCGGACACACTCTTAAGTCCCAAATAACCTAACGAAGTTATCCGAGCCATAAAATTTGCATTCCGAGGTCATTTACCAATAAGTCAACTATCGATTGACTTTTCTAACTCTAAAGCTACTTTTAGAGACTAAGTGTCTCAAACCTTACCAAAACTATTCCGGATTCGATCCGACCAACCCGATACCACATAACACGGATAAACAAAGCATAAAGAAGCAGAAATAGGGAAAAACAAAACAGTAGCTCATGAGACGACTGGCCGGGTCGTCACATCCTCCCCAACTTAAACAAACGTTTGTCCTCGAACGAGTCAAGAAACATACCTGAAGCCTCAAACAGGTGAGGATATCTGCTCCGCATCTTCTGCTCAGTCTCCCAGGTAGCCTCCTCCATGGGCCGACCTCTCCACTGCACTTTCACTGAAGATTTATCCTTTAACCTCAACTTCTGAACCTGACGCTCCAAAATAGCTGTTGGCTCCACAACATAAGTCAAGTCACCATCCATCTGAATTGTGCTGAAATCTAGAACATGAGATGAATCCCCAATATACTTTCGGAGCATAGAAACATGAAATACCGGATGCACACTCGACAAGTTGGGTGGCAAAGCAAGCTCATAAGCCACCTCCCCAATCCTCCAAAGCACCTCAAAAGGCCCAATGAACCGAGGATTCAATTTACCCTTCTTCCCAAATCTCATGACACCCTTCATGGGTAAAACCTTCAACAGAACCTTCTCGCCAACCATGTAGGACACATCTCAAACTTTCCTGTTAGCATAACTCTTTTGCCTCGACTGTGCTGTACGAAGCCTCTCCTGAATCACCTTCACCTTGTCTAAAGCATCCTGCACCAAGTCTGTCCCCAATAGCCTAGCCTCACCGGGCTCGAATCAACTAACTAGAGATCTACACTGTTTCCCATACAAAGCCTTATATGGAGCCATCTAAATACTCGACTGGTAGCTGTTGTTGTAAGCAAACTCTGCAAGCGTTCGAAACTGATCCCATGACCCTCCAAAATCAATGACACAGGCACGCAACATGTCCTCCAATATTTGAATAGTGCGCTCGGACTTCCCGTCCGTCTAAGGGTGAAAAGCTATGCTCAACTCAACCTGAGTGCCCAACTCTCGCTGCACAGACCTCCAAAACTACGAAGTGAACTGAGTGCCCCTATCTGAAATGATGGAAATTGGGACACCATGCAACCGAACAATCTCCCGAATATAGATCTCTGCCAACTGCTCTGAAGAATAGGTAGTACACACAAGAATGAAGTGCGCGAACTTGGTCAGCCGATCCACAATCACCTAAATAACATCGAACTTCCTCAAAGTCCGTGGAAGTCTAACTACAAAGTCCATAGTGATCCTCTCCCACTTCCACTCTAGAATATCCATCCGTTGAACCAAGCCACCCGGTCTCTAATGCTCGTATTTCACCTGCTATCAATTGAGACACCGAGTTACAAATTCCATAATTTCTTTCTTCATTCTTCTCCACTAATAGTGCTGCCTCAAATCTTGATACATCTTCGCGGCACCCGGATGAATGGAATACCCCGAGCTATGGGTCTCCTCTAAAATCAACTCCTAAAGCCTATCTACATTGGGCACTCAAATCCGGCCCTGCATCCTCAACACCCCATCATCGCCAATGGTCACATCTCTGGCATCATCGTGCTGAACTCTGTCCTTAAGGACAAGCGAATGAGGATCATCATACTGGCACTCCCTAATCCGATCATATAAGGAAGACCGAGAAACCAGACAAGCCAACACCCGACTAGGCTCTGAAATATCCAACCTCACAAACCAATTGTCCAAGGCTTGAACATCAACTGCAAGAGGTGTCTCCCCAACTGGAATATATGCCAGACTCCGTATACTCACCGCCTTTCGGCTCAGAGCATCGGCCACCACATTGGCCTTCCCCGGATGGTACAATATAATGATATCATAATCCTTAAGAAACTCCAACCACCTCCGCTGCCAAATTGAGATCCTTCTGATTGAATAAGTGCTGAAGGCTGGAATGATCAGTAAACACCTCACAAGACACACCATACAAGTAATGCCTCCAAATCTTTAACACGTGAATTATGGCAGCCAACTCCAAATCATGAACGGGGTAGTTCTTCTCATGGGGCTTCAACCGACGAGAAGCATAAACAATAACTCTACCCTTCTACATCAATACACAACCAATACCGACCCTCAAAGCATCACAATACACGGTACATGAACCTGAAGCTGACAACAAAACTAACACTAGAGCTGTGGTCAAAGCTGCCTTGAGCTTCTGAAAGCTCTCCTCACACTCGTCCGACCATACAAATGAAGCACCCTTCTGAGTCAACTTGGTCAAGGGCGATGCGATAGATGAGAATCTCTGAACAAACCAGTGAAATAACCCGCCAAACCAAGAAAGCTGCGAATCTTTGTGGCCGAGGACGGTCTGGGCCAACTCTGATCTGCCTCTATCTTCTTTTGATCAACCTGAATACCCTCACTGGACACCACGTGTCCCAAGAATGCCACTGAACCGAGCCAAAACTCACACTTGGAGAACTTTGCATAGAAATTCTCCTCCCTCAATCTCTGCAACACAACTCTCAAATGTTCCGCGTGCTCCTTCTGACTATGGAATATACCAGAATATCATCAATGAAGACTATGACAAACGAGTCAAAATAAGGCCGGAACATGCTGTTCATCAAATGCATGAATGCTGCTGGGGCATTAGTCAGCCCAAAAGACATCACCAAAACTCATAACGACCATATCTAGTCCTAAAAACTGTCTTGAGAATATCCGAGTCCCTGATCTTCAACTGGTGATAGCCTGAACGGAGATCAATCTTAGAGAACACTCTCGCTCCCTGAAGCTAGTTGAATAAATTATCAATGCGAGGCAAAGGGTACTTGTTCTTAACTGCTACCTTATTCAATTGCCTATAATCAATACACATTCTCATAGTGCCATCCTTCTTCTTCACAAATAGAATCGGCGCACCCCAAGGCGACACACTAGGCCGAATGAACCCCTTATCAAGGAGTTCCTGAAACTGCTCCTTTAACTCCTTCAGCTTCGTTGCTTCCATACGATACGACAGAATAGAAATGGGCTGAGTGCACGACACCAGGTCAATACCAAAATCAATGTCCCTGTCCGGTGGCATGCCTGGCAAGTCTGCAGGGAACACATCGAGAAAATCCCTCACAACTGGAACAGAATCAATACTGGGAGTCTCTGCTTCGACATCCCTCACAAAGGCTTGATACGAAAGACATCCCTTCCTAACCATACACTGGGCCTTCAAGAAGGAGATTACCCTACTGGGAACATAATCAGCCAAGCCTCGCCACTCGATCCGTGGCACACCCGATAGAGCCAATGTGACTGTCTTGGTATGACAGTCCAGAATAGAACGACACAGAGATAACCAATCCATGCCCAAAATGACATCGAAATCCACTATACACAATAATAACAGATCTACATGGGTCTTCAAACCCCCAATAGTCATCACACATGACCAGTACATGCGGCCTACAACAACAGTATCGCCCACCAGGGCAGATACATGAACATGGGAAACCAGAGACTCATAGGGCATACCCAAATAATGAGCAAAGTATGATGACACATAAGAAAAGGTGGAACCGGGATCAAATAATACAGAGGAATCTCTATGGTAGACTGAAACAATATCTGTAATGACAACATCAGAAGCAATATCATCGAGTCTAGCTGGAAGTGCATAGAAACGGGCCTGACCACCACCTGATCGGCCTCCCCCTCTAGGGCGACCCCTATGTGACTGACCTCCACCCCTAGCTGGTTGGGAAGGTGGTGATGGAGCAATTGGTGCTGAAGCCGATGACTGACCCCTCTGCTGAGATGAATTCGGGAGATGACGAGGGCAATGCCTCCACATATGACCCATCTCTCCGCACTCATAACAACTCCCAAATGCTGGAGAAGGGGACTGAAGGGAACCCCTCGCACCAGAGTGACTAGCAGATGCACCTGGCGTAGAGGAGCCCTGAACTGATGGAGCACGGGACGAACTCTAAGCTGGAAGGGCACTAAGTGATGACTGGCCCTGCTAAGAACTGTGATAACCATGACACGACGATGCCCCACGATAACCTAGGCGAGCTGGATGAGCCGGCCTGAATGGATGGCCTCTGCCGTGTTGAAACTGGCCTCTCAATGGAGCACCACTATAACTACCAGATCCTCGAGGCCTCTAGGCCTCCCTCTCCTCTTGCTCCTAGCAACGAACAGACTCAATCTCACGAGCAATATCCATAACCTCGTCAAACGTAGCACCAGTCACCCTCTGTTTGGTCATAAGAATGCGAAGCAAATAAGTGAGTCCATCAAAAAACCTCCTAATCCTCTCTCTATCTGTCAGGACCAACCAAATCGCATGATGAGCTAACTCAAAAAACCTCATCTCGTACTGCGTCACAGTCATCTCTCCCTGACGCAACCACTCAAACTCCCTATGCAGCTACTTCCTGCGAGACTATGGTACATACTTCTCCAGAAAGAGAATGAAGAACTGCTGCCAGGTAAGAGGTGCTGCACCAACAAGCCTACGCCTCTCAAATGCCTTCCACCAAGTGAAGGCAGCTCCAGAAAACTGATAAGTAGTGAAAGCGACCCTGCTGGTCTCCAGAATACCTTCTGTACGAAGCATCCTCTGACACTTATCTAAAAAACATTGGGCATCCTCGCCCTCTACATCACTGAAGGTCGGAGGCTGAAGTCTACCAAACCTTTCCAACCTGTGCTGCTCGTCCTCTGGCATAACATGAACTATATAATCCTGAGCAGCTGCAACTTGCTGGGCTGGATGTGCCTCTAGTGTCTGCACTCCTTGAACTACCGGATCAGGTGTGGGCGACGGGAGTCTGAGAGCCTCCCCCTACTTGAGAAGTGGCTGCGGTAGTAGAAACCACGACCGCCTGAGCAAGACTCGTACATACAGTTAATATCTGGGCCAAAGTCTCTTAAAGACCCGGAATCACAATGGGCACAGTTGGTGCTTGAGCGGGTGCTGCTGGAGCGTCCACAACGGGGACCTGATCCTGAACTAGGGCGGCTGGTGGATCTGCAGGTGCTGCCCCAGCTGCTGTATGGGCTACACCTCTACCCCTACCACGACCTCGACCGCGTGTGAGAAGTGGCTCCAGCTGGTGGTACTGGTGGTTGTCCATCCTGACCGGTAGCGCATGTCCTCACCATCTGTAAAAGAATAAAATAATAGAAATTTAGGTCTCGGATCAACAAATTCGCATGACAAGAATTTCAAGAATATGGAATTTTTCCAAAAGGTTCTGCAACCTCTCGAGGATAAATACAGACATCTCCGTACCGATCCGCGAGACTCTACTAAACCTGCTCATGACTCGTGAGACCTATGTAACCTAGGCTCTGATACCAACTTGTCACGACCCTAAACCCAAACTAGTCGTGATGACGCCTCTCGTGAAGACAAGGCCAGCTGACTCACTTTCAATTTACTTTAAGCAATTAAAATAATAACTACTACGTCTTTAATCAGAAAAAAAATCCCAAAATAAGCATTTAACAGAACAATGTGCGGAAATAAAAGCCAACATAGCCCGACATCGGGGTGTCGCCAGTCATGAGCATCTAAAACAATACTACCAGTCTAAAAGTCTACTCCACTACTAAATAACTAAATTAGAAAAGAAATAAGATAGAGGGAGGTTGCACTGGGCTGCGAATCGCCAAGCAGCTACCTAGTAAACCTCCAAAAATCTGCTAGAACTGTCAACCCTCAGTAGCAGGACCTGTAGCGCCCGAATTTGCACACAGAGGTGCAGGGAGTAAAGTGAGTACGTCCAACTCAATGAGTAATAAGAATAAATGAAGACTAAACAATATAAATCACGTTAAACACAACCTTTAGCTATCAAAGTCATAAAAAAATCAATAACACAATTTAACAATGAAATCTCATAAAAACACCTTTTTAAGCAGTCAACAATACATAGAAAAAACAACTAGGAATGGTAAACACATAAGAACTGCCCCTCGGGCACAATAACATCAAATAAGCCCCTCGGGCAATATCACAGAACAATACCAGCCCCTCAGGCTATATCTCATGTCACAATGGGTACTCGCGCTCAATGGGGGTGTGCATACTCTTGGAGGGGCCCCTTACGGCCCAAGCACAATATCAAGCCATCTTGTAGCATCATAAACAGGCTCTCGGCCTCATATCAATATCAAGCCACCTCGTGGCATACAATATCAGGCCCTCAGCCTCATTATCATAATTATTGTATCACTTCTGCGGCGTACAACCAGACCCAAAAGTATCCTCACAATACAGGCCCTCGGCCTTACTCAGTTAGAGTCTTATAAGCCCTCCGGGCAATAGTAAAAATATGCAGCTCAACTCAAAATATCTTTAAAACATCATTTAAGGTTTCTAAAACAGATTAACATACCTCAGTTTTGAAAACATTGAAAGATCTGGCATGACTGAGCACAAGTATGAAATCAAATTGTGAGGAAAATATCACTAATGATCCCCTAAGGGTTCTAACAGTTGGCACGAAGCCCAAATATGGCATTTAGCCCAAAGTATAATAATATCAAACAATTAGCTACCAAATATACCGAAAAATAGTCATTCGGGATGGACTAAGTCACAATCCCCAACGGTGCACGACCCCACGCTCGTTATCTAGCATGTGCGTCACCTCAACACAACCGAACATTGTATAATCCGGGGTTTCACACCCTCAGAACAACATTTAAAATCATTACTCACCTCGAACTAGCCCAAAAAGCTACTCTACAACACACTTGCCTCTCGAACCAATTTCTGAGTGCTCTAAATCTACCAAGTTCAGATTTTTATCATCAAATTATGCTAAATGAATGAATTCCAATTGAAAAATATTGATTTTAAGCACAAAACCCGAAATCAGTCAAAACGCGACCCCCGGGCCCGCATCCCGAAACTAGACAAACTTTATACCAAAGTGTTCTTCATCATCTCATGAGTCCGTACATATAAAGAACTCGAAAATCGGAGTTTGTTTGACCCCTCAAATCATCCCTGGAAGGTCTCATAATCTCAAGCCTTAACTCCACCTTTTCCTACTGATTATTATGAATTGAACACTGATATTTTGTTCCTTAATCACAAATAATCGAGTTTTAGGGTCCAAAATCCTTACCTCAATGAAGAACAATGATTTCCTCTCTTCAAAATCACCTCAAAGCTCTTTTCCCGTACAAAAATGGTGTAAAAGGGAATAATGGTCGCGGAGGGTTTATTTAAATACTGCTCACACATTTTACTATTCACCCAAGACTATTCACCCCAGTTACTGTTCACCCGAGTTACTGTTCATGCTGCTGTGAAAAATGTAGCAACTTTTCTTCTAGTCTAAATTGATCCGTTAACCTTTCGAGATCCACCCGAGGCCCTCGGAAATCTCAACAAATATACCGACACGTCCCATAACATCATTCGAACTTAGTCGAGCCTTCGAAACACCAAAAACAACATCAAAACACCAAAATCACATCAAATTCAAGTCTATGAACTTTGAAATTCCTAAATTCCACCAACAATGCCGAAACTATCCAAAACAACTCTGATTGACCTGAAATTTTGCAGACATATCCAAAATGACATTACGAACTTGTTCCAACTATCGGAATTCCATTCCGATCCCAATAGCCTATTTTCCACTGCTGACCGGAAATCACCAAAAACTAACTTTCGCCAATTCAAACCTAATTCTACATCGGACATCACAAAAATATTCCAAACACACTCCTAAGTCCCAAATCACCTAAGAAGCTATCCGAGCCATAAAATCTGCATTCCGAGATTGTTTACCAATAAGTCAACTCTCAGTTGACTTTTCTAACTCTAAATCTACTTTGAGAGACTAAGTATCTCAAACCTTACTAAAACCATTCCGCATTTGATCCGACCAACCCGATACCACATGACACAGATAAAAAAGCATAAAGAAGCAGAAATGGGAAAAAATGGAGCGGTAACTCATGAGACAACTGGACGGATCGTCATAGAACATCTTTGAGTTTCAAGATCCATTATTTGCGGATTTGAGCGGAGGATTCGAAAAAAATGCTAAAGGGTTTAGATTAAGGGGGAGTTGGGGATCATGGGGTATGAGTTTGAGGTTGTTTGGTAGTGGCCGACGGCGAGTGAGGTTTGGGAATCCTAGGGCGGCTAGGGTTTAGGATAGAGAAATGAGAGATGAAAGAAGTGAGAGGTCTTTGGGGCTTTTGGGGGTGTGTTTTTGACATTCTTAAGGGGTGAAGGGGTTAGTTGTGGACCGTAGGATTAGATAAAATGGAGGGTTGAGATTTAAGGGATCAAAACGCGGTCATTTTTCGGTTGAGGGTGTGAACTGGACTGGTTAGGGGGGAATTCGGCTGGTTTGGAGAATGACGGGGCAGATGAATTGAAGGGATTTGGGGCCACCGAGAATGTTTCTGGCCCAATTTCGGAATATACTAAGCAAGAACCACTTTTTCTTCTTTCCTTACTTTTCCTTTGATTTTAATCCTAATCAAATTAATTAGAAACCTAAATTAAATACTAAATCAAATCTAATTTGTAAAACCTAATTGTCTATTTCTAACATTTGAATAATTAATTAACTTAACACTAATTAATTTAAAATGAAAAGTTAAAATGCAAAAATGACCATCATATTTTTGTGATTTTTGTTTGATAATGTAATGAAGATCTGGACATTTTTATGACATTTTTCATGATTTTAAAAATATAAAATATGCACATAATGCAGCTAACATGCGAACAATAATTAACAAGAAATTCCTAAAAATTCTATAAAAATTAGAAATAATTAGAAAAAATCTATTTTTGCATATTTTGTAGGAGTATTTTGTGAGACAAAAATTATGTACTCACAGCTGCCCCTCTTTGCTCAGAAACATGAAGAGTTTTCCTGTAAAGATAAAGTGAGAAATTACAAGCAATTTTTGCACGTTTGACACTCCATTCGGAAGCATGTGAAAAGTTTGACTGAACCTTGCTTCAGAGGTTGCCTACATATCCTTGGCTATAAAGAAATCAGGTCAGTGTAGTTCTAAATATTTTAGTAATTGGGATTATCGAGAAGCTGTGATTTTACTGTTGTTGCTACTGTTACTGCTTGCTGAACTATTTATTTACACCAAAATCAAAATGAAAAGAAACTAAACAAGCCTATTAGCTATGAGTTACAAGATTCCTCTTTATAAATCTTCTGAAGCTTGATCTTAAGTCTTGAATGACTCTTCATGCAGACTCTGATTTGAATCTTGATGCTTGCTAGATACCGGTGTCAGTTCATTCTTCTACGACTTCTTCTGATCAGAACGGGACATACAATGCTCGTGACTTCATTCATGTCTTGAGCAGTCCACACTTTTTCACCGCTTCTGCATTTTGGATTCACTTCTTTTCTTTTCTTTTCTTTATTTTGGATTGGGACTTGTTCTTTTGGTCATCTCAAACCCCTGTGCCTCGAGGTAAAACCTGCTCAGATACCAAAGCAAACAAACGAGCAAAAATTTTTTGTCCTAGTTTCACTAGGAGAATTTTATTAGTTATTTGTACCAAAACTCTATACTACTTCATTAATGAAAGCGATAAAAGGTCGGGATTTGTGTAACCTGAAAAAATGATTCTTTAGTAATGGTGTACCCTATTATCTAAATGATGCCTCAACTAAGGATTTGTGTACCTTATGTTAGGAAATAAGAAGACTAGGGAGCAGATACCCTATGTCTAAAATAAAATCAATTAGGGATTGGAGACTCTACTTTGGAAAAGAAGACTTAAAATTAACTGGGGAGTGGAGACCCTATGTTGGAAAAGCGACTAGAGATTAGAGACCCTATGTCTAAAACAAAATCAACTAAGGAATGGAGGCCCTATGTATGAAGTAATGTCAACTAGGGAGTGGAGACCCTATGTTGGAAATGAGACTAGGGAATGGAGACCCTATGTCTAAAATAAAATCAACTAGGGAGTGGAGACCCTATGTTGGAAAATCGACTAGGGAATGGAGACCCTATGTCTAAAATAAAAATCAACTAGGGAGTGGGTCCATAACCATGGGTTCCAATGCACGAGATCTTATATCACTTACCAATGAGGTCCTATCGATTAGTATTACACAGAAGAAATCAATTATAGACACTAATACAATTAGATCTGCTCTTTATAGACAAACTTGGGATTTGCGATCCCAGGTAAGATCGGTTCAGGATCATGGGATCCTTTTCTATCAGATAGGAAGGGCTATAGTACAAAATGTACTTCTAAGTAATTGCTCCATAGATCCTATATCTATCTATATGAATAAGAAATCATGTAACGAAGGGGATTCTTATTTCTACAAATGGTACTTCGAGCTTGGAACGAGCATGAAGAGATTAATGATACTTCTTTATCTTCTGAGTTGTTCTGCCGGATCGGTCGCTCAAGATCTTTGGTCTTCATCTGGACCCGATGATTAAAATGGGATCACTTCTTATGGACTTATTGAGAATGATTCTGATCTAGTTTATGACCTATTAGAAGTAGAAGGTGCTCTGGTGGGATCTTCATGGACAGAAAAAGATTGCAGTCAATTTGATAATGATTGAGTGACATTGCTTCTTCGGCCTGAACCGAGGAATCCCTTAGATATGATGCAAAACGGCTCTTGTTCTATCCTTGATCAGAGATTTCTTTATGAAAAATATGAATTGGAGTTTGAAGAAGGGGAGGGAGAAGGAGCCCTTGACCCGCATGAGGATTTATTCAATCACATAGTTTGGGCTCCTAGAATATGGCGCCTTTGGGGCTTTCTATTTGATTATATCGAAAAGCCCAATGAATTGGGATTTCCTATTGGTCCAGGTCATTTCGGGGCAAGCGGATCATTTATGATGAAGAGGATGAGCTTCAAGAGAATCATTCAGAGTTCTTGTAGAGTGGAACTATGCAGTACGAGACATGAGATAGATCTTCCAAAGAACAAGGCCTTTTTCGAATAAGTCAATTCAATTGGGACCCTGCAGATCCACTCTTTTTCCTATTCAAAGATCAGTCCCTGGCGCTGTGTTTTCACATTGAGAATTATTTGCAGATGAAGTGATGTCAAATGGGCTTCTTACTTCCCAAATAGATCATCCTACATCTATATATAAACGTTGGTTTATCAAGAATACACAAGAAAAGTACTTCGAATTGTTGATTAATTGTCAGAGATGGCTTAGAACCAACAGTTCATTATCTAATGGATCTTTCCATTCTAATACTCTATCCGAGAATTATCAGTATTTATCAAATCTGTTCCTATCTAACGGAACGCTATTGGATCAAATGACAAAGACATTGTTGAGAAAAAGATGGGTTTTCCCGGATGAAATGAAAATTGGATTCATGTAACAGGAGAAAGATTTCCCATTCCTTAGCCGGAAAGATATGTGGCCATGAAAGAGGGATTAAGTGGAACAGAATTGACTGGGTGGAAAATAAAAGGTCCCGAGACGAAAATGATCCAACTTGACCACTGTACATTGCTAACATGAGAAAATGGAATAATCGAGAATCTCGAGTAACTGGCCAAGCTGCTAAAGTAGCTAAAGTAGTGATAAATCCTGTTAATAAAATGGGTCCCATAGAAAGTCCATCTATTCCTAATCTCCAATGGAAATAAAAAAATTAATCCATTTATAATCCGCCACTAGTTGGATTAATGGATTATCCGATTGGAAATGATAACAAAACGCACAAGTCATTAGAAGGAGTTCTAAAATACATATACATATGGTATACCACCTAACTACCCTATTTCCTTTATGGGGAAGAAAAAAAATTAAGGAACCCCCAAATATTGGAAAAACTACAATTATTGTTAACCAAGGATTATGGTTGGGGCACGCCCCACTGAGGTTTTCTTAAGAAAGAATCTCAGCTCCGATCATGGTGGGTGACTGCGGGGGAGCTACTGTGAAGCCAAGAAAGGCGGAAGCAGCAAATCGCTTATACGGAGTTCCCCAACAGCCGCTTAGCTTAGTAGCAAGCACTTACTTTCTTTAAGACGCCAGTGTGTAATACATCCAACATTCTCAATATTAAGCGCTTTTGGCAAGCCAGAGCAAGATTTCTCTGAGAACCCCCCAATAAAGAAGACCTGTCTAGTCAAAGCCGGCCTTACTCAACAAGTACCTTTCTTAGTAAGGTTGCTTGTGTCCACTCATTGAAGATTCTATCTACAAAAGAAGGTTAATGGGGGATACTCAAATAGCTCTCACTGACACCAGACAAGGTGAGGTCGTCTTTCTTTCCAGCCGACATACGGTTCGCCTTAAAGCCTTAAGGATCAGGGGATGAACAATTATCTATGTAATTACATTGTTGGCCGTTGTTCCGATCGAGCACTCTTTTTTCTTTGTCCAATTTCGTCTTACCAAATAAGACTGACTTCTTACCAACCCGCGAAGGGTTGTGAGGCTGGACCAGGTAACACCAGAGGTTCCTGATGAGAACAAATTGTAAGGCATTGAAAGAAACCCTTAAGAAAGATGTCCCTCGCTACAAAACATATTTTCGCTAAATGGAAAGCCCCTCTGACTTTTATATAGGACACATAAAGGGGGAGATTCACAGTCTCTCTTATTTCCTAACAATAAAATTCATTTTTTGAAAGGCCAGTAACAATGCAATACTTCATAGATAAGAAAGAAACTGAAGCCTCTCTTTTTATTTATGATGTACCGGCTTGAATTCACTTTCACTTTAGGAAAGGATTTCTTTCCCCTCAAAGTAGGTGTTTGCTCCACAGCATGAACAGGTCGAGATGCGACGTCGATCACATCGGGTGGGGCCATTCTCCCAAAGCAGAGCTTGAAGTAAGGGTCAGAACTTTAGGCGGGGGCCTCTGTCGATAGAGCTAAATCAGTCATCCATTAATCCACCATCGACATACTAAGGAAAACAGCTGATCCAACTACAGAACAAATACAAACATAAACATCAAAAATACTGCACAGAGTGCCCTCTCTAAAAAGCTGCCCTCTAGCATTCGTCCTTCAAACTATCCTTCAATCATCCAACACAACCAACTATTCATAAAAGAGAAATGAATTAAAGAAATGAGTGAATGAAATAAGGCGATAAAAAAGGACCTAGGAACGAGCAAGGAGGATTGGTTTCCCCACCTTAAAACATCGAGCATTTTAGGGGTCTAGCTCATTGATATAAAAAAGCGGAAGATTCAATCCAGTCCCAAGCGTCCCAAGATTGAATCTTTAGTTAGAGAGAGGGGCTAAGCCTACGTAACGCTAAACTTTCTACTTATGAGTCGAGTATAGAACCAATGGGTGGTACTTGGTTACAATTTCGAATCTGTTAATATATTTTTACTCTAGTTTTTGTTGTTTTTGATGTTGAAACGGTTTTTCTTTATCCATGGGCAATGAGTTTCGACGTATTGGGTGTATCTGTATTTATAGAAGCTTTCATTTTCATGCTTATCTTAATTATTGGTTTAGTTTATGCATGGCGAAAGAGGGCATTGGAATGGTCTTAGCTCCTGAATATTCAGACAATAAAAAGAAAAACAGAAAAAATAAGATTGAGACAATTATGAATTCCATTCAGTTTCCTTTACTTGATCGAACAACCCAAAATTCAGTTATTTTAACTACATTAAATGATCTTTCAATGAGTTGGGTTAAAAGCACAACGTATATTTGTACCATCGCCGTCTTCAAATAAAGTATTTTCTATGGTAGCACCATGAATGGCGCATAGCCAAGAAATGCCCAATACACCATCAACTCCCATCATATGAAACGGGTTCAAGGTCCAATTATGAAACCCTTGAAAAAAGACGATGAATCGAAATATAGCCGCTATACCAAAACTAGGTGCAAAGAACCAACCAGACTGACCTAGTGGATAAATCAGAAACACATAAACAAAAACAATAATTGGACCAAAGAATGCGATTGCATTATAAGGTCTCAATTGAACAGATCGAGCAAGCTTGAATTGACATAACATGAAACCTATTAGGCCAAAAGCTCCATGGAGAGCAACAAAAGTCCACAGACCCCCCAAATTGACACCACCGAGTAAAATCTCCTTACCTTAGAAGAGAGCTTAAGGATATGTTTATGGGTGTTCTCTGGTCGTGTTATACTGAAATATAAGAGAAATCCGACCTAAGACTTATATATAGTTACTTTGGAGAAGTCAAAGAGGTGCTAGCTTGGCACCCTAGCATGGGCCCATCTTCCGATGCTTATATCTTTTTATCTGGATGTCGTATGAACAAACGGTTAAGAGCGTCGGAAATTACATTCCAAGAACTTCAATTTGGTATATAATATATGCCCCAAAAAGACCTCATATAACACACGAAATTTACTGCTAAAAAAACTTTAGTGACACACCTACTTGTCACCTATGTAGTCTGCGCAGTCTCGCGAAGATGCAAATATTTCTCTACTCCTATGTCGTATAGATGAGCGGTTTAACATGTTAGAAAACAGACTCGTAGATCTTCAATTTGGTAGGTATATCATTCCCTAATCTAAGTATATTGGAAGAAAATCTCAGCTATATTTGACCTAAGTTTCAATACATTTATGAATGTAACTTGTGATGACCTTTTCTAACTTTTGTTCCACAACTCGATTAAATTGAAATCATAACACACATCTATCATACATCTAAAATAACTCATAACATAATCTCATTATAATTTTAAACACCCTATTCTCGCCCCAAAAGTATATGTTACAATATTCCCAACTTGTCGACTTTCGACGAAGCTTATTTTCTTCAATTCGTTTAGCATCGAAGCTTTCCAACCCGCGTAGTACTTGGTAGTCATGATTTTAAATATTTGTAAACTCCATTGTAACATGATTAACTTACTTTATGTATTTTCAAAGATGATCTCATTTATGAGCTTACATCAATTGACTTGAGACATACTCTTACGTACGAAATTATGGAGTGTAATATCATTCCCCCCTTTGGAACATTCGTCCGCGAATGTTGGTTGATGCGCTTATCAATCTCATAACCAATAGCTATTACAAATATATTAATATTGTCCTTGCCATCTAGGCAACTGTTTTGTTTGTAAATTCGAAGGCTAGGGCATTTCCCCCTTTAGGTCTCTTTCTCACACCACGACTTGTTATCGGAATTCTTCCAATCTCATAGCTGTTGCGACCTTCTGTCATGCATCCTGTATGTGCGCCTATGCGACTCTTCTCTCCTACTTACTCCTGCTTTTAGCCAATCTCTAGGCCTCACTTTGTGAATATATACAGAATTATGGCAAGTTGTCTCTCTAGGCATCTATAGGTGTACTGAAGTCCTTCGCTTGGTAATTTGTCGAACTTACAACTATTGCTATATCTTGTTTCATAGCGTTGTATAACTATCCTTATGGCTTTACTACATGTAGGTAGGTTATACTATACCATAACACTTACTTCGGTTTATTATAACCGAGGTTTGCTACCCAACACCAAGTTACTCTCTCGCTGCTTATCCTATATGTATAAATCTAAGTCCTTTAATGCTTCCTCATTACTATTCATCTTAAGAATAACAAACAAATCTCATCTCGTACTTTGGAACTTGTACCCATCTATTGTTGATTCACCTTAATGTTCATCTATAATCTATCATTTATCACTTGAAATCTCTTTTGTAATAGATGTCGTTAGGGCTCACGTTGCATCGGGGAACATCTGAAGTATTTGCCTGATCCACCTAGGGATGATACAATACTTCATTAACCCTATTTCATAGCATCCCAACATGATTCACCTTATGGGGGTATTTTAATCCTGTACAATTCATGAAATCCCTTTTCTTTGAATCATTACCCAATCAAAGGTCTAACCCTCATCCTCTTATCTATCACAATTACACCCTTATTCTACCACTAGGGCAACATTCTATCTCTTCTAAATTCTCCTATTCTTAAACTCCTCTGAGTTCACTCATGCTATACTGAGCTTTGTATAACTTTATGGAAACCATCAGATCTCTTGTTGTGATAGGTTTAATCCTGAGGACTTACCTATTCACGTCATCTTCTAACTCACCTTTTCTTATCCTTACTCCTGTCTAGCTAAAACCTTGTCGCTCTACCATACTTTAGCTTGCGGCCTACACACACACACACATACACACACACACACACACACACACACATATATATATATATATATATATATATATATATATATATATATATATATATATATATTTATACTACTCGCAACCTTCCTTTAACTTGCTAGCACCATAGATTTTCTTATGTTATTCTGGAACCTCAAGCGAGACATCATATCATCTCTAACTCTTCTTTACTCTCTTAACAAGTCCTCTCTGTATCTGAAAACAATAGGCTGGAAAATATGCCACTAACGACACCACTATCATTTCTTGATACAAAATTACCACGTGTCCAGCCCTCGATCTGATATCTGGATTATTCGTAACCTTCTATATTTGTGCATCTCGTACCTTCTTCACATGTACCTTACTTATCTTTAAATATTGCATCATATATTATGTCTCTTTCATATCCTCCCTTCCACATAGGTGGAATTCACATCCACAACTTGAAGCTCTACTATAATACTTGCACCTCGTGCATACACGATCCGGTGGGAGATTCATATTGACTTCTTATGTGAGTGGTACACTTCTACCTGACTTTATCGTAAAGTCATTTTAAAATATGGCTACTATACTATCTCTCTTGTACTTCTGATATTAAGAGTGATTCCACAATGTTCTGAATCACAATTTCTATACTCATTGAGGTCTAATAATCAGACTCCTAATTCATTTAGCTAATGTAACTCTTTAGTTTCCTCTTGTATCTCAGGCTTTAAGTAGGCTTACTTTATCTTCTAATCTGCGGCTCAGGTATTAGTTATTACTTTAGCCCCTCGTGGATGCTATGGAACATCCATGATATAACCTTCTAGTAATTCAAGCTTATATCTGTGACGTGGACTCAATTATTTATTTTAACTTATACTTTAGTCTCATGTAGCTGTATCATTGTCAACATATATGCTGCATGGATAACACTCCAAAATCTTAAGTGTGCTCATGATGTAACTAACTCTGGTTCATAGATCAAATAATTCCTTTCCCGCCTTCTCAACTTTCGCTAAAAGTAAGAAATTAGTTTTCCTGGTCGTTCTGCCACTTATTGCATAAATACTCGGCTTATCTTAGTGCCCAATATATAGGAATTTTGTGCAACTCATATGATCTCGAATATTACTTTGGATTTTACTTCGCGTTCCTTAGTCACGATAGGTGCTACTTTCTCATGGCGTGCATACAATATTGTAGTGAGACTGTTGTTACAAGATCATTTCTTCTTTAGGTCACTATGCTTATGTTGAAGGCTTCTTCCTTATTTCCTCAGCTAGTCTTTTGTTGTAGTACATAGGGAGGACTCTCTGATTCTTGTAAAGCTGCGAGCTTATTACACCATATACCTGATGGAATTTTTGATGTACTTACTCGCCTATAATTATCCTTACTTACCTCTGTGCCCTTATGCTCGTAAGGTTTCTTCTGAACTAAAATTTTGACTATCTCCCCAGTGGCACTCTCTTTTATTTCTATAATACTTATATGGTACCTTTAACTACCCCAACTCTTATCTGAATATTCCTTAAGGATTACGATGTCATATCTGTGAGACTGAATTTCTTGTGCTGGGTTTCACTGCGTTTATCTTGCATGATCTGCTGATTTATCTAAGACCTCTTGTCTAGCCATAACTACGCTCTTCCTAAATCAACTACTAAGTACTCACCAGTCCATGCTCATATCTATATTCCGTATACTCTCTCTCAAGTTATGTCCTTTGTCTTAACTTACCACTTGCACTAACTCGTTAAGTATCAAGTGTTCATTCGCACTTATTTATCAATAACATTCTGAAAGGGAACCCTTACTGCATCTCCCCGCCACCGTTCTTGCATAATGTTCTGGAGTCATAACATATCTGTAGGATCTAATAAATGCAACCTCATCCCTTTCGCCTTTTTACCGCATTCTTCCTTTACTATTCCATAGTTACCTCCTCATCTTTGGAATCTTTTCACATCTTCATTGACTCCTACTCACCTTGTGGTAATCCTTCTGTACCAAGGATAACTGAATTCCTTACGCACGAGGGTGACACCTAGTGTAACTGGCCACTTAGTCCCTTAAGCTTAACATTGCTCACAGTGCTCGCTTTAGGGAAGCGTTTTCCTGAATGACCTTTAAAGGCTATTCTTTTGTTGTCCATTCTATTATTTCCAGAATGCAATCTTTGAAATTATCATAATGTCTATTATTATCAAATCATCTAGGCCCGAACTCATGTCAGTTTTATCTTGTTTACTAGCCCATAATAATTTCTATTACTCAGAGGGTCTAACTTAGCCTTCTAGTAATCATGTTGGAGTCACCAACTCATTTCTCAAAATAAGGATACAACTCTATGGCATATACTCTTTTATTGTCTTAAAGCCTACCACCTCTTGTCTTTCCCTTCATTTAACTATAAACTCTGTCATCTTGTCATATAAAATGATTTACCGTTATTACCCATTTATCATACCGTACTTGTAATGTTTCATTTACTCTCTTTTTATTCTCCTGCTAATATCTCTGTCTATTAACTTATTCTGAAAATTTTAACAAAATATTCTTTCACTTTTATCTCCCCTTGCTCCATCTCACTTGATCTTCGGGTCGCCTAATATTCTGTTTTTACTAGGAACAGGAGCTATACTAAGGTGAATATTTATCTCTTCTAGGATTTCGGTGCCTATCTTCTAAAACTTCTGAACATTATAGTGTCCATATCTGACTGTACTATTTACAGTGCACCGTCTAGATGTGTCACAAGGAGAACTATTATCACGTTTACAATATCCTTCAAAAATGTCATCTAACACTAACAATCCATCCACCTTATTGGGTTACTCTAACCCCAGCTGCATCCTGATATCCCATCCTTCTCTTAAACTATATCTGTTAGCTTCCATTGGGCATAACTGAGATGAGTGTGACCAATTGTATATACTTCTATTACTGTTGAAAGTAAACTCAGAGTACTTGTATTTCTCTGCCTGAATTGTAAATATTGATAATCTCCACTAACTGGGTACCTTGTACCCTCCTTCACCTTGCTTCAATTACATGTTGAAACTTAAACGTTTACCCTATGATACTCCCATGGCCTGCTATTCACGGGGTGTATTTGATATTCCCATCTTATGGTCTTAAGCTGGAAATTTGCACATCTGATAGGGCCTTAAACAGGGCCATGTCATCAAGAACTCTCTTCTATTAGTGCCCTTACTTGTTGCAATATTAGCCCTCCGGCTAACTGTAATTTTTTTCTAATTGAAAACATCTCGATATCATTAGCGAACATAAGTCTTGGCTCGAACTCTTATAACTCAACTCTATAGCATGATTTGGATTTGAAAGAAAGGTAACAGACTCCTATATATATGAGCTTTTCGGTATGTTTATCCCACAGATGAGAGAGACATTATTTTAAGACGATTCAGAATATGGCCTCATCGGCCTAAGTTGAGGGTTACCCCTCCAGACTCCACAGTTACAGAGTGGTTATGCTCGGGCCGAGTACGACACCGGGTGCCGGCCATGCCTCTTTAAGTTTGGGGTGTGACAAACTTGGTATCATCTGAATATATATATATATATAACACTGTGGAAGCTGACGAGGACGCCATGAACATCTACTGATATACAAACTATACAAGACTTGTCTACAAGCCTCTAGAGATAACTAAACTGTACCATGATCGGGACAGAGCCTCGACCTATACATCAAACCTGTATATATAAAATGGACTCCAAGGTCTAGAAATGGCAATCCCGAGGAAGTGGAGTTTACCAACCAAGCTGATGTTTGACTCTGTCAGCTTAGAGGGTCTGTCCAACTGTCAATGAGGACCTGCAGGCATGAAATATAGCATCCCCAGCAAAAGGGACGTTAGTACGAAATAATGTACCGAGTATGTAAGGCAACAGGATAACTGAAAGCTGAAACTAAACTGATAATATAATAATTGAAAGTAACTGGGAGACAAAGATAATCTGAAGCTATGCTTACCTACTGATACTGACTTAACTCTCTCAATATAGTAAGTAAAATAGCTGCCCGGCCTTATAAGGCTCGGTATGTGTAACTGCTCTACCGTAGTAGGCTCGCTCATAGGTTCTCGGCCATACTAGGCTCTGTATCTCGGCCATACCAGGCTCGCTCATAGGCTCTCGGCCATACCAGGCTCGCTCATAGGCGCTCGTCCATACCAGGCTCTCTCATAGGTGCTTGGCCATAGTAGGCTTGGTATATAACTCACCATCTGATCAGAGGTTGCCCAATAGGGGCTTGCCCATCGATTATAGCTCGATGGTGGTGAACATACTGTAATACTGTATATATATGGACTCTCTACTCTCTTGACTGACAGAAGACAAAACTAAACTGAATATGAAGTCCCGATAAGGGAGAATGTTGTAACTTATGAGACTAGGAAAATGTATACAAATTAAGGAATATGAACTTCTCTTTATGTCTCGTTACCAAGCACATGTAGTTACTGGATCATGCCAAAATGAAATAAAGGTTTAGTATTAACATACCTTAACTCCGTTGAGTCTTTAATACCTTCTATGCAATTCTTCAAACAACTCAACTCAATCTACCACAGTATAAGGAGATTCAAAATCAGTGTTGAGTAAGGGCTAAGTTCGCAACCTAAACTAGTAGCTTGTTTACATAAATTTGGGCAGCATCTCCCCTGTAATAAATCCCTCCTCCAATACCATATACCAATAACACCAAGAAAAAAATAATAACAACATGTATGCATCATTTCTAACCTTATCCCCATTACAATATATCACAAAACAACCTACACACTCTAATCACTTCATACATAAAATAACAACAAAAATAGTGTCAAACAACCTACAAAAATAATGACGAACAACCAGCCCACCATTCCGTCATTATGTGTTGTTTTACCACACCTTTTCTCCTCTAAAACTCCATAAAACATCAGCACAAGAGGCCAACACGAAACAGCCCACAAACAGCCAACCACAAGTCAAATAATTCGAACTCACGACTTTCGATCACCGTCCCTTGAGTTCTAACTATTAGGAAACTAATTTATCAACCTCCCTTTATATTTAAATACTTAATACAGATATTAGACGTTTCTTAACTATGAATTACCTTCCAAAATTCGAACAACAAAGAAAAAAGAGAGGCGGTATAATGATACTTACGTTGTAGGGATCGTTTTGATGTTATCGCTTCTCGATTTCGTGCCCGGGATGGTAATCTCCTTTGAAACCTAGCAGAGAGCTTAAGGATATGTTTATGGGTGTTCTCTTGTCGTGATATACTGAAAAATGAATAGAAAGCCGACCAAAGACTTATATATAGCAACTTTGGAAAAGTCAAAGAGGTGCTAGCTTGGCACCCTAGCATTGGCCCATCTTTCGACGCTTATATCTTTTTATCTGGATGTCTTATGAATGAACATTTAAGAGAGTTGGAAACTATATTCTAGGAACTTCAATTTGGCATATAATATGTACCAAAAAGACCTCATATAGCACACGAAATGTATTGATCAAAAAACTTTAGTGACACACCTACTTGTCACCTATGTAGTCTGCGCAGTCTCGCGAAACTGCAAATATCTCTCTACTCCTATGTCGTATAGATGAACGGTTTAATGTTCTAGATAATATACTCATAGATATTTTATTTTGTAGGTAGATCATCTCCTAATTCCAAGTATATTGGGAGAAAATCTCAGCTACATTTGACCTAAGTTTCAATACATTTATGAATGTAACTTGTGATGACCTTTTCCAACTTTTGTTCCACAACTCGATTGACTTCAAATCATAATACACGTCTGTCATACGAATAAAATAACTCATAAAATAATCTCATTATAATTTTAAACACCCTATTCTCGCCCCAAAAGTACATTTTACAACATTCCTAACTTGTCGACTTTCGACGAAACTTATTTTCTTCAATTTGTTTAGCTTCGAAGCCTTCCAACCCTCTTGGTACTTGGTATTCATGATTTTAAATATTTATAAACTCCATTGTAACATAATTAACTTACTTTATGTATTTTTAAAGATGATCTCATTTATGAGCTTACATCAATTGACTTGAGACGTACTCTTACGTACGAAAATATGGGGTGTAACAAAATGGATGTTCAGATTTGCAGCAATGTCTGTAATGATAGCTTTAGGAATACCAAAACGATAAATAATGTTGGAATACACAAAATCCACCACCACTTTCTTAGTGATGGCTTTGAAAGTAACTGCTTTGACCCACTTCGTGAAATAATTAATGGCAACCAAGATGAATCTGTGCCCATTTGAAGCTTTCGGCTCGATTGACCCAATAACATCCATGCCCCAAGCAATGAATAGCCAAGGCACTGACATAGGATGTAACTCTAAAGGCGGTGCATGAATCATGTCATCGTGTATCTGGCATTGATGGCACTTCCAAACGAAACTGAAGCAATTTTTTTCTATGGTCATCCAGTAATAACCTGCCCGGAGGATTTTCTTTGCAAGGATATATCCATTCATGTGGGTGCCACATACTACCGAATTCACTTCGTTCATGATCTTTCCAGCTTCTCGGGCATCTACACACCTGTCGACGCCCCCTTTTTCTCTAACCGTGGGGTCAGAAATCGGGTATACGACATTGGGAAGACAACTCTATTCCCTTTCGAGAATTGGGTTTAGAAGTTGAAGAGTCGCCACCTAATGAGTATAGTGCATTAGGACACTTTAAGAAGGGTTTGAGATGAAGAGACCAGAGATTAGGGTAAGGGCTAGAAATTATCCCGAGGGGAAGGTGTTAGGCACCCCTCGAGATCCACTAGTGTGGTTCCCGACCATTTTACAATTGTGACTTTACAAGTAAACAATCAAGGTTCAAATAAGGATTCACATATAACATTGCAATTAGGTTGAAAACTTTTGAAGGTAAATAGAGAGGGCAGAAATTTATGAAAAAAAGATTTGAATAGTTTTACAAGAAGAGATGAAAGCAAATAAAGGAAGGGGGTCCTAAGTTTATAATAAATATGGATCACTTCAATGCAATACCCAGCGATCACTCCTCAGAAGAGGGATCGCACGTGATATTAGCGCATCGGTCATCATATCCATATCTATCCTTCCCACCCCGTTAAGGTGTTAAAGTGCGAAATGACATCGTTACTTATTGCATGCTATTACCCGTCCCAATCCTATCAGTCCCGGAGGCATATGAGACTACTAATCCTAAAGGGGAGGGAGTTGGGGTTTTTGCGGAGTTTTCAAAAGGATAAAAATCTAGGCGACAAGCAATAACAGATAGCAGTTAAAAGGGAAACAAATAGCAGTTAAGGCTCAAGTCGGCCTCCTCATTCAAAGCAGCAGATTATTTAGCATGACTTACAAATACTGGTTTGGTCTGTATTAAACTTAACGTAGGAAGGGTGGTTAATTTATCATATATTTTCATATAAGGAGTCCGAATTAGGCCTGTCTGCTGGTTGTAATTATCAAAACTGATGCAATTATAAAATTTTACCCTAAGGATTGCCTAGGCGTTAAACAGAACCTATAGGCATGATATCTATTAGTTTCAGAAATAAAGAAGTAAAATGATTGCAGAAAAAGAATTGTCAATTACAGGGACATAAGATCTGCAGGCGTTAAACATTATTGCTACTGATTTTAGGCTTATAAGCAAGTTGATAATTCAGGTTTAGTTAACAGCTCCTATAGACATGCTTTCTAGGTGTTACTGATTTGAGCATTGTTATTGGTTATGCAGGAATCCTATAGGCAGGTTGTCTACATGCAATTTATTAGGTATTTAAATCCTATAATAGGTTTGCCTCATGACAGATGCAGAATGTAGAAAGTCCTATAGGCATGGTGTCTATATGAAGATGCAGAATTTTAGAATCGGCTTACAGGCATGGTATCTGTTATGAAATTGCAGAAAACCCTATAGACATAACATCTATATGAGAATGCAGAAAATCCTATAAACATGGTATCTATATGAGAATGCAGAGTTTCGGTGATTTATAAAATGCAGAACTTTAGAAAAATAGTAATCCCTATGAATATGGTATCTACATGAGTGCAGAATTTTAGTGATTTATAAAATGCAGAACTTTAGAAAAATAGTAATCCCTATGAACATGGTATCTATCCCTTGCATGCATAGTACCCTACCCTTTTCCACTAGCCAACCCCAAATATTTATTACAAGATTATTACAGACCGGAATGAATAAGAAAAAATATATCAGAAATTAAAGATTCCAACCAAGGAGAGCCTAATTCAGACCCCAGGTCTGAAATATGAGATAAACCAACTTCCAAAGATCAGATTCCAAAGCTTTCTCTTATCTTGGGTGTTTCAGAGATCCAAGGAGTTTCAGGAACTCCAGGCAGTGCTTACACCCCAAATATATTGCAGATTCAGATTATAGTGCAGTATGGAAGGGCCAGCCCTCAAATGTCCAAGTTCAGAGGGAACTCGAGGTCCCAAAGCAAGGCTGAAAAGAGAGGGACAGAACTTAAGGTTCTAGGAATAGGTGTAGGTGCAATAGAGGAATTAGGGAGTGCCAAGGCAGGCTGGTACTCATGCCCAGCCATATGCTAGGCTGGCACACCCCTGACCAGCCTGTCGGCCAATCAATTATGAGTAAAGACCTATTGAAGGTCAGACTAGGGCCTGGGCAGTGATTAGGACACTATCAGACCAAAGTCTCAAACTTGGCATACATGTAAAGGGGAATGGGGATGAGAATTGAAAGAGTTTAGGACTCAAGAGGGTCCAGTTCATGTCCATGAACAATAATATCAAGTATTTCCATGTTTCTGAACCATAACTCAACCACATAGGGGGGGCTTAGGGTTTGGGATTCATATAAGAGCAGGAACGATGAAATAAACAAACTTGCAGACAATCACAACATGTAAACAGTAAGAGATGAACTATAGAATAAACACATAAGGGGAAGAGACAGGACTTGAACATAATAACATACCAGTTGCAGAAAAGTAAGCACAGAAAAGCAGGATTCTTTCAAGCAAAGCCACAATCAGAGAAGAACGCTTTATGCTTGTGAGTTCAGAGAACTCGAGCCCTTATGAGAATTCTAAGTGTATTTGAGAGAGAGACGTGATCAGAATAGATCGTGTCAAATTGATTATCTAAAGTGCAGAAGGGCATCCCCCTCTCATAGTGTAGAGAAGCAAGCAAGAAAGGTAAGAAAACCTTTTAAAAATCAGTCTCAAATATTCTCCCTTCAGCCAAGGGATTTAATTTCAGACGAAAAAATGTAAACAAGGAAAGGAAATTTGAGTAAAATCTTTCATAGTAGCCTAAGAAGGGAAAATACATGAAGTATATTTAAGGAAAGGTCTCAATAGTACTTGATTTGTAAAGAGAAAGGAAAGGGAATCAATCAGGCAGTTAACAAAATCAAAGTAAACAGGTTTGATTCGAATGAACCCAGTCAGGAATAGGGAGAGAAGGGCTCAAACAAAAGGAAATTAAGGGCAATCAATCAAGACCCTATCAAAGGGGTCCAAAATCAATCAAGCAATCGTCAAAAATCTTGAAAGAGGGGTTTCTCACATATAAAACAAACAATTCAAACCGAATAGTCTAGTATTGAAGGGTTTAGGATCACAAACAAAAGAATACGAGTTCAGTCATAGATTCATGGTGAGTTTGAAAGTTCAGGGTCCCAAAGTGGAACCCTAATCCAATTTATCGAAGAAACCCCCAAAATCTAGGGTTTCAAATTGAATCAAACACAGAAACGAGAAGGCAAGTGAACAGACTCAAGGAGTCTCATGAGGAACAAACAGACCACGATAGCAGGTTTGAAATAATCAGAGAAAGAAAATCGATTTGAGAGCATAAAAGGACATGTTTTGGAAACCCGGAGCTCAGACAAGTCCAGAATAGATGAAACATGCTTAACAAGAACACAAACAGAGTTCAAAAAAGCAAAAATCAAGAAGCTCGGTAGTAAACACACATGGTAGAAGAGTGAGGAAAATTTAACACGGATTAATCATGTGAGCACACATATAAAAGAAAGAAAAAAAAAGACAATACATGCATAATAGAGAAGGAAAACATACGAGCATAATACAGACGAACATTTAAAAGAAAGAACAGCAAGAATCAAAAGACCTTCAGAAACCCTAACTTGAAATCGAACGATTTTTGAGAAGAAAATTTGGGGAAAACACTCAAATCGTTAAGAAAAGCACAGACATAGCACAGATCTAAACAAATAACGGTGAAAGAACCTCGAATAGCTTAGGGTTTCAGAGAAACCCTAGAAGTGAGAAAGGCTTGGAAGAACAAGATCAGATCCTGAGTCGAAACGGTCAGGAATAGAGCTTCCAGCGCTTGAATATGCTGGAGCATGGCCGGAAAATCATAGATCTACGGATCTGAGACGGATCTGAGAGAGGACCATCGAGGTCAAGCCTCCAGACTTCGTGCAACTCAGGCTTGGGCATGAGAGAGGGTGAGTAAAGGCCATCTATGGCAGGAGATGCCATAGATTCCGGTGGAAACGAGGTGAGATAAGGGGGGATGTGATTAGGGTTTCGGAGAGGTTTGAGAGAATTTGAGGGAGACGAAGAGAGTTAGAGGCGGCATCTCTATGCAAATGAAGTAGGGTTAGGGGTGTTAGGTGATTAAAAAAGGAAAGCCTAAACTACAGCCGTTGATCAAAACGATCAACGACTAGGATTTAAAGAAAATCGGACGCGTTTAAAAATTGGGCTAAGGGGTCGGGTCGAAATGGGAATTGGGTCATTTAATTTGGGGCGGAATTGGTCCAATTGAGGCTACAGTTGAAAGGGAGAAAAGGCTATTATTGAAATAGAAATAGGCTAAGTGTTAAATAGCCAATTTTCTCCTTTTTATTTTATAAAAGCAGTAATAATGATTTAAAAAGTAAATTAAAAATACTGAGCAAACAAATACTATATAAATATCAATTTTAAAATATTGGAACAAGTTTTATAATTATTAAATGCTATTAATCATAAAATAGGCCATAATTGCAATTACATGCAATTAGCTTTAAAATGCCAAATAAATTTGTAAAAATATGCAAAAATCACCCTAATTATATTTGGGTGTAAATACGGGAATGAAATAAGTTATTCACTAAAAAATGATAATTTTGAGAATAATTATTGGATTTTGTGGTATTAAAATAGGTAGTAAATCGGTTTAAAAATTATTAAAAAAAATACTAAAACTCTTTGGTGTGCTTATATATGCACATACATGCTATTTTGGAAGTATTTTGGGTACAAAAATACCTAGGGAAAAATTGGGTATCAACAGCTGCCCCTCTTTACCCGAGGAGGATGAAAGAGTTGTCTGGTAAAGATAAGATGACCAATTTTGACCGGAAGCGGCGATTAAAAAGAATATTGACCGAGATCTGGTTTTTGAGCCGCCTACATTTCCCTGGTCTTACAGGAATCAGGCCATATGTAGTTCAGGATCTATTGGGCGGAATATGCCGATGGAGATTTGAAACGGACGAACGCGATGTTTAGATTGAGAGAGGTTTCTGAAAATCGATAGGCTGCGGGAACCAGTGTGAGATCGCTCCTGCTGAGATGGCCGTTGCCAGCTGATGTACCTGCAAGTAAGCAATACGAGCGCATATTGTGCGTAAATTTAAACGTGATGCAAGTTCCCATTGGACCATGAATGCTGTCCTCGGACGGTTAGGATGACGTCCTTGAACCATGACGTCCTGGGCTATGAAGCGTATGATAAAGGATTCGTAGGCTATGAAATGATGTTCTTGGGCTATGAGAATGGTTCCTCCGAATCATGATGCCTTTGAATAATGATATGCAAAAGATAAAATGGGGTCCTCAGGCCATGGCATGGCGTTCTCGGGCTATGAAAATGGTGCCTCCGAACAATGACGCCTTTGGATAATTTGGCGATCTTTCAGCCCATGAAATGCAGAAGGTGGCGATATTTCAGCCGATGCAAGACGTAAATAAAAGGTGGCGATATTTCAACCGATGCAAGAAAGATAAGGTGGCGATCTTTCAGCCGATGCAAGAAAATAAAGTGGCGATATTTCAGCCATGCAAAAAAATAAAGTGGCGATATTTCAGCTATGCAAGATGGAGACAAATCTTAGTCTCGGAAGGCAGAGAGGTAAACTTATACAATGCAGGAAATGTAGATGGAGACAGAGCTTAGTCTCGGAAGGCAGAAAGGTAGCCTTATGCAATGCAGGAAATGTAGATGGAGACAGAGCTTAGTCTCGAAAGGCAGAAAGGTAGCCTTATGCAATGCAGGAAATGCAGATGGAGGTAGAGCTTAACCTCGGAAGGCAGAAAGGTAGCCTTATGCAATGCAGAGAAATGCAGATAGAGGTAGAGCTTAACCTCGGAAGGCAGAAAGGTAGCCTTATGCAATGCAGAGAAATGCAGGATGGAGACAATGCTTAGTCTCGAAAGGCAGAAAAGTAGCCTTATGCAAATGATGATGGAGGTAGAGCTTAACCTCAGAAGGCAGAAAGGTAGCCTTATGCAATGCAGGGAATGCAGATGGAGGTAGAGCTTAACCTCGGAAGGCAGAAAGGTAGCCTTATGCAGTGCAAAAATGTAAAAGGATGATCAGTAGTAAGATCTCTTAGCTGATAGCCGATTACGACAATATGACTGCTAGGGAGATTGTGCACGGATAGCAATTGCGGGCAAGTGATGATTCTGAGAAGTTTCATTCTTGGGAAAGTATGCGTACATAAATATACCTGACGATATTACAAATCGAGTGCCTGCATCCAAAGAAAATTGTGAGTTCTGTGAGGGGAAAGGTTAGTTCGTCTTCCCCGGGCTCTTGACGTTGTGTGTCATTGGGGTAGCGTCGCTAAACAACAGCAATTCGGATAATAGTTATGCATAATTTAGTAAATATAACGTATATAATCGAAAATAGTTTTCTTTAGATGAACCAATGACTGTGACATGGTTCAAGACATTGCAACCTCTTTTTCTCCGGAATTTTGAGGGTCCTCCTCAAAATTCTGCCTCGGTTTGCTGAGCGGACATTTCTGACGGCTGGGCTGAATGACCAAAAAATATCTTTGGAATTTTGAAGGTCCTCCTCAAAATTCTGCCCCAGTTTACTGGGCTGGCGCTTCTGGCGATGCATGAACTAAAATTAACTTCGGAATTTTGAGGGTCCTCCTCAAAATTCTGCCCCAGTTTCAATAGCGGGGGAAAATGGAATTTTTATTAAATTATGACCGAACCCATAGGGCTGCCTACGTATCCCCTCTTAAATGGGAATCAGTTCAGACGTAGTTCAAATCATATCATTAAGGGAATTATAAGTGGCTACACGTAATATCATTTCACTGCGTCTGAATTAATTGGTTTCGGCCAGACTTCTCCATCCATTTCTGCAAGAATAAGGGCTCCTACAGTTAGAACCCGGTGAACCATGTACGGACCCTACCAATTGGGAAAGAACTTTCCCTTGGCTTCATCTTGATGTGGGAATATTTTCTTCAACACCAACTGCCCCGATGTAAACTTCCTTGGTTTAACTCTTTTGTTGAAGGCTCTGGATATTCTGTTCTGATACAACTGACCGTGGCAAACTGCATTCATCCTTTTCTCGTCTATAAGGGCCAACTGCTCGTAGCGACCTTTTACCCATTCTGCATCATCCAGCTTTGCTTCTTGTATGATCCTTAAGGCGGGAATTTCTACCTCGGCGGGGATGATCGCCTCTGTACCATAAACCAACATGTAGGGAGTTGTTCCGATCGATGTGCAGACTGTGGTGCGTTATCCCAGTAAGGCGAATGATAATTTCTCATGCCATTGTTTGTGCCCCTTCGACCATCTTCCTTAGTATCTTCTTGATATTCTTGTTGGCTGCTTCCACAGCTCCATTCATCTGAGGCCTGTAGGCTGTAGAGTTCTTGTGTCTGATCTTGAAAGTTTCACACATTGCTTTCATCAAGTCGCTGTTGAGATTGGAACCACTATCAGTGATGATTGATTCCGGAACTTCGAACCGACAGACAATGCGGTCGTAGACGAAACCCGCCACAACCTTCTTAGTAACCGCCTTGTATGATGTTGCTTCAACCTATTTGGTAAAATAATCGATTGCCACTAAGATGAACCTGTGCCCATTTGATGCGGCAGGCTCGATAGGTCCGATAACATCCATTCCCCAAACGACGAATGACCATGGTGATCTTGTCGCAGTAAGCTCATTTGGAGACGCCTTTATCATATCCGCATATATCTGACAGCGATGGCATTTGCGAACATACTGGATACAGTCTGTTTCCATAGTCATCCAAAAATACCCTACTCGGAGTATCTTCTTTGCTAAGACAAAACCATTCATGTGCGGCCCGCAGGTCCCTGCATGCACCTCGTCCAATAGCCTGGATGCTTCTTTTGCTTCGACACACCTTAGTAGACACAAATCGGGAGTCCTCCTGTACAGGATTCTTCCACTGTGAAAAAAGTTGCTGGATAGCCTACGAAGTGTACGCTTCTGAGTAGCGTTGGCAAGTCCTGGATATTCCCCTGTTGTCAAGTACTCCTTGATGTCATGGAACCATGGTTTTCCATCCGCTTCTTCCTCAATGTGGGCACAATAAGCTGGCTGATCATGAATCTTTACTGGGATGGGATCAATGAAATTTGTATCTGGATGTTGGATCATGGACGATAAAGTAGCTAATACATCAGCAAACTCATTCTGGACTCTGGGGACGTGCTGAAATTCTGTCTTTGTGAACCTTTTCCTCAACTCCTGTATATGATGCAAGTAGGGAAGTATCTTAGAGTTCTTGGTTGCCCACTCTCCTCGAACCTGATCTATGAGCAAGTCTGAATCCCAGATCACTAGCAACTCCTGAACGTTCATGTCAATGGCCATTTTGAGCTCCAAGATGCAGGCTTCATATTCGGCCATATTATTGGTGCAAGGAAACTTGAGCTTGGAGGATACTAGGTAGTGCTGGCCAGTTTCTGATACTAAGACTGCTCCTATGCCAACTCCTTTGAAATTTGCAGCTCCGTCGAAAAACAACCTCCAACCATCATAGGATTCTGCAATATCTTCTCCTATGAAATATACCTCTTCATCAGGAAAATACGTTTTTAGGGGCTCGTATTCTCCGTCCACGGGATTCTCGGCGAGATGGTCCGCCAAGTCTTGCCCATTGATTGCTTTCTGGGTCACGTAAACAATGTCGAATTCACTTAGCAGGATCTGCCACTTGGCGAGCTTGCCAGTGGGCATGGGCTTCTGGAAGATATACTTCAGAGGGTCCATTCTGGATATGAGATAAGTAGTGTAAGCACAGAAGTAATGCCTCAACTTCTGCGTGACCCAAGTCAGAGCACAACAAGTGCGTTCTAAAAGAGAATACCGGGCCTTGTACGGTGTGAACTTCTTACTGAGATAGTAGATGGCTTGCTCCCGTCTCCCTGTTTCATCATATTGTCCTAGAACGCAACCGAATGCTCTATCCAATACCGCAAGGTAAAACAATAGGGGTCTTTCTGGCTCTGTCGGAACCAAGACCGGCGGCGTTGACAGGTATTCCTTGATTCTGTCAAAAGCTTTCTGACAATCATCAGTCCATTTGGTATCAGCGTCCTTCTTCAACATTTTGAAGATAGGTTCACAAATGACCGTGGATTGAGCTATGAACCGGCTGATATAGTTGAGTCTTCCCAGGAAACTCATCACATCCTTCTTGTTCTTTGGCGGTGGCAATTCTTGGATAGCTTTGACCTTTTATGAATCTAATTCTATTCCTCGACGACTCATGATGAAACCCAATAATTTTCCAGCAGGAACCCCGAATGCACACTTGGCAGGATTCAGTTTCAGATTGTACCTCCTCAGTCTGTTGAAGAACCTTCTTAGAACTGCCATGTGATCCCTGACTTTCTTGGATTTGATGATGACGTCATACACATATACCTCGATCTCCTTGTGTATCATGTCATGAAAGATGGTAGTCATGGCTCTCATGTAGGTGGCACCAGCGTTCTTCAAACCGAATGGCATCATTTTGTAACAGTACATTCCCCACGGCATGATGAAAGCCGTTTTCTCTGCATCTTCCTCATCCATTCATATCTGATGATACCCAGTGAAACAATCAACAAAATACTGCAACTCATGCTTGGCGTAATTGTCGATAAGAATGTGTATATTAGGCAAGGGGAAGTCGTCTTTGGGGCTGGCCCGATTAAGATCCCGGTAGTCAACATAAACTCTAACTTTCCCATCTTTTTTGGCACAGGCACGATGTTGGCTAACCATGTCAGATACTCTACTACCCTGTGAACCTTGGCTTTGACTTGCTTGGTAACCTCTTCTTTGATTTTCAAACTCATGTCGGGTTTGAATTTCCTGAGCTTCTGCTTTACCGGCGGGCATGTTGGATCTGTTGGCAGTTTGTGAGCTACAATAGATGTGCTGAGACCAGTCATATCATCATATGACTAGGCGAATATGTCTTCATATTCCTTTAGGAACTCCGTGTACTCTTTCTTTTCTGATGGTGACAAGTGAACACTGACGCGCGTTTCTTTGACATTCTCTGTATCTCCCAGATTAACGACCTCAGTTTCGTCCAAGTTAGCCTTAGGCCTATTTTCAAAATTCTCAACTCCCCTAACGACCTCTTCTAGTATATCATCATCTTCTGAGTCCATATCTGTTTGTTGTGTTGTCTCGTTGCAAGTCACAATCGTTGGTTCATCATCAAGGCAAGTAATAGTAATGCTGTGTAAAATAAAGTGAATGATAGGAAAATAATAAGAGCGAGATATATAATAAACTGAAATGCTTCGATTAAATTCGTAATTTTTTTGAATATCAGAGCTCTTTGAATTAAAGACAATGCGGAAATAAAATCAGCTAGTAAAAAGTAAAATGTGATGCATGGTGCTTTTGTTTAGCCTTGCTACCCCGAAGCTTTCCGGGCCCTGGTGGTTCTGATTGACCAATTGCTGAGGCACTCTCCTCGGTTCACAACTTGTATAGAAGGGCCTTCCTCCCCTTCCTCCTCGAAAATAACACTGCAATCCATATCATCATCCTCCAAAAATAGATTCTTCATGGCTGCCAATGCTTCATCTTCCTCCGACCCATATATAGTATCTGCCGGCTGGAAAGTCTGCTCCAGGTGAGGTATTGGATGCTCCAGTGGGTAGTAGGGACCGCGCCATGGTGGCGACCAGTGATTGAACTCCTCCCAAGTGTACTCATACCCTAACCCAAATGTAGTGCCATATTTCTTCAGCTTGATGGGTTTGGCGATTCCCTGGAGGTTTTTGCCGAGTCCTTTTCCAGGTTCGTATCCACACCAATTCAGGATACTTTCAATCTTGTTATCCTACCATTTATCTTTGTCTACAGCGTTGACTCTTTCAATGTGGTGGTATGTTTCTCCACCTATTCTCCTTCTGCCTCCAATCATCGGGATGGTATGGCGACTATATATGGGGTTGCTACCATCGCCATGAATGATCACCTCTTGGTGATTCCATTCGAACATCACTGCCTGATGCAGGGTCGATGCTACAGCTCCAACGGCATGGATCCATGATCGTCCCAACAGCAAATTGTAGGATGCTGGGACATCTATCACTTGAAAGTCAACGTCGAACCAGGTTGGCCCCATTTGCAAGCATAGGCTGATCTCTCCGATAGTAGACCTTTGGGAAACATCGAAGACTTTGACATTGATGGCCCCATCTTTGATCTCGTGCAGGCTCTTTCCTAATGTTCTGAGAGTTATCAATGGACAAATGTTGAGGCTAGATCCTCCATCAATAAAGACTCTAGTGACGAAGTAGTCCTCGCATTGCACGGTGATGTGTAGGGTCATGTTGTGACTCAGTCCTTCCGGCGGCATCTCATCTTCATGGAAGGTGATTTTGTGGCTTTCCAGTATTTGCCCTACCATATTTGCCATTTCGCCCCCAGTTATGTTGCTGGGCACATAAGCTTCGTTCAATATCTTCATCAAGGCATTTTTGTGTGCATCAGAGCTCTGTAGAAGAGCTAGGATGGAGATCTGTGCTGGTGTTTTGTTCAACTTCTCAACGACTGAATACTCCTTAGCTTGTATTTTCCTCCAAAGATCATCGAGACCAGTTTCAGTAGTCTGTCCCGAGGCTTACTTACTGGACTCAGCTAGGTGCTCTGGAGTGTAAACCCTGCCTGTTCTGGTCATACCCTGCGCAACAATTGCTTCTCCCGTCTTGGTCTTTCCTTTCCTCCTTGCTTCAGCTGTGTAATCCCATGGTATGGCATTTGAGTGGAACGGTGTTATGTCTGACATTTCTATAGGAATGGGTACCCTCAGTGGTAACACAACAACTTCAAAGAGTACAGGTGCCTTTGGAGCCCTAAACTCAACCTCAATTGGCCCGACCACCTTCGTAGAAGAAGGTGCTTCAAATTTGAGAGGTATAGACATGTTTACTTCATCGCCACTGGAGGGCTGGTTCTGCACAACAATCAGGTTAAGTGTGACTGCTGGTTTCTTTAGCTCATCATCCTCAGCAATCAGTCCTATCGATCCCTTAAGGTCCCAGTCATCTTCGATTTCGATCATGTGAATGTCCCCACCTCTGTGATCAGGCAGAGGTTTGTTGTGGACATTAGGAGCAGGATCTTTTGCTATGATAACCTTATTGTCGATTAGAGTTTGAATATTGTCCTTTAACGAGCGACATTCGTCAATGGTGTGACCTTTCATGCGGAAGTGGTATGCACAGGTCTTATTAGGCTTGACCTACTGGGAAGGATTTTCTGGAGTTATGGAAGGGATAGGGGAGACGTAACCAGCAGCTTTAAGTTTCTCATACAGCTGGTCATTTGGCTCAGCGATGGTTGTATATTGTCTGGGAGGTCTGCGGTCAAAATTTGGTCTGGGTCTAGGGAAATTTTGGCGAGTGGGCGGTGATTGGTAGTGAGAGGGTTGGGCATTATAAGCTTGGTAAACAGGTGCAGGTTGAGAGTATCTGGGTGAAGTAGGTTGATATGTGGGAGGTGGAGATGATTGGTAAACGGGCGGTGGATTTTGGTAAGAGGGTGCGGGTGCTTGGTAATTTGGGATAGGCTGATATGTAAGTGGAGGTGACGGGTAAGTGTGGTATTTTAGTGGTGATTTGGCTCCTTGTGCGACTATCACGGCATTGCCATCCTTCTTCTTAGATGTGCCACCTGACTGTAAAGCCTTGTTGGTGGCCTGCAATGCTTCAAGATTAGTAACCGTACCATTCTTAATGCCTTCTTCAATTCTTTCTCCCAGCTTGATGATATCGGAGAATTTCTGGCCCTCGATCAGCATCAACCTCTCATAATATTGTGGGTCTTGAGCCTGGATGAAGAATCTGTTCATCTGTTCCTCTTCTAAGGCCGGCCTGACCTTAGCAGCCTCTGATCTCCAATGAGTAG
The DNA here is from genome assembly GCF_000393655.2 of Nicotiana sylvestris. Lineage (NCBI taxonomy): Eukaryota > Viridiplantae > Streptophyta > Magnoliopsida > Solanales > Solanaceae > Nicotiana > Nicotiana sylvestris. The sequence goes on from NC_091067.1 coordinate 93,605,418, forward strand.
CATACTCGCAGAATGTCTCGGTAGGCTTCTTCTTCAGATTCTGGATGTAGAATACATCCGATGCATTCTCTGTATTGAATCGGAACCTATCCATGAAATCTGATGCCATACCTACCCAGCTTGTCCATTTCTTGGGGTCCTGACTGATGTACCAGGATAAAGCATCCCCCTTCAGGCTTCTCATGAAGAGTTTCATACGGATTTTCTCATTCCTTCCGACTCCGACCAGCTTATCACAATATGTCCTCAAATGGACTCTGGGATCTCCCGTGCCATCGAACATCTCGAACTTGGGAGGTTTGTATCCCTCTGAAAGTTCAACATCTGGCTGAATGCAGAGGTCCTCATAATTCAACCCCTGTATGCCTTTGTTTCCTTCCATGTGCTGGACTCGGCTGGTCAACTTCTTGAGTTCTGCTGCCAAGTTCCTGATAAGAGAGTCCTTGTCATCAGACTCAGGTGCACTTGAGATTGGTTGAGTGTAGTGGGGTATGGTATCTACGTAGATGAGAGTGTTGTAGGGGTGGTCGTTTGTGGTGTTCAGTGGTTCAAGAGTGGTTAGTGGAGTGTGGCATGTGTTGCAATGTTGAGCATGGGTGGGTTGCATCTGTGGTTGTGGGGTGTTCTGTGGAGGTGTGGGATTTTGAGCATTTGGGAAGTTGACATCAGGAGCGGTGAGAGTGAATGATAAATTTGCCAAGTTCCGAACTTGATCCAGTTCTTCTTGGAACTTCAACAGTTTCTGCTCAAGTTGGGCAGCAGTTTCCTTAGCAACCGGGGTACCCTGAGGAATCTCAATTCTTTCAATTTCCTTTCTGGCGCTTGAATCTCCCATTCTACCTTTGTTCTTGTTCCGGATAGGACTCGGAGGAGGAGGAGGTGGAGGGCCCTTGGATCTCGTACTGTATGATGATGGTGCCAGAATGCACGAACTAACCTTTGGGGAGGGGAATAAAAATAAAGAAAAACAAAAAAGGTAACAAGTTAGTGCGGGTTATGAGAAGAAAATGTTGCAATATTTGACCACACTCAAGAATATAAATTGCGTCCTAATTTGGGTGCCTCGTTGTGCCCGAGGTAGGCCTAGCGACAAATTAATTTGGAAAACTTATAATGCTAAATGCCTCATTTTATTGATAAAAATAAGACGAATTCACAACGATGCTAAATAACAGAAAATAAAATGTCACTAGTGGCCATTGGCCTTATTACATAATTAAAAGCAGAATAAAAGACTCCTAACTACTTGGTACCAGGTGGACCTTCCCCAGATTCGGTATCTTTATCCCCCTCGAACAGCTTCACCAGCTCGCGCAGTCCTAACAGAAGATAAGCTTGGGCCAAATGTCCGCATGCATTCCCTTCAGTGTTTCGACAATTTTCAATCCTCTTGAGGAACTTTCCTTCTAGCTCCACTAGACCCCGCTCCAAATACCCTAGTCGTTTGTTGGCGCTAACAGCCATATCCTTCCATTCCTTGATCAACTTCTGATGGGCTTCTTGTATTTCCCGATGCTCACTTTCACACTCTTGAATCCTCTTGCGCAGTTGATTGTGCTTAACCCGTGCTTCAGCTTTCTCGTCGATGATTATGTGTCCGTGAATGAACCCGGGCTGACCCATACCATTGTGATTATCTTCCAACCAACCCGAATAGTGCGGCACGCAACCAGCATTATACCTGTCTGGCTCAATAGATTCTTTCCCCTAAAACGAGCTTGCAATGCCACATGTGTTGAGCTTGGCATTTGTGAGGGCTATCACCGTCCTGGAAATCAGCCCTAAAGTGACTTATTTTGTCGACCCTTGGTATGATTTGCTTTCTTCCAGCCTGCCTCATGGCTCGGAGGGGAACATAGGGATAAGTTCCTCTTAGACCAATGAGTATGAGAAATGGTGCGTTTTGGGATCGAACAATGAATTCTTCCATAGGAAACCATTCGACCATCCACTGTACCTGGTCTTCTTTTCGATTCTCAAATAGCTCCACCCATCTTCCAGCGTCCTTTGGCTGAGCGAACATGTTAGGCATATAATTCATACGCCTTGGCTGGTGGAAGGCAATGTGATCATCCCAGTCTCTGCGTAAGATCTCCTGTCGGTATTCTCCTTTCTGGAGGTGCTCCATGAGCCAGAGCTGAAGTAATAAATTGCATCCCTCAAAATGACTAGCCTTTCGCTGATAGTTGTCCAGAGCCCGGTATATCTTAGCAACAATCATGGGCACTATACTGAAAGGCTATCCTCCAATTCCTTCCATCAGAGTCTTGGTTACCATGGCCAGTCTGGTGTGGATCCTAGCCTTCTTCATAGGGAACACTATCATCCCCAGGAAACAAAACATAAATACGAAGACCCTTCTGTGAATATGCCCAGTGAGGTGAGGGAAAATTCATCTGAGTAGGTGCGGTATGACTTGCTATGGCCGTACCTCTCGTACAGATAGTCGAATGGGATGTAGGAGTCTTTCAAACAGGTCAAGTCTGGGTTCTTCTTCAGTCCCATCATCTTAAGGAAACCCCTACCTTGCGATTCTCTGGCATAAGAAAACCCGGAGTCTCCCAAGGAATACCAGCTAAGCCTCCTATTTCTTCGAGCAAAGGAGTCATTTCAAGGTTCCCGAAGCGGAATACGGACCTGTCACTATCCCAGAACAGAGTTGTAACCTCTATGATTTTGTTGTCAAGTTGGATTTCTAGAAGAGAAGGCAAATTCCCTAAGTATTTGCAGACGAGTGTCTGATCACTGGAGTGGAGATCTTCCCACCAATTCAGCAGCCTTGGATGAATGTTGGTTACCATGCCAAATCTGGTGACTTCGTGCCTCATTTTCTACAAAACAGAGTGTTAGACCCTTACCCCGCCAGACTCGACTATTTAAACCAATAATTAGCATAAAAAGCATTTAGTTCTCCAAATAAATGCACATAACATGTAGGTGTCCGTTTGGGTTTCAGGGAAACCCGATGGACTTTGGACGAGGCTATCTTAATGAGTCATTATGTGGACAACATAACTGACTCAGCTAGGTTTGACCATGATGCATGCATAGTTAGACAGAGTAAGGTTTCTATTGGGGTATTAGACAGGTACCCTTGAGCAGACAACTCAAGAGGAAAATGCATGGAACCGTCGACTGCACCGCTGATCGACTGGTTTTACCGCAAATACGCCTTTGCCGAATTTAAAGGGTGATAATATTGGAAGAGCGCAACCACTCATTATAAGTGTTGCTATGGTATTTGTTTGGCACAAGTGGAATATGATGTTGAAGATGCAGTTTACAAGAATGAAATAAATTAACATGTATTTTCACGTTCATAAGATGATTACAATAATTGCAGTAATTACAACAGTATTGAAATAAAGCAGTAAAGGAAAGCAGCTAAAGGAAGGAAAAGACATGAAGAGCCAAGTCAGTTTCGTAGTGAAAGAATAAAAGACAGTAAATAAAACAATTAATGAGATAGTAAAGTCACAAGCAACATGCAATGGTAAAAGCCTAAAGAAACTCCCCAGCAGAGTCGCCATGCTGTCGATGCCCCCTTTTTCTCTAACTATGGGGTCAGAAATCGGGTATACGACATTGGTAAGACAACTTTATTCCCTTTCGAGAATTGGGTTTAGAAGTTGAAGAGTCGCCACCTAATGATTGTAGTGCATTAGGACACTTTAAGAAGGGTTTGAGATGAAGAGACCAGAGATTAGGGTAAGGGCTAGAAATTATCCCGAGGGGAAGGTGTTAAGCACCCCTCGAGATCCACTAGTGTGGTTCCCGGCCATGTTACAATTGTGACTTTACAAGTAAACAATCAAGGTTCAAATAAGGATTCACATATAATATTGCAATTAGGTTGAAAACTTTTGAAGGTAAATAGAGAGGGCAGAAATTTATGAAAAAAAGATTTGAATAGTTTTACAGAAAGAGATGAAAGCAAATAAAGGGAGGGGGGTCCTAAGTTTATAATTAATATGGATCACTTCAATGCAATACCCAGCGATTACTCCTCAGAAGAGGGGTCGCACGTGATATTAACGCATCGGTCATCATATCCATATCTACCCTTCCCACCCCGTTAAGGTGTTAAAGCGCGAAATGGTATCGTTACTTATTGCATGCTATTACTCGTCCCAATCCTATCAGTCCCGGAGGCATATGGGACTACTAATCCTAAAGGGGAGGGAGTTGGGGCTTTTGCAGAGTTTTCAAAAGGATAAAAATCTAGGCGACAAGCAATAACAGATAGTAGTTAAAAGGGAAACAAATAGCAGTTAAGGCTCAAGTCGGCCTCCTCATTCAAAGCAATAGATTATTTAGCATGACTTACAAATACTGGTTTGGTCTGTATTAAACTTAACGTAGGAAGGGTGGCTAATTTATCACATATTTTCAGATAAGGAGTCCGAATTAGGCCTACCTGCTGGTTGTAATTATCAAAACTGATGTAATTATAAAATTTTACCCTAAGGCTTGCCTAGGCGTTAAACAAAACCTATAGGCATGATATCTATTAGTTTCAGAAATAAAGAAGTAAACTAATTGCAGAAAAAGAATTGTCAATTACAGGGACATAAGATCTGCAAACGTTAAACATTATTGCTACTGATTTTAGGCTTATAAGCGAGTTGATAATTCAGGTTTAGTTAACAGCTCCTATATACATGCTTTCTAGGTGTTACTGATTTGAGCACTGTATTGCTTATGCAGGAATCCTATAGGCAGGTTGTCTACATGCAATTGATTAGGTATTTAAATCCTATAATAGGTTTGCCTAATGACAGATGCAGAATGCAGAAAGTCCTATAGGCATGGTGTCTATATGAAGATGCAGAATTTTAGAATCGGTTTACAGGCATGGCATCTGTTATGAAATTGCAGAAAACCCTATAGACATAACATCTATATGAGAATGCAGAAAATCCTATAAACATGGTATCTATACGAGAATGCAGAGTTTCAGTGATTTATAAAATGCAGAAATTTAGAAAAATAGTAATCCCTATGAACATGGTATCTACATGAGTGCAGAATTTTAGTGATTTATAAAATGCAGAACTTTAGAAAATAGTAATCCCTATGAACATGGTATCTACCCCTTGCATGCATAGTCCCCTACCCTTTTCCACTAGCCGACCCCAAATGTTTATTACAAGATTATTACAGACCGGAATGAATCAGAAAAAATATATCAGAAATTAAAGATTCTAACCAAGGAGAGCCTAATTCAGACCTCAGGTCTGAAATATGAGATAAACCAACTTCCAAAGATCAGATTCCAAAACCTTCTATTATCTGGGGTGTTTCAGAGATCCAAGGAGTTTCAGGAACTCCAGGCAATGCTTACACCCCAAATATATTGCAGATTCAGATTATAGTGCAGTATGGAAGGGCCAACCCTTAAAGGTCCAAGTTCAGAGGGAACTCGAGGTCCCAAAGCAAGGCTCAAAAGAGAGGGGCAGAACTTAAGGTTCTAGGAATAGGTGTGTGTGCAATAGAGGAATTAGGGAATGCCAAGGCAGGCTGGTAATCATGCCCAGCTATATGCTAGGCTGGCACACCCCTGACCAGTCTATCGGCCAATCAATTATGAGAAAAGACCTATTGAAGGTCAGACTAGGGCCTGGACAGTGATTAGGACACTATCAGACCAAAGTCTCAAACTTGGCATACATGTAAAGGGGAATGGGGATGGGAATTGAAAGAGTTTAGGACTCAAGAGGGTCCAGTTCATGTCTATGGACAATAATATCAAGTTTTGCCATGTTTATGAACCATAACTCAACCACATAGGGGGGCTTAGGGTTTGGGATTCATATAAGAGCAGGAACGATGAAATAAACAAACTTGCAGACAATCACAGCATGTAAACAGTAAGAGATGAACTATAGAATAAACACATAAGGGGAAGAGACAGGATTTGAACATAATAACATACCAGTTGCAGAAAAGTAAGCACAGAAAAGCAGGATTCTTTCAAGCAAATCCACAATCAGAGAAGAACACTTTATGCTTGTGAGTTCAGAGAACTCGATCTCTTATGAGAATTCTAAGTGTATTTGAGAGTGAGAAGTGATCAGAATTGATCGTGTCAAATTGATCTAAAGTGCAGAAGGGCAGCCCCCTCTTATAGTGTAGAGAAGCAAGCAAGAAAGGTAAGAAAACCTTTTAAAAATCAGTCTCAAATATTCTCCCTTCAGCCAAGGGATTTAATTTCAGATGGAAAAATGTAAACAAGGAAAGGAATTTGAGTAAAATATTTCATAGTAGCCTAAGAAGGGAAAATACATGAAGTATATTTAAGGAAAGGTCTCAATAGTACTTGATTTGTAAAGAGAAAGGAAAGGGAATCAATCAGACAGTTAACAAAATCAAAGTAAACAGGTTTGATTCGAATGAACCCAGTCAGGAATAGGGAGAGAAGGGCTCAAACAAAAGGAAATTAAGGGCAATCAATCAAGACCCTATCAAAGGGGTCCAAAATCAATCAAGCAATCGTCAAAAATCTTGAAAGAGGGGTTTCTCACATATAAAGAAAACAATTCAAACAGACTAGTCTAGCATTGAAGGGTTTAGGATCACAAACAAAAAAATACGAGTTCAGTCATAGATTCATGGTGAGTTTGAAAGTTCAGGGTCCCAAAGTGGAACCCTAATCCAATTTATCGAAGAAACCCCCAAAATCTAGGGTTTCAAATTGAATCAAACACAGAAACGAGAAGGCAAGTGAACAGACTCAAGGAGTCTCATGAGGAACAAACAGACCACGATAGCAGGTTTGAAACAATCAGAGAAAGAAAATCGATTTGGGAGCATAAAAGGACACGTTTTGGAAACCCGGAGCTCAGACAAGTCCAGAATAGATGAAACATGCTTAACAAGAACACAAACAGAGTTCAGAAAAGCAAAAGTCAAGAATCTCTGTAGTAAACACACATGGTAGAAGAGTGAGGAAAATTTAACACAGATTAATCATGTGAGCACACATATAAAAGAAAGGAAAAAAAGACAATACATTCGTAATAGAGAAGGAAAACATACGAGCATCATACAGACGAACATTTAAAAGAAAGAACAACAAGAATCAAAAGACCTTCAGAAACCCTAACTTGAAATCGAACGATTTTTGAGAAGGAAATTTGGGGAAAACACTCAAATCGTCAAGAAAAGCACAGACATAGCACATATATAAACAAATAACGGTAAAAGAACCTCGAATGGCTTAGGGTTTCAGAGAAACCCTAGAAGTGAGAAAGGCTTGGAAGAACAAGATCAGATCTTGAGTCGAAACGGTCAGGAATAGAGCTTCCGGTGCTTGAATATGCTGGAGCATGGCCGGAAAACCATAGATCTACGGATCTGAGACGGATCTGAGAGAGGACCATCAAGGTCAAGCCTCCAGACTTCGTGCAACTCAGGCTTGGGCGTGAGAGAGGGTGAGTAAAGGCCATCTATGGCAGGAGATGCCATGGATTCCGGTAGAAACAAGGCGAGATAAGGTGGGAGGTGATTAGGGTTTCAGAGAGGTTCGAGAGGATTTGAGGGAGACGAAGAGAGTTATAGGCGGCATCTCTATGCAAATGAAGTAGGGTTATGGGTGTTAGGTGATTAAAAAAGGAAAGCCTAAACTACAGCCATTGATCAAAACGATCAACGACTAGGATTTAAAGAAAATCGGACGGGTTTAAAAATTGGGCTAAGGGGTCGGGTCGAAATGGGAATTGGGTAGGCTACAATTGAAAGGGAGAAAAGGCTGTTATTAAAATAGAAATAGGCTAAGTGTTAAATAGCCAATTTTCTCCTTTTTATTTTATAAAAATAGTAATAATGATTTAAAAAGTAAATTTAAAATACTGAGCAAACAAATACTATATAAATATCAATTTAAAAATATTGGAACCAGCTTTATAATTTTAAAATGCTATTAATCATAAAATAGGCCATAATTGCAATTACATGCAATTAGCTTAAAAATGCCAAATAAATTTGTAAAAATATGCAAAAATCACCCTAATTATATTTTGGTGTAAATGCGGGAATGAAATAAGTTATTCATCAAAAAATGATAATTTTGAGAATAATTATTGGATTTTGTGGTATTAAAATAGGTAGTAAATCGGTTTAAAAATCATTAAAAAAAAACTAAAACTCTTAGGTGTGCTTATTTATGCACATACATGCTATTTTGGAAGTATTTTGGGTACGGAAATACTTAGGGAAAAATTGGGTATCAACAGCACCTCGAAAGATTCAGATATGGAGTTCTTTTATACAAGACCTCTCCACTCAAAAAGAAACTGTTTCAAACCTTCTGATCGTTCTCTTTTGATCTCCACTGGGGCCTGCTCGGGATATTCCTTTGTTTTCAAAAACCTTTTGATATCATGATACCATGGATGAACATCTGGTTCTATTTCAATTGCATTACAATAACCATGCCTTTCTCGAATTTGGATTTCCAACGGGTTAATATGGACATTGCTTGGATACGACAATATTGAGGCCAAAGTAGCTAGTGCATCAGCTAGCTCATTGTGGAATCAAGGATTATACCTAAACTCGGCATACTTGAACTATTTGCTAAGATCTTCCATATGTTGACTGTATGGAATGAATTTGATGTCTCGAGTTTCCCATTCACCTTGGGCTTGCCGAATGATCAAATCAGAATCCCCAAATGATAAACAATTCCTCTATATCCAGATTAACTGCCATGTTCATGCCCATGATGCAAGCTTCATACTCGACGGTGTTTTTTGTACCGAAGAACCGAAGTCGGGCTGTGGTCAGATAGTGTTGACCTGTGGGCAAAATCAGAATATCTCCAATCCCGACACCTTTTAAATTTACAGCTCCATCAAAGAATATTTTCCAAGCATTGGTGTCCTCTGTAATTACTTCAAGAGAATTTACTTCCTCGTCTGCAAAATAATTTCTTAGGGGTTGGTATTCATCATCGACCAAGTTTTTCGTTAGATGATCCACCAAGGCTTGGGCTTTCATCATCGTATGAGTGACATAAACAATGTCGAACTCGGTGAGCAGGATTTGCCATTTTGCTAACCTTCCCGTGGGCATCAGTTTTTTGAATATGTACTTTAGAGGGTCCATCCTGGTTATGAGATATGTTGTGTAAGCTAGCAGATAATGTCTGAGCTTTTGGTCAACCCAAGTTAGGGCGCAACAAGTTCTTTCCAGCAATGTTTACTTGGCTTCATAACTACTGAACTTCTTGATCAGATAGTATATGGCCTACTCTTTCTTCCCGATCACATCATGTTGCCCCAAGACACAACTGAAAATATTCTCCAAGACTGCCAGGTACAAGAACAAAGGTCTCATTGGATCAGGTGGAACCAACACTAGCAAATTTGACAAATATTCTTTAATTTTATCAAAAGCTTCTTGACACTCATCTGTCCATTTGATTGCCGCGCCTTTCTTTAACAGTTTGAATGTGGGCTCACAAGTGGTAGTGAGCTGAGCAATGTATCTGCTGATGTAATTCAATCTTCCTAACATACTCATGGCCTCTTTTTTCGTTCTCAAAGATGGAAAATCCCGAATAGACTTTATCTTTGTTAGATATAACTTGATACCTCTCCGGCTTACTATAAATCCCAAAAGTTTTCCAGACAAACTCCAAATGCACATTTAGCTGGGTTCATTTTCAAGTCATACCTGCACAGACGCTCAAAGAACTTCCTCAGATCTCGCACATGGTCTTCCTGCATTCTAGATTTAATGATCATATCATCAACATACACCTCAATTTTCTAGTGCATCATGTCATGGAAAATGGCAGTCATAGCTCTCATGTAAGTTGCCCCGGTATTTTTCAAACAAAATGGCATGACCCTGTAATAGTAAGTGCCCCAAGGTGGGTGAAAGTCGTCTTTTCTAGGTTTTCTTCATCCATCAGAACCTGGTGATACCCAGCATAACAATCTACAAAAGACCGTATCTCATGTTTGGCACAATTGTCAACAAGAATATGGATGTTTGGCAATGAAAAGTTGTCATTGGAGCTTGCTTTGTTCAAATCCTAATAATCAACACACACTCGTGTTTTCCCATCTTTCTTCGACACTGGAACCACATTAGCCAACCACGTGGTGTATCGGAACTCTCGAATCACACCAGCTTTCAGTTGTTTAGTGACTTCTTCATTGATCTTGTCACTAATGTCCGTTTTGAACTTTCTCTATTTTTGTTGGACAGGTGGATAACTGGGATAGGTCAGCAATTTATGTACCACCAAATCAACACTCAACCCTGGCATATCATCATAGGACCATGCAAACATATCTTTGAATTAAAACAAAAGTTGGATCAGAGCATCTCTAGTTCTTTCATCAGCGTGAATGTTTATCATGGTTTCTCGGACCTCTTCTAGATTGCCCAAGTTAACCGGCTTTGTTTCATTTAAGTTTGGCTTAGGCTTATTTCCCTAAAAGCCTCATCTTCATCATATTTTAGTTCTTGATTCATTATTTCACATTTAGACAATATTTTAGGATCTGAGATGAAGTCTGCGAGCATATCATGTTATTTAAATCCGCATTATTAGAACTGAAAAGAAAATATAAGAAAATAGCAAAATCTGAAAAAAGAAAAAGGAGGCATCCATTGATGATGAAATATTTATTCCATTTCATTGAATTGAAGATATGAGAGTTTACATCAAAATTAAAGACAATAAAAAAACATTCGAGTTACGCCCTGGAATGACTCGTAATGTAGAAGAGATGGAAAGACTGGACTACCGGGACTCCCGTCTGACAGGGAATGGGGTAGCTTTCCAATTCTGAAGCTTGACATCTGGTCCCATGTACAGTACCTCGGCATTGCTCGTGACTTCCCCGGGCTGGACCATGTCAGACTTATACAACATTTGTTTCATGGCTTCACAAATATCATCAATCTCTTCGGCCGTGAAGTCCTCTTCTTCTTTTTCTTCCATATATTTTGGTTTGATAAATGACCGGGCAAGATGTGGAATGGGCTAGGTCAGGACCCACCGTTTTTCCTTGCGCTCTTTAGCCCCTTTTTCTGTCGGCATCTGTAGCTTGAAAACCCAAGCTGAGAAAATTCTCATTGGCAATTGAAGTAATAGGCTCTGTGATGCCTTGTAAAGAGACCCCCGAGACCCTTTCCGAGCTTGTACCCATGTCTAATCATTTGAGTGGCGAACATGATCGAAGCATTAGACACGCACTGTTGAGGTAATAAGGCCCCTTTTTCACATTGGTCAGCGACCACAATTTCGAAGGCTTGGTATACAATATGCTAGCTTATTTCCCTAGCCTCGAGAAACGGGATTGAGGGGTCCTGTAAATGGATTGTTCATCCTCCCCATAGACAAAAATTTCTTACATATTCAAATTTGACCATTTGGTGAAGAGTGGAGGGAACAGCTCCTACAACATGAATCCATGGTCTTCCTAAGAAAAAATTGTATGAGGTGTCCATGTCCAGAACTTGGAAAGTCACTTCGAAATCCACGGGGCCAATGGTCAAAATCAAATCGATTTCCCTTATTGTATCTCGATTGACACCATCAAAAGCCCGCACATAGACGTTGTTAGCTTAGATTCTTTCCATGCCAATCTCCATTCTATGGAGCGTTGAGAGAGGGCAAATATCGACCCCGGAACCACCATCTAGCATGACTCTCTTCACATAATAGCCCTCATATTTAATAGTCAGGTGAAGGTCTTTGTTGTGGGCGACTCCCTCTGGGGGCAAATCATCGCGGCTGAAAGAAATCCTATTGACCCCAAAGAATCATTCAACCATTCTCTCCAATTGTTCAACTGAAGTGTCAACTGGGACATATGCCTCATTCAGCGTTTTAAGAAGCACATTTTGATGCTCATTCGAGCTCAATAGCAGAGATAAGAGTGAGACCTGGGAAGGAGTCTTCCGGAGCTAGTCAACTTCTATTTCCTCGCTGCTTACAGGCTTCTTGGATGTCAAGTGTTTATCCCTGTTCAGCATAGATTTCTTTAGCTCTTCTGGGTTATGGTACTTCCCAAATTGATTCATTTCATTCACCTATCCAATGACCTCTTTCCCCTTGTAGGTAACTACTATTCTGTTGTAATTCCAGAGGACTGATGTGGGATCTCTCATAGAGCTTTGTAGTGCACGGCTGATAACCACGGGCTCAGTCAGCCTTGGTGGAATTACCGATCCTCGCACCACATAGGTCCCTTTTGGCACATTCAACGTGGTTTTATTTGATCAAATTTCTTGGGAGTGTTCAAGATGAGTTGTTCTTTTCTTGTGGCCTTAGGAACATATAGAATTATATTCTTAGCAGGTGCTTCCCCAGTCTTTGTTTTTACAGCTTCAGGAACCGGAATGATTTTCTTCTCAATTTTGGTTGGTTTTGTTGATACCCAATTTTTTCTCTCATATATTTCAAATATACATATATACTTTCAAAATAGTTCATGATCATTATCAAGTATTTTTCCTTATTTTTGCATAGTTTTTAAAGATTTTTTAATCAATTTATTCCTATATTTTATTGTACAAATAATCATTAATTGCATCACAAATTATTTTTATAATGATTTTATCATCTAATTTCATAATTTACACCTAGATTAGGTTTTAATATTTTAACATATTTATCATATATATATTTACATTTTTAAGGTTAAAATTACACATTTTACAATAATAGCCCATATATACTTATAATTACTTTATTTATGCAAAAAGTAACTTTTATATTTTTATAACATTAAATAATTATTATTAACCATTTTTATGCACAAATAATATTTGTACTATTTCATTTATCATTTTTATAAATTATTTTTAATTTAAAGTGGGTATTTAACTAGTAGCCTATTTTCTAAACCTATTTTCGGACCAACCCCCAGCCTAATGCCTAAAATACCTAGCCCAATACACTAACCCAATAACCCCAACCCAAGCCAATGACCCATTACTCCCAAACCCGGTCGCGACCCATTACCCGACCCAACCCCTCCTTAAATCCTGGTCGTTGATCTCTAAGATCAACGGCCCAATTTCCTCACACCCCTTTAAACCTAACTCCCTGAACCTAATACCTCATAATCCCAAACCCGCCGCCCTCATATGATCTCATCTCTCATCCCTCTCTCTAAAACCCTAGCGTTGTCACCCCCGAATCTCTCCTATAGCGGCTCAAACATGGAATCAATCCATGATTTACTTACCTATTTTGTGTTACTCTATCATTATACGCTCATCTATGGTATTACTTAGATTCTTGCCCTATTTTTGGCAAGAACTACCTCAACAACGGGTAGATTCACCCTAATTTTGTGAATATCTGGACGATCTTTCGTCCATATACATGTTTTATTAAACGATTCTTGCATCTCTGGTCCGATTCAACTAAGGTTTGAGACCTCTCCTTGTTCTTTATTGATTTCTGATTGCTATTCTTTCCTTTCTCGCATTTGACTAATATTTTCCTTATTTCTAATTAATCTATTGTGTTTCCTTTATTTTTACCTTATTTTGCCCTAAATCTGACTGTTAATCGATTCTTATGTGATATTTTCCTTATTCTCTGTTGTATCCTCTTATTTTAAGTGTTACTCGTATGATTACATGCCATTATTCTCTATTAATATACTGAACTCTTTGTTTATGTATTATTTGCCCTAAAAAATTAGATCCTAATTTATTCTGTGTTTAATACTTACCGTGTTTCATGTTTATACTATACCACTATATAAACCCTCCCCTTTCCCCTTTAGGAAAGATAAGGAAATCAATATACTCTCACAACAACAACCCAGTATAATCCCACAAGTGGGGTCTGGGGAGGGTAATATGTACGCAGACCTTACCCCTACACCGAAGGGTATAGAGGCTGTTTCCAATATACTCTCACTAATAAACTTAAAATTTGGCTCTACGCTCTCTTTGCTATCTCGTTCTATCTCTAGTTTGGCCGGCTGAAAGCCATGGCCAAACATTCTGGGTTATCGACTATTGTGGTGTTGTTCTTGCTTTTCTTGCCTAACTAGTGAGTGACTATCCTTTGTCATTTCATTCCTATGTATCCATGAACTGTGTTTATGATCCATCATATTTAAAGTTTACCTTTTGAGCATGATTCTGCTAAATTCATGCTTATATGAGTCTCTAATTAATACTGTTAGTTCTGAGACTGGTTGTTTTGAATAGTATGAATCCTTAAGTAATTAGCTTAATACCTTCTAACTTATTTCATGTATGTTGTTTTGCCATTTCTGAAATTATCCTGAACATAACATCTTTAGGATAATACTAGTATGTTCATCAATTAATCAGTCCTGGGTCTTTACAAGCTTGTATTGTTATTGAACCTCTCCTCGTCATTCATGTGCCCTGATAACTTGCCTTCTAATGTGTTTTGTATCCGTTTGGATTCATGTGATTATCTGAATATTTGCCTTAATGCATTGTCTAAAAGTTTCTGTGATTGAACAACTTGTCCTAAATGCTAGCATGTACACTTGGCCTAATTAGACCTTTTAGGCTTTAACTTATCAAGTACTATGCATCTGTGCATAAACAACTTTGCAAATCTTGCCAATTTGTCATCTTAATTCAATTCTGCCTATATATTCTGTGTTTTAAAAACTCTGTTATGATGGATTTTTCCTAAAATCAAATCTGTTTTAAAATTTGTCCTTTACCATTGTCTCCTTTTATATGCTGCTACTTTTAAACTCCTATTCTTAGGTCCTTTAGGTTCTATCCTTCACCTCCTCAGTGTGAGCACTGCTCGGGGTCCATATGAGACTCTTATGAACTATGCCACACTAGGGTTTGATTTCTAATCTCCTTTGAACGGTTTTTGAGTATTTGTTCTTTAGTGTGAGCATTGCCCAGGGTTCTTGAAACCCTTGGGAACTTTGACACACTAGAGATTTGGGTTCTGTGTGCTATGGGTGAATCATTCACCACTGATTATTGTGTACCTGTGAAACTAAGCCTTCGGTCTGCTATGGTTTGAAGGCCTGGGTGCAAAGGTATATTTGGGCCTGTTATAGGATTTCTATAGTTTATTTCATGATTACTATTTAATTCATTCATTAATCTGGTCTGTAATAATTTTGTAACAAACAATTCTGGGGTATTTAGTAAAATTGGGAAGGGTTTCTTATTTTTATTTGCAAAGTCGGGTAGAAATCCTGCATATAGGGTCTCTATTTGTACTATTAATTCTGCTTATAAGTTCCATATTATGTTGTTGTATGTTAGAACTCCTGCATATAGGTTCTATGTTGTGTTTACATATTAGAAATCCTGCCTATAGGACTAACATTGTGATCTATTAGAAATCATGCTTTTAGGTATATCATTCTGTCTAATAAACGTGTGTTAGCAATCATGCATATAGGATCAATTTCTGGCTTAATCATTTTCTGGCTCAATGTGGATAAATTCCTGCTCATATACTGCTCAAATCTAGAAATCATGCCTATGGGATTAAAATTGGTTCAATGATAGAAATCATGCCTATAGGGTTAAAACCAATTCAATTATAGAAATCATGCCTATAGGATTCAATTAAATGATTCTAAATGTGTTTCTGTGATTATCATTGTCTACCACTTAGACAACATGCCTATAGGATTTAACAATAATTCTGGACTTATGATTGTGATTTCATGTTATTCATTAATGCATGAAACGCCCGGATATTGCACTGAATTAAAATCAGTAGGCAAATATACGTGGGCCCTAACACTCGCATTAAGAACTATCTCTGCATACTACTTGTAAGCACGTGATTTTTGCCCTATATGAGAAATACTCCCAAAAAATGCAAAATAAAATGATTTTCCTTGGTGTGCAATTTTGAGTATTTTTGTGATATTTTTAGATAATTATTTGTATTTGTCTGTGTTTGCTTATTTGTTAAATTAATAAAAAAATACAAAAATATGTCGCATTTTGCATGTAGGATTTAATTCTACAATTGTTAGTAATTAAATTAGTTTTACAAAATTAAAAATTACAAAAATAGGCATCTTTTGCATTTTTAGTATTTAATGTCCGAATGAACAATTTTATGCTTAATTATTACTTAATTGTGCGTTAATTGTTATTGGTAGTTAATTTGCGCTTTTATAACTTAATTTAGTTCTTAATAATAATTTAAGTACTTTTATAATTTAGTTTTAGAAAAATAAAAGAAGAAAAGAGAACAAAAATACAAAGAAAAATCGGATTGGGCCATTTCTTCAATTGTAAGCCAAAGGCCCAAAAAATTGTCCAATCTTCTCCATGACCCAGTCCACTTCAGACCGGGTCGACCCGGTCCGCCCCATTGACCCATTAACCCAATACCCTTTCTTCATTTTGTCAAAAGACAAACCAAAAAACCCTAAAAAACCTAAAAAAACTATCCGCCCCCACCCTTTTGGTTTTCTTCTTCCCAAAGACTCAAGAACACCTCCCATGGCTTCTTCTCCAAACCTTCAGAACTTCAGGATCGTCCATGGCTGCCCAAACGACCACCATCCACGTCGACCTCCCCATCTACTTCGCCGCTGCGTCGCCGGAAAACCCTCGGCCAAAATGGAAGGAAAACCCATCGCCATGGATGCCATGTTTTGTGTGTTGCTACTGCTTCATCTTCTTCAGCCTATTCTAACAGCGTCACTGCTGTTGCCCCGTCGTCTCTGAGCTTTGCCATCGTCGTCCATGGCGGCGCTGCCTTCCCGCCATTGACGCTGCTTCAAGCTCGAGTTTTCTGCTTGCTGCGTCGACCACCTTCCTCCTCCTCGACGAACAGCTGCTACTGCCCGTCGAACCCACGCAGACACCACCCAAACTAGTCCGGCAGTCCCCCGAGCTACTGCTGTCCGCCATAGCCTTCCTCCTCGATGAGCAGCTGCTCGACGTCCAGTCGTCCCCAGCTGTCGCGTCTCCACTGTCCGTTGACCTCTCATATGGGTCTGTACTGAAACCTCGTCGTCCATGGATGCTTTTGCTGCTTCACTTCTGCCGCGCCAACTGCCGGTATAGCTTCGGCGTGGATTCAGTTGTCAACTGCCGATATTGCTTCGTAGGTTCATGTTCGTCGTCGTCTGCTCGTGTTCGTCATCGTTGGTTCGAGCTTTGGTCGAGGCTCATCAAGTTCGTTGTTTGTTTGGTCGTTGTTCGTCGTTTCGATCCGGTTAGTAGTTTTTGAGTTTTATTTTTGTCCGTATTTTGTTTTGATATTTTCGAATCTAAAATCGGCAAATGTTTGTTTTGTTTAGCATTTGAATTAATTTTTAGTTCATGTTCATGTGTTGTTTGTTAAATTAATTTTTCAGATTTCAAAATAGAAGTTTAATTAGTTGTTTTCATATTCATTTCATGTTTGTATTATTGTTTAAGTGAATATTTGTTAGTTTGATGTTTGTTAGATTCAAATTGAAATTTAATTAACTATTTCTTCAATTTGTTTCATGTGTTTATGTATTGTTAGAAATTGTTAATATTGTTAAGTTCAAGCTTAAGGTCATAATTGTTTATTCGTCGATCTTGTTATTTGTCTAAAAAGAATTTAGTTGTGTTAAAGGAAATATATTGATTTAATCGTTTTAATCCGTCATGTTTGTTGTGTTAAAATAGATTCATTCATGTTCATACTTTGTTTGGATGATCTTGAATCCGAATTTTGTATAGTTTGATTTCTTGTTTACCATTTGTGATTATTTCTTGAATTGGTCTCATAATCTTGTTTAAAGTTTAATATAAGAATTGTTTGTTGTAATGTTGTTAGAGTGGATTTTAAGTTCAATATGATTGAATTTAGAAATCTAAATATACTTGTTTGTTGTTGTTGTTGAATCCGAAAATAGGATTGTTTGTTGCTAAAATATTGTTCAATCAAATTTTAGTTGTTCTTTGTTGTTCAATTTGTGTTCATGTGATTTGTTGTTGAAATGTTGAAGAATTCATGTTCATGAAATTTGTTGTTTGAACATTGTTAGAAATTAATCATATTGTCTATATTTTGGTTAAGTTTGATTAATTGATGTGTTATAGCTGATGGGTAGTTTGGTAATTTATAGTACTTTCGGGGGTAAAATAGTAATTTGCAATAGGGTCGGAGGGGTAGTTTAGGAATTGTACATTTTGTAATTGTTTATTTGAAGCATGGGGGACAAAATGAAATGGGGTGGGTTGTGATATGGTTATTTAATATAAAGGGGGGACAAGACAAAATTTAGTGGGGGGAATCTTGCATTATTTTATGTTAGGCATGGGGGACAAAATATAATGGGGTGGTGTGATATGTTTATTTAATGTAATGGGGATGAGTGGGAAGATAATGGGTTTGGTAGAGAAAATGGGTTGATTTTAATTGATTAAAAGAGTTATGGGATGAGATATAAGTAGAAGTCTTGAAATCAGATATATATATATACACTGACAGAGAAAAAACGGGAGAGAAAAAACAAATCTGAAAATAAGAGAGAGAAAAGGGCTGAGCATTTAAGAGATAGAAAATTCCGAAAAATATTTAAGCTTTCAAATAAAATAAAAACTAAAAAAAAATATTCTGTTTTCTTTTGTTGTTTGAAATCAGAATTAATTGTTGTTTCATAAAAGCTGGAAGCTTTTGTTTTTTTTGGATTACTACTCCACCGATCTGTTACTGAGTTGTTACTGTTGCTGGGCTATTGTTGCTATGTTGTACTGATTTTACTGCTGCTGCTGATTCTCATATTCATTTTCTTTTGCTTCCATTATCAGGTACACAACTGAAAAGCTGTTTATTGTAATCCGAAATATGAAGCGTGAATACATATGAAGAATGAAAATTTGAAGTTTTAATTTCGTTTTTTTCTTTGTTCCTTTTGTTGATTGTATTTAAGCTATTTCATGAATTACTAAATAATAACTGGAATAAGAAAATAATATCATAAGTTAGTCTGTAATAAATCAGTTCGGCAAAATAGGTTAATTCACTAGTTATGAAGGCTTCAAGATTATAGGTTGATCATGAACAAGTAGCTAAATTTAGCTAAGACACGAATTTAAATTAAACATCGTAAATTAGGCATTAAGGCATGACTTGAGCTTAAGCAAGATTAAAAGAACGTTTAAGTCTAATAAACTTTCTAATAAGCTTTAGTAATTATGGTTAAATCTAGTTTCAAATGATTGTGAATAATTAATCTCAATAATATTTTTTTAAAAAAAATAACAATGCTGAGTTTTAATCTAGCTATATTTGTTTATTTTGAATATTAGTTGTTGAATTTTTATTTTATTTATAATTTCGAAATTAAGAGTAAAATTCCTTTTTCATCAATATTTGTATTAATCAAGCAATTAGCATGTCATGTCTTCTTAAAATAATAAAAAGCTAGTAATTAATTAGGATTTTCTTTCTTTATTTTAGAGACTAATTTTTATAGAAAAATGTAGTCGTTTTAAGATTTGTCCATTTAAAATAAATGAGATGAGCCTCGCTTAATGAAATGTATAGATTGCGGGGCCCTCAATAAATGTACATTTAATCGCTTAGAATTAGGGAGGAGCCGTTTTAGCAAATTTCACGGCCCTACCCAAAATAATGATACGCTAGTCGCTCTAGGCGCGTATTTAATAATGTTATTTTCTTAAATACGGGTGTGCATTTATGTAACCCAAATCTAAATCTCAACGGAGTCGAAATGTGTCGATAATCACGGGTGCATTGATTGCGACGTGATTTGAAATACGTTTTCACAATGTTGCAATTCTTCGTAAAATAATAACAATAAATAAAAATAATAATAATAATAAAAGCGGCTAAGGGATAAATTTGCACATAAGTTTATAATACGTATTATATCAGATAATCAAGCCAAATATAACAGTTGAGCGACCGTGCTAGAACCACGGAACTCGGGAATGCCTAACACCTTCTCCCGGGTTAACAGAATTCCTTATCCGGATTTCTGGTTCGCGGACTGTAATACAGAGTCATTCTTTTCCTCGATTCGGGATTAAACTGGTGACTTGGGACACCCTAAATCTCCCAAGTGGCGACTCTGAAATAAATAAACAAATCCCGTTTCGACTGTCCTTTAATTGGAAAAAACTCCTGTACCCCCGCGAGGGTGGAAAAAGGAGGTGTGACAGCTCTGGCGACTCTGCTGGGGATTTACTGCTTTAAACCCAGAACCACTGGTTCAGAGTTAGAAATTCGAGCTTAGATAAATTGTTATATTTGGCTTTATCTGATTTTTACATGTTTGAGCCTAATGTGCTAAATGCTGCTTTTACCGCTTTGATATTATTTGACTGTATATATAAACTGTGCTGAACCCTTCTCTCTTCACCTCCGGGGATGTGCTTACTGGTTGAGACTCCCTATTCTGTTAGTGTTATACCCTGAAATAAGAAAGAGGTCGGACAAGTTACGAAGCCGGATGGCCTTTTGGTTCCCGGTAAGTTGCCCCCTCCTCGACTCGAGTTGTCCGCTCGGGTACACAGTCTAGTACACTGACCCAGGTTTTGAATATAGAATAACGTGACTTCATGCCGGATCCCTAGTAGGAACGCTTATTTGCATCACGTTGCATTTGACTTAGGGGACTCAACACAGGGGTTGGGTCCGTCTAGGACTAGCAACCTGAAATGAAAAGACCATTCTGATGCATCCTACTTGCTCTGTACATATATTTGTTTCGAACTTGCATGTTGACCGGTTTCTGAATCTCGGGAATGTTGGAAAATTGAAGGAAAAAAAAGAGAAAAAAAAAAGGGAAAAAGAATATATCAGTTAGGGAGTTAATTGATTATTTTAGAAAAAAAATCAATGACCAATTACTGGCGAAACTTTGCAAAAATTTTGAAAAAAAAAGGAAATATTTTATTTTGTTTTACTAAAAAATATAGAAAAAAAAAGAGTCTTTTATTTTTTTTTTTTGGAAAAATAGATTGTTTTATTGTTTGTTGAAAATGGAAAAAAAATCGTTATTTTGTCTTTTTCAAGAATAGAAAAGGAAAATAGATTGTCTTGCCAGGAAAAAATAAAAATGTAAAAGAGTCATGTTTTAAAATAGTTCGGTTAATTTGCCCGAACTACACGAGTTTGATTCTCACCGGATGTGAGATACGTAGGCAACCCTCATCGGGTCCAGCCCCCCCTTTTGCTAAAAAAAGCCAAAAAATAAATAATAAAAAAAACATGTCTAAGATTTTTAATTTTGTCATAAATAAGTCGGGTGATGTCCAACTTCTTTTTTAAAAAAAAAAAAAAAAATAAAATAAAAAAAATAGCAGAATATATATGTCAAACTTCTAAGAAGTCGGGTGACGCTGTTTTATCAAGACATAGCCGAATGTTCCCGAAGGGGACGCCGGAAGGCTGACTTTGCATAAACAGCCACTTTTGGGTCATATTTAAGATTTGGTCCATTTGACCCACATAGCCTTAAAAATCTTCGTCCCCGAGACGTTGAAAGGCCGTGTTTGCAATATTGAGTTTCCTAATTTGAAAAACGATAAAAAAAGAGTCATAAATAAGTCAGGTGATGTTGTTATGTCATAAATAGCCAAATATTCCCAAACGGGGCACCGGAGGGCTGACTTTGCATAAACAACCACCTTTGGTCGTATTTTGATTTTTGACCCTCACAGCCTTAAAATTTTCGCCCCTGAGGCGCAGGAAGGCCGTGTTGATCGGGTCTTTTATCTAAAAATATTAGAATTAAGAATTGAGTTCTTCATTTGAAATATAGGATTAATTTTGAGTCGATAATATAGATAGTAGTTTTTGGAGTTAAATAAAAGTTTTCTTTTGCTTAAACGCTTTAATAAATGTGCAGGATGAGCACGACAATAAATGAGCCTTTTTCAATAATGACCAAAATCCCTTTTGAGCTGCAATTGTGGTGGAATGATTTGGGCAAAGAAGGGCAAGACGAAGTGAGAAAATATTTGAAAGACCTTCCGGATTTATTAGACATTCAGCCTCGGGGGGATATCATCAGGGCATTGGTCGCCCATTGGGATTCGGCACATAATGTGTTTCATTTTTCAGACTTTGAACTCACCCCAACAATAGAAGAAATAGCGGGGTACATTGGAAGTGACCAAGCTCCATTGAGATTCAAATACTTGATTGCTCCTAGAGCCATTACCATACATCGATTCCTGGATTCCTTGAAAATACCCCGGACAGTTCATCACCCAGATTTTGCAAAGGGTTTCTGCAGTTTCCGCTTCGTGTATGATAGATATGGCCATGTGGGCGGGTTCAATAATCCAGACTTTAAGCTTTGCAGCAGAAATAGCCGACAAAAATGGGAGAAACACAGGCGAGTGGCATTTATGGTAGCTTTTTTGGGTCTCGTAATATTCCCAAGGAAAGATGGTAATATTGATTTGAAAGTAGCAGGCGTCGTCAGTACTTTGCAAACCATGGGGAAAAGCACTTTAGCACCTATGATTGTGGCTGATATCTTCAGAGCTCTCACTGCGTGCAAAGCTGGGGGCAAATTTTTTGAGGGATGTAACTTATTGTTACAAATGTGGATGATTGAGCATTTGTGCCCGCGCTCTCAGTTATTGAGTTATGGCTCGGCTGAGAAAACTTGTATAGGGGAATTTTGTACGAGAATCAAAGGGGTTGGTCTACCTGAAGGAGTCACAGCTTGGGCATTATTATTTCGGAACCTCGAGGCTAGCCAGATACAGTGGGTGCTTGGATGGTTGTCTGTCGAGGAAGTCATATATATGCCAGCAGCCCGACCGCATTTTTTGTTAATGGGACTCAAAAGCATACAACCTTATGCACCGTATCGGGTTCTGAGGCAACTCGGTAGATATCAAGTAATACCAAGAGATGAAGATTTGAGTACCCAAGTGGTCGAAATTAGTCCTGACGGTCGATTCCCCGAGGAAGAGGTTCGTCAAATTTGGAGTGAGTGTCAATATCTGATGGCAAACACTTGTGTGTCCGATAGGGTCAGAGGGGAAATTGCTCCAGGGTATCACGAATGGTTCAGAGGTGACGTGGCATATGGGAGACCGGCTAAAAGACCTCATCTCGAAGATTTCGCCAAGTCGTCCCAAGAGCAGTGGGATTGGTTAGCAAAGGAAGAAAGCTATCGAGTTGAGATTGGTAAATTAAAGCAACAAGTCGAGAGTCTGAAATTCGAGAACAGTGTACAGGTTGCCGAGGATCAAGGTGAAAAGAATAGACTAGCCAGAGAAAATGACGCTCTTAAGGCCCAAGTCCGACAGTTGAAGATAACCATCGATAAGCAACCGAGGAGCCGATCCGATGAACAATTGGTAAAAAGATTGGAAAGCGAAGTCAGAGAATGGCGGGATGAGCTAGGAAAAGCTGAAAATGTCATGGCAGAACTCAAAGCACAATGGGCGACAAGAACCGAAGAGCGTCGCCAATACTTGAATCAGTTGAAGAGGGACCATGAGAAAATTGTTGCCAATTTAAAGAGAAAAGTAGTTGCCCTTGAAGGTAGAGCGGTTAGGCAGGCTAGAGACTTCGAAACTGAGAGCGGACATTGTTACAACTTGTTAGCCCAAATGGAGGCAGAAGTGCAACAGCTGCAAGACCAGCACTTGCAAGACTACCGAGCTTTAAAGACGTGCAGCGATCAGATAAGACGCTTGCTCATAGAAAAGAAGCAAACAAAAGACAGGATTAGAGCCATTGCTCATGCTATTGTCAGGAGATGCTGGGTTTGTGAAGACATGACCCGTACTACTTTTATCTCAGCAGTGATGATCTATGTGAAGCGAACCATGAATGAGTTAGAGCATCTTGAAAGGGATTTGGATCCTAGACCCGCGGCGAGGCCGAACGACGCCCCGCGGATACCTAAGTTTGAAGCACTAGAATATGCATAGTCCGTGCCTGTGAGTATCTACCATTTTGAGTCAGTCTTTTGTACGTCCGTTATCTTTCTGGATTGAGTATGTTTGCAAGCTTAGAGTTTTTGTTTGCTTTCAGATTGCGTTTGTTAGTTTCTTTCCAAAACAAAAGATGTCGAGTTTGTAAGAGTCTGTTTATTAATGAAAGTTGAGCATTTTATTTCCACCCTTATTTTTACATTTATCTTCATGAACTACGCTTGGTTTGATTCGTGCGGGGTCACGATACGTAGGCAATCTCCATAAGATTCGACCATTAACCAAAAAGAAAACAAAAAGAATGAAAAGGAAAATATAAGGAAAACCAAGAAAAATAGAAAGAAAGAAAAGAGCGGAAAAACAAGAGAGAGAAAAGAAAAAGCACAAGAGAGGGATAAGGCGAGGAGAAGAAAAATGAAACAAGGAATGAAATGCCGGGATGACGCATGCAATCGGGCAAACGCATAATAGAAAGGAATAACTGTATAAGTGCATTCATGCCAACGTGTGGTTGTTAAATCTGTTAAGACCTAATCGCTAACAAAGTGGTTGTCTAAATGTGTGATACCAGGCAGGTGGTTAATTGATTGGAAATTCTGGCAACTCATCCATACAACACCCGGTCGAAAGATCAAGTAAAAATGACAGGGCAGGATTCGGAAATCAGCATCGTAGACCCTTCGAATGAGGTTGAGGTAATAGATGTGGGTGCTATGAAAGAAGAGATGAGGAAATTAAAAGCACAAATGGCTGAAATGCATCAGACATGGTCGCAGGGACACCCAGCACAACTACCCGTTACTCCTACCCTCCAACCAGTACACACGCCGGAATACCCCTCTCCCGGTCCTTCAACAAGTTTCCCAAGCCATCACTATTATCAGGGAAGAGAGGCTTATGATTCCCAAGCTCCACCTCCCACTCAAAACCCTCCTCCACCAAATGTTCCCGTCTTTGTGGCACCTCCCCCAGCTCCACTACATAGATCATCCAGTGAGCCGCTATTCCAAGCTCACGACACCCAATATTACCCTCCCGAACCCACTTTCAAAGCGCCTGAGCCATATACCTCCTCTCCCCATTTTGAAATCCCGGGAGAAGTTGAGAAACCGGTTAAGAATGCAGAACAAGAGGAGGTGATTCGTAAAGTCAAAAGCCTGGAGCAATCCTTCAGGAACATGCATGGTTTAGGAAACCAAGTTAGTGTCGCATACAAAGATTTGTGCCCTTTTCCTGATGTACAGTTGCCTGCGGGGTTTAAAATGCCGAAGTTTGACTTATATGAGGGGCACGGTGACCCAGTAGCCCATCTGCGTGGTTTCTGTAGCAAAATGAGAGGGGCCGGGGGAAAAGATGAGTTGTTGATAGCATATTTCGGGCAAAGCCTGAGCGGGTCAGCGCTAGAATGGTACACGAGGCAAGACCCCTATACATGGGATGATTTGGCCCAGGCATTCATCGGCCATTTTCAATATAACCTCGAAATAGTCCATGATCGTCTGTCATTGTTGAAACTAGAAAAGAAGCCTGGGGAAAGTTTTAGAGAGTTTGGTTTCCGCTGGAGGGAACAAGCTGCAAGGGTTGATCCTCCCATGTGGGAGAGTGAGATGGTAGATTACTTCTTGCAAACATTGGAACCTACCTATTTTGGTCATCTAGTGACATCTGTCGGGAAGTCGTTTAATGAAGTGGTAAAGATGGGAGCCATGATTGAAGAAGGATTGAAATCTAACAAGATCTTGAGCTACTCGGCGTTGAAAGCAACCACCCAGGCCATCCAAAGCGGTACTGGTGGTGTGCTGGGGAAGAAGAAGAAAGAAGAAGTTGCTGCAGTTGAAGCTAATGTTTGGTCCAGGCACAATAACCGTCCACTCTACTACAACCAACCCAGACCCCATCACCCAAACTATCAATATACCCCATATGGTCCACCACAACACTATTATCCACCACCAGAACCACAATTTTCTATTCACCATGCCCAGACCTACACTCAACCCCCAGTGCACTCGCAATGGCGTACACCAAGTCCCCAAAATACACAGCCACACCCACAAAACACCTATCCACCTCCCAGGGCTAACAGACCAGGAACCAGCTTCCGCCCAAACCAAGCTTTTAGAAATGAGAAGGCCCCAAACAAAAAAACATTTACTCCGCTGGGAGAATCTTACACTTCTCTTTTCCACAGATTGAAACAGTTGGGGATGCTGACCCCAGTTGAATCCAAAGCACCAAATCCTCTTCCCAGAAACCTGGACCACTCTGTTAGCTGCGAGTATTGCTCAGGGATGCCGGGGCACGATACTGAAAAATGTTGGAAGTTGAAAAACGCAATCCAAGAGCTCATTGATAATCGCCGTATTGAGGTACAGGCTCCAGAGGCCCCGAACATCAATCAAAATCGGTTACCAGCGCATTATGAGGCCAACATGATCGAACTGATACATAAGGGGGCAGAGCCTAAGAAACCTTTGCAGGTGGTTATGGTGATTCGTTCTACGGAAACCAAAGAAAAGACAGTGAGTGCAAGGCCAGTGGTTCAGTTAAAAGCAATAGAAGACAAGCCAGTGCTAGTAATGGGAAATGGACTGTTTGTGGCCGAGAAAAAGCAGGAGCCAGTCAAGATAGTGATACCAAGGTCAGTATCCACGCCCGTGGTGGTTGTGAAGGGAGCCTATGTAGAACCGGTTGTCATAAAACCGGTAGTCCAGTTACCCATGGTTGATAGCAAAGCCGTACCCTGGAAATATGACAAAGTAGTGGTGACATACAAAGGAAAGGAAATTGAGGAAGAAAGTTGTGAAGCACAGGGACTGACCCGGTCAGGACGTTGTTTCGCCCCTGAAGAGTTGAGAAAAGCTAAGGGCGCAAAAGACAATCCAGTGCCAGTTAAAAAAGCTGTAACGGAAGAAGAGGCAGAAGAGTTTCTGAAAAAGATGAAAGGACAAGATTATTCCATTGTTGATCAACTGAGAAAAACACCGGCCCAAATCTCGTTGTTGTCATTATTAATTCACTCTGATGAGCATTGCCGAGCTTTAATGAAGATATTGAATGAGGCTCATGTGCCTGACAAAATCTCAGTAAACCATTTAGAGACAATTGCCAACAAGATCTTTGAAGTGAACAGGATAGCATTTTCTGATGATGAATTGCCTATGGAAGGCACAGAACACAACAAGGCTCTCTATTTGACGGTCAAATGTGAAGGTTCAATGGTTACTCGGGCACTGATCGATAACGGTTCGAGCGCTAATATTTGCACGTTATCCACATTGAACAAGTTAAAGATTGATGAGGATAGAATCCGCAAAAATAGCATTTGTGTTCGAGGGTTCGATGGAGGGGGAACAAACACGGTAGGGGATATTGTACTCGAATTGACTATTGGCCCAGTCGAGTTCACGATGGAATTTCAGGTGTTGGATGCTGCAGTATCCTATAATCTTTTGTTGGGTCGACCGTGGATTCACGCGGCAAAAGCCGTGCCCTCCACACTGCACCAAATGATCAAATTCGAGTGGGATAGATAAGAAATTGTGTTACATGGGGAAGATCCCACATGCGCCATGAATGATGCCATTGTACCCTTTATAGAGACCGAAGATGATAAGGGGCCATGGGTATATCAGATCCTCGACACGGTTCCGGTGAGCAGGGTGCCTGAGGGTAAAAGCATACCATGTCCTAGGGTGTCAGCTGTGACTGTCATGGTAGTGTCAGAAATGTTGAATAACTGGTTCGTGCCCGGGAAGGGTTTGGGGGTTGAACTGCAGGGCATTACTCAACCTGTGTCTTTGCCCAAAAATTTGGACACCTTCGGGTTAGGGTTCAAACCAACAGCGGCAGATGTCAGAAAGGCCCGTAAATTGAAGAAGAAAGCTTGGGTGCTCCCTAAACCAATTCCTCGATTGTCCAGGTCCTTCGTCAGACCAAGTATTAAGAAACAGTCATTGGCAAAGATGCCAGGTTCGTTAATTGAGGCGGATGGGAATTTGGATAAGGTGTTTGAGAAAATATTTGCTAAAGTAAACATGGTTGAGGCCAGGGAAGGGTCAAGCAGAGCAGACATACAGTACATCGGACCACGTGCTAACATCAGCAATTGGGAAGCTACTCCTCTTCCAGTTCGGAGGGAGTCGTGGTAGTGGGTTTTGTTTTCCTTTTTGTCACCTGGATTATTCCAGGGTTTGTAATCCAGTTGTTATGTTCCGTCCATTTGGATGAGTTAAAACCTTGTTGTCTTTACGTTTAATGAAATGCAATTTTCTTCGTCCCTAATTCTCTTTCCATTTTCTTTTCTTTTCTTTGTACAGTTCTTTTTATGCTGATATCAATGACATGACATGCATGAGGAATCTTCGGCCCAGTTTTAAAAGCCAATCTAGTTCAGAAGTAATAATACAAGAGATCGAGTGTGATGATGGGGTGGATTGTAATAATGATGAAGCTTATGAGGAAATTAGTAAAGAATTAAGTCACTTTGAAGAAAAACCCAAACCTAACCTAAATGACACAGAAGCAGTTAATCTAGGGGACCAAGATAATGTACGGGAAACTAAAATAAGTGTTCATTTGGAGCCACAACTCAAGGAGGAGATAATTAAAGTATTGCATGAGTACAAAGACGTTTTTGCATGGTCATATGATGATATGCCGGGTCTAAGCACCGATTTGGTGGTTCATAAATTGCCCACTGATCCAGCACTCCTCCCTGTCAAGCAGAAGTTGAGAAAGTTCAAAACAGACATAAGTGTGAAGATCAAAGAAGAGATCTCCAAGCAGTTTGAGGCAAGGGTCATTCAGGTTACACGGTACCCCACTTGGTTAGCCAATGTCGTGCCTGTGCCAAAGAAAGATGGCAAGACCAGGGTGTGCGTCGATTATCGAGACCTTAACAAAGCAAGCCCAAAAGATAATTTCCCACTGCCCAACATCCATATACTGATCGACAATTGTGCCAAACATGATATTGGCTCTTTTGTGGATTGTTATGCGGGTTATCATCAGATTCTAATGGATAAGGAAGATGCAGAAAAGACGGCATTCATCACGCCGTGGGGAACGTATTGTTATCGGGTCATGCCGTTTGGTTTGAAAAATGCTGGGGCAACTTATATAAGGGCCATGACAACTATCTTCCATGATATGATACATAAAGAAATTGAGGTATACGTGGATGATGTGATCGTGAAGTCTAGACAGCAATCTGACCATGTCAGAGATTTGAGAAAATTCTTTCAAAGGCTTCTCAGGTACAATCTTAAGCTCAATCCTGCGAAATGTGCTTTCGGGTGCCATCTGGGAAGTTGTTGGGATTTATAGTTAGCCGGAGGGGTATTGAATTAGACCCGTCAAAAATCAAAGCTATTCAGGAGTTGCCACCTCCAAGAAACAAAACCGAGGTGATGAGTTTGTTGGGAAGACTGAACAATATCAGCAGGTTCATTGCTCAGCTCATGGCAACGTGTGAACCAATTTTCAAATTGTTAAAGAAAGATGTCGCGGTCAAATGGACTGATGAATGCCAGGAGGCTTTTGATAAGATAAAGGGGTATTTGTCAAACCCACCCGTGTTGGTCCCACCAGAACTAGATAGGCCTTTGATTCTGTATCTGACAGTTATAGACGGTTCATTCGGCTGTGTACTGGGGCAGCATGATGTTACGGGCAGAAAGGAGCAGGCTATCTACTATCTCAGTAAGAAGTTCACATCTTACGAGGTCAAGTATACTCATCTGGAAAGGACATGTTGTGCCCTAACTTGGGTGGCACAGAAATTGAAACATTACTTGTCATCTTACACCACTTACCTTATATCTCGCTTGGACCCGTTGAAGTATATTTTCCAGAAACCCATGCCCACAGGAAGGCTTGCAAAGTGGCAGATCTTACTTACAGAGTTCGACATTGTCTATGTGACACGGACTGCCATGAAAGCACAGGCATTAGCCGATCACTTGGCTGAGAACCCCGTTGATGAAGATTATGAGCCTTTGAAAACTTATTTCCCTGATGAAGAGGTAATGCACATTGATGAATTAGAACAAGATGAGAAGTCAGGATGGAAACTTTTCTTTGATGGGGCTGCAAATATGAAGGGTGTGGGAATAAGAGCAGTACTTATTTCGGAAACAGGTCAGCATTACCCTATTACAGCTCGGCTTCATTTCTACTGTACAAACAACATGGCAGAATATGAGGCGTGTATATTGGGATTGAGATTAGCTGTGGATATGGGTGTACGGGAAGTCTTGGTCATGGGTGACTCGGACTTACTGGTACACCAGATTCAAGGGGAATGGGAAACACGGGACTTGAAGCTTATACCGTATCGGCAGTGTCTGCATGAGCTTTGCCAGCGTTTTCAGGCCATAGAATTCAGACACATTCCAAGGATTCATAATGAGGTTGCTGACGCTTTGGCTACTTTGACGTCAATGTTGCACCATCCAGATAAGGCCTATGTTGATCCATTGCAGATTCAAGTCCGTGACCAGCATGCTTACTGTAATGTGTTAGAAGAGGAAATAGATGGAGAGCCGTGGTTCCATGATATCAAAGAGTACATCAAAGCGGGAGTATATCCAACGCAGGCCACCGGTGATCAGAAAAGAACAATTCGACGGTTGGCAAGTGGGTTTTTCCTTAGTGGAGGAGTACTGTACAAAAGAACGCCAGAGCTCGGTCTGTTGAGATGTATAGATGCACGGCAGGCCACAACTATCATGACTGAGGTGCATTCCGGAGTTTGCGGACCGCATATGAGTGGGTATGTTCTAGCAAAGAAGATTCTCCGAGCAGGTTATTATTGGCTCACGATGGAGCGAGATTGTATCAGTTTTGTGCGTAAGTGTCATCAATGCCAAATACATGGAGATTTGATTCATGCTCCACCATCAGAATTACATACGATGTCCGCGCCATGGCCTTTTGTTGCATGGGGCATGGATGTTATTGGGCCAA
The DNA here is from genome assembly GCF_000393655.2 of Nicotiana sylvestris. Classification (NCBI taxonomy): domain Eukaryota; kingdom Viridiplantae; phylum Streptophyta; class Magnoliopsida; order Solanales; family Solanaceae; genus Nicotiana; species Nicotiana sylvestris. The sequence continues at coordinate 93,636,261 of NC_091067.1, forward strand.
TTGATCCAGCAGCATCAAATGGGCACAGGTTTATCTTGGTAGCTATAGATTATTTTACCAAATGGGTGGAAGCGAAGACATTCAAGTCTGTGACCAAGAAGGCTGTAGTTGACTTCGTGCATGCAAATATCATCTGTCGGTTTGGGATCCCAAAGGTAATCATCACAGATAATGGGGCTAATCTTAATAGTCATTTGATGAAGGAGACATGTGAGCAGTTTAAGATTGCTCACAGGCACTCTACTCCGTACCGTCCCAAGGCAAATGGTGCGGTTGAAGCGGCCAATAAGAACATAAAGAAAATACTCCGGAAGATGGTTGAAGGATCTAGACAATGGCACGAGAAATTGCCTTTTGCATTGTTAGGATATCGCACCACCATGCGTACCTCGGTAGGGGCGACTCCTTACTCATTGGTATATGGTACCGAGGCAGTAATACCCGCAGAAGTGGAAATCCCATCTCTGCGAATCATTGCAGAGGCTGAGATCGATGATGATGAATGGGTGAAAAGCCGTCTTGAGCAGTTGAGTTTGATCGATGAGAAAAGATTGGCATCAGTGTGTCATGGCCAACTGTACCAACGAAGAATGGCAAGAGCATACAACAAAAAAGTACGTCCAAGGAAATTTGAAGTCGGGCAATCAGTACTGAGGCGGATCTTGCCTCATTGGGCTGAGGCAAAAGGAAAATTTTCCCCAAACTGGCAGGGACCATTTGTAGTAACCAGAGTGTTGTCTAACGGAGCGTTGTATTTGACAGATATGGAAGGAGAATGTGTAGAAATGGCCATCAATTCCGATGCGGTCAAGAGATATTATGTATGATTTCTTTATTTTCTGAATGTATCTGTTCGTATTTGGCATATCTTAAAGATTGAAATGATGAAGGCATTTTGTTCTGCTATCCAAACACTCTTATCCCTTGTTATCCTCTTCGAGCCTTACTTCTTTTTCATACACCTCTTTCGGAATCAGCGACACTATAAGAGAACACATGTGACGAACATAAAGAAAAGAAGGAAAGAAAAAAAAAGAAGAAAAGGAAAAGAAAGAAAAGTGAAAAAAAGGAAAGAATAGAAACATAACAACGTAGTCTCTATGAAGTGAACTACGTTTGACTTGATCCCGAAAGGGTACATAGGCAGCCTTACTCCGAGGTTCAGTCATACCAAATAGAAATCCAAAAATCCCCAAGCAAGAAACTGGGGCAGAAATGGTGATTGTTATGAAAGTGGGATTCCGAAAGTTGTAATTTGAACCCATTTGAATTGTTTTGAGCCTTTTATACCTTTCTTTCTAACTCAATCCAAAAGCCTACATTACGGTCCAAAGAAAGACCTTATGATCAGTTTTGAGAAATGCCAAGATGAACAGGTAGGAATAACCCACGACAGGGGCAACACTCTGGTTCGAGCAAGAAGAACAAAAAATAAATGAGAGAGTCTTATGGGTGAAAACCCTCACGGGCACCGTAAGGCGACGGGATCTTAGAGAAAAATAAATGAGAGAGTCGTGTTGGTGAAAACCTTTATGGGCACCTCAAGGCGAAGGTGAGATAAGAAATGGAAAACTGAGAAAGGTCTGTTGATAGAAACCGTTTCGCGGTACCGCAGGGAGACAAGGTTAAGGTCTGGATAAATCAAACAAGTGATGGAAGTTCTGGGCAATGAGGTACGGCAATTGAGAGTTGTTTGGTTGGATAGATTGGGCTGATTAATCCAAAATGCATGTCTTGACCATTGGTACTAGTTGTCTCGCTCAGATAAGTTTCTTTTCCTTCTCTTTTCAAACAGTCATCTGGTTTTGGATTCTTCTTATCCTTAACTCAAAAATCATTGCATTTCATTTTCTTTTGAGGGTTTTATCTAGCTGAGATGTTTCAGTGCCAGTTTTGTTCAATGCAAGCAGAAAGGACTTCAAAGTTCACTACCAGCTTCTAGAATTGTAAAGCACAACGTGGTCAGAGCATGTCAAAAACAACTTGATGTCAAGTGGAATACAGGGAATTAACGGAAGTTTCATCGGTGAAATGATTGGGAAATGTCGTGGGAAAGGCGAAAGCTCAAACAAAAAGGTCAGAAAAGTGAAATAACAGCAGGGGTGTAAAACATTTAGGTCGCCAGAGGTTGGGAAATTTAAAAGTTGGTCAGAAAGTCAAGCGGTTCAGGGTCAGTGCGTGGAAATTAGTCAACACAAAGCAAGGCAGTGGAAGGATTTTTCAGCAAGAATGCCCTCAACTAACCACCGTTTTAAACTGACAAAATTTTCTTTGATTGAGAAGGGGGAGAAAAGTTAGTTGTTGAAGAGTAATTCTCCAGGAGGGAAAAACAAGCACTAATCAGGATAAATGCAAGTAGTCAGGAGTCCTCCTGAAGAACGGAGACACACAGTTTAAATTTTAAAAGTCAGGAGTCCGCCTGGAGAATAGAGACATTCAATTTCAAATTTAGCAATCAGGAGTCCGCCTGGAGAACAGAGACATACTTTTCAAGTTTGACGTCAGGAGTCCGCCTGAAGAACGGAGACATACAGTTTAAATTTCAAAAATCAGGAGTCCGCCTGGAGAATAGAGACATTCATTTCAAATTTAGCAATCAGGAGTCCGCCTGGAGAACAGAGACATACTTTTCAAGTTTGACATCAGGAGTCCGCCTGAAGAACGGAGACATACAACTTAAATTTAAAAGTCGGGAGTCCGCCTGGAGAACAGAGACATACTTTTCAAGATTGATGTCAGGAGTCCGCCTGAAGAACAGAGACACATAGTTTAAATTTTAAAAGTCAGGAGTCCGCCTGGAGAACAGAGACATACTTTTCAAGATTGATGTCAGGAGTCCGCCTGAAGAACAGAGACACATAGTTTAAATTTTAAAAGTCAGAAGTCTGCCTGGAGAATAGAGATATTCCATTTCAAAGTTAGCACTTGGGAGCCCGCCCAGATAACAGAGGAATACATTTCAGTTTTTACATCTCAAGCATTGAAGTTGGAAGCCCGCCCAGATAACAGAGGCATACATTTCAGTCTTTTCATTTCAAGTGTTGAAGTTGGGAGCCCGCCCATATAACAGAGGAACACATTCAGCATTAATTTTCAAGTATTAAAGTTGGGAGCCCGCCCATCGAACAGAGGCATACATTTCAAGATCAAGTCACAGGACAATAAAACAGAGGGTTACAACAGGAATCCCCAGCAGAAAACAATAAAAATCCCCAGCATCAGGAAGCAGAAGGTTGCAATAAGAGGTCCCAGCAAAAACTCAAGTGCATGTGTCGAAAGGAAGAAAAGCATCGGAAGAAAAGCACCGGAAAAAATGCAAGCAGACAAGAAAGCAAGGCAACAAGAAAAATTGCAGTATAGCCTAGCTTCTTGTCTTCTTTTAAGCAAGGTGTAACAAGGAGATCGGTAAGCAGTGGTAATAGCATGCAACAACAGTAACATTACAGTCCAACGGTAGTCCCAGCTACCAAAGCTTCCCGAACTACATTGACCTGATTCCTGTTTAGCCCAGGATATGTAGGAAACCTTTGAAGCAAAGGTTCGGTCAAATCTTTTTCAAAAAATGCTTCACACGGAGTACTCGGAAGGGCAAAAATCGCTCGCTTTATCTTTGCGCGAAAACCCTTCGTGTCTTCGGGCAAAGAGGGGCAGCTGTAAGCACGTGATTTTTGCCCTATATGAGAAATACTCCCAAAAAATGCAAAATAAAATGATTTTCCTTGGTGTGCAATTTTGAGTACTTTTGTGATATTTTTAGATAATTATTTGTATTTGTCTGTGTTTGCTTATTTGTTAAATTAATAAAAAAATACAAAAATATGTCGCATTTTGCATGTAAGATTTAATTCTACAATTGTTAGTAATTAAATTAGTTTTACAAAATTAAAAATTACAAAAATAGGCATCTTTTGCATTTTTAGCATTTAATGTCTGAATGAACAATTTTATGCTTAATTATTACTTAATTGTGCGTTAATTGTTATTGGTAGTTAATTTGCGCTTTTATAACTTAATTTAGTTCTTAATAATAATTTAAGTACTTTTATAATTTAGTTTTAGAAAAATAAAAGAAGAAAAGAGAACAAAAATACAAAGAAAAATCGGATTGGGCCATTTCTTCAATTGTAAGCCAAAGGCCCAAAAAATTGCCCAATCTTCTCCATGACCCAGTCCACTTCAGACCGGGTCGACCCGGTCCGCCCCATTGACCCATTAACCCAATACCCTTTCTTCATTTTGTCAAAAGACAAACCAAAAAACCCTAAAAAACCTAAAAAAACTATCCGCCCCCACCCTTTTGGTTTTCTTCTTCCCAAAGACTCAAGAACACCTCCCATGGCTTCTTCTCCAAACCTTCAGAACTTCAGGCTAGTCCATGGCTGCCCAAACGACCACCATCCACGTCGACATCCCCATCTACTTCGCCGTTGCGTCGCCGGAAAACCCTCAGCCAAAATGGAAGGAAAACCCATCGCCATGGATGCCATGTTTTGTGTGTTGCTACTACTTCATCTTCTTCAGCCTGTTGTAACAGCGTCACTGCTGTTGCCCCGTCGTCTATGAGCTTTGCCATCGTCGTCCATGGCGGCGCTACCTTCCCGCCATTGACGCTGCTTCAAGCTCGAGTTTTCTGCTTGCTGCGTCGACCACCTTCCTCCTCCTCGACGAACAGCTGCTACTGCCCGTCGAACCCACGCAGACACCACCCAAACCAGTCCGGCAGTCCCCCGAGCTACTGCTGTCCGCCATAGCCTTCCTCCTCGACGAGCAGCTGCTCGACGTCCAGTCGTCCCCAACTGTCGCGTCTCCACTGTCCGTCGACCTCTCATATGGGTCTGTACTGAAACCTCGTCGTCCATGGATGCTTTTGCTGCTTCACTTCTGCCGCGCCAACTGCCGGTATAGCTTCGGCGTGGATTCAGTTGTCAACTGCCGATATTGCTTCGTAGGTTCATGTTCGTCGTCGTCTGCTCGTCTTCGTCATCGTTGGTTCGAGCTTTGGTCGAGGCTCGTCAAGTTCGTTGTTTGTTTGGTCGTTGTTCGTCGTTTCGATCCGGTTAGTAGTTTTTGAGTTTTATTTTTGTCCGTATTTTGTTTTGATATTTTCGAATCTAAAATCGGCAAATGTTTGTTTTGTTTAGCATTTGAATTAATTTTTAGTTCATGTTCATGTGTTGTTTGTTAAATTAATTTTTCAGATTTCAAAATAGAAGTTTAATTAGTTGTTTTCATATTCATTTCATGTTTGTATTATTGTTTAAGTGAATATTTGTTAGTTTGATGTTTGTTAGATTCAAATTGAAATTTAATTAACTATTTCTTCAATTTGTTTCATGTGTTTATGTATTGTTAGAAATTGTTAATATTGTTAAGTTCAAGCTTAAGGTCATAATTGTTTATTCGTCGATCTTGTTATTTGTCTAAAAAGAATTTAGTTGTGTTAAAGGAAATATATTGATTTAATCGTTTTAATCCGTCATGTTTGTTGTGTTAAAATAGATTCATTCATGTTCATACTTTGTTTGGATGATCTTGAATCCGAATTTTGTATAGTTTGATTTCTTGTTTACCATTTGTGATTATTTCTTGAATTGGTCTCATAATCTTGTTTAAAGTTTAATATAAGAATTGTTTGTTGTAATGTTGTTAGAGTGGATTTTAAGTTCAATATGATTGAATTTAGAAATCTAAATATACTTGTTTGTTGTTGTTGTTGAATCCGAAAATAGGATTGTTTGTTGCTAAAATATTGTTCAATCAAATTTTAGTTGTTCTTTGTTGTTCAATTTGTGTTCATGTGATTTGTTGTTGAAATGTTGAAGAATTCATGTTCATGAAATTTGTTGTTTGAACATTGTTAGAAATTAATCATATTGTCTATATTTTGGTTAAGTTTGATTAATTGATGTGTTATAGCTGATGGGTAGTTTGGTAATTTATAGTACTTTCGGGGGTAAAATAGTAATTTGCAATAGGGTCGGAGGGGTAGTTTAGGAATTGTACATTTTGTAATTGTTTATTTGAAGCATGGGGGACAAAATGAAATGGGGTGGGTTGTGATATGGTTATTTAATATAAAGGGGGGACAAGACAAAATTTAGTGGGGGGAATTTTGCATTATTTTATGTTAGGCATGGGGGACAAAATATAATGGGGTGGTGTGATATGTTTATTTAATGTAATGGGGATGAGTGGGAAGATAATGGGTTTGGTAGAGAAAATGGGTTGATTTTAATTGATTAAAAGATTTATGGGATGGGATATAAGTAGAAGTCTTGAAATCAGATATATATATACACAGACAGAAAAACACGGGAGAGAAAAATACACAGACAGAGAAAAAATGGGAGAGAGAGAAACAAATCTGAAAATAAGAGAGAGAAAAGGGCTGAACATTTAAGAGATAGAAAATTCCGAAAAATATTTAAGCTTTCAAATATAAAAAAAAACTAAAAAAAATATTCTGTTTTCTTTTGTTGTTTGAAATCAGAATTAATTGTTGTTTCATAAAAGCTGGAAGCTTTTGTTTTTTTTTGGATTACTACTCCACCGGTCTGTTACTGGGTTGTTACTGTTGCTGGGCTATTGTTGCTGTGTTGTACTGATTTTACTGCTGCTGCTGATTCTCATATTCATTTTCTTTTGCTTCCAATATCAGGTACACAACTGAAAAGCTGTTTATTGTAATCCGAAATATGAAGCGTGAATACATATGAAGAATGAAAATTTGAAGTTTTAATTTCGTTTTTTCTTTGTTCCTTTTGTTGATTGTATTTAAGCTATTTCATGAATTACTAAATAATAACTGGAATAAGAAAATAATATCATAAGTTAGTCTGTAATAAATCAGTTCGGCAAAATAGGTTAATTCACTAGTTATGAAGGCTTCAAGATTATAGGTTGATCATGAACAAGTAGCTAAATTTAGCTAAGACACGAATTTAAATTAAACATCGTAAATTAGGCATTAAGGCATGACTTGAGCTTAAGCAAGATTAAAAGAACGTTTAAGTCTAATAAACTTTCTAATAAGCTTTAGTAATTATGGTTAAATCTAGTTTCAAATGATTGTGAATAATTAATCTCAATAATATTTTTTAAAAAAATAACAATGCTGAGTTTTAATCTAGCTATATTTGTTTATTTTGAATATTAGTTGTTGAATTTTTATTTTATTTATAATTTCGAAATTAAGAGTAAAATTCCTTTTTCATCAATATTTGTATTAATCAAGCAATTAGCATGTCATGTCTTCTTAAAATAATAAAAAGCTAGTAATTAATTAGGATTTTCTTTCTTTATTTTAGAGACTAATTTTTATAGAAAAATGTAGTCGTTTTAAGATTTGTCCATTTAAAATAAATGAGATGAGCCTCGCTTAATGAAATGTATAGATTGCGGGGCCCTCAATAAATGTACATTTAATCGCTTAGAATTAGGGAGGAGCCGTTTTAGCAAATTTCACGGCCCTACCCAAAATAATGATACGCTAGTCGCTCTAGGCGCGTATTTAATAATGTTATTTTCTTAAATACGGGTGTGCATTTATGTAACCCAAATCTAAATCTCAACGGAGTCGAAATGTGTCGATAATCACGGGTGCATTGATTGCGACGTGATTTGAAATACGTTTTCACAATGTTGCAATTCTTCGTAAAATAATAACAATAAATAATAATAATAATAATAAAAGCGGCTAAGGGATAAATTTGCACATAAGTTTATAATACGTATTATATCAGATAATCAAGCCAAATATAACAGTTGAGCGACCGTGCTAGAACCACGGAACTCGGGAATGCCTAACACATTCTCCCGGGTTAACAGAATTCCTTATCCGGATTTCTGGTTCGCGGACTGTAATACAGAGTCATTCTTTTCCTCGATTCGGGATTAAACTGGTGACTTGGGATACCCTAAATCTCCCAAGTGGCGACTCTGAAATAAATAAACAAATCCCGTTTCGACTGTCCTTTAATTGGAAAAAACTCCTGTACCCCCGCGAGGGCGGAAAAAGGAGGTGTGACACTACTGTTTGCATGTTAATAACATAGATATCCTACTTATAGGACTCCAAGATTAATAAAGCCTGCTAAATCAGTTGCGTGTATTTGTTGTTTACATGCGGAGGTTAACATGAACCCATATTTGTCTTTATTTGAGAAGTCCTAATTGTTTTGCTTGTCGCCTGGTATTTTACAATTTTGAGAACCTTAGGCCTAGTCTAGAACTTCCCCAAATAGAGGTCCCAATGCCTCTAGGACCTTAGGGTAAGTGACGGGTAGTGCACGCATAGGACACAAGTTAGAATCAACTAGAGCGCTTTAGGTAAAAACTCAAAGATAGTAATCGGGTAGCAGGAGATGATAGTTTGTGCCCGCTGAATAATATGAGTAACACCCCCATCTTGGGGAAGTTACGAAGTATTATTTATGTTGCACGGGGTGATCCTATAGGCTAAAAAATTTAAGACCTCCATCCTTATTAAATAGTTTATTCGCTCCCTTAGACTAATTCACATAGTTTAAGTTTGGCAAGGACCCACCGCTGTGGACCTCGAGTGGTGCCTAACACCTTCCCCTCAAGGTAATTTGAGCCCCTATCCGATCTATGGTGATACAAACTGGTATAATCGTACTCCCAAGGGTTTCTGAAAATGATGGGTCTGAGAAAGAGTGACGACTTGGCATGCCTGAAGAAGTCCTACATACCCTTCGACTTCCTATGTAAACGTTACAGACTGATGATAGGCTATGATTACATATTTTAGTTGCTTATTACACTCTAATTTACTGCACTTTAATTGAGTTTGAGCTTTAATCGCTAGTGTTTGCACTAAATCTGTATTTTATGCCTTGTAGGAGTGATTCTGATCTATGTAGGTGTTATGAAATAAAATCAAGTGATTTAGAGCTTTGAAGTCTGAGTAAAATCCCAAAGAATCAACCCGGGATTGTGTTCGGGGATCAATGGATGATAGTTAAGAACGAAACGGAGAATCGAGTAGGCATAAGGCGCATTGTCTAGTAAAATGCACATAACATTTCGCTCACAACTCCATTTGGACTCCATAATATATCGTTGGAAAGCTATTCGAAAGGGCTACAACTTTAATGTTTTGCATTTTTGCGAATTCCCACTGTCGTGCCGCAGCATGCGCCGCACCTGTGCAATTTTCCAATAGTCTATTAGAAAATAGCTCTCTGAACTTCCCCACTGCCGCGCCGCGCAGTGCATCGCCCCATGCGGCGTGCCTGTACAAATTTTACAGAGTGATTGCCCTATTTCATACGGGAGAAGGTGTTTTCATCTTGGCCCGATCCTACTTGGTATAAATACATATAAAAACGTTATTTTGAGGACTTTGGACAGACTTTAGACCTAAGGAGAACACACCACACTTGGAGGATGGCTTTTAACTAGTTTTTCTTCTTCTTCTCTTCTTTTAATCTCATAGTTTATTAGTCCTAGAGTTTTGGGTGCTACATGAACGTTGTAGTTTGAAGCTTAGATTGTTCTTATTATTTTATCATATTGGTTTATTTATTCAATCTTACGCTTAATTATTTGATTGCTTGATCACCAATTGAATACTATCTATGAATCTAGGATTGAACTCAGGAGAAGGAATTCTAGATTGCATATAAGATTGAGTAGAGAAAGATCTTAACTCTGAGGGGGGGAGGGGATTTGCGGTTAGGATAGGAATATACCTAATCCCCTTGCTTGGTTACTCTAGAAAAATTATTAATGCGTTCTTGTTAATTCTAATTCCATAGGAATATAGGCATTAGATTAGCTTGAATAGGCGAGATGTACTTCGGGAGAAGGCTATGAGTAATATTAACCCTGTCAACCAATAAACCAGATAAATTAATAAGACGATTTAAGTGGAAAACTCAACGGAATTGTTAGCTAACCAATAACTCTAGAATATTCACTCACATTGAATTCGGCTTTAAGTTTGTCATTGTTTTCTTTAATCTCTTAATTTGTTACACTAGATTAATTTTAGTTAAATATTCATACGTTAGGATTCGCTTGAATAGATTAATTTTTTTGTTTAATTTAGTTGATAGTTAATCATAAGTTCCTGTGGGTACGATATCTGGACTTACAATCCTATATTACTTGTTGACCACGTATACTTGCATGTGCATTTGGGAGCAACAAGTTTTTGGCGCAGTTGTCGGGGACATAAAAATTAACTAGTCTATTACATTAGATTTTTACTCTTTGTCTAGTCATGTTTTTAAATTTTTATCTTAGTGTAATATTTACTATCTTTGTTGACATGACATCTTGGAATGTGAATTGGTCGAATATTGGTTATTCTTATTATGGCGATCCTTGTCCATACTGTGGAGGACCACATTTGTGGCAAAATTGTGCATCTCAATCTTATGAGTGGAATTTGTGTAATGTGTGTGGTTGTCAAGATGGACATTGGGATGGCTATCCTAATTCTTATTATCCATCTCAAAGCACTTATTATAATGTTTTTAATAATGTTTATGAGTTTGATAGGAGCAAGGAAGTGAAGGATATTGAATGCGTAGCTCGTATTGTGGACATGATGAGGCAAATAGAAGAGCAACAAGTTCTTGATGCCTTAGCGATCAAAAGATTCCAGGCTAGAATGGACGAATTAAGGGCCAATTTCCAAGAAGAACCTCAACTCGATAAAAAAAGCGAGTTCCCACAAGAAGATTATTTTGAAGAAGCAGATATAGTGAGCCAATCTTGGATAGAGGAACAAGCTCAACTGATAAAATCTCATAAGTTTCTCCGTGATGGTCTTTCAAATATGACAGAACAACTAATAGAAGGAAAAATTGAGCTCAGACAAGACATAGACCAATTTGGCTCAGATATCCATGACTTGCAAGCTCAATTGAATAAAAAGGTTGAGATGTCTAATGTCCTACAACTAATTGTTGTGGATACTGGTCAACTTATGGAGAAAAAAGAGGAATCCCAACTATTCGACCAAGTTATTAGTGATGTCAGGGTTGACGAAGAGTGAAAAATTGAGGATGTCAAAAGTGAAGTGATTTTAGAGTTGGAGCGCATTGGACCTCATTCTAACCATTTTTCAATATTGTGTTTGGTTGGTGACATGAGAATTGATTCAATCGAGCATATAGAGGAGTCAATGGATGGGGAACAAAGTGCATGTATTCTGAAATTTGTGATGCCAAGGAGACAAAACGGCATGTCTCACTTAAACGCCAAGAAGTGCAAGATGCGATATTATTTACTTGGTTCCTTTATTTTCATACCACCGTACCAGAAACGTGACAAAAAAATTGATGTAAAATTGGGGGCGCAATTTATATCCTCAAAGTTGAAGAAAAAGTGGTGAAAGTGATGGCCTTGTGCCGCGACGTTAAATCAAGCGCTTGTTTGGAGGCAACTCAATTCTATTTTTTTGTTTTTTCTTTTATTTTTTATTTTATTTTATTGTGTTAATTTTTTTGTGGTATTATTTTTGTGTTTTATAGGAGTATGAGCATGGAGCCAAAGCCATACGCGAGTGCAAAAGCGGGGTAGTTGAAACTAAGTATGAGGTACTCGCACAAGGGATCATACCTGGGAGAAGTCTAAGTATCCCATGAGCTGCTAATGCTTCGGCCTTTGGCCTATCAGGGAGTCTCTTTTACCTTATTATTATTTTCAGTGCGCATTGAGGACATTACACAATTTTAAGTGTAAGGTGAGGAAATTGTTTGGGTGAGATTCTGTGCTATCTTAGCTTAGTTGTAGTACTCGTTCTTAGTGTAGCGGTTTTTTGTATAAAACAAATAGAAAAATTGGACTTTTCTCGACGATGGATCTCCTAGATAGTTTTTTGAGGGATTTAAGTCTAAAGAAAAAGGAAAAAGATTTTCTTGATAGGTAGTGTAGTGTCTGTTGATACCCAATTTTTCCCTCTATATTTTTAATATGCATATATACTCTCAAAATAGCATATATAGGCATATATAAGCATGCACAAGGTCTTTATAATTTTTTTCTATAATTTTAAAGATTTTAAATTGATTTATTTCCTCCCCTTTTACTCATAAAATCTCCAATAATTATCTCTCAAATTGTTGTTATGGTAATTTAGTCATCTAAATTCTATATTTATGCCAAAACATTGTTAAAAAATTTTTAGTGCATTTTTATAATTGTATTTTTTATTTTAAAGCCAATTTGCATATAATTGCAATATTAGTCATATTAATGTATAATTACATTTATATGCATAAAATTGATCGTCTATATTTTAAAATGTTAAATATCTATTTTAAATCATTTTAGTACAACAAAATTATTTTTTTAGAAATCATTTATTATTTATTATAAATTATATAGGGTTAAATTAGCTATTTAAAACTTACCCAAATTGGATTTCAATTATAGCCTCAATTAAACCCAATACCCATCCCAATTTTAGGCCAAATTACCCGACCCAAAACCCATCAGATCCTGGACATTGATCTAAAAGATCAACGGCCCTCGTTCATTCCTTCCTTTTTTAACTTTAAATGGCCCCTAACCCTAATCATTTCTACATACCACCGCCCTAAAATCCTCTTTACTCTCAGTACACTCTCAACCTAACCCTAGCCCTTCAACTGCTGACCTCCCATCTGCGGTCATCTCCGGTGACCTCTCATCGTCTCCTACGCCTCCAATGGCTTCTCTCATGCCATGATTGCCTTCTCTATGGTCTTCAAGGGCCCATGGTCATGCCGACTTGCATCTAGGGTTCGTCACCTGTCTGTTCTTGGCTACTCCAGTGTGATTTCAAGCAAAATCATGATGTATTTGCAACGATCCTTGGGTTTTCTAAGCAGGTTCTTCATCCCTATATGGGTTTATTTCGAGACCTTAGTTTCTTTTATACGCCTCCTAGATTTGTACAGATCTAGGATGATTTGAGTTTGTTTCTTTAATATTTTACACTATCCTTGAGATTCTTTACAAGTATCGTTGATTTCAAGTGTTTTTCACCTCCTTCTAAAACTAGGGTTTTCGGAACTTCCTTTTAAAAAACCTTGTTTAACTGATTCTGTGTGTTTAAACTTCTATTTCTTGCATATTTCTACTGATTCTATGATTTTACGACATCTTCAACTCGTCTATGTTGAAAGCCCTAATTCTAAGGTTCTTCGTTTGGTTTTTGTGACTGACCGGTTCTCGTTTGAGTTTCTGTGACTATCTAGCCTCGAATATGTTTCTACTGAGTTTCTTAGTCTAACTTACATCAATTCTATGTGCTTGTTTTCATCTTAACTATTCAAGACTTGCCTCTTTCTATCAGTGTTGTTTAACCTTCATGTTTGCTAGAGTTGTATGTCGACCTTTTACTATCCATGTCTTACTTTATTTATATGCTAAACACTGACTCATGGCATTCGCTTTGATTGATTCTGGATCCCCTGTTTCTTGGTTTGATTGGAAGACCTTCTTTTAAACCTTCAATTCCTGCCCTTTCTATTCAATTTGATTGATTTGCTTACCTTCTCTGCATTGGTACTTGATTCTTACTAACTATCTCCTTAATTAGGATTTTTCTAAACTTAGCCCTAATTGTTTACCCTATACTTACTGTATTTGAAATCTTTCCTTATTGGTCATACATTGATTTATTTCCTTATTTGTCATTTAACTTCTTAATTAAAAGAGTACATGCATTGATTTGATTCTAATTAGTTCTTGGTTCCATAATTATTGCTGAACTTTGATTCTTGCCTTATTTTCTACTTATTTTCAAACTATAAGTACCCTACTTTTTATTAACACAAGACACAAACACGTTGGTTCAAAAACTCTCTCTCTCTCTCACTTAAAGCTTTCTGCTATCTTTTGTGTTACTTGTCGCGCCCCCTTTTTCCCTCTTTGCATCGGAAAATCGGGTTTATGACATTTTTGGAGTAGGACAACTCATTCCTTTTGGGAACTGGGTTTGCATTTGAAGAGTCACCACCTAATGATTTAAGATGCATTAAGACACATATAGGGTTCATTTCTAAGTTTGTTTGATAACGAGAGATAGGGTAAGGGCTTGAAATTATCCTAAGGGGAAGGTGTTAGGCACCCCTCAGGATCCACAAGTGTGAATCCCGGCGAGACAGTTTTATGAATTTTGTACAATTAGCAGACAAACAAATATAGGCTCAAATAGTAGGGGTTTTAAGTTTGAACACATAAGAGTTTGAAAATAATTATTAAAAGGCGAATTTTTAAAAGGAGTTATAGTTCTACAAATACTTGAGAATATAAAAAAAAGGGGTCCTATGTTTATTTATAATATGGATCACATCAATGCGATACCCGGTATGACACATCTCAGAAGAAGGGATACACGTGGTATTAGTGCACTGGTCATCATACCCATATCTACCCTTCCCACCCCATTAAGTTATTAAAGCACGGATTGGTCTCGACCTCTATTGCATGCTATTACCCGTCCCATTCCTAATAGTCCTAGGGGAATTTAGGACTATTATTCCTATAAGAGGGAGGATTTTAGGTTGACTCTTGGGTTTTAAAGGTAAAAAGGCTAAGGCGACATACAAAACAAGTAAGACTGCATATTAGTGGAAATATATAAACAATTAAGAGGCTCATATATACCTCCGCAGACAATGCACATAAATAGCATGAGTTAAACACAATTAGGGCCAGAATTTAAAGTACTAAGGCATGATGTTTTAATTGTTGAAGTAGACCAATTTAGTACATAACTCATATAAGAAGTCCGAATCAGGCCTACCTGCTAGTTGTAGCAGTTGCTAATTAACAAAGGCGGATTCAATTTTATCATTATTACCTAAGGCTTGCCTAAGTGTGTATTGGTGATGTCCTATGAGCATGATATCTATTACTGATTAGGAGTGCAGTAGAGCAGCAGATAATTTTTAAATAGGTGATTTGGATCCTATAGGAATGCTTTCTAAACCGTATTAATAAAAGGAGTATGTTGCTTAAACTGATTCAGAACAGTACTAGTCAAACTGATTTTTTTTTGCTAAACTGGTTTTAGATCCTATAGACATGATTTCTATTATAGATGATTTTAATTCCTACAAGCATGGTATCTAAATATTCAAGGCTGACTTGGGTCCTATAGGCAAGGTGTCTAAGTGTGGAAGTAAAACATGCAGAATTTATTAAACAGATCCTATAGGCATGTTATCTAAGTGTGGAAGTAAAACATGCAGAATTTATTAAACAAATCCTATAGGCATGTTATCTACCCTTCTGATAGCTAAAGCATGCATAATCACCCCATCCTTTTTCACTAGCCAACCCTAATATTTGTTACGAATTATTACAGACCAAAAATGACCGAATTACATCAGAAAAGTGCAAAATAAGAAGTTACAATCATAGGAAGCCTGATTCTTGACGTCCTCTCTGAATTATGGAATAAACTACCTCAAATGCCAAAGATGTTCAAAGCCTTTCTCACACCTGGGTGTGTCAAAGTTCCCTAAGGGTCTCAAGAGACCCCGAGCAGTGCTTACACCCAGGTTTGCATAACCATACAGAAATGAGTGCAGTGTGGAAGGGCCAAACCTTATGTGTCCAAGTTCAGAAGGAGTTCAAAGGTCCCAAGGCAAGACTCACACAAAAGGGGCAGAACCTAGGTTCTAAGAATATAGTGGAAGTGCAGAATATAGAGATTTACTTAAACTGGGTTGGAAATAGTAAGTAGTAAGGGTGATTTGAAAATAGTAGTAGTAAAACTCAAACTACACAGAATCAGTAGTTGCATAAAGGGGTCAAAGGGGTTTTGGGAGTACATTGTATGAAGCATGTGACCCCAGAAAGGGTCAGGTTTGGGTCATGTATAGCAATATCTGATGCTGACATGCCCACAAACCAGCTAGAGAACACAAATACATAGAGGGGATATGGGGTTTGGGATATAAGTCAGCAAACACATAACAAGTGACTGACAGAGTACATACATAGGGAAATATTAATTTAAAAGGGGAGGGAACATACTACAACATGCTAGTAATGTAACTTGACTGCATAAACATGAGCAGAAGCAGGCAAGAGTGAAAGAAACTGCAACATCTAAAGAAGCATGTTGTTGTTGATGCTTGAAATTTAACTAGGACATACCAGTAGAGAAGCAAAGTGCAGAAAGAAATAAATAAGCAAGATTCCACAGTCTAGCCTTGGCTTTCAGCCGGCTAAACAAAGTAGTAGCACAAGTAGTAGTGGAGAAAAGAGAGAAAGTTTTTAGTGTAGGTGTGTGTTCTGAACTGAATTTTTTGTTCGTGTCTTTGAAAGAAGATGGGGTGGGTATTTATAGTTTTTGAAAACGAGTGAAAAGTAAGGTAATAAGTAAAGTCTTAACAAACATGGAAACAATCACAAATCAGAATCAATTAACACAGGTGATTCCCTTTAATTAAGGAATCACTGTTTAACGGGTAGTAGCATGTTTAATTAAGAAAAGAAATCAGTTTGGGGACAGATTGATTATTGCCATATAAGGGACAGTAAAAGCATGAAGTAAACAATCAAGTCTAAGTACAAAATAGGCTTATTTTGGGAAAGGATTCAGCAAGGTAAAACATCACAGTAAAGGGAAAGGAATCAATTGATTTTTAACAGGCGAGTGAAATTAGGGTTCACAAAAGAAAAGCTTTTGCAATCAGTCCCAAGATCAAGATCAATCACAGAAGAAACATGATTCTGCACTTCAGTATATAAATAGAGTGAATAGATGCATCAGACATGTGAGGCCAAGCATATTGGCAAAAGAGATAACACAAACATACAGTAGTGGCAGAAATAAGCTAGGATTCAGTAGTAAAAAAAATATTCGAAGCTCAGTAGTCAAGTAGGTCAAGTAGTCACATAGAATCAATAGTGAAGAAAAACATAGTATCAGGTAAGATAAATCAGAAACAAGTAAAGGTCTCACAGTAGTAATAAATGAGAAAAAAAAAACCTTTTAAGAAATTGGGGCTTCGACAGTAGTCGAGTTTAAGAGATGAAAAGAACTCGAATCAGATAAGTCAAACAAGGAGAAGATAGTCAGAAACAAAGAACTTAAAATAAGCACATGTTTAGGCAAACAATTTCAGAACTCGGATAAAAAAGGAACTAGGGTTTTTAACATGTTGAAGTAGATAGAAGAACAACATGAGCAAGTCGTTTTAAACATAGCAAAATCACGAACAACATTAAAATCAGAGACAAGATCTTTAAAGAACTTAAAAGAAAACCCTAATCATTGAAAAATGAAGAGTTGGTTTGAAAGAAAATAGAGAGACCTTCACGAAAACACTTAAGAAGTTCGTAGTAAGCACAAATCTAAGATAGATATGAAGAAAATTGAAAGATCTTAAATATTAGGGTTTCGGAAAACCCAGAAAAGGTGAGAAAGACCTTGAAAGTTATCGATCTAGCCAGGAAGGTCAAGGATCTGCCTTGAAAGGCCATGAATGACCGGAGAAAGGTCACGGGTGGCCAGAGAAAGGTCATGAATAGAAGTCAAGCAAGGACTGGACTAGATCCCTTCGAGGTCTGGCCATGAAACCATAGATATAGACACCCAGGAGCCATAAGAGGCTGATACACATCTCCAATGGCCATGAGAGGCCATGGATTAGGCAGGGGTTGAGGTAGATTAGGGTGGGATTAGATGGCGGCGGCTAGGGTTCGTGTGAGGTTTCAGAGAGAATTGAGAGAAGAGGGATTCAAGGGCGGCGTTTGGTGAAGAATGATGTAGGTTTAGGGGTCGTTTAAGGTTAAAAATGGAAAGGGCGAATATTGGCTGTTGATCTGAATGATCAACAACCTGGATTAAAGAGGGTAGGTGGGGATCTGGGTTGGGTCGTTTAATTGGGTTAGGGGTCGGGTTTGAATGGGAATTGGGCCAGAAAAATTGGGTTTAATTTGGGGTCAGATTAAGGCTAAAATAGAAATGTAATTGGGCTATTATTTAAATAGCCAATTTCCCCCTTTTTAAATTATAAAAAATAGTAAATTAATTTCTGAAAATAAATTGAAAGCACCAAAATGATTTATGACATATAATTAACAATTTTTAAATATAGGACTTAATTTTAGGAATATAAAATACAATTGAATCTTAAAAGGACTAATATTAAAATTAAGTGCAATTTAGCTTAAAAATACTAAATAAATTTGTAAAAACATGCAAAAATTACCTTAGCTATATTTTAGCATAAATATAAAATTCCAACAAATGAATTGCCAAAATAATATTTTTGAAAATAATTATTGGGTTTTTATGGATAAAAAAGGGAAATAAATTGGTTTAAAACCTTTAAAAATTATGGAAAAATAATAAAACACTTGGATATGCTTATATATGTATATATATGCCATTTTGAAGTAATTTTGAATATTGAAAATATATAGGAAAAAATTGGGTATCAACATTACTCACTACTGTTCTAAGTTAGCCGGCTGCAAGCCAAGGCTAACTATTGGGTGCTCTTTCAATTTGTGTTTACTATCTCTTTACTGGATTAGCCTGATCATGGATCCCTTTCTAGTATACCCCAAAATGGCTATGTTTCTCTGATTTCTGGCATGCACCCTCTTCTGTAAAGTAGTTGGCTATCCTAAGTCTGTTGATTCTGTATTAACTCTGAAGTTCATGTTGTACCTTAAAATCCCTTGAACCCCCTTTTTAGGCTTCTCTGATTATGTACCCATATGCATCTGTGCTTACTATGTGCCCTATATTTACCCCAAATCCCCCATTACCCTGGAGTGAATGTGTGTACCTGTCCGATTTGATGTATTGAAGTGCTGATGAACCTCTTCTGGTCCTATATTTGGTTTGTTGATTGTTGATCGCTTTAGCTTTTTCAAAATTGTCTTATTTAATAACTCTCTATGTTGATTTTACAGAACTATTTCAAACAAATCCCTTTTAACACTATTTTCCTACTAAAACCCTTTCAAACTATGTCAAACACTCTCACTTTACTCCTATATCCCTAGGTTTTGCCCCCTCTAGTGTGTGTACTACCTTGGGATCCTTTTGAGCTCCCTCTGAACTCTGGCACACTGAGGCTGGCCCTTCTACACTGTACTTACTCAATTTGGTTACAAAGTCTGGGTGTGAGCACTGCCCGGGATCCTTGAGATCCTTAGGGAACTCTGACGAACCTGGACAATGATATTGTTTATGAAATTGGCATTTGAGGCTATTAGAGGTTTGGGAAATCACTTGGGCCTGCTTCAAGATCCCTATAGTGTAATTTCTTCTTTTTCTTTTTATCTATCTATGTAATTCATTCATCTAATTTGTAATAATTTGTAAACAAATATTAGGGGTGATTAGTGAAATGGGATAGGTAGTTACATATTTGTGGGGTAATATGGATAGAAACTATGCCTATATGATTTTATATTTGCTATGTTTGCCTTACCATGTTACAAATCATGCCTATAGGTTTCAAATGGTTCCGATAATAGAAATCATGTCTATAGGTTCTTAAAATTAACTTCACGAGTAGATACCATGACTATAGAATGTGATCCAGTTCAACATCTGTTATAACGGGTATTTACATGTGTTTTCATTAGATATCATGCTTATAAGTTTTTAACATCAGTTCTTAACAATTAGATACCATGCCTATAGGAATTAAAAACTAGAAATTCCGCCTATAGAATAAAAAAATCAATAAGTCAGTTCAATTCATGTTAGTCTACTTCGAAACTGGCCTAATCAATGGTTTGTTTTCCTTAAACGAATTCTTTCAAATGCTGCCTTCACTATCACTAGACAACATGCCTATAGGAACTCAAGAGTCTATTTTAAAATTGTTCACTGCTTTACTATATCAACGTAGTTATGTTCCTAGGACATTACTGTTATGCATTTAGGCAAGCCTATAGGGTTTTTTTTTTAAATTCTGCAACTCTAAAGCTGTATTTCTACTACTTGAAGTTGTTCAGATTTAATAGGTTTAATCAGTAGGCAAGTTAAATAGGATCCTTCACCAATTGACTTAATTCGGTACTTTATAACCTCTGCTCACTTAGATATCATATTCTAGGATTTGTTCTCTTAAGTGTTTGAATGTTTTTTGAAGACGTGCACTTATGTGATATGCTTGAGGAGGTAACTATGAGCCTTTAACTTGCTTTATATGCAGTCCTAAATTGTTCTTGCTTGTCGCCTAGAATTTTCTCCTTTTAAGCACTTTAGGGGTTCTCTAGAACTGCCCAGATTTAGAGGTCCTAAAATACCTCCAGGGCCACAAAGAAGGGACGGGTATTGCACGCATAGGCATCATCAAGGTTACTAGAACACTTTAGGCTATGACCAAGAGGAGGGACTTGGGTAGAATGGGATATGATGACTACATGCTAATCACGTGTAGCCACTGATTGAGGAGTGTTTACCGGACATTGTGTTGGGTGATCTTGTACGCTAACCAACCTAGGACCCCTCCTTTCCCAAAACCATTTTGCTTTACTTTCCTATATGTATACAATCTTTGTCTTATTACTTGAATTATACAATGTCCAACGTACGTTAGTTGCAATTATTTGTTTCAACTGCTTATTTGTTAATGGACTGATTTATAAATATAAGTTCGGCTGGGACCCAAAGTTGTGGACCAAGAGGGGTGCCTAAAACCTTCTCCTCGAGCTTATTTCGAGCCCTTACCCTAAATCTCTAGTAATGCAAACCAATCCAAGAGTTAATCGCTCTAGGTGCCGTAATGCACCATAATCCGTTAGGTAGCGACTCTTCAAATACACAATTCCCAAAGAGGAAATGAGTTATTACCCCCATAAATATCGAAACCCAGACCTTTCTTCCCCGTAAAAAGGGAAGGGAGAAAAAGGAGGGTGCGACAGCATGGCGACTCTACTGGGGATACCTTTTAGGCTCTTACCAAAAGAAGCTTGTTTTCACGAATTAGTCCAAGCATGCTTTATCTCGTACCCTTCCCCTTGTTTTAATTTAACTTTCCATTTTCTTTTAAGCATTTATGATTCTTTATCCCTGAAACTGACTTGTTTCTTTGTTTTCTTTTTCCTGTAACTGTCTTTCTATTGCTTAAATACTGTATTTATTTTTCCTACGTGCAAATACTTGACTACATGTTATTAATTGTTGTATAAATCATGCTCCACATCATATTCCACTCGTGCGTATCAAATCCTATAGAAACACTTTAATGAGTGGTTGCGCTCTTCCTATTTACTACCCTTAAATTCGGAAAGGCTTATTTGCGGTAAAACCAGTCGATCAGCGGTGTGGTTCCGTACCTTCTCCCTCAAGTTGTCCGCTTGAGGGTACCAGTCTAAAACCCCATAGTAGCCTTACTCTGGTTAAAAATTGTGCATGCATCATGGTCAAACCTAGTCGGATTAATATGTTGTTCACATAATAATCTTTTAAGATAAACTTTATCCAAAAGTCCATCGGGTTTTCCATAATCCCAACAGACACAACCACGTTTTGTGCATTAATTTGGAGAACTAAATGCCGATATGCAGATCATAAATGTATAAATAGTTGATCCTGGTGGTGGTAAGGCCTAACCCTTTTGTTTTGCAGAAATGAGGAACAAGGTCTCCAGATTCGGTATGGTTAGCAACATCCTACCATTGCTGCTAGATTGGTGGGAGGACCTTTCCTCAAGTGACAAGAAACATGTGAGAAATTACCTAGGTAACCTGCCTTCCTTGCTAGATATTGAGCCAAGAAACAAATTGATCGAGGCTGCCACTTTATTCTGGATAGTGAAAGGGATGTGTTTCGTTTCGACGACATAGAATTGACACCGCTTTTAGAAGAAATTGAAGGGCTTGCGGGATTGACTTGGGATAGTCCCGGACTATTGGTATCAAAAAACTGTACGAGCAGGGGATTCTTAAAGATGATAGGGCTGAAGAAGAATGTCGACCTAGTGTGCTTGAAGGAATCTTACATACCTTTCGAGTACCTGTATGAGAGGTATGGCCATAGCAAATCTTTCTGTACCTACCATGATGAGCTCTCTCTTACTTCTCTGTGTCACATTCACCGCAGAGTGTTCGTATTCATTGTATATTTCTTAGGCATGATAGTGTTCCCAATGAAAAAGGGAAGAATCCACACTAGATTGGCCATGGTCGCCAAGACTTTAATGGAAGGGATTAATGAGACATATACCATAGTCCTCATGATCATAGCTGACATCTACAGGGCTCTGGAGTGTTTTCAAAAAGGGGTCAATCATTTCGAGGGTTGTAATTTATTGCTGCAGTTATGGTTGTTGGACCATTTCCAAAAGGGTCACTATCGCCAAGAATTTCCGCAAAGGGCTTGGAACGACCATATTGCCTTCCATCACCCCAAGCAGATGAATTACATTCCATACAGGTTTGCTCAGCCGAAAACCGCTAAAGAATGGGTAGGGTTCTTCGACAATCTGACTGAGGAACAGGTGCAATGGATGTTTGAATAGTTCCCAATAGACGAATTCATTATTAGATCCAGGGATGCTCCGCACTTGGTATTGATCGGGTTGAGAGGGATATACCCATATGTCCCTATCCGAATTATGAGGCAAGCAGGAAGGAAATAGGTTCTACCAAGGGTTGTCAAGATGAGTTATTTCAGGGCAGACTTTCAAGACGACGACGTCCCTTACAAGTGCCAAGCTCAGCACATGTGGCATTGCAAAATCATTGTGGAGAAGAATACCATTGAACCAGACAGGTATCATGCAGGGTGCAAGCCTCTCTACCTGGCATGGTTAGAGGACAATCTGAAAGGAATGGTGACACCAGGGGCCGGTTGAGGGAATAGAATCATAGATGAAGAAGCTGAAGCTCAAGTCAAGTACAACAGGCTGTGCAAGAGGGTCCACGACTCTGAGAATGAGCATCAGGAAATACATGAGAGGAATGTGAGGTTGATCGAGTAATGGAAAGAAATGGCAGTCATTTCCAATAGGAAACTGGAATATCTGGAGCGAGGAATAGTGGAGCTGGAAGGTAAAGTCATAAAGAGGATTGAAAATTGCCAGAACGCTGAAGGAGCTGAAGGAGGACATTTAGCCAGAGCCTACTTGCTGTTGGGGCTGCGCGAGCTGGGGGATCTATGTGATGGAGTCCGGAAGATCGAATCTAGGGAAGGTTCTTCTGGGACCAAATAGACTATATTTATTTGCTTTTTCCAAAATATGTAATAAGGCCAAGTGCCAGTAGTGACTTATTTTTATTATTATCTTAGTCTCGTTTTGGGATTCGTCTATTTTTATATTATGAAATGAAGAATTTATTGGCATTTAAAGTTCTCCAAATCTATTTGTCGCTAGGCTTACCTCGGGCGCAACGAGATTCCCAAATTAAGACACGAATTTACATTTCCGCAATATGTGTTTAAATATTGCAAACATTTCAGGATCCTCACTGACTTGTTACCTTTTTTGTTTTTCCTTATTTTTATTATTCCCATCCCTTTAGGTTGGTTCACTCATACTGGCCTCATCAGCGTATCATACCAGATCCATATGCCCTCCACATCCTCCTCCTCCGAGTAGCACAAAGGGTAGAGGAAAAGCAAAAATGGACGACTTAAGCGGTATCCGAAAGGAGAATATTGAGAACATAGAAACCTCACATGGTCGTAGTACTCTGGCCCCAAATGATCTAGTTTTGAGATTGGAACCAAATATACTAGAATTGTAAGGAGAACTTGAGCAGGTTCGCAACTTGGCAAACTTGTCACTCACCCTCAATGTCCCCGAAATCCACCAACAAAAAACAAAGAACCTAGCACCTCCTCAAAACACTAAACCAAAATCCTCCCACACCAAATCAACACACAACTCCACCCCAAAATATCAATCCACTGCCAATACCAACTCCACCACAACATCACCATCAACCAATTCAGTACCCACCAACCACCACTTACCACACTCCCCAAAACATACCATAACCCATTCCCGATTCCTAAAAATCCACCAATGACCATCATTACGCCCAAGTCCTGGCACCTATCAAAGCAACCCTATATGTGAAAACTGTACCTCACTCTACCCAACTAATCCCATATACACCAGAATCCTCCGATAAGGGACTGCTCATTAAAAACATAGCTGAAGAACTCAAGAAGTTAACAATCTGAGTTCAAAGTATTGAAGGCAACAGAGGAATAGAAGGTTTAAACTATGAAGACCTGTGCATACAACCAGATGTGGAATTGACTGAGGGGTACAAGCCTCCAAAGTTTGAAATGTTCAATGGCACAAGTGATCCTAAGGCTCATCTAAGGACCTATTGTGACAAGCTTGTCGGAGTCGGGAAAGATGAAAAGATCCAGATGAAGCTCTTTATGAGGAGTCTTACTGTGGATGCTTTGTCCTGGTATAACAACCACAACCCCTAGAAATGGTCCAATTGGGTAAGCATGGCGTCAGATTTCATGGACCAGTTCAGGTTCAACACAGAAAACTCACCAGACGTTTTCTACATTCAGAATTTTAAGAAGAAACCTACTGAGACTTTCCGTGAGTATGCTACTCGTTGGAGGTCGGAAGCAGCCAAGGTCAGGCCATCTTTGGACGAAGAACAAATGAACAAATTCTTTGTCAGAGCACAGGATCCTCAATACTATGAAAGGTTGATGGTTATCGAAAATCACAAATTCTCTGACATCATCAAACTTGGGGAAAGAATCGAAGAAGGAATCAAGAGCGGGATGGTAACGAATTTTGAGGCACTACAAGCAACGAATAAGGCACTACAATTAGGGGGCATATTGAAGAAGAGAGATGTTGGGGTAGTAATGGTGGCCCAGGGCCCAAAATCTCCACTTACATACCAAACACCTCCACCCAAATATCAAACACCTCCACCTACATATCAAATACCTCCACCCACATACCTAGCATCACCTCCTACATATCAACCTTCATCTCCCAGATATTCCCAACCATCTACTATCCATCACACCTATAATTCCCAACCATCCCATTTCCAATCGCCTCCAACTCGCTAAAATTATCCAAGACCAAGACCCAACTTTGACCGCAAGCCACCCAGACAATACACCGCCATTGTTGAGCCCATCGACCAACTGTATGAAAGGTTGAAAGTGCAGGTTACATCACTCATGTTCCCGTTGTGGCATTAGAAAATCCATCCTAATGAGACAATCCAAACAAAACTTGTGCGTACCATTCCGGTATGAAAGGGAACACCACTGCTGAGTGCCGAACCTTGAAGGATAAGATCCAGATGCTAATTGACAACAAGGTCATACAAGCAAATGAAGCTGCACCTAATGTCCGCAACAATTCCCTCCCTGATCATAGAGGTGATGGTGTACATATGATAGAGACGAATAAAGAATGGGACCTTAAGGGGTTGATCAGGCTTATTCGAGAAGGCGGTGGCTTTAAGGTTGCAGTCACGCTTACTCCTATTGTGGTTTAGACTTAGGCACCAGTTGAGGTAACTATATCAGTTCCATTCGAGGTTGAAGTGTCTTCGCCTGAAGCCACTCCCGCTCCATTTGAAGTAGAAGTGGTCACACCTTTCACTGTGACAGTATCAATCACACCCCTATTCAACTAAAAAGCAATACCCTGAGATTATGTTGCCGAGGCTCGGCAAAAAGGGAAGGCCAAGGTAGAGGAATATGACACCGCACAACGGATGACTAGAACTGGAAGGGTCTATACACATGAACACCTGGGAGGTTCAAGTAAGGAGGCCACTACTAGGCAACTTATCATTGAGACCGGGCCAGATGACCTGTGGAGGAAAGTACAGGTAAAGGAGTACTCTATTCTTGACCATCTGAACAAAGTCCCTGCTCAAATATCTATCCTGTCACTATTTTAGAATTCAGAGGCACGCAAGAACGCCTTAATGAAAGTGTTGAGCTAGGCTTATGTACCCAATAACATCACCGACGGAGAAATGGCCAACATGGTTGGGTAAGTACTAGAAAGTCATAAAATCATCTTCCACGAAGATGAGCTACCACCCGAGGGACTGAATCACAATCGAGCATTGCATATTACGATGTAATTTGAAGATAATTTCATTGCCAGGGTCTTGGTTGATGGAGGTTCAAGCCTAAATATTTGTCCATTGGACACTCTAAAAAGGTTGGACAAGGGTTTTCATGAGATACGGGTAGGAAGCATGAATGTGAAGGCTTTCGATGGGTCCCAGAAGGCCACCATCGAAGAAATCAACCTTTGCTTGCAGATGGGGCCAACTTGGTTCAACGTTGAATTTCAGGTGCTTGACATACCAACCTCATATAATCTTCTGTTGGGCCGGCCATGGATCCACACTGCTGGAGCTGTGCCTTCCACACTACATCAAGCCATGAAGTTTGAATGTAACCACCAGGAGGTAATCATTCACGGAGATAGAAGTCACCCCATCTACAGTAGTCAAACTATCCCGACCATTGGACATAGAAGAAGGCTAGGAGGGGAAACCTATCATCACATTGAACGGATCAATGTCGTCGAGAAGGATAAATGGTGGAGTAATAAAATAGAAAGCATACTAGAATGGTCTGGATATGAACCCGGCAAAGTGTTGGAAAAGAACCCCAAGGTATCACAAAACCAATACAGCTAAAAAATCATGGTACCACCTTTGGGCTTGGATACCAGTATACATGGCAAGAGTACAATGATTGGTCGCCTCCATGGCATGGACCGTATAACCCTCTTGAGCAGCCAGTGCCATGATTGGAAAAAGCTTTTCACCAGGCTGACACAATATGGGGGACTGTAGAAGAAGAAGCACTAGCTGGGTTGAAGAATTTGTTCTTGGAGGATGAGGACATGGACTGTGGTGACATAATTGAGGAGGAGGAGGAAAAAGGCCTCACTATTCAGACTGTGGGGAAGGGAGTTGTTCTCAGAAACTGGACTGCCACACCATCCCGAGCCCACTGAGTCCCTGGGTAGCTTGGAAGATTTACTTATATAAGCCATTTTAGGCATTTAAGATTTCCCGTCATTTTGTTTTAAGTTTTACTTGTTTTAAAATAAATGCTCGATTCATCGAGCCATACTTTTTCTAGACAATTTTTCAAGTTTTAATCAAATGCGTTTGCTCTTTATTATTCACTACTATGTTTACATTTTCCTTTCTACAACATTATTATTACTTTTCCTGATGAACCCGTGACTATGACATGTAATTAGGCAATGCAACATGAGAATATTGATTCAAAGGAAGAAGGTGAGATACCCGAGGAAATTGTCAGGGAGGTTGAAATTTTTGAGAATAAGCCTAAGTCCAATCTAGACGAGACCGAAGCAGTAAATTTGGGAGACGCCGAGACCGTCAAGGAGACCTGCATCAGCATTCATTTGTCACCAACAGAGAAAGAACATTGCATTCTTTTCCTAAAAGAGTATGAAGATATCTTCGCATGGTCATATGATGGCATGACCGGTTTAAGCACGTCCATAGTGGCTCACAAGTTGCCTACTAATCCGATGTGTCCGCCAGTCAAGCAAAAACTCCCAAAGTTCAAACCAGACATGAGCCTGGAAATCAAGGAGGAAGTTACCAAGCAGATCAAAGCCAAAGTTCTCAGGGTAGTTGAGTACCCAACCTGGTTAGCTAATATTGTGCCAGTTCCGAAGAAGGATGTGAAGGTTAGAGTATGTGTTGACTATCGGGATTTAAATAGAGCAAGTCCTAAGGACGACTTTCCATTGCCATATATACACATCTTGATCGATAATTGCACCAAGCACGAACTCCAATCCTTTGTAGATTGCTTCGCGGGTTATCACCAGATTTGGATGGATGAAAAAATGTAGAGAAGATAGCTTTTATTACACTTTGGGATGTATACTGTTACAAGATGATGTCGTTCGGTCTGAAGAATGTTGGGGCTACTTACATGGGAGCCATGACAACTATCTTCCATGATATGATACACAAATAAATAGAGGTGTATGCAGACGATGTCATTATCAAACCCAAGAAGGCTGCAGATCACAGAGGATCTGAGAATGTTCTTTGACAGGATAAGAAGGTATAATTTGAAATTGAACCCCACAAAGTGTGCATTCGGGGTTCCCGCAAGAAAGTTACTGGGATTCATCGTCAATCACCGAGGGATCGAGCTGGATCCATCCAAAGTCAAGGCTATTTAGGAGTTACTACCGCCTAAGAGCAAAAAGGACGTGATGAGTTTCCTAGGACGTTATATCAGTCACTTCATAGTAGAGTCCACAGTCATATATGAACCCATCTTCAAGATGCTGGGGAAAGATGCTGAAACAAGCGGGATAGAGGATTGCCAGAAAGCTTTTGACAAGATAAAGGAATACTTGTCCACACCACCAGTTCTGGTCCCACCAGAACCAGGACGACCTTTGCTACTTTATCTATGTGTTGGATGGAGCCTTCGGATGTGTTTTGGGACAACATGACGAGACAGGAAGGAAGAAACATGCCATATATTACTTGAGTAAGAAGTTCACACCTTATGAAGCACGATATTCTCTTCTTGAACACACTTGATGTGCTTTGACCTGGATAACTTAGAAATTGAGGAACTACTTCTACGCCTACACTACATATCTCATATCCAGGATGGACCATCTGAAGTATATATTCCAGAAATCCATGCCAACTGGGAAGTTGGCTAAGTGGAAGATACTACTAAGTGAGTTCGATACCTTCTACGTAACTCAAAAGGCAGTCAAAGGGAAAACATTAGTAGATCACCTTGCTGAAAATCCGGTGGGAGGAGCATACGAGCCTTTAAAAACCTACTTTTCTGATGAAGAAGTGTCATTCGTAGGGGAAGACATTACTGAAGCATATGACGGTTGGAGGATGTTCTTTGATGGAGCTGCAAATTTCAAAAAAGTAGGCATTGGAGCAGTTTTGGTATCAAAAATGGATCAGCATTATCCAGTGTCTGCTAAACTCACATTTCCCTGCACCAACAATATGGAAGAGTATGAAGCCTGCATACTAGGACTCAATATGGCAGTCGACATGAACATTCAGGAGTTTCTGGTGATCGGTGATTCAGATTCGCTCGTGCACCAGGTACAAGGAGAGTGGGCCACCAAGAATTCCAAGATATTGCCATATCTACACCATGTGCGAGAACTGAGAAAGAGGTTTACAAAGATAGAATTTCGACATGTGCCCAGAATTCAGAGTGCGTTTGTTGACGCATTGGCTACCTTGTCATCTATGATACAACATCCAGATAAGAGTTACATTGATCCCATTCCGGTGAGGATCCACAATCAGCCGGCATATTGTGATTATGTCGAGGAAGAAGCAGATGGAAAGCCTTGGTTCTATGACATCAAAGAGTACTTATAAAAAGGAGAATACCCGGAGCATGCAAATTAAACTCAGAAATGCATACTCCGATGATTGTCAAATTCCCTTCTTCCACAGCGAAGGGAACTTGTACAGGAGAACTCCTGATTTGGGTTTGCTAAAGTATGTCGATGCAAAGGAAGCTTCTAAGCTACTTGAAGATGTGCATGCCGGGACCTGTGGCCCACACATGAATGGTTTCATCTTGGCTAAGAAGTTACTCAGGGCCTGTTACTTTTGGATGACCATGGAGACGGATTGCATCCAGTATGTCCGCAAATGCTTTCAATGTCAAGTGCATGCCGATATGATAAAAGTGCCACTGAACTAGCTCAATGCAACAAGCTCACCTTGGCCATTTGTTGCCTGGGGAATGGATGTTATTGGTCCAATTGAGCCCACTGCTTCAAAAAGAAACAAGTTTATTCTGGTAGCCATCAATTACTTCATAAAATGGGTAGAGGCTGCATCTTACAGAGCTGCAACCAAGAAAGTCGTCGCAGATTTTGTTAAGGATCATATTGTTTGCCAATTTGGAGTTCCCGAGTCCATTATTACTGATAATGCCGCCAATCTTAACAGTGATCTGATGAAAAGTATGTGTGAATCTTTCATAATCAAGCACAAGATTTCCACAGCCTATAGACCTCAGATGAATGGAGTTGTAGAAACTGCAAACAAAAACATCAAGAATATACTGAGGAAAATGATAGAAAACCACAAACAAAGGCATGAGAAGTTACCTTTTGCTTTATTGGGATACCGCACTACAGTTTGCACATCAACCGGGGCGACTTCCTACATGATGGTTTATGGTACCGAGGTTGTCATCCCAGTCGAGGTGGAGATTCCTTCTTTAAGAATAATACAGGAAGCTGAACTCAACGATGCAGAGTGGATAATAATTCGCTATGAATAATTGGCCCTTATCGACAAAAAGAGGATGAACACAGTATGTCACAACCAACTTTATCAGAACAAAATGTCCAGAGCTTTCAACAAAAGGGTCAAACCGAGATAGTTCGCACCAGGTCAGTTGGTGCTGAAGAAGATCTTCCCACATCAAGATGAAGCCAAAGGGAAATTCTTTCCCAACTGGCAAGGTCCATATATGGTTTAGAAAGTACTAATAGGAGGAGCGCTTATACTTATAGAAATGGACGGAGAAGTCTTGCCAAAACCGATCAATTCAGGCGCAGTCAAGAGATACTATGCTTAGATATTTTACATTTCCTCATTTGATGTAATTGAACTACGCTTGACCTGATTCCCGTTTAAGAGGGGATACATAGGCAGCCTTATGGGTTCGGTCATATCATAATAAAATTTTCATTTCCACCAAAGTTCAGAAACTGGGGCAGAATTTTGAGGACCCTCAAAATTCCGAAGCAAGTCCAGCCAATGTCGTCGCATGTCAAAAAGTAAGTTAAGAAACTGGGGTAGAATTTTGAGAAAGAAGAAGGTTCAGCAAAGCCTATTATCCGCAAATGGTGAAAGATCATCTACCAAACTGGGGGCAGAATTTTGAGGACTCTCAAAATTCTGACACAAGAGAGATGCAATGCCTTTAATTTGTGTTATAGTCACTAGTTCATCTAAATATATCAACATATTTTTGAAATAACTCTATTTTTATCAACGATTGTGTATTTTTCGAAAAGCTCTATTTCCATAATAGTCACGTGTTATCCCGGATAACTCGAAAAGGCCTCCAGAGCAGAGCAAGGCAAGGCACATCTAACCTCCCCTCACAAAACTTACAATTTTTCTTTCAACGCAGGCACATCTGACGTAACGATAACATCTGCAAATATATGCACGTAGCAAGATTACTATCAATCAGGCCATCAGACAATGAATATATCTCCAGCTAAGACATACACTACTCGTACTTGCTACTCGCTCTTTGCATGGGACTAATCCCCCATACTCGCATGAGGCTAATCCCTTCCTCCGCACCTGCATGAGGCTAATCCTTTCCTCCATACTCGCATGAGGCTAATCCCTGCCTCCATATTTGCATGAGGCTAATCCCTGCCTCCCTACTTGCATGAGGCTAATCCTTGCCTCCTTATTCGCATGTGGCTAATCATTGCCTCCCTATTTGCATGAGGCTAATCCTTGTCTCCATACCTGCATGAGGCTAATCCCTGTGTCTCCCTATTTGCATGAGGCTAATCCTTGCCTCTATACCCGCATGAGGCTAATCCTTGCCTCCATATTTGCATGAGGCTAATTCCTGCCTCCATCCTGCATAAGGCTAATCCTTGCCTCCTTATTTGCATGAGGCTAATCATTTACTCCCTACCCGCATAAGGCTAATCCCTGCCTCCCTACTTGCATGAGGCTAATCCTTGCCTCCCTATTTGCATGAGGCTACTCCCTGCCTCCCTATTTGCATGAGGCTAATCCTTGTCTCCCTACCTGCATAAGGCTAATCCCTGTCTCCATATCTGCATGAGGCTAATCCCTGTGTCCATCCTGCATGAGGCAAATCTATGCCTCATTGCATGAGTCTTATCCTTGACTCCATACCTGCATGAGGCTGATCCTTGCCTCCCCATTCGTGTGGGACTAAGCACTGTCCATTTTCGCAGAAGTTTTGCTCTATTTTTAGCACTATCCATTTGCTCTTCTGACGGGCTAAGCTCTGCCCTCCATTTCACAAGACTAAGCCTTGTCTTGTTAACAATATATTACTGCATATTATGGGTTGAAATATCGCCAATCTATCCAAAGGCTTCATAGTCTAAAAGGCGTCATCCTCATAGTTGAAGGACACTATGTCATGGCCTGAGGATCCCTCAAATTTTCATATCATTATTCAAAGGCGTCATGCTTCGAAGGCACCATTGTCATAGCCCGAGAACATCATGTCATGGCCTGCGAATCCCTTACCGAACAATTCATGGACCAGGATGTCATAGTCTTAGGACGTCATCTTTAATTGTCCAAAGACAACCTTCATGGTCCAAAGGGAATTTGCATCATGTTTAAATTTTCGCAAATACATGTCTGTAGTTTCTTTTATCTGCAGGTAACCAGTAAGCAACCACTATCCTAACAGGAGAGATCTCGCTCCAGTCCCTTCAACTGTCCCAAACTTTAACCACTCACCATAGCCGCTTCGGCATCGCGTGTTCGTTCTTGCAATAATTTCATCGGCATATTCCGCAGATGAATCCCGAACTACACATGGCCTGATTCCTGTAAAACTAGGGATATGTAGGTAGCTTGAAAATTGTAGTTTTTCCCCTGTCTTTCAAAGTATCCCATTCGGTCAAAATTGGCCATCATTTCTTTACCCGAAAACTCTTTCATCATTCCCGAGTAAAGAAGGGCAGCTGTTGATACCCAATTTTTTTCTATATATTTTTAGTATGCATATATACTTTCAAAATAACATATATAGGCATATATAAGCATGCACAATGTCTTTATAATTTTTTCTATAATTTTAAAGATTTTAAATTGATTTATTTCCTCTCCTTTAACTCATAAAATCTCCAATAATTATCCCTCAAATTGTTGCTGTGGTAATTTAGTCATCTAAATTCTATATTTATGCCAAAATATTGTTAAAATATTTTTAGTGCATTTTTATAATTACATTTTATGTTTTTACAGCCAATTTTCTTATAATTGCAATATTAGCCATATTAATGTATAATTACATTTATATGCATAAAATTGATCATCTATATTTTTAAAATGTTAAATATCTATTTTAAGTCATTGTAGTACACCAAAATTATTTTTTAGAAATCATTTATTATTTATTATAAATTATATAGAGTTAAATTGGATATTTAAAACTTAGCCAAATTGGATTTCAATTATAGCCTCAATTAAACCCAATACCCAGCCCAATTTCAGGCCAAATTACCCGACCCAGACCCTAAATGCAATTACCCAACCCAAAACCCATCAGATCCTGGCCGTTGATCTCAGCCCTCATTCATTACTTTCTTTTTTAACTCTAAACAACTCCTAACCCTAATCGTTTTCCACATACCGCCGCCCTAAAATCCTTTCTACTCTCAGTACACTCTCAACCTAACCCTAGCCCTTCAACCACCGACCTCCCATCTCCGGTCATCTCCGATGACCTCTCATCGTCTTCTACACCTCCAATGGCTTATCTCATGTCATGCTTGCCTTCTCTAAGGTCTTTAAGGGCCAAGGGCCATGCCGACTTGAATGTAGGGTTCGTCACTTGTCTGTTCTTGTCTACTCCAGTGTGATTTCAAGCAAAATCATGATGTATTTGCAACGATCCTTGGGTTTTCTAAACAGGTTCTTCATCCCTACATGGGTTTCTTTCGAAACCCTAATTTCTTTTCTACGCCTCCTAGATCTGTAGATCTAGGATGATTTGAGTTTGTTTCTTTAATATTTTAAACTATCCTTGAGATTTTTTACAAGAATCGTTGATTTTAAGTGTTTTTTACCTCCTTCTAAAACTAGGGTTTTCGGAACTTCCTTTTAAAAAACCTTGTTTAACTGATGCTTTATGTTTAAACTTCTATTTCTTACATATTTCGACTGATTCTATGATTTTACTACATCTTCAACTCGTCTATGTTGAAATCCCTAATTCTATGGTTCTTCGTTTGGTTTTTGTGACTGACCGGTTCTCGTTTGAGTTTCTGTGACTATCTAGCCTCGAATATGTTTCTACTGAGTTTCTTAGCCTAACTTACATCAATTCTATGTGCTTGTTTTCATCTTAACTGTTCAAGACTTACCTCTTTCTATCAGTGATGTTTAACCTTCATGTTTTCTAGAGTTGTATGTCGACCTTTTCCTATCCATGTCTTACTTTATTAATATGCTAAACACTGACTCATAACTTTCTCTTTGATTGATTCTGGATCCCCTGTTTCTTGGTTTGATTGGAAGACCTTCTTTTAGGCCATCAATTCCTGCCCTTTCTATTCAATTTCATTGATTTGCTTACCTTGTCTGCATTGGTACTTGAATCTTACAGACTATCTCCTTAATTAGGGTTTTTCTGAACTTAACCCTAATTGTTTACCCTATACTTACTGTATTTGAAATCTTTCCTTATTGGTCATACATTTATTTATTTCCTTATTTGTCATTTAACTCCTTAATTAAAGGAGTACTTGCATTGATTTGATTCTGGTTAGTATTTGGTTCCATAATTATTGCTGAACTTTGATTCTTGCCTTATTTTCTGCTTATATTCAAACTATAAGTACCCTACTTTTTATTAACACAAGACACAAACACATTGGTTCAAAAACTCTCTCACACACACTTAAAGCTTTCTGCTATCTTTTGTGTTACTCACTACTGTTCTAAGTTAGCCGGCTGCAAGCCAAGGCTAACTATTGGGTGCTCTTTCACTTTGTGTTTACTGTCTCTTTACTGGATTAACCTGCTCATGAATCCCTTTCTTGTATACCCCAATGTGACTATGTTTCTCTGATTTCTGGAATACACCCTCCTATGTAAAGTAGTTGGCTATCCTAAGTCTATTGATTCTATATTAACTCTGAAGTTCATGTTATACCTTAAAATCCCTTGAACCCATTTTTAGGCTTCTCTGATTCTGTACCCATATGCATATGTGCTTACTATGTGCCCTATATTTCCCTCATTACCCCTGAGTGAATATGTGTACCTGTCTGATTTGATGCATTGAAGTGCTGATGAACCTCTTCTGGTTTTGTATTTGGTTTTTTGATTGTTGATCACCTTACCCTTTTCAAAATTGTCTTATTTAATAACTCCCTATATTTCTTTTACAAAACTATTTCAAACAAATCCGTTTTAACAATATTTTCCTACTAAAACCCCTTTCCTCCAGTTTGTGTACTGTCTTGGGATCCTTTTGAGCTCCCTCTGAACTTTGGCACACTGAAGCTGGCCCTTCTACACTGCACTTACTCAATTTGGTTACAAAGTCTGGGTGTGAGCATTGCCCGGGATCCTTGAGATCCTTAGGGAACTCTGACGCACCTAGACAATGATATTGTCTATGAAATTGGCATTTGAGGCTATTGGAGGTTTGGGAAATCACTTGGTCCTGCTTCAAGCTCCCTATAGTGTAACTTCTTCTTTTTCTTTTTATCTATCTATGTAATTCATTCATCTGGTTTGTAATAATTTGTAAACGAATAGTGGGGTGATTAGTGAAAAGGGGTGGGTAGTTACATATTTGTGGGGTAATATAGGTAGAAACCATGCCTATAGGATTTTATGTGTGTTATGTCTGCCCTACCATATTAGAAACCATGCCTATAGGATTTTATATTTGCTATGTTTTCCTTACCATGTTAGAAATCATGCCTATAGGTTTTTAAAATCAACTTCACGAGTAGATACCATGCCTATAGAATGTGATCCAGTTCAACATATGTTATAACGGGTATGTACATGTGTTTTCATTAGATGTCATGCCTAGAAGTTTCTAACATCAGTTCTTAACAATTTGATACCATGCCTATAGGAATTAAAACCAGAAATTCTGCCTATAGAATAAAAAATCAATAAGTCAGTTCAATTCATGTTAGTCTACTTCGAAACTAGCCTAATCAATGGTTTGTTTTCCTTAAACAAATTTTTTTAAATACTGCCTTCACTATCACTAGACAGCATGCCTATAGGTACTCAAGAGTCTGTTTTAAAATTGTTCACTGATTTACTATCACAATGTAGTTATGTTCTTAGGACATCACTGTTCTGCGTTTAGGCAAGCCTATAAGGTTCTTTTTTTTTAAAATTCTGCAACTCTGAAGCTGTATTTCTACTACCTAAAGTTGTTCAGATTTTACAGGTTTAATCAGTAGGCAAGTTAAATAGGATCCTTCACAAATTGTATTAATTCAATACTTTATAACCTCTGCTCACTTAGATATCATGTTCTAGGATTTGTTTTCTTAAGTGTTTGAATATTGTTTGAAGACGTGCACTTATATGATATGCTTGAGGAGGTAACTGTGAGCCTTTAGCTTGCTTTATATGCAGTCCTAAATTGTTCTTGCTTGTCGCCTAGAATTTTCTCCTTTTAAGCACCTTAGGGGTTGTCTAGAACTGCCCAAATTTAGAGGTCCTAAAATACCTCCAGGTCCTTAAGGAAGGGACAGGTATTACACGCATAGGCATCGTCAAGGTTACTAGAACGCTTTAGGCTATGACAAGGGGAGGGACTTGGGTAGAATGGGATATGATGACTACGCGCTAATGTCACGTGTAGCCCCTTATTAAGGAGTGTTTACCGGATATTGTGCAGGGTGGTCCTGTAGGCTAACCAACCTAGGACCCTTCCTTTCCCAAAACCATTTTGCTTTACTTCCCTATATGTACACAGTCTTTTTCTTATTACTTGAATTATACAACGTTCAACGTGCTTTACTTGTAATTATTTGTTTCAACTACTTATTTGTTAATGGACTAATTTATAAATATAAGTTCGGCCGGGACCCACAGTTGTGGACCAAGAGGGGTGCCTAACACCTTCTCCTAGAAGTTATTTTGAGCCCTTACCCTAAATCTTTGATAATGCAAACCAATTCAAGAGTTAATCGCTCTAGGTGCCCTAACGCACCATAATCCGTTAGGTGGCGACTCTTCAAATGCCCAATTTCCAAATAGGAAATAAGTTATTACCCCCATAAATGTCGAAACCTGGACTTTTCTTCCTCGTAAAAAGGAAAGGGAGAAAAAGGGGGGCGCGACAGTTCCACAGTTCTTTTCCAAGGGTTTCTTTTGAATCGGGTATAGTTAGTTTTTATTTTTTGTTAGAACTAGGAAAACTTGTGTTATGATTGGAATTGAAGCAATATCTTCTAACTTTGTCATGCCTTGAGAATAGTGAGTACTTTGGTTGTGACACTTAGGCTCAGCTTTTGACTCTTGTAGAAGTACCTTAAATTGTATTATCTTAACTTTTCTTAACTTCTTTGACAAAAGTGTCTTGATGAGTCCAATCTTGAGTGAGTTATGTGTCATGTGTGTGTAAGGTTTTGTGTTATTCTGTGCATTGCATTTGATGTCTAGAACATGCCCAGTGTGTTTGCAAAGCGAAATAGTAGTTTTGTTCAGTCTTGGAAGTGATATAGGCATTCTTTGTTGAGCCAGATCTATATATTTTATCCACCTAATTGTTTTGTATCATAGTTTACCCTATTGAGCCTGTAATCAAGTTTCTTTGGCAACCACATTACAAGCCTTACTCATTTGTTTCAATTAACCATTTATTTGAACCTTTTCACCGCTCATGAGCACTTGAATTATTATGAACTTTGTAAAAGTTATAGTGTGGGGTAGTTGGTTTGGATTTTCAGTAGAACTAATGAAATAAGGAGAAAGGTACAATTTTTTGACAAAAGTAAGAGCCACTTGAAAAGAAAAAAAATTAGTTATATTGTTGTGAAAAATATTCCTTGATAAGTGGTGACTCTTGACGTAATTGTGCTTAAAGAAGTATGGGGAAATAGACATTGATGTGAAGGTGGAGTTTTGGTTTGACATAAGTGGGATTTTGAATGTTAAAGTGTATGTATTAAAGTGCTTAGGGAGGTGTAGTCACTATTATATCTAAATGTATCCTACCCGACCCGCAGCCTACATTGCAACCACATAAAGCCCTACTTGATCTTAGACTGAATGAGCTCGATTAGTAGAGTAGTACACTACGAGCAATCCTATGGTGCATCTTTTGTGGCATATGAATGTTATTTCTAAGAGTGAGTGAATTCTTTCTATCTTGAGTTCCTAATTGTTGTTAAATTGTATTGTGTGTGGCACTACTCTCTTTTGTTGTGTGAGGGAACTTAATTCATGAAGGAAAGCTAATGTCAATGACATCTATGTTAGAGTAAGTAGGTGAGTTGTGAATAATGCGTGGTACTTGTGATCCAAATTTTTAGGTGAAGATATTACACTCTTGTGCTTAGTCTATTTTAAATATTCTTGGTATGATGAGTTAGAAGAGCTATTCAAAAAGGTCGTGTCTATATAAAGTGTAGTTTGATTGCTCGAGAACGAGCAATGGTTTAAGTGTTGGGTGTTGATGATAGGCTATGGTTACGTATTTTAGTCGCTTATTACACTATAATTTACTGCACTTTAATTGAGTTTGAGCTTTAATCGCTAGTGTTTGCACTAAATATGTATTTTATGTCTTATAGGAGTGATTCCGATCTATGTAGGCGTTATGGAATGAATTTAAGTGATTTGGAGCTTTGAAGTCTGAGTAAAAGCCCAAGGAATCAAGCCGGGATTGTGTTCGAGGATCAATGGATGATAGTTAAGAACAAAACGGAGAATTGAGCGGGCATATATCGCATTGTCTAGTAAAATACACATAACTTTTCACTAAAAACTCCATTTGGGCTTCACAATATGTCGTTAGAAAGCTATTCTAAAGGGCTACAACTTTTATGTTTTGTATTTTTGTGAATTCCAATTATAGAGCTGCACTTTGTGCCACAGCGTACGCCGCACCTGTGCAATTTTCCAACAGTCTGTCAGAAAATAGCTTTATGAACTTCCCCACTACTGCGTCGCATAATGTGCTTCCCCATGCGGTGCACCTGTACAAATTTTATAGAGTGATTGTTCTATTTCCTGCTGGAGACAGTGCTTTCGTCTAGGCCCGATCCTACTTGGTATAAATACATATAAAATGTTATTTTGAGGACTTTGGACAGACTTTAGACCTACGGAGAACACACCACGCTCGGAGGAGGGATTCTAATTAGTTTTTCTTCTTCTTCTCTTCTATTAATCTCATATTTTATCAGTTTTAGAGTTTTGGGTGCTACATGAACGTTGTAGTTTGAAGCTTAGATTGTTCTTATTATTTTATCATATTGGTTTATTTATTCAATCTTGCGCTTAATTATTTAATTGTTTGATCACCAATTGAATATTATCTACGAATCTAGGAGAACTAGGGAGAGGAAATTCTAGATTGCATATAAGGTTGAGTAGAGCAAGATCTTAACTCTAGGGGGGGGGATTTGCGGTTAGGATATGAATATACCTAATCGCCTTGCTTGGTTACTCTAGAAGAATTATTAATGCATTCTTGTTAATTCTAATTCCATAGGAATATATGTAACGACCCGATCGGTCGTTTTGAGCTCTAGCGCATCATTTAGAAGTTTGAGGCCGTGAGCAGCTTCACTTCAGGTATTATGACTTGAGCGCACGGTCAGAATTAGATTCCGGGAAGTTCAAAGTTGATTTGGAAAGAGAATTCTCATTTCGAAAGCTTTAAGTTGGAAGAATTGACTAAGATTGGATTTTTAAGTGAACAACCTCAGAATTGGGATTCGAAGGTTCCAGCAGGTTTGTATGATGATTTCGGACTTGGGCGTATGTCCGGATCAGGTTTTGGAAAACTCGGGAGCGTTTCAGCGCCTATTGTGGAAGTTAGCATTTTGGAAGAAATTTCATAAGTTTGGGTGGAAGTGCAGTTTAGTGTTATCAATGCCTGTTTGGGATTCTGAGTCTAGGAATAGCTTCGTATGGTGATTCTAGTATTGGGAGTGCGATCGCAAGTGAATTCAGAGGTCTGTGGGTCATTTTGGAGTCATTTGGCTAAAGTTAGAAATTTGAAGGTTTTAGAGAAGTTTGACCGGAAGTGGACATTTTGATATCATGGTCGAAATCTGATTCCGAAAGTTGGAGTAGGTCCGTAATGTCGAATATGACTTGTGTGCAAAATTTGAAGTCAATCAGATGTGATTTGATAGGTTTAAACATCGAAAGTAGAAGTTTGAAATTCTAAAGTTCATAAAGCTTGGATTGGAGGTCGATTCGTAGTTTTAGCATTGTTTGATATGATTTGAGGCCTCGAGCAAGTTCGTAATGTGTTTTGGGACTGGTTGGTATGATTGATTGGGGTCTCGGGGGCCTCGGGTGGATTTCGAGCGGTTAACGGATCGAAATGGAATTTCTGGAAAAAGGCTGAAGCTGTCGGTTGCTGTCATAACCGCACCTGCGGTTGGTAAACCGCAGGTGCGAAACCGCAGAAGTGGTTCACCTATCGCAGATGCGGCCCAAGGCCAGTCAGCCCAAGACCGCTGATATGGCCCCGAATCCGCAGAAGCGGAACCGCAGAAGCGGTGGGCCTGTCCGCATAAGCATCCCAGACCGCAGATGCGGTATTCCTTCCGCAGAAGCGGTGGTCGTAGTTGCGGCCCAGGACCACACATGCGGAAATCGCAGAAGGCAGTGGCATTCATTTATTCGATCTCTAGGCCATTTTTGCTCATTTTCACTCATTTCTTGGGCGATTTTGGAGCTCTTGAGAAGGGATTTCCACATAGCATCGTGAGGTAAGTTCATCCCCCTTATTTCTAAGTTTAACACTCGAGTTTTGGGTAGATGAGCACCTAGAAATTTGGAGAAATCAAGGGGTTAGAGCTAGACCTAGTGTTTTAATAAAACTTAGATTTTACCACGAATTTGGTTATGAAATGGATTAGAAATCATATATTATTTATCCTTAGGTTATAGAGAACAACTTTCTTCGAGAAATTTCGGAATCCGGGCACGTGGGCCTGAGGGAATTTTTGTCAACTTTTCGATCGGGGTTAGGAATGTTTATAAATTGGATTATGATGAGCACCTTAGCATATATTAATGGGTTTACATAATTATTTGCTAGTTTTGGAGCATTGGAGCATCCGTTTGAGTCGTCGGAAGGGCTTGGAAGCCGGTTTTGGAGCTTCGGAGCGAGGTGAGTCTCCTTTCTAACCTTGTAAGAGGGAATTGTCCCCATAGGTGAAATAATTAGTTATGTGCTCCTATTTGTGGGGTCTACGTACGCACGAGGTGACGAGAGTCCGTGGTTAGCTACTATTATGCTATTGTCCGGGTAGTCGAGGACCCAAAAACATGCTATACTTGGAATATTTGTAATCTTATTAACAGTTTGAATTGCTTAAATCACATCGAATTATTAAGTAAATTTCTAAAGAAGATTAAACTTCATTTTCTTGGATTGTTAAAAGAGAATTGGCTTTTCCTTGGATAATTGTTCCCTGATGAATTCTTGATTGACCGATTGTTGTGTTTATTTAAATTTGACCGTGTCGCATGTATGATTCGTGAGCGGGGTAATAGACGTATATATGGTTTGCGCCGTTCGACCCTCGGCAGTGCACATTTTACATTTATGTTGGATCAGGCCATACGACCTCGGCATGATTTGCGCATGCTTGTATTGCTTGCCTCGAAACCTATTGAAAGTGTTAAATCCTCTTCCCAGCTTGAGAATATATGTGTAAATGATGACGAGGAACTTGGAAATTTCCTATAAAAGAATGAATTGTTTACTTGCTTCATTCTATTAAATTAAAATCATGTTTATAAAAATTCATGATTTAATATATTATTGATATGTCATTATTGGACCATTAGTAAGTGTCGAAGTCGACCTCTCGTCTCTACTTCTTCGAGATTAGACGGGATACTCATTGGTTACACATTGTTTTCGTACTCATACTATACTTCTGTGCATTTTTTGTTGCACAGGCGCATGTATCTTTAGTGGCCTAGTGGACGTAGCAGCATGGTTGATGCGGAGACTTAGGTGAGCTGCACTCCTCGAGATGACCCGCAGCCAGCAGAGTCTCTTTCAGATCACTGTATTTATTTCCTGTCCAATATTATATTTTGGACGGTTGTTGTATTACATTATTTCTTAGAAATTGCTCATGCACTTGTGACACCGGGTTCTGGGATGTCTATAGGTTTATTCAGAAATTTTAGAAGTTGTTAAATGCTTCATTATTTATTCAGAGGAATTTACTATGTATTGTTTAAACTTATAAAA
This sequence comes from Nicotiana sylvestris, assembly GCF_000393655.2. Lineage (NCBI taxonomy): Eukaryota > Viridiplantae > Streptophyta > Magnoliopsida > Solanales > Solanaceae > Nicotiana > Nicotiana sylvestris. The sequence goes on from NC_091067.1 coordinate 93,678,430, forward strand.
GAAGTGATTTCGGAAGTAATTAAAACGAGAATTTAATTAAGTATTTTGGTTGGCTTGCTTGATAGTGATGTCCGGTGCCATCACAACCCTTAATGTATTTTGGGTCGTGACAATATAAGCGTTAGATTAGCTTGAATATGCGAGTTGTACTTCGGGAGAAGGCTATGAGCAATATTAACCCTGTCAACCAATAAACCAGATAAATTAATTAGATGATTTAAATAGAAAACGCAACGGGATTACTAGCTAACCAATAGCTCTAGAATATTCACTCATATTGAATTCGGCTTTAAGTTTGTCGTTGTTTTCTTTAATCTCTTAATTTGTTACTTTAGATTAATTTTAGTTAAATATTCATACGTTAGGATTCGCTTGAATAAATTAATTGTTTGGTTTAATTTAATTGATAGTTAATCACAAGTCCATGTGGGTACGATATCTGGACTTACAATCCTATATTACTTGTTGACCTCGTATACTTGTGTGTGCGTTTGGGAGCAACAAGGACACAACAAATCTTACCGTATATTTCATGATGAATTCTCCATTACTTCTCTGGGTTGGACTCATCGTAGGGTTTTCATATTCATCGTCTGCTTTCTGGATATGATAGTGTTTCCAAGCCAAGAGGACAGGATTCACACCAGGTTGGACATGGCAACCAAAGCTTTAATGGAGGGAATCGAGGGAAAACATATACTATTGTTTCGATGATTGTAGCATAAATATACCGGGCTCTGGATCGTTGTAAGAAAGGGTTCAAACATTTTGAGGTTTGTAACTTGCTACTGCAGATTTGGTTGTTAGAACATCTTCAAAAAGGTCAATACCGCCAAGAGTTTCCACGGAGACCATGGAATGATCATATAGCTTTCCACCATCCGAAAAGAATGACCTTTATCCCAGACAGGTTTGCACAACCAGAGAATGATACAGAATGGGTATAGTTTTTCAGCAATTTGACCGAGGACAAGGTTCATTGGATGTTCGAGTGGTTCCCTACTAGAGAATTCATCATCAGATCTAGGGATGTTTCGCATCTAGTGTTGATTGGGTTAAGGGGTATATATCCCTATGTTCCTATCAAGGTCATGCGATAGGCCGATAGAAAACAAGTCATACCGCGAGTCTCCAAAATGAGTCATTACAAAGCAGATTTTCAGGATGACGCCATTCCATACAAATGTGAGGCCCAACACATGTGTCATTTGAAGATTATTGTGGAAAAGGATACCATCGAGCCAGATCGATATCATGCAGATCGATATCATGCATATCATGTGTACTTCTACCCATCATGGTTGGAAGATAACATAGCACAAATAGTCGAGCCATGGCTTGGTCAAGGAAACAGGGTCATAGACGAAGCTGCTAAAGCACAGGTGAAGTATGAGAGGCTACGCAAAAGAGTCCTTGAGTCCGAGGCCAGGAATTAGGAACAACAAAAGATAGACATGGAGTCAATTAACGAGTGGAGGAAAATGGCTACAAGGTCGACAGAAAGGTTGGAATATTTGAAGCAGGGTCTAATGGAACAGAAGGGAATATGAGGAAAAGTGTCGTAGACCATCACAATGCAGAGGGCAATGAAGGAGGGCACCTAGCAAGGGCGTATCTGCTGCTGGACATGCGTGACCTAGGGAATCTGATCGATAGAGCCAAGAGGGTCAAGTATGGAGAAGGTCCCTCCAGGACTAAGTAGATTAGGATTATCTGTTTTTGAATCATTTTGGAATTCGAATGTTATAAGGCAGATGCCATTAGTAACTCATTTATTTATTGTCATTTTTAGGTTCGTCTTATTTATTACATTAATTAAATGAGGCATTTATTGGCATTAAACTTCTATAAATCTACTTGTCTCTAGGCCTACCTCAGGCACAACAAGGTATCCAAATTAGGACGCGAATTTATATTTCTGCAATACGTGTTTAAATACTGCAAATACTTTTCAGAATCCTTACTAACTTGTTTACTTTTTTGTTTTTTCTTTATTTTGATTATTCCCATTCCCTAAGGTTGGTTCGCACATACTGGAATCGTCAGCATATCACACCAGATCCAGAGGCCCTCCACCTCCTCCTCCTCCAAGTAATCCGAAAAGAAAGGGAAAGGCTTAGATGGATGATATGAGTGGTATCCGGAAAGAAAATGTTGAGCACATGGAGAATATTGAAACTTCAGACGGTCTGCAACCTGGAAAACCTTTTCCTCGCTTTAAACGTCACAGAAATTAACTAACAAAATGCTCAAAACCCAGTACCTCCTCAAAACACACCAAACCAACGTCTGCAAAATCCTTCTGCACCCCACCAATACGTAACAACTCCTTAAAATCCTAATCCTCCACCAGTACTAACTCCCCCTCCACACCAGCATCTGCTGACTCAATACCCACAAACCACTTACCATGCTCCTCAGAATACCCCACAACCTATCTTTGATCCGCAAAATTCAACTAATGATCACCACTACATTTAAACCCACGGCATCTATAAGCACGTGATTTTTGCTTCACGGACGATCGCTCCAAAAGAAAATAAAAAAATAGTGACAAATGGCTTCGCTGCACAATTTTTCGATCTTTCCGTAACATGTGTTGTTGGTCATTTGTGTGTCTGCCCATTTTGCATCCAGTCACCATCAAACAAAAATACAAAACTATGTGTCGGTTCAAAAAATATATATATGTGTGCATCGTTCGTTTTAGGCCTTTAGTTAACTTACTTAAATATTTTTGTGATAATTGTGTTAAAATGTTACATTGTTGTTTAGTTTTAATTTCGTTGTCTTATTATCTATTATTTTTATTGTAAAAGAAAAATGGAAAAAAAAAAAAGAAGAAAGCAAAAGAGTGAAGGATTAAAATCGATTTGGGCCCAGAAATTGAAACAAAAGAGGCCCAAAAACGGCACTCAGACCCAGTCCAAATCCAGCCTGCCCAAGCAAGGACTCAAACGACGTCGTATCGGCATCCCCATTTGAAGCCGTTGATCTGATTCAAAGGAACGGTACAGATCAGGCTGTTCAACTCACCTCAACGACGTCGTTTCAAGCGAAATGATCTGAGACGTCTGAGCCTCTTGATCCAACGGTCCACACACGCACCCGTGACCCAACCCCTCACTTAAACCAAACGACCCCGTTTAACTATCAAACGACCCCGTCTCATTTTCCACCCTCAGATCCAAGCCGTTGAGATCATCTGATCTAACGACTCAGATCCAGGCCGTTGAGATCATCTGATCTAACGGCTCAGATCCAATCAGCCTCCCCATATATAAACTCAACCCTTACCCCCACGCCCCAAGCCGTACCCCCCCTTCAGCCACTGTTCACCATCTTCCCCAGGACCCTTTTCCTCTCAAACCCTTAGCAGCCTAGGTTTCCCCCGTGAGCCCGGTAACCATGGTTCCGATGACCACCAAAATAACATCCCCGATGCACCCAACCACCCCGAACATGAATCTGTCAACCGTTCACCTCAAATCACTCCGAATCTTCTCGAATCTTCAAACGAAAATTCGAGCAAAAACTAGATCTACACCGATTGACCCCAAACTCACACCACAACCCCTCCTGACCTCCCTCACCCCCGGAGTGGCTTTGGTTCCGTTCAAATCTGACAGGGATTGAACGGTTCCCAAATCGAACCTCAAGAGCCCTAGGATTCAAATCTATGGGTTTGTCCGAATCAGTGGCAGGATCAGGGCCTAGCAGACTTTTACCGAAGTGTTCTCAGTTGAGAACGCTTCGGTTAAAGTCCATTAGACCCCAAAATCACCTGGCCCGAGTTCGAACTTGAATCGATCTTAGTTTCGTTTTCTGAGGTATTTTTCCTTTTTCTTTTGCCCTCCTAAAATCTATCTGTCGTTCGTGTTCTGGTTTGTTTGTTCCGCGACTCGTCTGTCCATGTGTGTACGTTTTAAGTTAATAATGAGTTGGTTGTTGGTTTTATTGGTTGCTTGCTGTGTATTATAGCTTGTATAGTCATCTAAATAAGCGTCGTCAACTGAATTCACTTGAAAGATGTTATAGCTTGTGTAGTCATCTAAATGAGTCTACATTTCAGTATTGATTACTATGCCTGTTTCTTGTTGGTGTTACTTGTATCGGCATGACCAACTTGTACCCTTTAATTGACACCCTGTTTGCTTAAAGTTTGAATCATTGCCTGAACTTAGGCAGAGAATTGGCAATTAGCTTCAGAAATCTAACAAATCAGCCTGAAAACAGTTTGAGTTTAATTAGCTAGTAGTCAGGTATTGGCTGAAATTAGAGAGGTCTATATACTAACTATTAAGAGTTAGGGTAATACAGTAATATGCAAGGTGTAAGGGTAATCTTGGCATAAGACAGGGTCTGATTAGGGGATAATTTCAGAATGTGTCAAGTGGTAATTAAAATAGGATTAAATTAATGCTAATGGGGGACCAGACCTAAGAGTATGGGAATTAATTGAATACTTAACTAAACCCATAACCCTTGATTAGAGTAATATAGACAGGGCATGGGGGCTGATTAAGGATTCCAAGAAAGATGCCTTTAGGCATGGGGAGTTAAGGGGTATGGGCAGTCTGCAAGTAGGAGGGAGGCAGCTTAGCTGCCCTTGGTCATGTGGCTTATAAATAAGCCATTTGATAACTTAAACGAGGGTGGACATTTTTTAGTCTTGAGAAAAGAGAAAAACAAAGTGAAAATTTTCAGAATACTTTGACTAAAACACTGCCCAAAACTGCACAAGGAACTAAGTTGGTTGAGCTGTTCTGGCCAAGTCAGTTATTCTAACTAGGGTCATCACTGCTCCGTTAAGAGAAGGCTGTGTGTTTTCTGCTGTGATTGTTACTATACTGAGTTTTTCTGTGTGCTGTGGATTGAGTTTTAGCCTTCTTGATTGTTGGAACTGTACTGGGTATTTGCTGAGTTTTGTGGTTATTGGGTCTTCTGTTGCTGTTACATTTGGTATCTTGGGTTTTCGGTTGGTTCATTGCTCTTTTTCTGGGATTTGTCTGTCTGATGCTCAAGCACCTGTGGGCTACATAGTTGCTGCTGGTTGTGTTGCTGTGTTGTTGCTATCTGTTGTTGCTGTTGATTACTTGCTGCTGATACTCTTTCTCTTCCTCTTCTTATTGTGCAAATATCCAGGTACACGACTAATACTGTCAATGTAACTTGAAGTTGAGTATGAATGCAAAAAGAGAAGAATTGAAGGTTGTTTACTTTAAGCATAGGCTGTTGTATTGAATATCATGTAATGCATGATAGTTTACATTTTGTTTGGATAATGAAGGCAACTTGCACGCCTAGTAAATATCAATGTATGGGGATTGAATGTTAGTTGTATATGTAGGCTGTTAGATGAATATTCCTAATGCAGTAGGTTGTATCCCAGACTTAGGTTTAAATTGTGTAACATACTCTTTAATGTAGGCCAGGCATGTAAACTATCCACTACTAGTATAGTTCTTTCCCCTTTTGCTAGTTTGTCACATATAAATTGATAAAGAACAAAGAATCAGTTCTAGGCCTCCAACCCAGGAAGGCCGAGCCCAAATCGAAAGTCAGCTAGGCCTGTATCGGAAAAACAGGGCCCAAGTCGGGCCATCTCGCATGAGCTGGATTTGGGCCCATAATTTGCGACTAGTTGGCCATAAATGCAGTCACATTTTATTATTCTGTAGTAGCACTTTAAATACGGTTTTATAATCAACTAAGGCTATTTACTGCTTTCAATTGATAGAGACAAACACGACGAGAAACATAGTTGCTATAGGATATCCCTTAAAAATAACAACGAGATGAGCCTCGATAAAAATAAACAAAACGCAGATACGGGGCCCTTGTTAAATGCATATTAGTGAAGCATTTAGTTTCCAGGACGGGTTGTTTAGCCAATCTCACAACCTCCCTAAAAATAACAATACGTTAGACTCTTAGGACGCGCCTTAATAAATCTTACCTTCGTAAACTCGGGTGCACATTGATGTGACCCAAATCCAAATCTCAACGGAATCGAAATGTGTTTCTAATCACGGGTACATTGATTGTGACGTGGTTCGAGATGCGTGTCCATGACGTTGCAAATTCATTTTAAAATAAGGATGAGATGAGCCTCGCCGAATAAAAATACAAATTGCGGGGCCCTCAGTAAATATTTGTTTAAAATTACTTAGACTTCAGGAGGGCCGTTTAGCGAATTTCGCGGCCTTCCCAAAATAATAACACGATAGTCTCTTTAGGCGCGTCTTAATAATTTATTTTTCTTAATTCGGGTGCACATTTATGTGATCCAAATCCAAATCTCAACCGAGTCGAGATATGTCAATAACCACGGGTGCATTGATGTAACGGGGTTCGAGACATGTTTTCACGACGTTGCAAGTCCTATAAAATAACAGTGAATGATAAAAGCGGTTAAAAGATAAAAGTGCACGTTTGTATAAAATCAGATAATCAAGCCAAGTATAACAATTGAGCGACCGTGCTAGAACCACGGGACTCGGGAATGCCTAACACCTTCTCCCGGGTTAACAGAATTCCTTATCCGGATTTCTAGTACGCAGACTGTAATATAGAGTCATTCATTCCCTCGATTCGGGATTAAAATTGGTGACTTGGGACACCCTAAATCTCCCAAGTGGCGACTCTGAAATAATTAAACCAATCCCGTTTCGATTGTCCTTTAATTGGGAAAAACTCCCCCTGCGCCCCTCGGGCGCGTAAAAAGGAGGTGTGACAGCTCTGGCGACTCTGCTGGGGAGCTTATGAAAAAACCAGAACCACTGGTTCAGGGTTAAGAATTCGAGCTTAGAGTAATTGTTATTATTTGGCTTTATTTATTATCTGATTATTACATGTTTTGAGCCTAATGTGCTAAATGCTGCTTTTACCGCTTTGATATTATTTGAACTGTATATAAACTGTGCCGAAACCTTTCTCTTCTTACCTCCGGGGATGTGCTTACTGGTTGAGACTCCCTATTCTGTTAGTGTCATACCCTAAATAAAAGAGGCTCGGAAAGTTTCTAAGCCGGCTGGCCTTTTGGTTCCCGGAAAGGAGCTCCTTCCTCAACTCGAGTTGTCCGCTCGGGTACACTGTCTAGAACACCGACCCAGGTTTTGAACATAGAATAACGTGACTTCATGCCGGATCCCTAGTAGGAACGCTTATTTGCATCATGTTGCATATGACTTAGGGGACTCAACATAGGGGTTGGGTCCGTCTAGGACTAGCAACCTGATATGAAAAGACCATTCTGATGCATCCTATTGTTTTCCGTGCATTTATTTGTCTCATGCCCGCATGCTGACCGGTGTTTGAATATTTGGGAAAATTGTGGAAAAAAAAAGAAATAACGGTTAGGGAATTGATTGATTATTTTTGAAAAAAATAAATGCACGGAATTTATAGTTTGTCAAAACCCTGCCGAAATTTCGAAAAGTCATTATTCTGTTTTTTTTTTAAAAAAAAAATATAAATATAAATATATAGTTTGTCTTGCCATAAAAAAAAATTAATTAAAATGGTTTTTATGAAAATTCGAAAATAATAATAAATAAATAAAAAAAAGAGAAAAAAGGGAGTCTTATTTTGCCTTTACTTCTATTATTTGTTGCAAATATGTGTATATATATATATGAAAAATTCAGAAAAAAAAAAAGAAAAAAGAAGTCTTTCTTTACTTAAAAAAAAATGTGTATATATCTTTATTTGTTGCAAAAGTATTTGTCTTGCCAAGGGTCTAGAGAGTTCTTTTAGGCTCCCAGTTTTCGAAACAAAAATCAAAAATATTTTCCGTTATTGACTTCTTTAGAAAGTTTTTTTATATATACGAGAATTCAAAATTCAAAAAATCGCATATACTTTTGTTTTATCAGAATAAGTGTCGTTTGTTAAAATCTTATTAATAAATGTGCAGAATGAGCACGACTCCGAATGAACCCTTTTCAATCATGAGTAAAATCCCCCTCCAATTGCGGCTCTGGTGGAATGATTTAGGCAAAGAAGGGCATGACGAAATCAAGAAGTATCTGAAAGGCCTCACGAGTTTGTTGGATATCAGGCCACGAGGAGATATCATAAGGGCACTAGTTCCCCACTGGGATCCTGCGCACAATGTCTTCCGTTTCTCAGATTTTGAACTTACCCCAACTTTAGAAGAAATAGCAGGGTATATCGGCAGCGCTGAGACTCCTTTGAGGCACAAATATCTGATTGCTCCAAGAGCTGTAGCAATACACCGGTTTCTGGACTCCTTAAAGATAGTCAGAACAATTCATAACCCTGACTTGGCAAAAGGTTTTTGCAGCATGAGTTTCATATATCAAAGATATGGTCACATAGGAGGATTCGACAAGCCAGAAAACCAGTTGTGCAGCAAAGGTAATCGCCAAAAGTGGGAAGAACATAGACGGATTGCTTTCATGATGACTTTTTTAGGACTACTAGTATTCCCAAGAAAAGACGGGAATATTGACATAAAGATAGCAGGGGTCGTCAGTACATTGCTCACACAGAGTGATAGTACGTTGGCGCCTATGATAGCGTCTGATATGTTCCGGGCTCTCACATCTTGCAAAGCCGGAGGAAGCTTTTTCGAGGGTTGCAATTTATTGTTGCAAATGTGGATGACCGAGCACCTATGTCACCGAGCCCAGTTTCTGAGCCATGGATCCGCTGGAAAAACCTGCATAGAGGAATTCTATACCAGAGTTAATAAGACATACCTACCAGAAGGAGTCGTAGCATGGACCTCATATTTCCGTACCCTCAACTCCAGTCAAATACAGTGGGCGCTAGGATGGTTACCGATCGACGAAGTCATATACATGCCAGCAGCCAGACCCCATTTTCTCTTAATGGGACTCAAGAGCATTCAACCATACGCGCCGCATCGGGTTTTAAGGCAACTGGGAAGGTATCAGATAGTGCCGAAGGATGAGGATCTAAGCACCCAGGTGATCGAGATCAGTCCCGACGGCCAGTTTCCCGAAGCAAGGGTGCGTCAAATTTGGAGCCAATGTCAATACTTAGAAGCAAATACTTGTGTAATGAAATCGGGCAAAGGGGGAAGTTTCGCCCGGGTATCAGGCCTGGTACAAAGGGGAGACATCATCTGGAAGACCGACCAAAAGACCTCACCTGCAAGAATTTGCCAAATCTTCACAAGAGCAATGGGGCTGGCTGGCCAAAGAGCGGGAATACCTTGCCGAAGCAGGCAAACTGAAGCAACAAGTTCAGGATATGAGGTTTGAGTGCCAATTACAGTCTGCCGCCCACAAGGGAGAAAAGAACAGATTAATCAGAGAAGGCGAAATCCTCAAAGCTCAGATCCGGAGAATGAAAAAGGAGGCCAATAGCCAGCTGAGAAGCCGGGCAGATAAAAGATTGATAGCAGGGTTAAAGGATCAGGTTGCGGAATGCCAGGAAAATTTGGAAAGAGCCAAGGCCAGCACAGCAAGATTGCGGACCAAGTGGGCAAAGGGTACGATAGCTCGGAGGCAGCGCCTGCAACGAGTCATAAGGGATTATGAACTGAGCATCGGGACGTTAAGGGAAACGAATGCCTCTCTTCAAGAGAGGATCTTCAAGCAAACACGAGATGCCCAAGCCGACAGAAGGCGATGTTACGAGGCAATGACCAGAATGGAAAGGCAGATGGAGATGTTCCAGGACCAGCTTGCCAGCAATGCACAAACACTAGGATTGAAGAACCGACAGATAAGGCAGTTGTTCGCGGAAAGGGACAACATTCGGGGAAAGATCGACGAGATTGGGCATTACATCTACATGAGATGCCTGGCATGCGAGCAAAAGCCTCGAAAGACCCTCCTTGTTTCCATCATGGGTTGCGTCCACCGAATCATGAATGAGCTGAAAAACCTGCAGAGGGACCTCACACCAAGGGCCGCGGAAAGGCCGAATGATGCCTCGCGGGTCCATAAGTTGGAAAATTAATCTTTGGTTGAGTCCTGTTTATTTGGCTTTGTCGCTTTTCCATATGTTGTTTTCCTTTCTTCAAAACGGGTTAAGAACTGTGGAGTCTGTACTATTGCTATTCCTTGCTTGAAGTAATTTGTAATAGCAAAATTTTGAGAATGAATTTAATGATTTCACAAGAATTGTGTGTTTCTTTACTTTAAGGCAGAACTACGCCTGGTCTGATTCACGCGGGGACGTGATACGTAGGCAATCCCCATAAGATTCGACCGCTTTTAATAAATAAAGAAAAGAAAATGTAAATAAAATAAAACGCAGAGTTTCGCAAAATACTTTAAAAAGAGACGAATGAACAAACCGGGATGACGCATGTGGTTTGAAGCAAATCATGTAGAAATGGTTAACTGCCTAGGTGCATTGCATCCTCTATGTGTTACGATCAAATCTGTTAAGCTCTAACACTAACAAAGTTTGTTGTTGTCTGATATCCAGACAGTTAGTTGTTAAAGAATTCTGGCAACACATTCATACCAAACCAGATCCAAAGGACCGGTAGCAACAAGCATGACTACTTCAGAGAATAGTAATGAGGAAGAAAGGCCGATGAGCCAGTTGCTAAAAGAGGCAATGGAAAAGATTGAAAGGATGGGACTAGAGATGCATGCAATGCAGCTAGCCCTGGCCAAAACACAAAAGAGCCCTGAGACACTGGGACACATGCCGGAGTACCCTCACTCTGGCCCTTCCACAAGCCGCCCAAATCCCCTCTATCATCAAGAAAGAAGCCCTCATGATTCCCAAGCTCCACCACCCCATCAACCTCTCCCAACACCCAATATTCCCATTTTTGTGGGACCTGCATCAGCCCCTTTGCAGCGAACGACCAGTGAGCCATTGTTTCAGGCTCACGATACACAATACTATCCCCCTGAGCCTACATTCCACGCACCGGAACCACAGGCTTACAATCCCCATCTGGAAGTACCGGCAGAGGTTGAGAAGCCGGTTAAGGCCCCTGAACAGGATGAAGTGTTGAGAAAGTTCAAAAGCCTGGAGCAATCCTTCAGGAACTTACACGGGCTGGGCAATCAAGTCAGCGTGGCATACAAAGATCTGTGCCCTTTCCCAGATGTCCAACTCCCGGCTGGGTTCAAGATGCCCAAGTTTGATTTATATGAAGGGCACGGTGATCCCATGGCACATTTGCGGGGATTCTGTAGCAAAATGAGAGGGGCAGGAGGCAAGGATGAGCTTTTGATAGCTTATTTCGGCCAAAGTCTGAGCGGATCTGCACTGGAATGGTATACCAGGCAGGATTTCAGCAGGTGGTACACGTGGGATGACCTGGCGCAGGCTTTTGCAGGTCATTTCCAATACAATCTGGAGATAGTCCCTGACCGTCTCACGTTATTGAGAACTGGGAAGAAACCCGGGGAAAGTTTTCGCGAGTTCGGGTTCCGCTGGAGAGAACAAGCAGCTAGGGTCGATCCTCCCATGAGAGAGGGAGAGATGGTAGACTATTTTTTGCAGACATTGGATCCAACCTACTTTGGTCACTTGGTGACAACGGTTGGAAAATCTTTCAACGAGGTGGTCAAAATAGGGGTCATGATAGAAGAAGGTTTGAGGTCGGACAAGATCTTAAACTATTCGGCACTTAAGGCCACAACCCAGGCTATTCAAAGCGGCACGGGAGGTGCGCTAAGAAGAAAGAAAGAAGAGGTTGCCACGATCGAGGCAAGCAGTTGGTCCAGGGCTGGAAGGCCGTGCTACAACCAACCCAGGCCTCACAGGTCAAATTACCCATACAACCCACCACAAAATTTCTATCCACCTCGAGAACCACATTGTTCCGTACACCAAGCCCAGGTATACACTCAGCCTCCGGTTCGCCCACAATGGCGCGCACCGGCTCCCCAGAACATATATGCACCACCACAAAACACCTACCCTCCACCAAGGGCATATAGAAATCCTTCAGGGGCAGGTTTCCGGGGAAATCCAGATGCCAGGAATGACAGGTTGCGGAAGCAAAGAACCTTCACCGAACTGGGAGAAACCTACACCGCTGTGTTCCACAAGCTGCGGCAATTGGGTTTGGTTAGTCCTGTCCATACTCGGGAACCAAATCCCCCGCCTCAGAATTTGGATCGTTCAATCAGTTGTGAATACTGTTCAGGGATGCTCGGGCACGATACCGAGAAGTGTTGGAAGTTAAGGCATGCCATACAGGATCTTATTGACACCAATAAGATCGAGGTCCAGACACCGGAGGCCCCTAACATCAACCAAAACCCACTGCCAGCGCACCACGAAGCTCACATGATTGAGTTGGTGTGTGAGGGAGGAGAATTAAGAAAACCCTCACAAACAGTGATGATGATCCAAGCTGCCCCAAAAGAAGTCTTAACCAGTGGAGGAACAAATGTACAGTCGCAGGGAGAAGGCGTCAAGCCGGTAGTAATATGGGGGAAGAGCCCGTCCGTCATAGCAAGCAAACCCGAGCCAAGCAAGTTGGTAATACCAGGGATCCTGCCCACACCGGCAGTCATGTTGAAAGGGGTATGTGGAGAACGGGTGACCATAAAGCCGGTGGTCCAACTGCCAATGCTTGACAGCAGGGCTGTGCCCTGGAAATATGAAAAAGCAGTGGTGACGTACCAAGGAAAACAGGTGGAAGAAGTCAGTTGTGAAGCGCAAGGGCTGACTCGATCAGGTCGATGTTTTGCTCCGGTGGAGTTAAGAAAAACCAACCCAGTGGCAACCAAGAAGCCAGTGTCAGAAGAAGAGGCTGAAGACTTCCTGAGGAAGATGAAAGTACAAGACTATTCTGTGGTTGAGCAGCTGAGAAAAACACCTGCCCAGATCTCACTATTGTCATTACTCCTCCATTCCGAGGAACATCGTCGGGCCCTGTTAAAGATATTGAACGAGGCCCATGTACCCAGTGAGATTTCTGTAAACCACCTGGAAACCATTGCCAGCAAGATTTTCGAGGTGAACAGGGTAACATTCTCAGATGATGACCTGCCAGTGGAAGGTACGGAGCATAACAAAGCTCTATACCTAGTTGTCAAATGTGAAGACTCGGTGGTAACTCGAGTATTGGTGGATAACGGCTCAAGCGCCAATATTTGTCCATTGTCCACCCTGGACCAGTTAAAGATTGACCGTGGAAGAATCCGGGAGAATAGCATCTGTGTCCGGGGGTTTGACGGAAACGGAACAGCCACTATGGGGGATGTCGTACTTGAACTGACCATTGGCCCGGTCCTGTTTACCATGGAATTCCAGGTATTGGACGCCAAGGTATCTTACAACTTGCTGTTAGGACGACCCTGGATTCATGCAGCTAAAGCGGTGCCTTCCACCCTACATCAGACAGTGAAGTTCGAGTGGGAAAGACAAGAGGTCGTGTTGCACGGCGAGGATACAACATGCACCATGGGCGGAACCATTGTGCCTTTCATAGAGACCACTGATGACAAGGGTCCCTGGGTCTACCAGATTCTCGATACAGGGTCGGCCAACAAAATTTCTGAAGGAGAAATCATCCCGCACCCTAGGGTGGCTGCCGCAACAGTCATGATGGTATCAGAAATGCTGGGTAATGGGTTTGTGCCGGGAAAAGGCCTGGGAGTTGAACTTCAAGGGATAGTCCAACCTGTCTCCCTTCCTAAGAATCTGGAAACTTTCGGGTTGGGGTTCAAACCAACCGCAGCAGACAGGAAGCAAGCGCGAAAAATGAAGAAGAGAGTCTGGTTTCTGCCTAAACCAGTGCCACGCCTCTCAAGGTCTTTTGTTAAAGCTAGTGCCAAGGGGTCAGCGATCCCAAAGATTCGAGGACCTTTGATCGGCATAAGTGAAGACCTGAATCAGAGTTTTGAGAGACTATTCGCGGATGTCAGTATGGTGGAAGCTGGAGAGGGTTCCAGCAGAGCAGAGATACAATTTGTGGGGCCTGAGGCCAAGACCAACAATTGGACGGTTACTCCTCTTCCTGTCCGAGGGGAGTCTTGGTAGTAGGCTTTGATTAATGTTTTGTTTGTTTGTTTGTTTGATCGGATTATTCAAGGGTGTAATCCCAATTTTACTTTCGTTTTGTAAAAGTGTGAACCCTTTTTATCCTGCAAATTTAATAAAGTTCTTTTCTTTTGTCCCGTTTTAATTTCTTGTTTTGTTCTTTTTCTTTCTGAACAGTTCTCTTTTTACTGGTCCTAATGACATGGCATGCACAGCGGATCTTCGACCTAGTCTAATAAATCAATCTGAATCTGACTCAATGATGCAAGAGGTCGTTTGTGATAATGAATCTGAATGTGACGAAGGGGAAGCCTTCAAAGAAATAAACCGAGAACTGTGCCAATTTGAAGAGAAACCCAAGCCTAACCTAAATGACACTGAGGCTGTGAACCTAGGAGACGCTGTTAACATCCAAGAGACCAAAATTAGCATCCACATTGAGCCGAATGTCAAAGCAGAATTGATCGAAACTCTCAGGGAATTCAAAGATGTTTTTGCATGGTCATATGATGATATGCCTGGATTGAGCACCAATTTAGTGGTTCACAAACTACCCACTGACCCGGCATACCCTCCGGTCAAGCAAAAACTAAGGAAATTTAAAACAGAAATGAGTGTAAAAATCAAAGAAGAAGTGATCAAGCAGTTGCAATCGAAGGTCATTCGGGTCACTCGATATCCCGAGTGGCTGGCCAATGTGGTACCAGTCCCAAAGAAGGATGGAAAAATCAGGGTGTGCGTCGACTACCGCAACCTCAACAAAGCAAGTCCCAAGGACAATTTCCCGTTACCCAACATTCATATCCTGATCGATAATTGCGCTGGGCGCGAGATCGGATCCTTTGTGGATTGCTATGCGGGTTATCATCAGATCCTAATGGACGAAGAGGATGCTGAGAAGACAGCGTTTATTACGCCATGGGGAACCTACTGCTATCGGGTAATGCCGTTCGGGTTAAAGAACGCCGGGGCAACGTACATGCGAGCAATGACTGCTGTGTTTCATGACATGATACACAAAGAAATAGAGGTGTACGTCGATGATGTGATCATCAAATCTTGGCGTCAGGAGGACCATGTGGCAGACCTAAGGAGATTTTTCCAAAGACTCCGGAGGTATGATATCAAGCTTAACCCGGCCAAATGCGCATTCGGGGTTCCATCAGGAAAGTTGCTAGGATTCATCGTCAGTCGACGGGGGATTGAGTTAGACCCGTCCAAAATTGAATCCATCCGAGATTTGCCACCGCCAAGGAACAAAACAGAGGTAATGAGTTTGCTGGGTAGACTCAATTATATCAGCAGGTTCATCGCTCAACTCACAGCAACTTGTGAGCCCATATTTCGGCTGCTGAGAAAGGACGCTGCAGTAGGTTGGACAGCAGAGTGTCAGGAGGCCTTCGACCAAATCAAAGGGTATCTGTCTAATCCACCCGTATTGGTCCCGCCTAAGCCCGGGAAACCCCTAATCCTTTACCTGACGGTCTTGGAAAATTCATTTGGTTGTGTACTGGGGCAACATGATGACACAGGAAGGAAGGAGCAGGCCATCTACTATCTTAGCAAGAAATTCACAGTACATGAGGTCAAGTACACTCAACTCGAGAAAACGTGTTGCGCCCTAACTTGGGTAGCTCAGAAGTTGAAACACTACCTGTCTTCATATACTACTTATCTCATATCCCGCTTGGACCCATTGAAGTATATCTTTCAGAAACCTATGCCCACGGGGAGGTTGGCAAAATGGCAAATTCTGCTCACAGAGTTTGATATCATCTATGTGACGAGGACGGCCATGAAAGCCCAGGCGCTGGCAGACCATTTGGCAGAGAATCCCGTTGATGAAAAATACGAGCCCTTAAGAACGTATTTTCCTGACGAAGAGGTGATGCATACGAATGAGTTGGAATTACCCGAGGAACCGGGTTGGAAGCTTTTCTTCGATGGAGCTGCAAACGCAAAAGGGGTTGGAATAGGAGCAGTACTCATTTCTGAAACAGGACGGCATTATCCTGTTACGGCTCAACTACGCTTCTATTGCACCAACAATATGGCCGAATATGAGGCTTGCATTCTGGGTCTGCGCTTGGCTGCTGACATGGGTGTCCAAGACGTCTTGGTCTTGGGAGACTCGGACCTCTTGGTACATCAAATTCAGGGTGAATGGGAAACACGAGATCTAAAGCTCATACCATACCGACAATGCTTGCATGATCTGAGCAAGAAATTTCGATCGGTAAAGTTCAAACACATCCCGAGAGTTCACAATGAGGTTGCGGATGCCTTAGCCACCTTAGCATCAATGTTGCACCACCCTGACAAAATGTATGTTGATCCTCTACACATCCAGGTCCGTGATCAGCACGCCTACTGCAATGCCGTAGAAGAAGAAGCAGATGGCGAACCCTGGTTTCATGATATCAAGGAATACCTCAGGATGGGGATATAT
Organism: Nicotiana sylvestris; assembly: GCF_000393655.2. Taxonomy (NCBI): domain Eukaryota; kingdom Viridiplantae; phylum Streptophyta; class Magnoliopsida; order Solanales; family Solanaceae; genus Nicotiana; species Nicotiana sylvestris. The sequence goes on from NC_091067.1 coordinate 93,694,841, forward strand.
CCAGAACATGCCTCTGGGGACCAAAAAAGAGCCCTTCGGCGTTTGTCGAATGGTTTCTTCCTCAGTGGAGGAGTATTGTACAAAAGAACCCCGGATTTGGGATTGTTGAGATGCATAGATGCCGGGCAGGCAACGACGGTTATGGCGGAAGTACATGCCGGAGTTTGTGGGCCGCACATGAGCGGATATGTATTGGCAAGAAAGATCCTTCGAACAGGGTGTTATTGGCTAACCATGGAACACGACTGTATCACTTTCGTAAGGAAATGCCATCAGTGCCAGATACATGGAGATTTGATTCATTCTCCGCCAACAGAGTTACATACGATGTCAGCACCCTGGCCGTTTGTAGCATGGGGCATGGATGTCATTGGGCCCATCGAGCCAGCAGCGTCCAACGGTCATAGGTTCATTCTAGTGACCATTGATTACTTCACCAAATGGGTTGAGGCTAAAACCTTCAAATCAGTAACTAAGAAGGCAGTGGTGGACTTTGTTCACTCCCATATCATCTGCAGATTTGGGATCCCAAAAGTGATCATCACGGATAACGGTGCGAATCTTAATAGCAGCTTGATGAGAGAGGTATGCCAACAATTCAAGATTACACACCGCAATTCCACCCCATATCGTCCTAAGGCAAATGGAGCAGTCGAAGCAGCCAATAAGAATATCAAGAAGATACTGCGAAAAATGGTGGAAGGGTCCAGACAATGGCACGAGAAATTACCCTTTGCTTTGTTGGGTTACCGCACTACCGTCCGGACTTCCATAGGCACAACTCCTTATTTGTTGGTGTATGGAACTGAGGCCGTGATACCAGCGGAGGTCGAAATTCCGTCCCTCCGAATTGTCGCTGAAGCCGGAATTGATGATGATGAATGGATCAAAGCTCGCTTGGAACAGTTGAGCCTGATAGATGAGAAAAGATTGGCAGCAGTGTGCCATGGTCAGCTGTACCAGAAGAGAATGGCAAGAGCGTATAATAAAAAGGTGCGCCCCAGGAAGTTTGAAGTAGGGCAGCAGGTATTGAAGAAGATCCTCCCACATCAGGTCGAGGCAAAAGGCAAATTCGCCCCAAATTGGCAAGGGCCTTATATCGTGACCAGAGTCTTGGCCAATGGTGCTTTGTGTTTGACAGATGTCGAGGGAAGATGTGTCGACATGGCTATCAATTCAGATACAGTCAAGAGATATTATGCGTAATTTCTTTAAATTATGGCAATTTTGGTTTATTTGTTTGTATTTGGCATTTGTTGAATAATGAGATGACGGAGGCAATTCTTTCTTCTATCCAAACACTTTTAACCCTCGCTTCCCCCTTTGAGCCTTAAGCAAATTCTTTCAATACCCCTCTTTTGGAATCACTAATGGGAAAGATACGAAAAAAAAAGAAGAAAAGAAAAGAAAAGAAAAGAAAAGAAAAAGAAAGAAAAGGAAAAGAAAATGAAAAGAAAGAAAAGAAAAATCAAGGAATATAAAACCGTGGGAACTACGTTTGACCTGATTCCTCAAAGAGGATACGTAGGCGCCTCACGGCTCGGTCATAGTATGCATCATAGCAAATATAGGATGCATAATGTACATAGTGTGCATAATAGGCACAATGTGCGTAACGCACATAGCTCAACATAAGCATAAAAAATAAATTCCCCAAGCAAGAAAACTGGGGCAGAGGTTATGTTTTAAGTTCCAACAAAGGTTTGATTCCAAAAGTTGTAGCACATCACCCTTCAAATTGTTTTCATTTTTGTAGCCTTTCTTCAATCCCACACCAAAACCAACATCAACATCCAAAAGACCTCCCGATCAATGTTCGAGAGATGCCAAATCCGGCAAATAAGGCCGAGAATAATACACTGATCCCCAGCAAAGAAGAGGATCGTAAGACTGGGAATGAGTTGATAGTCAAAAGAATCCCCGGAAGAGAGGGTCGTATCTACAACACCCCGGATCCTCGAAAGAAATAAAATGAGAGAGTCTTATCGGTGAAAACCTTCGCAGGCACCGAAAGGCGATGTAAGATGAGGGATATGAAATGAGAGAGTCTTATTGGTGAAAACCTTCACAGGCACCGTAAGGCGTCGGGAGATGAGAGAAAAGAGAGAGTCTCATTAGTGAAAACCCCTCGAAGGGCACCATGAGGCGACAAGATAGAGCAGCAAAAGCTACCACATTCGCAATAGGATGAACATCCATTTATCATCCCCAGCAAGTCAGACCATCGGGCAAATCGATTGATACAAATAGACTGGGTCGGGAATCTATGGTGCACGTCATGATCACGGGGACCAGTTGTGTCCTCCAGATAAGTTCTTTTGATTGTCTCCTCCCACAAAATATTGGTTCAGAAAGATTTTCTCTTTTCCATATCTTTATTTCTTTTCCTAAAATGTGTCTTTAAAGGATTTGTCAAAGCTTACTACCAGAAACCGAAGGGGAATTCATCCAATGCAGGATAATACAAACAGTCTTAAAGGCCGGCCCCAGGCAATGCAGGGATTGTGCTCGGAAATGTTGGAAGAAGTAAGCTCCAAAAGGGAGTGGTTTCGGGAGTTAGAAGCAGACTCCCACATCATGTGTTTTAAAAGAAAGCAGAAAAGGGGATAAATTGAAAACCAATCCCCAGCAGGCTAGAGACCCCCAACAGGCAACTTTGCCCGCCAACCAATTATGGGGACAAAGAGCAAGAAAAGGGGAAGAGAGAAAAATTGCTCGCCAGAAAGGCACCCTCTACCACCACGATTAAAACTGATTAAATCCTTTTGTCTGCTGCAGGAAAACAAAGGATTGATGATGGCAGCAAGATGCACCGCCATGGAAGTCACCAAAAACCGGGGCAGAAAATTTTCTGCCGATTGTCGAAAATTTTCTCGGAAGAACGGGGAAACAATTTCAATACATTTAAGTTCTTAGGTCACCCACCAGTATAATGCGGGAATACATTTTAAGTTCTAGGTCGCCCACCAGTATAATGCGGGAATACTTTTAAGTTCTAGGTCGCCCACCAGTATAATGCGGGAATACATTTTAAGTTTTAGGTCACCCACCAGTATAATGCGGGAATACATTTTAAGTTTTAGGTCACCCACCAGTATAATGCGGGAATACATTTAAGTTCTAGGTCGCCCACCAGTATAATGCGGGAATACTTTTAAGTTCTAGGTCGCCCACCAGTATAATGCGGGAATACATTTTAAGTTTTAGGTCACCCACCAGTATAATGCGGGAATACATTTTAAGTTTTAGGTCACCCACCAGTATAATGCGGGAATACTTTTAAGTTCTAGGTCACCCACCAGTATAATGCGGGAATACTTTTAAGTTCTAGGTCGCCCACCAGTATAATGCGGGAATACATTTAAGTTCTAGGTCGCCCACCAGTATAATGCGGGAATACATTTAAGTTCTAGGTCGCCCACCAGTATAATGCGGGAATACATTTAAGTTCTAGGTCGCCCACCAGTATAATGCGGGAATACATTTAAGTTCTAGGTCGCCCACCAGTATAATGCGGGAATACATTTAAGTTCTAGGTCGCCCACCAGTATAATGCGGGAATACATTTAAATTCTAGGTCGCCCACCAGTATAATGCGGGAATACTTTTAAGTTCTAGGTCGCCCACCAGTATAATGCGGGAATACATTTTAAGTTTTAGGTCACCCACCAGTATAATGCGGGAATACATTTTAAGTTCTAGGTCGCCCACCAGTATAATGCGGGAATACATTTTAAGTTCTAGGTCGCCCACCAGTATAATGCGGGAATACATTTAAGTTCTAGGTCGCCCACCAGTATAATGCGGGAATACTTTTAAGTTCTAGGTCGCCCACCAGTATAATGCGGGAATACATTTAAGTTCTAGGTCACCCACCAGTATAATGCGGGAATACATTTAAGTTCTAGGTCGCCCACCAGTATAATGCGGGAATACTTTTAAGTTCTAGGTCGCCCACCAGTATAATGCGGGAATACATTTAAGTTCTAGGTCGCCCACCAGTATAATGCGGGAATACATTTTAAGTTTTAGGTCGCCCACCAGTATAATGCGGGAATACATTTAAGTTCTAGGTCACCCACCAGTATAATGCGGGAATACATTTTAAGTTTTAGGTCACCCACCAGTATAATGCGGGAATACTTTTAAGTTCTAGGTCACCCACCAGTATAATGCGGGAATACTTTTAAGTTCTAGGTCGCCCACCAGTATAATGCGGGAATACATTTAAGTTCTAGGTCGCCCACCAGTATAATGCGGGAATACATTTAAGTTCTAGGTCGCCCACCAGTATAATGCGGGAATACTTTTAAGTTCTAGGTCGCCCACCAGTATAATGCGGGAATACATTTAAGTTTAGGTCACCCACCAGTATAATGCGGGAATACATTTAAGTTCTAGGTCGCCCACCAGTATAATGCGGGAATACTTTTAAGTTCTAGGTCGCCCACCAGTATAATGCGGGAATACATTTAAGTTCTAGGTCGCCCACCAGTATAATGCGGGAATACATTTTAAGTTTTAGGTCGCCCACCAGTATAATGCGGGAATACATTTAAGTTCTAGGTCACCCACCAGTATAATGCGGGAATACATTTTAAGTTTTAGGTCACCCACCAGTATAATGCGGGAATACTTTTAAGTTCTAGGTCACCCACCAGTATAATGCGGGAATACTTTTAAGTTCTAGGTCGCCCACCAGTATAATGCGGGAATACATTTAAGTTCTAGGTCGCCCACCAGTATAATGCGGGAATACATTTAAGTTCTAGGTCGCCCACCAGTATAATGCGGGAATACATTTAAGTTCTAGGTCGCCCACCAGTATAATGCGGGAATACATTTAAGTTCTAGGTCGCCCACCAGTATAATGCGGGAATACATTTAAGTTCTAGGTCGCCCACCAGTATAATGCGGGAATACATTTAAATTCTAGGTCGCCCACCAGTATAATGCGGGAATACTTTTAAGTTCTAGGTCGCCCACCAGTATAATGCGGGAATACATTTTAAGTTTTAGGTCACCCACCAGTATAATGTGGGAATACATTTTAAGTTTTAGGTCACCCACCAGTATAATGCGGGAATACATTTTAAGTTTAGGTCACCCACCAGTATAATGCGGGAATACATTTAAGTTCTAGGTCGCCCACCAGTATAATGCGGGAATACTTTTAAGTTCTAGGTCGCCCACCAGTATAATGCGGGAATACATTTAAGTTCTAGGTCGCCCACCAGTATAATGCGGGAATACTTTTAAGTTCTAGGTCGCCCACCAGTATAATGCGGGAATACATTTAAGTTCTAGGTCGCCCACCAGTATAATGCGGGAATACATTTAAGTTCTAGGTCGCCCACCAGTATAATGCGGGAATACTTCTAGCTCTAGATTTTGGAATCAGTCACCCCACCTGAAGACGGAAGGGTACAACAGAGATCCCCAAACGGGAGACAATAAAATCCCCAGCACCAAGAAGCAGACAACTGCAGAGGCACGCGCGCAATTCAAAAGAAAAAAGGAACGCGTCTCAAAATAAGCAGTTTGGGAACGTTGTAGCATGCCCAGTATAACAATTCTGATGAAAAGCCATACCGCTGAAGAAACCATTGAAAGATTTAAGGAAGAAGGCCATGTTCCCAGCAAATCAAGCAAAGTGATGAGAACTGACATTCAGAAAAGGTGAAGGACCAGCATCATCTCCAAGCTCACAAAATAAAGGCATCGGAGGAAAGCGTTAGCCAGCAAGAAAGCAAGGCAACAAGAACAAGTTGAAGATGGATAAGATCTCATGAGCCTCAGTCTAGCTTAGCTTCTTGTTTTTCCTTTTAGAGCAATGTAACAGGGAGATCGGTTGAGCAATAGCATCCTACAGCAGCATGCAACAGCGCACAACAACAGCAAGCAATACAGTCACACGGTAGTCCCAGCTACCAAAATTTCCCGAACTACATTGACCTGATTCCTGTTCAGCCCAGGATATGTAGGAAACCTCTGAAGCAAAGGTTCGGTCAAATCTTTTTCAAAAAATGCTTCACACGGAGTATTCGGACGGGCAAAAATCGCTCGCTTTATCTTTGCGCGAAAACCCTTCGTGTCTTCGTGCAAAGAGGGGCAGCTGTAAGCACGTGATTTTTGCTTCACGGACGATCGCTCCAAAAGAAAATAAAAAAATAGTGACAAATGGCTTCGCTGCATAATTTTTCGATCTTTCCGTAACATGTGTTGTTGGTCATTTGTGTGTCTGCCCATTTTGCATCCAGTCACCATCAAACAAAAATACAAAACTATGTGTCGGTTCAAAAAATATATATATGTGTGCATCGTTCGTTTTAGGCTTTTAGTTAACTTACTTAAATATTTTTGTGATAATTGTGTTAAAATGTTACATTGTTGTTTAGTTTTAATTTCGTTGTCTTATTATCTATTATTTTTATTGTAAAAGAAAAATGGAAAAAAAAAAGAAGAAAGCAAAAGAGTGAAGGATTAAAATCGATTTGGGCCCAGAAATTGAAACAAAAGAGGCCCAAAAACGGCACTCAGACCCAGTCCAAATCCAGCCTGCCCAAGCAAGGACTCAAACGACGTCGTATCGGCATCCCCATTTGAAGCCGTTGATCTGATTCAAAGGAACGGTCCAGATCAGGCTGTTCAACTCACCTCAACGACACCATTTCAAGCGAAATGATCTGAGACGTCTGAGCCTCTTGATCTAACGGTCCACACACGCACCCGTGACCCAACCCCTCACTTAAACCAAACGACCCCGTTTAACTATCAAACGACCCCGTCTCATTTTCCACCCTCAGATCCAAGCCGTTGAGATCATCTGATCTAACGGCTCAGATCCAATTAGCCTCCCCATATATAAACTCAACCCTTACCCCCACGCCCCAAGCCGTACCCCCCCTTCAGCCACTGTTCACCATCTTCCCCAGGACCCTTTTCCTCTCAAACCCTTAGCAGCCTAGGTTTCCCCCCGTGAGCCCGGTAACCATGGTTCCGATGACCACCAAAATAACATCCCCGATGCACCCAACCACCCCGAACATGAATCTGTCAACCGTTCACCTCGAATCACTCTGAATCTTCTCGAATCTTCAAACGAAGATTCGAGCAAAAACTAGATCTACACCGATTGACCCCAAACTCACACCACAACCCCTCCTGACCTCCCTCACCCCCGGAGTGGCTTTGGTTCCGTTCGAATCTGACAGGGATTGAACGGTTCCCAAATCGAACCTCAAGAGCCATAGGATTCAAATCTATGGGTTTGTCCGAATCAGTGGCAGGATCAGGGCCTAGCAGACTTTTACCGAAGTGTTCTCAGTTGAGAACGCTTCGGTTAAAGTCCATTAGACCCCAAAATCACCTGGCCCGAGTTCGAACTTGAATCGATCTTAGTTTCGTTTTCTGAGGTATTTTTCCTTTTTCTTTTGCCCTCCTAAAATCTATCTGTCGTTCGTGTTCTGGTTTGTTTGTTCCGCGACTCGTTTGTCCATATGTGTACGTTTTAAGTTAATAATGAGTTGGTTGTTGGTATTATTGGTTGCTTGCTGTGTATTATAGCTTGTATAGTCATCTAAATAAGCGTCGTCAACTGAATTCACTTGAAAGATGTTATAGCTTGTGTAGTCATCTAAATGAGTCTACATTTCAGTATTGATTACTATGCCTGTTTCTTGTTGGTGTTACTTGTATCGGCATGACCAACTTGTACCCTTTAATTGACACCCTGTTTGCTTAAAGTTTGAATCATTGCCTGAACTTAGGCAGAGAATTGGCAATTAGCTTCAGAAATCTAACAAATCAGCCTGAAAACAGTTTGAGTTTAATTAGCTAGTAGTCAGGTATTGGCTGAAATTAGAGAGGTCTATATACTAACTATTAAGAGTTAGGGTAATACAGTAATATGCAAGGTGTAAGGGTAATCTTGGCATAAGACAGGGTCTGATTAGGGGATAATTTCAGAATGTGTCAAGTGGTAATTAAAATAGGATTAAATTAATGCTAATGGGGGACCAGACCTAAGAGTATGGGAATTAATTGAATACTTAACTAAACCCATAACCCTTGATTAGAGTAATATAGACAGGGCATGGGGGCTGATTAAGGATTCCAAGAAAGATGCCTTTAGGCATGGGGAGTTAAGGGGTATGGGCAGTCTGCAAGTAGGAGGGAGGCAGCTTAGCTGCCCTTGGTCATGTGTCTTATAAATAAGCCATTTGATAACTTAAACGAGGGTGGACATTTTTTAGTCTTGAGAAAAGAGAAAAACAAAGTGAAAATTTTCAGAATACTTTGACTAAAACACTGCCCAAAACTGCACAAGGAACTAAGTTGGTTGAGCTGTTCTGGCCAAGTCAGTTATTCTAACTAGGGTCATCACTGCTCCGTTAAGAGAAGGCTATGTGTTTTCTGCTGTGATTGTTACTATACTGAGTTTTTCTGTGTGCTGTGGATTGAGTTTTAGCCTTCTTGATTGTTGGAACTGTACTGGGTATTTGCTGAGTTTTGTGGTTATTGGGTCTTCTGTTGCTGTTACATTTGGTATCTTGGGTTTTCGGTTGGTTCATTGCTCTTTTTCTGGGATTTGTCTGTCTGATGCTCAAGCACCTGTGGGCTACATAGTTGCTTGCTGGTTGTGTTGCTGTGTTGTTGCTATCTGTTGTTGCTGTTGATTACTTGCTGCTGATACTCTTTCTCTTCCTCTTCTTATTGTGCAAATATCCAGGTACACGACTAATACTGTCAATGTAACTTGAAGTTGAGTATGAATGCAAAAAGAGAAGAATTGAAGGTTGTTTACTTTAAGCATAGGCTGTTGTATTGAATATCATGTAATGCATGATAGTTTACATTTTGTTTGGATACTGAAGGCAACTTGCACGCCTAGTAAATATCAATGTATGGGGATTGAATGTTAGTTGTATATGTAGGCTGTTAGATGAATATTCCTAATGCAGTAGGTTGTATCCCAGACTTAGGTTTAAATTGTGTAACATACTCTTTAATGTAGGCCAGGCATGTAAACTATCCACTACTAGTATAGTTCTTTCCCCTTTTGCTAGTTTGTCACATATAAATTGATAAAGAACAAAGAATCAGTTCTAGGCCTCCAACCCAGGAAGGCCGAGCCCAAATCGAAAATCAGCTAGGCCTGTATCGGAGAAACAGGGCCCAAGTCGGGCCATCTCGCATGAGCTGGATTTGGGCCCATAATTTGCGACTAGTTGGCCATAAATGCAGTCACATTTTATTATTCTGTAGTAGCACTTTAAATACGGTTTTATAATCAACTAAGGCTATTTACTGCTTTCAATTGATAGAGACAAACACGACGAGAAACATAGTTGCTATAGGATATCCCTTAAAAATAACAACGAGATGAGCCTCGATAAAAATAAACAAAACGCAGATACGGGGCCCTTGTTAAATGCATATTAGTGAAGCATTTAGTTTCCAGGACGGGTTGTTTAGCCAATCTCACAACCTCCCTAAAAATAACAATACGTTAGACTCTTAGGACGCGCCTTAATAAATCTTACCTTCGTAAACTCGGGTGCACATTGATGTGACCCAAATCCAAATCTCAACGGAATCGAAATGTGTTTCTAATCACGGGTACATTGATTGTGACGTGGTTCGAGATGCGTGTCCATGACGTTGCAAATTCATTTTAAAATAAGGATGAGATGAGCCTCGCCGAATAAAAATACAAATTGCGGGGCCCTCAGTAAATATTTGTTTAAAATTACTTAGACTTCAGGAGGGTCGTTTAGCGAATTTCACGGCCTTCCCAAAATAATAACACGATAGTCTCTTTAGGCGCGTCTTAATAATTTATTTTTCTTAATTCGGGTGCACATTTATGTGACCCAAATCCAAATCTCAACCGAGTCGAGATATGTCAATAACCACGGGTGCATTGATGTAACAGGGTTCGAGACATGTTTTCACGACGTTGCAAGTCCTATAAAATAACAGTGAATGATAAAAGCGGTTAAAAGATAAAAGTGCACGTTTGTATAAAATCAGATAATCAAGCCAAGTATAACAATTGAGCGACCATGCTAGAACCATGGGACTCGGGAATGCCTAACACCTTCTCCCGGGTTAACAGAATTCCTTATCCGGATTTCTAGTACGCAGACTGTAATATAGAGTCATTCATTCCCTCGATTCGGGATTAAAATTGGTGACTTGGGACACCCTAAATCTCCCAAGTGGCGACTCTGAAATAATTAAACCAATCCCGTTTCGATTGTCCTTTAATTGGGAAAAACTCCCCCTGCGCCCCTCGGGCGCGTAAAAAGGAGGTGTGACAGCATCTACCAAAACAATCTCATATACGTGGAAACCTTACCCCACTCCACTCAACCAATCTCATACACACCAGAATCCCCCGAGAAGGACCTGCTCATTAAGAATATGGCGGAGGAGCTCAAGAAGCTCACAAGACGAGTCCAGGGTGTTGAAGAAGGCAAAGGAATTGAAGGTCTGAATTATGAGGATCTGTGCATTCAGCCAAACGTGGAACTGCCGGAGGGTTACAAACCTCCTAAGTTCGAGATGTTTGACAGAACGGATTTTTATGAAGTTGTTCATGAGGAGTCTCACTGGAGACACCCTATCTTGGTACATAAGTCAAAATCCCAAGAAATGGGTAAATTGGATAAGCATGGAGTTGGACTTCATGGACCGATTCAGGTTTAACATAGAGAATACACTGGATGACTTCTACATACAGAACCTCAAGAAGAAACCGGCATTGGAAGAAGAGCAGATGAACAAATTCTTCGTTAGGGCCCGGGATCCACAATACTATGAAAGGTTGATGGTCATCGAAAATCACAAATTCTCTGACATCATCAAACTCGGGGAAAGAATTGAATAAGGGATCAAGAGAGGGATAGTAACCAATTTTGAGGCATTGCAGGCTACGAACAAAGCATTACAGTCATGGGGTATATCAAAGATGAAAGAGCTAGGAGTAGTGATGGTAGCCCAAGGTCCAAAATCTCCATTCACATACCAAACACTTCCACCCACATACCAAACATCACCCCCTAGACATCCTCAACCCGCTACCGCCTACCACACTTATAACACCCAGCCAGCTAATTATCATTCACCTCCAACCTACCAAAACTACCAAAAACACAGACCCAATTTCAATCGAAGACCACCCAAACAATACATCCATATTGCTGAACCCATCAACCAACTACATGAAAGACTGAAGGCTGCCGGATATGCTACCCTTATTCCTGCTATTGCCATAGAAAACTCCTCCCACTGTGTCAACCCAAACAAAACATGTGCATACCATTCTGGCATGAAGGGACATACCATTGATGAATGGAACACTCTAAAAGACAAGATTTAGACCCTGATTGATACGAAAGTCATACAAGCAAAAGAAGTCGCACCCAATGTCCACAATAATCCCCTCCCAAATCATAGGGGTGAAGGAGTAAATATGATAGAAACTGATGAAGAATGGGATCCTGAAGGGTCAATTGGGCTTATGCGGGAAGGTGACGACCCTAAGAAACCTGCAGTCACACTCACTCCTATTGTGGTACAGATACAACCACCGGTCAAAGTTGAGGTAGCCGCATCAACTCCGTTTGAAATTGAAGTGACAACACCTGCAACTACACCTACTCCATTTGAAGTTGAAGTAGCCACACCCTTCACGGTGATGGTGGCATCCATACCACCCTTCAATTACAACGTCGTACCTTGGGATTATGTTGCCAAATCTAGGAGAATAGGGAAAGCAAAAATGGAAGAGTCCGGTGCTGCTCAAGGGATGAACAGAACGGGAAGAATCTATACACCTGAAAATTTGGGAGGAATAAGGAAGGAAGCTGCTGCCAAACAACCCATCATTGAAACTAGTCTAGAGGACCTCTAGAGGAAAGTACAGGCAAGAGAATACTTTGTTGTTAATCATTTGAACCAAACTCCCGCCCAGATATCCATCATGTCGTTGCTATAAAATTCTGAGGCACATAGTAATGCTCTGATGAAAGTGTTGAATGAAGCGTACGTGCCCAACAATGTCACCACCAGTGAAATGGCCAACATGGTGGGGCAAGTGCTAGAAAGCCACAAGATCACTTTTCACAAAGACAAGTTGCCGCCTGAGGGATTGAGCCACAACAGGGACTGCACATCACAATGCAATGCGAGGACAAGTTCATTGCCAGGGTTTTGATAGACGGGGGGTCAGCCTAAACATCTATCCGCTGACAACTCTAAAAATGTTGGACAAGGGTTTGCATGAAATACAAGCAGGAACTATGAATGTCAAGGCATTCGATGGGTTGCAAAGATCCACGATTGGGGAAGCCAATTTATGTTTGCAGATGGGTCCTACTTGGTTTGATGTCGAATTTTAGGTGCTAGACATATCCGCCTCCTATAATCTGTTATTGGGATGACCTTGGATACAAGCCGTTGGGGCTATCACATCCACCCTGCACCAGGCTATGGAATTTGAATGGAATCATCAAGAAGTATTCATTCACGAAAAGGGAAGCAATCCCATTTATACCAACCAAACTGTTCTGGTCGTGGAGAATAGAAGGAAGTTGGGCAGAGAGACTTATCATTGTATCGAGCGTGTCAATCCAATTGAGAAATATAAATGGTGGAGAAGAAAAATAGAAAGCATACTGGTATGGTCAGGGTATGAACCTAGCAAAGGACTTGGGAAGAAACTCCAGGGCATTACCAAACCAATACAGCTAAAACGTCATGGTACAACTTTCGGGCTTGGATATCCGTATACATGGCAAGAATATGATGATTGGTCGCCAACATGGCACGGTCCCTATTACCCTCTCGAGCAGCCAGTGCCGCATCTGAGTCAGACCTTCCATCAGGCTGATACAATATGGGGATCCGAAGAAGAAGAAGCTTCGGTTGGTCTAAGGAATCTCTTTCTAGAGGACGGACATATGGATTAAAATGTGATAGTTGAGTAGGAGGAGGAAGAAGGCCTTATCATTCAGATGGTGGAGAGGGGAGCATTTCTCAGGAACTGGACCGCCAAACCATCTAGGGCCAAACAAGTCCCAGGGTAGCATGGCTACTAATGTTATTTGAAAAACAAGTCTTTTGCGCATTTTGTTTTAAAACATCTTTCTTTAAGTATTTTGCATTATTTTGAAGTCATCAAGACGATATTTTGTTTAACGTTTCAGCATTTACCAAATAATTTGATGTTTTATTATCGTTATCTTTCATATTTTCTTCTACAACATTACTATTTCTTACCTTGATGAACCAACGACTGTGACATGTAACGATACAACATAACATAAGGATAGTGAATCGGAAGAAGAAGAGATACCTCAGGAAGTTATCAGAGAAGTTGAGTTTTGAGAAAACGCCTAAGTCCAACCTGGACAAAACCGAGATAGTCAATTTGGGAGATTCTGAAACCATCAAAGAAACTCGCATAAGTATTCACCTGTCACCATCGAAAAAAGAAGAATACACTCGTTTCCTAAAAGAATATGAGGATATTTTTGCGTGGTTATACGATAACATGACTGGATTGAGCATATCCATAGTAGCTCATAAATTGCCTACCAATCCAATGTGTCCGCCAGTGAACCAGAAACTCAGAAAGTTCAAACCAGGCATGAGCCTAAAAATCAAGGAGGAAGTCACTAAGCAGATCAAAGCTAAATTCCTCAGGGTAGTTGAGTACCCAATCTGGTTAGCCAACATTGTACCGGTTCTAAAAGCAAGATGGGAAAGTCAGGGTATGTGTTGACTATCGGGATTTAAACAGAGCAAGTCCTAAGGATTATTTCCCACTACCAAATATACACATCCTGATCGACAATTGTGCCAAGCATGAACTCTAATATTTTGTAGATTGCTTCGCGGGTTATCACCGGATTTGGATGGACAAAGAAGACGCAGAGAAAGCAGCTTTCATTTCACCATAGGGTGTATATTGCTACAAAACGATGCCATGCGATCTGAAGAATGTTGGGGCCACCTATATAAGGGCCATGACGACCATATTCAATGATATGATACACAAGGAAATAGAGGTATATATTGATGACGTCATCATCAAATTCAAGAAAGCCACAGATCACAAAGCAGACGTGAGAAAGTTCTTTGATCGGCTACAGAAGTACAATTTAAAACTGAACCCCGCAAAATGTGCATTTGGGGTTCCTATCGGAAATTGTTGGGATTCATTGTCAGCCGCTGAGGGATCGAGTTAGACCCGTCAAAGGTTAAAACTATCCAAGAATTACCACCACCGAAGAATAAGAAGGACGTGATGAGTTTCCTTGGATGCCTCAACTACATCATCCGCTTTATAGTGTAGTCCACGGTAATATGCGAACCAATTTTCAAAATGCTGAAGAAGGATGCTGCAACCAGTTGGACCGAGGATTGTCAGAAGGCCTTTGACAAAATCAAGGAAAACCTATCCACACCATCAGTCCTAGTCCTGCTAGAGCCTGGTAAACCACTGCTACTCTACCTCTCTATATTAGATGAGGCTTTCGGTTGTGTTTTGAGACAACATGACGAGACGGGAAGAAAGGAGCAATCCATATATTACTTGAGTAAGAAGTTCACACCTTATGAAGCACGGTAATCTCTGCTGGAATGCACTTGATGTGCTCTGACATGGATGGCTCAGAAATTGTGGCACTACTTCTATGCCTATACCACATACTTCATATCAAGGATGGATCCTTTAAAGTACATCTTTCAGAGGCCTATGCCTACCGGGAAGCTGGACAAATGGCAAATATTGCTAAGTGAGTTCGATATCATCTATGTAACTCAGAAGGCAGTCAAAGGATAAGCATTGGTAGATCATCTTGCCGATAATCCTGTAGGAGGAGAATATGAACCACTAAAAATGTATTTTCTTGACGAAGATGTATCATTCGCAGGAGAGGACATTGTTGAATCCTACGACGGTTGGAGAATGTTTTTTGACGGAACTGCAAATTTCAAGGGAGTTGGTATCGGAAACCGGTTAGCACTACCCGGTGTCTGCAAAACTCAAGTTTCCATACACCAATAATATGGTTGAGTATGAAGCTTGTATATTAGGGCTCAATTTGGCCGTCGACATGAATGTTGAGGAACTACTGGTAATCGGTGACTCAGATCTGCTGGTACATCAGGTAAAAGGAGAGTGGGCTATGAAAAACACCAAGATATTGCCATATCTACATCACGTACAAGAGATGAGGAAGAGGTTCACAAAGATAGAGTTCTGGCATATCCCCAGAATCCAGAATGAATTTGCAGACGCATTGGTCACCCAGTCCTCAATGATACAACATCCAGACAAGATTTTCATTGATCCCATTTCGTTGAGAATACACAATCAGTCGGCATACTGTGCTCATGTCGAAGTAGAAATAGATGGAAATCCATGGTTCCATGACATCAAGGAATATTTGGCAAAAGAAGAGTACCCAGAGCAGGCGAACCATACTCAGAAACGCACACTGTGGAGATTGTCCAATCATTTCGGCGAAAGCGGAGGAATTTTGTATAGAAGAACACCTGATCAGGACTATTAAGGTGTGTTTATGCCAAGGAAGCTTCCAAATTGCTCGAGGAAATACATGCCGGAACCTGCGGCCCACATATGAATGGTTTTGTTCTAGCCAAGAAGATACTCAGGGCTGAATACTTTTGGATGAGTATGGAAATAGATTGCATCCGTTATGTCCAGAAATGCCACCAATGCCAGATACATGCAGAAATGATACGAGTGCTACCAAACGAACTCAATGCAACAAGTGCACCTTAGCCTTTTTCTGCCTGGGAAATGTATGTCATTGGTCCAATCGAATCCACTGCTTCGAACGGGCACAAGTTCATTTTAATGGTCATCGATTACTTCACTAAGTGGGTTGAAGCCACGTCCTACAAAGCATAACCAAGAAAGTCGTCCGCAGATTTTGTTAGGGATCATATTGTTTGTCATTTCGGGGTTCCCGAGCATCATAACTGACAATGCCACCAATCTCAGCAGTGATCTGATGAAAGCTATGTGTGAAACTTTCAAAATCAAGCACAAAAACTCAACATCATACATGCCTCGAATGAACGGAGTCGTGGAAGCTGGCAACAAGAACATCAAGAAATACTAAGGAAAATGGTAGAGAACCACAAGCAATGGCACGAGAAGTTACCATTTGCCTTATTGGGATACCGTACCATAGTCCGCACATCAACCTCTGCAACTCCTTATTTTCTGGTTTATGGTACCGAAGCTATCATTCCCGTCGAGGTAGAAATTCCTTCTTTAAGGATCATACAAGAAGCCAAAATCAGTAATACAAAATGGATAAGGAGCCTATATGAGCAATTAGCCCTCATAGAAGGAAAACGGATGAATGTAGTGTGTCATGGTCAACTCTATCAAAACAGAATGTCCAGAGCTTTCAACAAAAGGGTCAAACCAAGACAATTCAAATTGGGGAAGCTGGTGTTGAAGCGGATATTTCCACATCAAGATGAAGCCATAAGGAAATTTTCACCTAAATAGCACGGTCCTTACATGGTTCACAGAGTATTGACAGGGGGAGCACTCATACTAGCAGAAATGGATGGAGAAATCTGGCCAAACCCTATCAATTCGTATGCAGTCAAAAGATACTATGCGTAAACTATTTATGTTTCTTCATA
This sequence comes from Nicotiana sylvestris, assembly GCF_000393655.2. Taxonomy (NCBI): domain Eukaryota; kingdom Viridiplantae; phylum Streptophyta; class Magnoliopsida; order Solanales; family Solanaceae; genus Nicotiana; species Nicotiana sylvestris. The sequence continues at coordinate 93,711,542 of NC_091067.1, forward strand.
TGATGTAATTGAACTACGCTTGACCTGATTCCCATTTAAAAGGGGATACATAGGCAGCCCTATGGGTTCGGTCATAATTCAATAAATTTCCATTTTCCCCACAATCAGAAACTGGGGCAAAATTTTGAAAAGGACCCTCAAAATTCCGAAGCAAGTTCAGCCAACAGCATTACACGTGGAATAGCCAGAAATTTGTCAGGTAACTAGGGCAGAATCTGGTTCATCTGATCGATTTTTAAATCACATATTACTATGTTCCAAATAACTATGCATACATATATTTGAAAACTCTACTTTTTAGCAAAATGCTACCCATAGTGACTCGAACATGGCTATAGTACGGAGTGGAGCAAAGCAAGTAGACAAAGGCATGAACCAACCTCCCCCGCAAAACTCACGATTTTTCTTTAGATGCAGGAATAGGGAATAACCACAAGTACGCACACCTTAAAATCATCATCTTCATAACAACCGGACTGCTAAGCGCAAATATATCTCCAGCTAAGAAATATTTTGCTCTTACTTGCTATTTGTCCACTACATGAGACTAAGCCATGTCTCAATTCTTGCATGAGGATAAGCCCTGCTTTCTCATTTTCATAAGGCTAAGCATTGCCTTCTCTTTGCGTGAGACTAAGCCCTGTCTCGATTCCTGCATGAGGCTAAGCCTTGCCTCCAAGTCTGCATAAGGCTAAGCCTTGCCTCCAAGTCTGCATAAGGCTAAGCATTTCCTTCTCATTACATGAGACTAAGCTCTTTCTTAATTCTTGCATGAGGCTAAGCCCTGCCTCCTCATTTGCATAAGGATAAGCATTGTCTTCTCCTTGCATGATACTAAGATTTGTCTCAATTTTTGCATGAGACTAAGATTTGTCTCAAATCTTGCATAAGGCTAAGCCCTGCCTCCTCATTTACATAAGGCTAAGCATTGTCTTCTCTTTGCATGAGACTAATCCATGTCTCAATTCGTGAATGAGGATAATCCCTACCTCCCTGTCTGCATAAGGCTAAGCATTGCCTTCTAGTTGCTTGAGACTAAGCTCTGTCTTAATTCTTGCATGAGGCTAAGCCTTGCCTTCTCATTTCCATAAGGTCAAGCATTGCCTTGCCCCTGCATGAGACTAAGCACTGTCTCAAATCTTGCATGAGGCTAATCCTTGCCTCTTCATTTGCATAAGGCTAAGTATTGCCTTCTTTTTGCATGAGACTAAGCTCTGCCTCAATTCTTGTGTGAGGCTAAGCACTGCCTCCCTATTTGCATAAGGCTAAGCATTGCCTTCTCATGAGACTAAGCATTGTCTCCCTCTGCACAAATATTGCTCTATTCCAAACCTTGCATTATTCTCTTCTTTAGGGGCTAAGCTCTGCCCCCGACCTTGCACAAGACTAAGCTCTGTCTTGTTTTATCTCAAGCATCATGTCGCTGCATCTCATGGGCTGATATATAGCTAATTTGTCCAAAGGCGTCATAGTCCAAAGGCATCATCCTCATAGCCTGAAGACACCATCTCATGGCCTGAGGATCTCTCAATATTGCACATCATTATTAAAAGGTGCCATGGTTTAGACGCATCATTCTCATAGCCCGAGAATATTATTTCATAGCCTGTGAATCCCTTATCTCATGACTCATGGCCCGCGACGTCATGGTCTAAGGATATCATCATCACCGTCCAAAGACAACTTTCATGATCCAAAGGGAATTTGCATCATGTTTAAATTCTCGCAATAATCCATATATATTTGCATGCATCGTGTTTTAAGTTTTACAGGTAATCCAGGAAGTAACTGTTCTTCAAACGAGAGCAGTATTCGCTCCGGTTTCTATTTACAACGTCCACATTTCACAAATGTTTTAAACATAACCAACCACCATCAATTCTCGCTTCTTACTATATGGCTATTCAGATACTTGCTCTATAACACATCCGTTACGTTTCAAATTCACATTCATAACTCCGCATAAATCCATCCGATACTATCCTTCCCAAAAGAACCCCTTCCAAAACACACGACTATTCTTATAACAATTCCATCAGTTTCATTCACTGTTGGGTCCAGAACTACACACGGCCTGATTCCTATAAAACAAGGGATATGTAGGCAGCTTAGAAATCAGAGTGCGGTCTATATTCTTTTCAAATCACTCCATTCGGTCAAAATCGGTCATTATTTTTTTATCCGACAACTCTTTCATCCTTCCTGGGTAAAGAAGGACAGCTGTTGATACACAATTTTTCCCTCATATATTTCAAATATGCATATATACTTTCAAAATAGTGCATGAGCATCATCAAGTATTTTTTTCAAATTTTTCCATAATTTTTAAAGATTTATTAATCAATTTATTCCCATATTTTATTGTATAAATAATCATTAATTGTATCACAAATTATTTTTATAATGATTTTCTCATGTAATTTCATCATTTACACCCAGATTAGGTTTTAATTATTTTAACATATTTATCATAAATATATTTGCATTGTTAAGGCTAAAATTGCACATTTTGCAATAATAGCCCATATATACTTATAATTACTTTATTTATGCAAAAAATAACTTTTTATATTTTTATAATATTAAATAATTGTTATTAACCATTTTTATGCACAAATAATATTTTTACTATTTTATTTATCATTTTTACAAATTATTTATTAATTGAAAGTGGGTATTTAACTAGTAGCCTATTTTCTAAACCTATTTTCTGACCAACCCCCAGCCCAATGCCTAAAATACTTATCCCAATACACTAACCCAATAACCCCATCCCAAACAAATGACCCATTACTCCCCAACCCAGTCGCAACCCATTAACCAACCATACCCAACCCCTCATTAAATCCTGACTGTTGATCTCTAAAATGAACGACCCAAATTCCTCACACCCCTTTAAACCTAACTCCCTAAACCTAATCCCTCATAATACCAAACCCGCCGCCCTCATATCCTCTCATCTCTCATCCCTCTCTCTGAAACCCTAGCGCCGTCACCCCCAAATCTCTCCTATTCCGGCTCAAACATGGAATCAATCCATGATTTACTTACTTATTTTGTGTTACTCTATCATTATACGCTCTTCTATGGTATTACTTATATTCTTGCCCTATTTTTGGTAAGAACTACCTCAATAACGGGTAGATTCACCCTAATTCTATGAAGATCTGGACGATCTTTCGTCCATGTACATGTTTTATTGAATGGTTCTTGCATCTCTGGTTCGATTCAAAGCATCAGTCTCAACTAGGGTTTGAGACCTCTCCTTTTTCTTTATTGATTTCTGATTGATAGTCTTTCCTTTCTCGTATTTGTCTAATATTTTCCTTATTTCTATTTAATCTACCGTGTTTCCTTTATTTTTACCTTATTTGGCCCTAAATCTGACTGTTAATCGATTCTTATGTGATATTTTCCTTATTCTCTGTTGTATCCCCTTATGTTAAGTGTTACTCGCATGATTACCTGCCATTATTCTCTATTAATATACTCAACTCTTTGTCTATGTATTATTTGCCCTAAAAATTAGATCTTAATTGATTCTGTGTTTAATACTTACCGTGTTTCATGTTTATACTATACTACTATATAAATCCCTCCCTTTCCCCTTTAGGACAGATAGAGAAATCAATATACTCTCATTGATAAACTTAAAATTTGGCTCTGTACTCTCTTTGCTATCTCGTTCTATCTCTAGTTTGGCCGGCTGAAAGCCATGGCCAAACATTCTGGGTTATCGACTATTGTGGTGTTGTTCTTGCTTTTCTTGCCTGACTGGTGAGTGACTATCCTTCGTCATTTTATTCCTATGTATCCATGAACTGTGTTTATGATCCAGCATATTTAAAGTTTACCTTTTGAGCATGATTCTGCTAAATTCTTGCTTATATGAGTCTCTAATTAATACTGTTAGTTCTAAGACTAATTGTTTTGAATAATATGAATCCTCTTAGGTGATTAGCTTAATACCATCTAAATTGTTTCATGTATGTTGTTTTTCCATTTCTGAAATTATCCTGAACATAGCATCTTTAAGATAATACTAGTATGTTCATCAGTTAATCAGTCCCGAGTCTTTACAAACTTGTATTGTTATTGAACCTTTCCCTGTGCCCTGATAACTTGCCTTCTAATGTGTTTTGCATCCGTTTGGATTCATCTGATTATCTGATTGTTTGCCTAATGCATTGTCTAAAAGTTTCTATGTTTGAACAACTTGTCATAAATGCTAGCATGTACACTTAGCCTATTAGCCCTTTCAGGCTTTAACTGATCAAGTACTATGCATCTTTGCATAAACAACTTTGAAAATCTTGCCAATTTGTCTTCTTAATGCAATTCTGCCTATGTATTCTATGTTTGAAAAACTCTGTTATGATGGATTTTTCCTAAAATCAAATCTTTTTTAAAATTTGTCATTTGCCATTGTCTCCTTTTATATGCTGCTACTTTTAAAATCCTATTCTTAGGTCCATTAGGTTTTATCCTTCACCTCCTCAGTGTGAGCACTACTCGGTGTCCATGTGAGACTCTTGTGAACTTTGACACAATGGGGTTTGGTTTCTAATCTCCTTTGAACTATTTTTGAGTATTTATTCTTTAGTGTGAGCATTACCCTAGGTTCTTGAAGCCCTTGAGAACTTTGACACACTAGAGATTTGGGTTCTATGTGCTATGGGTGAATCATTCACCACTGATCATTGTGTACCTGTGAAAGTGAGCCTTGGGTCTGCTATGGTTTGAAGTCCTGGGTTGACCGGGTATATTTGGGCCTGTTGTAGGCTCTCTATAGTTTATTTCATGATTACTACGTAATTCATTCACTAATCTGGTCTATAATAATTTTATAACAAATAACTCTAGGGTATTTAGTAAAATTGGGAAGGGTTTCTTATTTTTGTTTAAAAAGTCGGGTAGAAATCCTACCTATAGGATCTCTATTTGTACTGTTAGTTCTGCTTATAAGTTCCATATTATGTTGTTGTATGTTAGAAATCATGCCTATAGGTTCTATGTTGTGTTTACATGTTAGAAATCCTGCCTGTAGGACTAACGCTGTGATTTGTCAGAAATCATGCCTTTAGGTGTATCAATCTGTCCAATAAACGTGTGTTAGCAATCATGACTATAGGATCAATATTTGGCTTAATCGTTTTCTGGCTCAATGTGTATAAATTCATGCTCATATAATGCTCAAATATATAAATCATGCCTATAGGATTCAATTAAATAATTCTGAATGTGTTTCCTACCACTTAGACAACATGCCTATAGGATTTAACAATAATTCTGGACTTATGATTGTGATTTCCTGTTAATCATTGATGCATGAAACGCCCGGATATTGCACTGAATTAAAATTAGTAGGAAAATATGTGTAGGTCCTAACACTCACATTAAGAACTGTCTCTGCATACTACTCTTCACTTGTTCATCACATAGATATCCTGCCTATAGGACTCCAAGATTAATAAAGCCTGCTATATTAGTTGCATGCATTTGTTGTTTACATGTGGAGGTTAACATGATCCCATATCTGTTTTTATTTGAGAATTCCTAATTGTTTTGCTTGTCGCCTAGTATTTTAAAAGTTTGAGAACCTTAGGCCTAGTCTAGAACTTTCCCAAATAGAGGTCCCAATGCCTCCTGGACCTTAGGTAAGGGACGGGTAGTACACGCATAGGACACGAGTTAGAATCAACTAGAGCGCTTTAGTTAAATATTCAAAGATAGTAATCGGGTAGTGGGAGATGATAATTTGTTCCTACTGAATAATATGAGTAACACCCCCATCTTGGGGGAGTTACGAAGTATTATTTATGTTGCACGGGGTGATCATATAGGCTTAAAAATGTAGGACCCCCCATCTTTATTAAATAGTTTATTCCCTCCCTTAGACTAATTTCCATAATTTAAGTTCGGTCGAGACCCACCATTGTGGACCTTGAGGGGTGGCTAATACCTTCCCCTTAAGGTAATTTGAGCCCTTACACGATCTCTGGTGATGCAAACTGGTATAATCTGAGTTATTTGCTATAGGTACACTAATGCACCTTAATCCGTTAGGTGGAGACTTTAACAACCAATTCCTTTTTCTCAAAAGGAGTTGTCAAAATGTCGAAACCCAATTTTGCGAGAAAAAAAGGGGGGCGCGACAGGTTTCACCGCCATTTTGAGTCTTGCCTCTGAATCAGCGATGGCAATGATGGATTTCAATGGTGGATTAAATACTTTGTCGTCACAAATCATTCTGATGACCAGCCCATAGTTGTGAGCCGGACATGGATTGTTCGTCATATTAGGGACTTCCTCGTCCCTCAGCACAACTTGTTTTTGTTCTATCAAGCTTTCAATAGCCCTTTTAAGAGTCAAACGGTCCTCCGTATTATGACCTTCTGCTCCCGAATGGTAGGCACACCTGGTACCTGGCCGGTATGTTGCGGATTCAAGATTTTGCCGATATAGGGGTACAAGTTGCAATAGACCCAGCTGGATTAACTTTGGGAATAGGCTGGAGTAGGATTCACCAATAAGGGTGAAATTGTTTCTCCTGGGCGGCTTACGAGGGCGTGGATTACGTTGGTGATTGTTATATGGTGGACGGGGGTTATATGGAGCTTGGTAAGGAGGTTTTTTTCTGGGAAGTGGAGCTCTGACTATGTTGTAGTGCTATTGTGGCCATGTATAGGGTTGGTAATTTATCATCGCATAGTGGGACAGTACCGCGGCATAGGCTGCATCTTGGTGTTGCAGGGTTCTAGGTGGCATATAAGGGTGATCAAATGATCGAGGGGGCCTTCTTGAACTTGAAGCCATCATGGCTCCTACCTATCTCTTTTTTTGATTGGCCAAACCTCTTGAGTTGTTCTAGATGGCTTGGGGGTGGCTTTCAAAGCATATTGACTTAATATCTGGCTAATTTTCAGATCGTTTTCTACCATTTCTTTGATTTTTACTGCCTCCACAAACGGTTTGCCCGGCAGACATCATCTTCTGAAAATAATCGGCCTTTTAGGCCTGCAAGAAGACCGTAACCATTTCGTTCTCGTCCATGGGCGGCTTTACCCTGGAAGCCTGGTTGTGCCATTTAATAGCATATTTGCGGAAGCTCTCTGCGACTTTCTTCTTCAAGTTAGACAGGGAGTTCCTATCTGGAGTTATGTTGACATTGTACTGAAACTGTCTGACAAAATCTTGGGCCAAGTCATCCCATATGTGCTAGTGGGAGATTTCCTGATCCATATACCATTCTGAAGCGATTCCAGTCAGGCTTTCCCCGAAATAACCCATCAACAACTCTTCTTTTCCACCAGCCCCTCGCAGCTGGTTACAATATCTCTTAAGGTGAGCAATTGGGTCTCCGTGCCTATCATATTTCTCAAACTTTGGCATTTTGAAACCGGCAGGTAGATGGATATTTGGGAACATGCACAAGTCTGAGTAGGAAGCACTTTTTTTTTGCCACTCAAGCCTTGCAAGTTTTTTAAGCTTTGTTCCAAGTTTCTCATCTTTCGAGCCATTTCTTCCTGCTCGGAGTATCTCACTACTCGTTCTTGTTCCTTTGGGGACTCATATTGCAGATGTCACACCTCTTTTTTACCACCCGAGAGGGTATATAAGGGAGTTTTTCCAACTAAAATGACATTATTCGAAAATTAGATTATTTTATTTATTTGTTTTTAGAGTCGCCACTTGGAATAATTTATGGTGTTCCAAGTCACCAGTTTATTTTCAAAATCCCAAATCGAGGAAATTTTTGACTTTACTTAAAAGTCTGCGAACCATAAATTCTAGATAAGGAATTATGGTAACCCGGGAGAAGGTGTTAGGCATTCCCGGGTTCCATGGTTCTAGCACGGTAGCTTAGCAATTTATACTTGGCTTAAATTGTCTAATTACTCATTTTAGGACCTATGTGCATTTATCCCTTTATCCTCTTTTAATTGCTTGATTATTCGTAATTAAAGAATTGAGTCACGCGTATATGTACTCATTTCGTTTGGTACATCAAAAATCATGCCACGCGTATGTGTCCATATTTAATCACGCTTTATTAATTATTTAAGAAAATTTGGTCGAAGTTGCGCGAACGCATACCTCGATTTATTTTTTAGAACGAAATTCATAATTATGTTACAAGAACGTATATATAATCACGATAATAGACTAAGTCGCGCCTAAAGCAAGCTACGAATGTTCAAGAATCATTTACCTCACTAAACTTGAGAATCCTTAGAAAAGTCATAAACTATGTTGTTAAAGATTCCGATATGGTAGGTATATCTCTAATCCCAGAGTTACTGCCAATTTTCTGTAGCCAGCTTGAGTTGGTATTAGCCATTTAAACTTTGAAAATGGCTATGTGGATACTTCCTACATCCTTTGCCATGGGATGATGAATAGTTATCACAAGATATTTGAGAAAATTTTAAGGAGTCATTCAGTTATTTAAAAACAAACTGAAGTCAATCACCATTATTACAAAGTTGTATGAAACTACATGTATAATCCTAGAAACTTAAACGTGTTCAAGAGTGTTGAGTTCTAAGCCATCAGCATTTTTATATAGCTGAATGAGCAGGACTGGTCCAAAAATATATAAAGATAAACAAATATATTACACCTCTCCAGGACCACATCTAACACATCTAGTATATGCTAAATAGTTCAAAAGATGCAAATTGGTGTGACGTTAAGATGCATAGTGCCCCTGAACGCAAACATTATCATAAACTACACTTTGTGTCGATCATAGAATCCAGTGTGTATTATCATATATGGTTTACTAACAGCTATTTTAGATAACTTTTTTGATTAACAGTACAAATTTGCATTTTAAGGTAGCAATCATCCATCAAATTTATGTTATGGATCTGTCACACTATATATTCCATCCTCAAATACCACAGTTTTTCTTTTGTGGATATCACAGAATAAACATCACAATATAGGCAGACGCTTGTATAATTTCAATCTAGCATAAGCCACAAAATAAAATATTATGTTGATACTATTGTGAATTGTAGATTAAAAAAGAAACATGGAACTACACATTATTGGAGACCAAATAAAAATTCATAGATAATCTCCAGTAATATACAACAGCTAGCTTTACAGGGTTATCAAACAATCAGATACTAGAAGAAACTCCTCGTTGAGTCACTATTGGAGATTAAAATGATCCAACTTTGGAAAATAAAAGGGGCGATCTTCACATGTCAAGCAATTAGGAAATTATTCCATTCAAGAATTAACATACTTCACCATCACTACTGTTTCAAAGAATCAAATGCTAATATACTGTAATAACTCCATTTTACAAGTGAATCAATCCATCAACCATGAATAAATATTGACATACACACAAAGCAAAAAGATTTGTAATTAAACATCAGGATTCCAACAGATTCAGCATGTTTATAGAGTTAGCAACTCAAATATTCATTCATTTTTCCAAATAGAAAATAACAGAAGTAAACGGACGTACCTAAAGGCAGAAAACAACAATTATAGGACCAAATAAAGGTATGAACTTCAAAGCTAGAGCTCAGCAGCTCCATAAAACCAGATAACCCAACAGCTCCAAAAGAAATGAACAGCCCCAGCAGATTGGACAACTTCAACAGCTCAAATCATTTAGAGAAATCCCAGAAAATGTGCAGCAATTGAATGAAAACCCGAAACCAGCTTTTAATCTTTCTTTTCATTGCTTTCTTTATTTTTTTCTTTTCTTTTTTTTATTTCTCGGAGTTCTTCTTTTTTTTAGATCTGAAATACGATACTTTTAAATCCAGATGTTTCTGTTTGTGAAAGTGAGTAAAGAATGAAGAAGGAAAGGGGGAATAGCGTTGGGATTGAAATGGGGAGGGGGGTTCTCGTTGCGTCTGATGAGAGAGAGGGGAATCCCTTCTCTTTTGGGAATAAACGACGTTGAAGCTTAAAGGAGTAGAGATCTTTTCCTAGGTCTAAAATCTGATCATGTCTAGTCTAGGTTTTTTTATGTGTTAGGTCTAAGTTTTAATTAAAGGTGATGGGTTTTGGTTTAGGGCTTGAAGGGATTTGGGTCATGAATTTGGGCTAATTAACTTTGGCCCAATACACTAAGACTAAGTCAAAAAAAAATCATTTTCTTTTCTTTGATTTTAAAATCTAATAAAATCCTAAATCAATCTAATTTGTAAAAGTTAAAATTGTTTATTTATCAAAATAACTAATTAACTTAAAACTAAATAAAAATACTACTTTCTAAAGACTAAAAGCTAAATATGTAAAAATGACCATTTTTGTAATTTTCTTAATAAAATTAATTACTACATGTAAATTGAACCTAAGATGGCATGAAATTAAAATATGACAATTTTTATGATTTTAAAATATTAAAAATGCATGAAATGCAACTAAACAAAGAAAAACTTCTAAAATCCCTTTAAAAATTATTTTTGATTTATTTTTAGGAGTTATTTTTTTGTAGGGCAAAAATTAGGTGCTCACAGCTACCCTTCTTTGCTCGAAAACATGAAGAGTTTTCGGGCAAAGATAAAGTGAGCAATTTTTGCCTGTTTGAAACTCCATTTGGAAGCATTTTGAAAACGTTTGACCGAACCTTGCTTCAGAGGTTGCCTACATATCCTTGGCTACAAAGGAATCAAGTCGGTGTAGTTCTGGAAGTTTTTGGTAGTTGGGACTACCGGAAAACTGTGATTTCATTGATGTTGCTGTTGTTTCTGCTTGCTGAGTACCTTATTACACCAAAATAAAATAAAAATAGAAAGCTAAACTAGCTAAGCCTATCAACTACGAGTTACAAGATTTCTATCTATAAATCTTCTAAAGCTTGATCTTGAGTCTTGGCTTGTTCTTCCTGCAGACTCTGATCTGAATCTTGATGCTCGTTAGCTGCAACCACTTGTTCATTCTTCTTCAGCTTTTAGGATCAAGACGAGACATGCAATGCTTGTGACTTCAATCATATCTTGAGCAGTCCGCATCTTTCTCCGCTTCTAAACTTAGAGTTAAACTTCTTATCTTGTTCTTCTTTTCTTTTATTTGGATTGAGACTTCTCCTTTTGGTCGTCTCAAATCTTGTGCCTCACGGTAAAAACCTGTTCAGGCACCAAAGCAAATAAACAAACAAAATTTTTCTGCCCCAGTTTTCACAAGAAAAATTTCGTGAGTTATTGTAATAAAATCTAAGATATTTCTTTATTGAAAGCAATTAAAATCGGGATTGTGTATCCCTGAGAAAAAGAGATTAGGGAGTAGATACCCTATACCTAAAATGCAATCAAATGGGGATCGGAGACCCCAAGTTGGGAAGATTACCAGGTTATGCTGGAAAAATGACCGGGTTATGCCGGAAAGGTCCTCGAGTTATGCTGGGAAAGTCATCAGGTTTTGCCGGAAAAGAAAAAAGGTCCTCGAGTTATGCTAGGGAGGTCCACAGGTTATGCCGGGGAGGTCCACGGGTTATGCCGGGGAAGGTCATCGGGTTATTCAGGAAAAGAAAAAGGTCATCGGGTGATGCCGGGGAGGTCTACGGGTGATGCCAGGGAGGTCCACCGGTTATGTCGGAAAAGAAAAAGATCATCGGGTTATGCCGGGGAGATCCACAGGTTATGCCTGGAAAGTCTTTGAATTATGCCGGAAAAGAAAAAGGTCCTCGGGTTATGCCGGGGAGGTCCACAGGTTATGCCGGGAAAGTCATCGGGTTACGTCGAAAAAGAAAAAGGTCATCGGGTTATGCCAGGAAGGTCCACAGGTTATGTCGAGAAAGCCATTGGGTTAAGCCGGAAAAGAAAAAGGTCCTCGGATTATGCCGGGGAGGTCCACGGGTTATGCCGGAAAAGTCATCGGGTTATGCCGTAAAAGAAAAGGGCCCTCGGGTTATGCCAGGAAAGTCATCGGGTCCTCGGGTTATGCCGGGAAGTTTCACGGGTTATGTCGGGAAAGTCATCGGGTTATGTCGGAAAAGAAAAAGGTCTTCGGGTTATGCTGGGGAGGTCCACGAGTTATGCCGGGAATGTCATTGGGTTATGCCAGAAAATAAAAAGGTCATCGGGTTATGCCGGAGAGGTCCACGGGTTATTCCGAGAAAGTCATCGGGTTATGCCGGAAAAGAAAAAGGTCCTCGGGTTATGCCGGGAAAGTCATCGGATTATGCCGGATAAGAAAAAGATCATCAGTTTATGCCAGGGAGGTCCACGAGTTATGCCGGGAAAGTCATTGGGTTATGTCGGATAAGAAAAAGATCATCAGGTTATGCCGGGAAGGTCCACGAGTTATGCCGGGAAAGTCATCGGGTTATGTAGGAAAAGAGAAAGGTCCTCGTGTTATGCCGCGAATCAACTAGGGTTTGGAACCCTATACTGAAAAAGACTACCAGGTTATGCTGGCAGGGACTAGGGAATGGGACCCTATATGGGAAAATATTACCAGGTTATGCTGGCATCGACTAGGGAATGGGACCCTATGTTGGAAAAGACGTAGCTAGAGATTGGAGACCCTATGCTAACATGATTTTGAATTTTGCTTCTTCTTCCTTTCATTTCATTTTTTTTGTTTTATTTAAGAAAATGAGTAAACATGCGGGAAAGAATTTAGAGGAGACTTCCCTTTTGGATTGATTTTTGCCGCAAAGTTGTTTCTAGCCCTTGCTCAGTTTCTGTTTGGTTCCACCTGCTTCTTGCAAGGTTGCTTTGGATTGCACATGTTTCATGTTTTCAAACAAAGAACAATTATTAGTTTGAAACGATGGTTGGTTTTGTGGCCTTGATTGTTTCAATCACTCGATCTCGGCCCGACTTCTTGGATGAAGATCTCAACTACAACTGCTTGTTCCCTGAGGACCGATTTCATTTCAGGCCCTGGAGAACCTCTGGTTTTTTCCAGACTTTGCCATGACGGTTGGTTGGTGGAACTCAACCTTTTCGACTTTATTTTGCCTTCGTAGGCCTTTCCTTTCTAACTTCCTTTTCTTTTATTTTTTTTTCTCTTTTTTTTCTTTTTTTTAACTTCGAAGCATTGGGGAACTTTTGGCTCCTCAAACTTTGTCGCAACCGCTAGTCACGGGGGACTTAACCTTTTTCAACTTTATTTCACCTTCATAGGCCTTTCATTTCTGGCTTCTTTCTTCCAACTTCCATTTCAGAGCATTTGGGTACCTTGGCTTTTAAAACCTTCGCCGAGACGGTTAGCCACGTGAGACTCAACCTTTTCAACTTTATTTTGCCTTTGTAGGCCCTTCAATTTGATTTTCTCCTTCCGAGAGTTCTGATTTTGAAGCATCGGCCCCCATGGCCAGTCGAGGTCGACTTGATGCCCCTGACGAGGCTGGGTGCCTTTTGCATATTGGCTTGTATCAAATGAGACCCCTGTAAATCAGTCATACTATCCTTTTTTATCTTAGTTTCGGAACAGAGTTAGACCGAAAGGGATTCAAAGAAAACAAACAATGGAATGGTAAATGAGTTTAAAACAAGAAGTGTCCCTTTCGGGGAAAGGAAAGAAGGACTTATGTGGAGTACATGCGAGCTTCAATGAACATGACTTGCCTTTTGGACTGGACGCCTGATCCGCGTAAACCGTCCGACTCTCAGAAATTTATCACAACTTTTGCCTCAAAATTGAGAAACCTTGCTAGGACTCTGTCGATGTCGATGGCTATGAGGATCCACTTTTCAATCAGGGGAGCCCTTTGCGGGTTTTCACGAGCTGACCTCTCTCATTTATCTTCTCATCATCGCCTTATAGTGCTCTTTGTGAGTTTTCACTAATAAGACCCTCTCATTTTCCATTTCTCTACTTACCATTGTCTCGTGATGCCCGTGTGGGTTTTTATCAATAAACCTCTCTCATTTTGTTCTCTGCTTACTGACGCCTCACAGTGTCCGTGTGGTTTTCACCAATAAGACTCTCTCATCTTATTTCTCTCATTTTTATTGCATCGGATCCAAGTAGCTGTATTCTCTGATCCTTAAACATTCTCACCGATTGATCGAAGGACTTGAAAAAATTTGGGTAAAAATGATTTGGACTGAATTACAACTTTCGAACCATTCAGGCGGGATCATCGCTGAACCATTATAACATCTGCCCCAGTTTCACTTTTGGCGAATTTGGATTTTTATTTTGGTGTGACTGAACCCCAGAGAGAGGCTGCCTACGTATCCTTTCGGAATCAAGTCGAACGTAGTTCAGGGAACTTTGTTTTTTTTTATTCTTCTGTTTTGTTTTCTTTCTATTTCTTTTTCCTTTCCTTTTTTCTCTCTTTTTTCGTTTTTTTTTTCATTTTCTTTGTCGTTTCTTCCCCCCCCCCCCTTTGTATCTTTCCTTTCTTCTCTTTTTTCATTTCTTTTTCTTTTTGCCCTTTTCTTCCTTTTTCGTATTTTTCTTTTTCAATTTTTTTTCATTTTTCATTTTATTTTTTCAATTTTTTTCAATAACACTTGCAGGATCCAAAGAGGACAATCAAAGAGGAGTAACCGGCTCAAAGGATTTGTAAAGGATTGAATATTTGGATAGTGAGAAAGAAAGCCTTCTTCATCCCAACCGGAGAACATTAACGCTATATAAAGGATCCAACATAGCACCTTTTGACTGCATTTGCATTGACAGTTATTACAGGGACATTTCCTTCGATGTTTTCCAGGTACAACACTCTCTTTGGGAGTACCCTTGTTACCAGGTAGGGATATTTCCAATCTAGAGCTAATTTTCCTTTAGTTGTTCCAACTCTTTGTTTTATTTCCTTATCTTCATTGCAATCTAATTCTTGATTCATTATTTCGAAGTCTATCACCGTTTTAGGATGTGGGCATGAAGTCCGCAAGAATGTTATGTTATTGAAATCTGCATTTAACAGAATTAAAAAGAGAATAAGAAAAATGACAAGATTATGAAAAGAGACATCCCTGGAAGAATTTCATTTGATTTTTTTCGATTGATTTTTTTTTTGAATTTTAAAAACAGAAGGGTTTACATCGGGGAGTAAGACAATAAAGTAAAGCATCCGGATCACACCCTGATATAATCCGGACGCATAAATGATAGCAAGACTGGCTACCGAGACTCCCGTCTGATAGGGAACTTTCAGGCTTGGCGACCGTTTTTTAGTTTTTCTTCTGTCTCGGCAATAGCTGCAATGGCCTTCAGTGCCGGATCAAATTCCTCGTCTTTACAAATCATTTCGATTATTGGCCCGCTGTTGTGGGTAGGCAACAGATTATTCATCACATCAAGAGCTTCTTCATCTTGAAAAACAATTCTTTCAGTTTCAATCAAATCTTCAACTGCCCTTTTGAGGGTCCAACAATCCTCTATATTGTGTCCCACTGCTCCAGAGTGGTATTCACATCTAGCATCAGCTCGGTGCGAGGGGGACTCGGGGTTTGGCCGGTTCGGGGCCACTGGATGCAATAAATTTAGCATGATTAGCTTTTGGAATAAGCTTGAATACGATTCACCAATAGGGGTGAACTGATTCTTTCTGAAAGGCTCTCTTGGGCGAGGATTGTATTGGGGATCATTTGGTTGAGGATTATATGGAGCTTGGTAAGGATGGGCATTTCTGGGAGGTGGAGCTCGGTTTTGTGGATAATGTTGTGGCCGCGTGCAAGGTTGCACGTTCATCACTGCATAGGGAGGCGGTGCCATGGTATAAGCAGCATTTTGAAGGGGATAATAGTGTTGAGAGACATCAGGAAGCATATATGATTGACTGAATGACCTGCGAGCCCTCCTCGAGCTTGAAACCATCATGGCTCCCTCTTCACTCCCGTTTCTGTTCATCAAACCTTCCGAACCATTCTAAGCAGCCTGTGATGTGGCCTTAAAAGCAGCATGACTCAAGATTCGACCTGTTTTTTAAACCATTTTCAACCATTTCTCCAATTTTTATAGCCTCGGCGAATGGCTTACCCATAGCGGACATCATATTCTGGAAGTAGTCCGCCTCTTGGGCATGTAGAAAGACCGTGACCATTTCAATTTCGTCCATTGGAGGCTTTACCCTAGCAGTTTGTTCACGCCATTTGACAGCATATTCGCGGAAGCTTTCTGCGATTTTCTTTTTCAAATTGGACAGAGAGTTTCTGTCGGGTGCGATGTCCACATTATACTGGAACTGGCAGACAAAACCTCGGGCCATATCGTCCAACACGTGCCAATGAGTAATTTCTTGATCCGTATACCACTCAGAAGAAATTCCGGAGAGGCTTTCCCCAAAATAGGCCATTAGCAGCTCCTCTTTTCCACCAACACCCCTCAACTGGTTACAATATCGTTTCAAATGAGCGATCGGGTCTCCGTACCCATCGTACTTTTCAAATTTTGGCATCTTGAAGCCAGCTGGCAAGTGGACATGGGGAAACATACATAGGTCAGAGTATGAGACACTTTTTTGGCCACTCAGACCTTGTATGTTCTTCAGGCTTTGTTCCAGGCTCTTCATCTTCCGAGCTATTTCCTCTTGCTTAGGATTTTTAACAACCTTTTCTTGTTCAACCGAGAGATCATATTACGGAAGTTGAGTGAAAGAGTACGGGGTCACATATGTTATTTCTGGTTGAAGTTGTGGACCCTGAAAGGTGAACATTGGAGGCTCAATATATGGCCATGACAAAGTTGGTTGTGCTCTGGTGCAGACTGGTGCTGCGGAGAACAATATTGGAGGTGTCCAGGAAACTGGTGCCTTGGGGTGAACCACAGAAGGCATGCCAGGATCATTGAACGGCATTGAAGGGTGCCCGCATGGGATGAGCGGGATGGGCACGGGGGCGTTGGTAACCTCACCTGACCTGGGAATTAACTCAGGGAACCTAGGGATTGCACTTGGCGGTTCCCTACCATTAGACCAGGCGTCCCACATTTCCAATATGCGGAGACGCAACATCCTATTTTCTTCAGCAGCTGTTGATTCTAGCTGCAAAATAGCCGATGTCGGGCTATCCTCAGGACCGATGATTGGTAGATTGCTTGCGGAGGCCATCTATGTCTTTGGATCTTTTGAAGGAGGGGAGGCTAGACTACCAACAAAACCAACCACCAAAACCTGGCTAATTTGCACACCCAACAACCTTGTTAATTTTGAGACATTTAACATATAGGAAATTGCACGTTGGGATGCAATGAACCTAACAGTTAAACACTTCTACCATATGTTTGAACGGTTGCATGTTTCATCCCGGCCCTAACTAAAAAAAAATTTCACTTTGTACCTCTTTTCTTTAATTTTGCCTCTCTTTAATCACTGTTGATTTTCTCATTTTGTTTTTGCCGCACTTTTATTTTTGACACTCTTTTTCTCTTCTTTTTTTTCGCTTTTGTCACTTTTATTTCTTGTCGCTCCTCTTTTTTTTTTGTTCTTTTCTTTCTTATTCACTCAATCAATTTCTTTTCTTTCTCTCTTTATTTTATAGCTATGATCGAATCCGGTAGGGATTGCCTACGTATCATGACGCTACATGAATCAGATGTTGCGTAGTTCGGGAAGATCGGGAATGGAATAAATAAACTAACTCTTTTTTTCTGTTTACTTTTATAAAAACCCAGATCATGAAATCTTTAAGAAAAAGAAGATATATTTTTTTTAATTCTTTGCTTTGTTGTTTTTTTTTTTTTTGGAATTTTCGAAAGAAATACTTTAAAAGAAGAAAGGAAATAATTTTTGTTTTTGGATTTTTTTTACATTTACGAAAGAAAAACTTCTAAAGAAGGAAAAGAATTTTTTTTTTTGGATTTTTATTTGACTTGTGGATTTTCGAAAGAAGGACTTTTAAGAAAACATTTCGGATTTCTGAGTTTCTCCTATTTCTCTATTTTTTTCTCTCTTTTTTTTAATTTATGAAAGTACTTTTAAAGAAAAGCGAAAATATTTTTGGACTTTTATTTCTCAATTTTTATGACATTTATGAAAGAAAGAATTTTAAAGAAAGAAAAGAATTATTTTTTTTAATTTTTGAAAAAAAATTCAAAATAAAGGAAACCCGGATTTTGGATTTTGATTTTTTGATTTTGTTTTTTTATTTTTTTTTATTTTTTCCGTATGAAATACTTTAGAAAGAAGGAAACTACTTTTTGAGTTTTAAAGATTTCTTCTTCTTTATTTAAAATTTCTAAGGAAAGATTTCTAAGAAGGAACTAAAGGAAAATATTTTTGAATTTTTGAAAATTGGGCCGTAACCGATGAGGTTTTGCCTACGTATCTCACATCCGGTCAGAATTAGACCCGCGTAGTTCAGTCAGTTTTGACATGATATTGACTCAACTTTATTTCTTGAAATACATTTTCCTCTTCTTCTTTTTTTTTTTCAAAAATTTTGGCAGAGTTTTGAGACATTTTCAAATACCAGGTTTTCAAAACCGGGTGAATTCTCTATCCTACCTCACTCTTGGTTTTTATCTTGATTTTCTTTTCCTAGCCGGTCAACACGCAAGCCGAAACAAATAAATATTCATATAGCACGTAGGATGCATCAGGATGGTCAGTTGTTTTGGGTCCATCTGTCATAGACGGACCCAACCCCTATGTTGAGTCCCCAAGATCAAATGCACGTGATGCAAATAAACGTTCCTACTAGGGATCCGGCATTAGGTTATGTTATTCTAAGTTTAAACTTGGGGTTGTGTTCTAGACCTGGCTTACCCAAGTGAACAAACTCGAGCGGAAGAGGGGCAACGTACCGAGAGCACAAAAGTCTACCCAGCCTTGTTACTGGCTCATCCTCTTTATATTTGGTATAACTTCTAATAGAAAAAGTGGGTCACGCGAACGTGTGCACCATTTTTTTTATAAGACTCAGAAGGGAGGCGTAAGAAGACATTTAAATACAGTTCAAGTGATATCAAAGTGGTAAATAAATGGCAATCAGCACATTAGGTTCACAAAATACAGTAATATCAACAATAAATAGAGCCAAATAAAAATCACATTAACAAGCTCAAATTCTTGAACCCTAAATAAGAAGTTCTGGGTTCGATCCCCAGCAGAGCCGCTAGAGCTGTCACACCTCTCTTTTACTACCCGAGAGGGTAGATAAAAGAGTTTTTCCAATTAAAGTGACATTATTCGAAAATGAGATTATTTTATTTATTTATTTTTAGAGTCGCCACTTGGAATAATTTATGGTGTTCCAAGTCACCAGTTTATTTTCAAAATCCCAAATCGAGGAAATTTTCGACTTTATTTAAAAGTCTGCGAACCAGAAATTCTAGATAAAGAATTTTGTTAACCTGGGAGAAGGTGTTAGGCATTCCCGGGTTCCGTGGTTCTAGCACGGCCGCTTAGCAATTTATACTTGGCTTAAATTATCTAATTACTCATTTTAGGACCTATGTGCATTTATCCCTTTAACCACTTTTAATTGCTTGATTATTCGTAATTAAAGAATTGAGTCACGCGTACGTGTACTTATTTCATTTGGCGCGTCAAAAATAATGTCACGTGTACGTGTCCACAATTAATCATGCTCTATTAATTATTTAAGAAAATTTGGTCAAAGTTGCGCGAACTCATACCTCGATTTATTTTTTAGAACGAAATTCATAATTATGTTACGCGAACGTATACATAATCACGATAATAGACTTAAGTCGCGCCTAAAGCAAACTACGGATGCTCAAGAATCATTTACCTCACTAAACTTGAGAATTCTTAGAAAAGTCATAAACTATGTTGTTAAAGATTCTGATATGGTAGGTCTATCTCTAATCCCAAAGCTACTGCCAATTTTCTGTAGCCAGCTTGAGTTGGTATTAGCCATTTAAACTTTGAAAATTGTTATGTGGATACTTCCTACATCCTTTGCCATGGGATGATGAATAGTTATCACAAGATATTTGAGAAAATTTTAAGGAGCCATTCAGTTATTTAAAAATAAACTGAAGTCAATCACCATTATTAAAATGTTATATGAAACTACATGTATAATCCTAGAAACTTAAACGTATTCAAGAGTATTGAGTTCTGAGCCATCAGCATTTTATATAGCTGAAAGAAATATTGCAATGATCAGGACTAGTTCAAAAATATATAAAGATAAACAAATATCTTATACCTCTCCAGGACCAGTTCTAACACATCTAGTATATGCTAAATAGTTCAAAAGATTCAAATTGGTGTGACGTTAAGATGCATAGTGCACCGAACGCAAACATTATCACAAACCTCACTTTGTGTCGATCATAGAATCAAGTGTGTATTATCATATATGGTTTACTAACAGCTACTTCAGATTACTTTCCTGATCAACAGTACAAATTTAACATTTTAAGGTAGTAAGCATCCATCAAATTTACGTCATGGATCCGTCACACTATATATTCCACCCTCAAATACCACAGTTTTTTTTTATGGATATCATAGAGTAAACATCACAATATATGCAGACGCTTGTATAATTTCAATCTAGTAGAGGCCACAAAATAAAATATTATGTTGATACTATTGTGAATTGTAGATTAAAAAAGAAACATGGAACTACACCATTATTGGAGACCAAATAAAAATTCATAGATAATCTCCAGTAATATACAACAGCTAGCTTTACAGGGTTATCAAACAATCAGATACTAGAAGAAACTCCTCGTTGAGTCACTATTGGAGATTAAAATGATCCAACTTTGGAAAATAAAAGGGGTGATCTTCACATGTCAAGCCATTAGGAAATTATTCCATCCAAGAATTAACATACTTCACCATCACTACTGTTTCAAAGAATCAAATGCTAATATATTGTAATGACTCCATTTCACAAGTGAATCAATTCATCAACCATGAACAAATATTGACATACACACAAAGCAAAAAGATTTGCAGTTAAACATCAGGATTCCAAAAGATTCGGCATGTTCATAGAGTTGGCAACTCAAATATTCATTCATTTTTCAAAATAGGAAATAACAGTAGTAAGCGGATGCACCTAAAGGCAGAAATCAACAATTAGAGGACCAAATAAAGGCAAAGCTGGAACTCAACAGCTCCATAAAACCAGATAACCCAATAGCTCCAAAAAAACACGAACAGCCCCAGCAGATTTGACAACTTCAACAGCTCAAACCATTTAGAGAAATTCTAGAAACTGTGCAGCAATTGAATGAAAACCTGAAACCAGCTTTAAATCTTCCTTTTCATCGTTTTCTTTTTTTTTCTTTCTTTCTTTTTTGTTTTGATTTCACGGAGTTCTTCTTTTTTCTAGATCTAAAATTCGGTACTTTTAAATCCAGATGTTTATGTTTGTGAAAGTGAGAAAAGAATGAAAAAGGAGAGGGGGAATAGCGTTGGGATGGAAATGGGGAGGGGGGTTCTCATTGCTTCTAATAAGAGAGAGGGGAGTCCCTTCTCTTTTGGGAGTAAACGACACTGAAGCTTAAAGGAGTAGAGATCTTTCCTTAGGTCTAAAATTTGATCATGTCTAGTCTAGGTTTCTTTTAATGTGTTAGGTCTAAGTTTTAATTAAAGGGGATGGGTTTTGGTTTTGGGCTTGAAAGTATTTGGGTCATGAATTTGGGCTAATTAACTTTGGCCCAATACACTAAGACTAAGTCAAAATATATTTTTTTTCATTTTTATTTTCTTTGATTTTAAAATCTAATAAAATCCTAAATCAATCTAATTTGTAAAAATTAAAATTGTTTATTTATCAAAACAACTAATTAACTTAAAACTAAATAAAAACACTATTTTCTAAAGACTAAAAGCTAAATATGTAAAAATGACCATTTTGTAATTTTTCTTAATAAAATTAATTCCTACATGCAAATTGAACCTAAGATGGCATGAAATTAAAACATGACAATTTTTTATGATTTTAAAATATTAAAAATGCATGAAATGCAACTAAATAAAGAAAAACTTCTAAAATCCCTTAAAAATTATTTTTGGTTTATTTTTAGGAGTTATTTTTATGTAGGGCAAAAATTAGGTGCTCACAGCGGATGCTGAGGTATGAGTCTGTAGTAATATAAGTTGTGTCTGATTGAAATTGCGGGCCCTGGATGATGAATGTTGAAGGCTCGTAGCATGTCCTAGGCATTGTTGGCTGTGTCATGGTGAAAACTGGTGGTCCGGTGAACAATGTTGAAGGTACCCCTGAACACAGTGCTTGGGGGCATACCTCAGAAGGCATACCGATAAAGTTGGCTGACATAGTAGGGTACCCAAACGGGACAAATGGGTTGGACACAGGGATGGGGATGTTGGTGGCTCCACCTGTCCTGGGGATCAGCTCGGGAAATCCAGGGACTAAACTTGGTGGTTCTTTACCATTGGACCTGGCGTCCCATATCTCCACCATACGGATATGTAGTCTCCTGTTCTCTTCGGCAGTTTCCAATTCAGACTGGGACATAACCAGTGTGGCATTATCCTTAGGATCGATGATGTGGAGACTGCTTTCGAAAGACATTGGGACACTTCCTTTTGATCTTGTAAAGTAAGGATGAGAAGCCAGGTTACCGTCAAAACAAACCAACTGAACAAGACTTGTCTTATTTGCATGCACAATAACCTTGTAAATTTTGAAACATTTAATAGATAGGGAATTGCACATTGGGGATGCAATGTGCCTAAAGAATTAAATGTTTCTATATGTTTTTGCAATGGCTGCGTATTTCATCCAGGCTTTTGCTATCCCTTTTCTCATTCTATAGCTCTTTTCTTTCACTCATTTTTCATACCTTGATTTCTTTTTCTTTCTCTTTTTGTTTTTCGCTCTTTGTTTTTCTCTCTCATTTTGTCACTCTTTTCTTTATTTTTCTTCTCTCTTTTTCACTCGGTTTAATTAATGGAAATGATCGAATTCGATGGGGATTGCCTACGTATCATGACGCCATATGAATTAGACTATTATGTAGTTCAGGGGAATAAATGCAAAATGAAAGTAAAGAAATTTTTTGGGGTTTTCAATATTTCATTAATAAAAATCTTTTTGGGTTTTTCTATTACAAAGACTCGGAAATACTGACGATTAAAAAGAAACATACAGACTCAAAATAGAACAACAAACATACTCCACATGGATGAAAAGACGAACAGACTCAAGAAAAAGTAAAATACAGACTCAAAAGACAAAAAATCAAGAATACATAAGAGCCTCCAATGCTATTCCGGGGGCCTGCAGGACATCAGTTGGTCTCGGCGCGGGCCTGCGTGCAATCTCTTCCTGAAGGTTCTCTAGATTGGCCATCACCTGGCGATCAAAGGTCATCACGGAAATAAAAAACATGGACCTGGTCATATCCTCACATTCATGTCACTTCATCGTAACATAATTAGCTATTTCTTTGCTTCTCATTCTAATGATACCCTTTTCTTGAAGCAAGCGTCGAATTTGTTGTGTCCGGGCTTTCAACACCTGCATGGATGTGTTGTTTTGGTCTTGCAACTTCTGCATGCTTTCTTCTAATCAGTAAATCAGTGCATAGCAATGCTTTATTTCTGTTTTAAAGTCCTTTGTCTACTAAACCATTTCATTTTCAAGGATGGCCAGTTTTTTCCTTAAAATTGTGACTTCTCTATCATATCTCTACTTCAATTGGTTGCTTAACCTGGCCTGTTCTTCAGCACCTTTTGCCAACTTTGCTTGAGCTTTCAACAAGTCTTTCTCGGCCTTTGTCCGGTCGGCCGCATAATCATGCGCATTTAACCTTAAGTTGCTTATGTATCACTCTTTACAATCATTTTAGCGGTTATATGTCCCAAAGTTGGGCTCGGAGTGCCTCGTTCTCCCGGGTCAACCTTTTTCTTTCACCTTCATATTCTTGCGCTTGTAAGTCATTATCAAATGTGAGATTTCTCAACTTTTCTTCTGAGTGAATTTTGGCCAGATATTTCTTCTCCTTCTTCCCAGCCCAACCGTTCTCGAATTTTATCATCAAAATCCTGAATATGAGGTCTTTTGACGGGCCTTTTAGGCTCGGGCTCTAGCTCATCATTAACACGAGACCTTTTCTTGAACCATATAGCATAACCTGGGTCCACCTCACCTCTCACAGGATCTGGTACCTGGGTATCATCATTTAGGTATCGGCAACCATTCCAAATTTGTTGGATTAAAGCCTCGAGGAGTGGAGCTTCTGGTGTAGCTCGATGACTTGGACACTCAAATCTTCATCTTCGGGCACCACTTGGTATCTTCCCAACTGTCTTAGAACTCTCTGTTGTGCATATGGTTGGACACTTCTCAAGCCCATCAACAATAAATAGCTTTTGTAGTCGTCATGTGTATGACTTCCCTTATCGTGAGCCATCCCAAAGTCCATGCAATCTGAATCACCTTTAAAGTTCTTAAATGGAAGATCTAGGCTTCAACCCCTTCTGGAGAATTGTAATCTTTTATCCTTTCCTCATAACTCTCGATGAAGTTGTTCTTGTTCGGGCCATAACTCATGAAATTGGGGTGATGGCGGAGATTCTCAATCAACCACATTTGCAAAAGAATATTGCACCCTTCAAAAAACTCCACCCCGGACTTACACAATATTAATGCTCGATAGATGTCTGCCAATATAAGTGGAGCAAGCGTGTGATCTTCTTTGGTAGTGAGGACTTGCGCAATTCTGGTCATGCGGATATCAATTGTCCGTTCTTCATTTGGGAAGACCATAATTCCTAGAAACGCCACCATGAAAGCAAAGCGACAATGAATTTGCCATGTGTTCTTATTCTGCTTGTTGTTCAAACCCAGTTGAGTGCCCAAACCTGGAATATAGGAAGTAAAAGGAACAGTATCCATTATTTACATTCTTCTTCCTTATTTTCTTACTAATATTCACGAGATCAAAGAATCGGTGCACAGAGGGAGGCCTTGGGAATATAAGTTGCGGATTTATCAAGTTCCGGGAAAAATCAGAATATTCGGCTATTTCCTCCAAAGTAGGAGTAAGCTTAAAATTCAAGAAGTGAAAGACGTTGTCGACCGGATCCCAGAAAGTTACGAAGATTTTAATTAGATTATCCTGCGGTTTGACTTTCATAATATCTGTAAGAGCGCCCAAATGCTTTATCTAAGTCATACCACCACATTTGAAGCTGCAGCAGAGCCTGCTCCACGACCGTTAATAGCAGGTTCTGGACAGTGTTCATTTTGTAACTGTGGATGGTTAGGGTTAGGTTTTACTCCCTTGGACTCTTTTTACAAAACAAGTTTTCAATTTTCTAAGAAAAAATCAAATGAGGGTGTCTATTTATGCAATATTAGCAAAATGTGGCTATTTTTGCACCCATGGCCCCTTCACACTTTCAAATATTTGAGGCCGGGGAAGGGCACTTTATGAAAAAAGTGATGCCTCATTGAAAAACATGTCTGTTCTTTGCGGGAATAGCCCTTCAACAATTTGAAGATGTTCTAAGGCTATTCCGGCAAAAAGGGCTCAAGACGCAACCGAAGCTGGATCGGCTTACTCTTTTGACCAAAGCACCGGACACATTTTTTATTTTTAGTTATTTTTGTAATAAATGAGGCTGAACCCTATGTAGTTTACCAACGTATCTCACATCCGATGAGAATCAGACCTGCGTAGTTCGGTCAGTTTTGACATAACCGGGAAAGCATGATATTAACTCATTTTGAAATGACTTTTTTTCATTTTTTAATTTTTTTTTCAAATATTTCGGCAGAGTTTCAGGACTTATCTAAATACCGAGGTTTTTAGAACCGGGCAAATTTCTCTCTCCTACCTCACTCTTGGTTTTTCTCTTGATTTTCTTTCCCTAGCCGATCAACAATGCAAACTGAAGCAAATAAATGCACAAATAGCACGTAAGATGCATTAGGATGGTCTTTTATTTAGGGTACATCTGTCCTTGACGAACCCAACCCCTGTGCTGAGTCCGCAAAGTCAAATGCACGTGATGCAAACAAACGTTCCTACTAGGGATCCAGCATGAGGCTATGTTATTCTAGGTTTAAAATCCTGGGGGGGGGGTGTTTTAGACCTAGCTTACTCAAGGGGATAACTTGAGCCGAGGTGGGGGCAATGTACCGGGAGCACGATAGTCAACACGGCCTAGTTGTTGATCCAGCCTCGTTCTATTTGGTACGACCTCTAACAGAAAAGTTGGCCACATGTACATGTGCACCATAGTTTCAGACGACTCATAAGGGAGGCGTAAGAAGACAATTTAATACAGTTCAAATAATATCCAACCGGTAAATGAGCGGCAATTAGCACGTTAGGCCCACAAATATAGTAATATCAACAATTAATAAAGTCAAGTATAAATCATATTACAAGCTCAAATTCTGAACTCTGAACCAAAGATTCTGGGTTCTAATCCCCATCAGAGTTGCCAGAGCTGTCACACCTCCTTTTTCCGAAGATAAGGGAGTTTTTCTAATTAAAGCGACTTTAATCGAAATGGGATTATTTATTTAATTCAAAGTCGCCACTTGGAATAATTTTATGGTGTCCCAAGTCACTGATTTATTTTAAAATAACAAATCGAGGAAATTTGACTCTGTTTTAAGGTCCGTAAAAACCGAAAGACCGGGTAAGGAATTTTGTTAACCTGGGAGAAGGTGTTAAGCATTTTCGGGTTCTGTAATTTTAGCACGGTCGCTTTGATCATATCTGGCCTAATTAAATTGTTTAATTACTCATTTTTTGAACCTATGTATGTTTACCTTTTTAACCGCTTTTAATTATGGCGTTATGGAATTATCTTTTGAAAAGAATCACGTGTGTGTGAATCCGTTTATTTGGTGTGCTAAAATCATGTCACGCATACGTGTACACACTTGATCACGCTTTATTAATTAAGAGGATTGTTCGACCAAAGTCGCGTGAATGCGTACTTTAATTTATTTTCGGTATTATAATTATGTCTCGCGAACGTGTATATAATCACGAAAGTAAATTATAAGCGTACCTAAAGCAAACTACGGCATTTTTAAAACAAGATAGAAAAATTGATCACTTCACTAGATTTGGAGTTGGCATAAGGAGGCAGCGTTAAAGGAATTATTTGTGAAAAATGGAGTAAGCCTTAGCTAATAAGTGGCGAAGCTTGTATACTACAAGTATCCAAAGTTCCGGTAATTCATAAGGGGCGGCTAGAATTTCTAGAGAGTGAGCAATTGAAATTACTTTGACCTAATAACATTTTCAAAGCCTTAAAGTGATTCAAACCGATTCTAGGCTACTGAAGATAACATGTCTTTTAAAAAAAAATGACACTTTTATAACATGGACATGACATGGGGCTGGCTTGTGGCTCTACTGGGTGGGCCGGCTCTTTGTTGAACCCAATCAATCAACATGGTTTTTCCCAATATAATTAGCAAATATCAGGAATAATAAAATTAATTACAGACCTTCTTAAACATTAATACATGAATTTTCAAGCTAAATCTTACAGTACTGCAAAGGACAAAAGGAGATAGTTCAAATTCTCACTCGTACTAATAGACACATCATGAGCCAAACACCACCTATTTTCTAGCCCTAAACAATATTACAACATATAAGCTTCAAATCATTAAACCATAAATACTGCATGCTTTTGCCTTCAAATTGAAACCCATGATGAAACCTTCACCCACATATGGGTAAACAAACGACGGTAGTGGGCATATTCAATTCGAAACTTCATAGCTAACATTAGTGCCTCACTAACAGTGATTTTACAACAGGGTGAGTGATCAATCAGTAGCAACTAGTCCAATTAGTGAGTAATCATAGCTTAACTTTCAGCTCAAACAAACAAATGCAGTCAGCTATTCATCGAGAAACAAAGATGAAACAGATTTCACATTCAAACAGCAGGAACATGTAGAAGCAGACATGGTCAGGGAATCAATATATCAAGTTTTCATTTTTTTATTCTAACAAAAATTGCTGATGGAACCTTACATACCTATAAGCAAGAAATATTCAGCAAATGGCCAACTCAAAACCTGGTAATGCAGAGGAAAATCCAGTTGATAGAACAGTAACTTTGAAAAGCAGAACCAGCTCACAAACTTCAACTTTAAACCCAGAAACAACTTGAAAAATCCCAGAAATATTGAAATAGAAAAGCAGGTGATTAAATTGGTTTCTAAATCTTCCTTTTATTTCTGTATTAAAAATGGAATCTCAGAGTGTTTTTGAGAGAAATCGGTATAAGATGAGAGGAGTGTCCATTCTGCCGAGTCTAGTATAAAAAATAAATCAGTCCCCTTAATGAAGAGAGAATCGTTCCTTTTTATAGAATGTAGAAGGGGACCTATAGGAGGCAAAAGGGGAGGGAATATAGGGAATGTTAACTGAATTTTAGGAGACAAGGTATCTTTAATAACCAGTTCGTGGACAACTGTCCTATTTCCAGATATTTAACTCATTTTCAGTACCTCTTTTTTTTACTAATTGGGACAATTGTCCCTTTTCTAAAAGCTTTCAGAAGTAAAGAAAAGATTTCCCTAAGTTTTTTGTCATGATCCTAAACTCAAACTTGTCGTGATGGCGCCTATTAATAGTACTAGGCCAACCAACTTCCACAATACTACGATAGTTCATTAAAAGATATGCCAAAAGACATCATGTTTAGCATAATTTCATAAAAGTAAACAAGAGTTTAACTCAAAGATAGAAATGCGGAAAGTAAAACCCCAAACACCAGGGTGTCACTGAGTCATGAGCTACTACTACAATTGTTCTGATAACAATAAAACTAACACAGTCTGTGAAAAATCCAAAATATATCTACAGGAAAGATAGAGAAGAAGAAAGCAGGGATGCCGTCCCTAGGCAATACCTTACTATCTCTAGTGATCAGCAACAGAAAAGTAATCAGCAGCCGCTGCCATGGCCAGAGATACTTGGATCTGCACACAAGGTGTAGGGGGTAACGTGAGTACACGAACTCAGTAAGTAACAAGTCCAAACTATGGACTGATAGGTAGTGACGAACTTAATCTCAACAGGTAAATAGAAGTAAATTGTATAGAAAAGTAGGCATCTTTCAATTCAAGTATTCAGCTCAAGCAGTAAAGTAAATACATATCTAGACAATGTGAGATATATATAGTTCAGTTAACCTCCACGTGCCATTGCACAGAATGTATGAAATGCACCGTGTACTTCCACTCTCAAATGCTCAACCACTCGGTACTGTATATGGCCATCCGACCCAGGGAAGATCCATCCCGAAATATATACACCTCACTGACAACAGTCACTCAGTACCGAGGAAGGCCATTTTAGCCATGTAGAGAAGATCCATCTCCAGGTATCAATACTTCGGACAAGATCCATGTCCAGGGAAGATCCATCCCTCAATAGTATCGTCAGCGCCCACTATGGGTGTGCAGACTCCGGAGAGGCTCATAAGGCCCAAGCGCTATCATAATCAATATAACTGCTGCGGCGTGCAGCCCGACCACATAACTGTCACTCATAATTAAGCTCTCGGTCTCACTCAGTCATTAACCTCTCCTGTCTCACCACGGGCTCACAATGTCATGAAACCCACCCGGAACAATGATATGATGAATTAATAATTAACCAAGACTGAGATATGATATAGAAATGCATAATCATCACTGAGCATGGAATATAAAGTGAAAACTAGTGAGATGACAGAAAGGAATGACCGCTAAAGGTCCAAACAGTACCGGCACAAGGCTTAAATATGATATATAGCATGATTTATAGCTCAAATACGTTATCGCGTGATGAAAACATGGATATCAACAGGATATATTCGCTAAACAGTGCCATGGAATCACCCAGCCACAATTCTCACAATGCACGCCCGCACGCCCGTCACTTGGCATGTACATCACCTTAGTATTAATCACATAACACATAATTCGGGGTTTCAAACCCTCAGAACCAAGTTCGGAAGCGTTACATACCTCAAACCAAGCCAAAATCCTACTTTGCGACGCCTTTGCCTTATCGGCCTTCAAACGTCCCGAATCTAGCCAAAAGTAATACAACACAATCAATATATGCCAAAGGAACCAATTCCACAAGAAAACTACTAAATTGGGCTCAAATTCCGAAATTGTCTCAAACCCGGCCCCCGGGCCCACGTCTCAGAATCCGATAAAAGTCACAAAACTAGAAAGCCCATTCACTCACGAGTCTACCCATACCAAATTTAGTAAAATCCAACATCAAATGGCCATTCAAATCCCCAAAATCATCTCTCCAATTCCCAAGCCTCAAACCCCCAAATTACACCTCAAAACCACACCAATTAGGTGGGAAAATCAGTGGGGAAGCACAATTATTGAATAAAAATGATCACTAGGAACTTACCTCAAGATTAACCTTCAAAATCCTCTCAAAAATCTCCAAAACCGAGCTCAAGAATGTTAGAATTGTGAAAAATCCCGGAACCCTCGTTTTTTGAAAATTTATATATTGCCCAGATGTCCTTCTTCGCGAACAAGGTAGTACCCTCGCGTTTGTTAAGCACAACTGCCTCAGCTTGGGAAATCCTTCCACGCGAACGTGATACCCCACTCGTGAATGCGTATCTTATCCAGCTCAACGCATCACGAATGTGACGCCTTCCTTGCGGATGCGTAGACTAATGACCTAGGGTCCCCAGCTGCCCCCACTTTTCTTCACGAGCGCGACCCCTCATATATATCCGCGATGCACACTCAGATAAAACCTTCATGTTCGCGTCCTCCCTTTTGCGAACGTGAAGAACAAAAATTCCTCAACTCTCTATAACCCTTCGCGAACACGATAGCCTTCTCGCGAATGCGATGAAGGAAAACTCTGCAACAAAATACCAGAAAATCTGCCAATTTCTACAGCTAAATAATGATCCGTTAACCACCCGAAACTCACCCGAGGCCCTCGGGACCTTAACCAAGCATACCAACACATCTTATAACATCATTCAAACTTAGTCGAACCTTCGAATCACTCAAAACAACATCAAAACACAATATTACCCCCGGATTCAAGCATAAGATTTTCTAAACTTTCAAATTCTACAAACGATACAGAAACCTATCAAATCACGTCCGAATGACCTCAAATTTTACACACACGTCAGAAATGACACCACGAACCTACTCCAACTTCTGAAATTCCATTCCGACCCCGATATCAAAATTTCCACTGCCGGCCAAAATTCCAACTTTCGCCAATTCATGCCTAATTCTACCACGGACCTCCAAATCACATTCTGGATGTGCTCCGAAGTCCAAAATCACCTAACGGAGCTAACAGAACCATGAAAATTCATATCCGAGGTCATTTACACATAAGTCAATATCCGATCAACTTTCCCAACTTAAGCCTTCATAAAGAGACTAAGTGTCTCAATTCACTCCAAGACCACCGAACCCGAACCAACTGACCCGATAAGACATAATATAGCTGAAGAACACAAAAATGAAGTAGAAATGGGGAAACGGGGTTGTAAGTCTCGAAATGACCGGTCGGGTCATTACATCCCCCTTCTTAAACAAATGTTCGTCCTCGAAAGGGTCTAGAAACATACTTGAAGTCTCAAATAGGTGTGGGTATCTTCTACGAATCTCCCGCTCGGTCTCCCAAGTGGCCTCCTCCGCGGGCTAACCTCTCCACTGCACTTTCACTGAAGCTATATCCTTTGATTTCAACTTTCAGATCTGCCGCTCCAAAATAGCCACCGACTCCACAACATAAGTCAAATCCCCATCTAACTGAATCGTGTTAAAATACAAGACATGAGATGGATCACCGATATACTTTCGGAGTATAGAAACATGAACTGGTGCACACCTGACAAGCTAGGTGGCAAAGCAAGCTCATAAGCCACCTCCTTAATCCTCCGAAGCACCTTAAAAGACCCAATGAACCGAGGGCTCAGCTTGACCTTCTTCCCAAATCTCATAACACCCTTAACGGGTGAAACCTTCAGTAGAACCTTCTATCCAACAATATAAGACACATCATGAACCTTTCTGTCAGCATAACTCTTTTTCCTGGACTACGCTGTATGAAGCCGCTCTTGAATCACTTTCACCTTGTCCAAAGAATCTTGTACTAAGTCTATGCCCAAAAGCCTAGCCTCGCCTAGCTCAAACCAACCTATTGGAGATCTACACCATCTCCTATATAAAGCCTCATACGAGCCATCTGAATACTCGACTAATAACTATTATTGTAAGCAAACTTCGCGAGTGAGATCTGACTGAGTGAGGTTGAGGGCCTGTGTTGTAAGGATATCATGGGATCGGGCTGCGCGCCGTATCATGTGGTATTGATTTGTGATATATAAGAGACCGAGGGCCTGATTTATTATGCCATGAGGTGGCTTGTGATTGATAAGAGCCCGAGAACTTGTTTGATTATGCCATGAGGTGGCTTGTTATTGCACTTGGGCCGTAAGGGGCCCCTCCCGGAGTTTGTACACCTCTAGTGAGCGTGGGTACCCAGTGTGAGTGATATGATATAGCCCGAGGGGTTGTTGTTGTTTCATAGTATTGCCCGAGGGGCTTTTCTTGATCCATTATTTTTGCCCAAGGGGCAATTCTTAATTCATGTTATGCCCGAGGGGCTGATTACGAGTGATTGTGAGGTAGGCTGAGGAGCTGGTTCTATTGATATTATGACCGGGGGGAGGTTTATGGTACATGTTTTGCCAGAGGTTGTTTATGTTTCTATCATCTTTACTCACTATTTTTATCACTCGTTTGAAACTATTGAAAGTTGTTTTAAAAGGTTTTACCGAGACTGAGCATGATTTACGAAGTAAATGATTTCTGTACTGTTTTGGAAATGTACTTCATTTGCTATAGCGTTATGACATGGCTTACGTGTTTTCTTACTGCTCAGCTTTTCATTTACTTTTATTGCTTACCGAGTTGGCATACTCACATTACTCCCTGCACCTTGTGTGCAGATTCAGGTAGTTCTGAACCCAGTAGCGGGTGTTGATTGCTCAGTGGAAGAGTCATTGGAGTTAGCAAGGTAGCTGCCCGATGTTCACAGCACTGCTTTTCTCCCTCTTGTCTTCCTTAGACTGTATTTAGTACATTTTTAGACTCCTTGTTGTATTCAGACCTTAGTAGATGCTCGTGACTTGTGACACCCCAATGTCCGGTTTGTGTTTTTATTCTGCACTATTCATTTAGACTTACATTACGATATATCTGATTAATTAAAGGCTTAAAAATGATTGTTATTGACTAAATGGTTAATTCGGGAGTTGTGTCGGTTGGCCTAATTTCACGATAGGCGCCATCACGACCAGGTTAGTTTTAGGGTCGTGACAAGTTTGTATCATAGCCTAGGTTACATAGGTCTCACGAGTCATGTACAGGTTTAGTAGTGTCTCGCAGATCAGTATAGAGACATCTGTACTTATCCTCGGGAGGCTGCAGAACATTTAGGAAAAACTCCATATTCTTGAATTCTTATCATACGTCCTTGATGAAGCTTGAAATGTAACTCTTGAAATTCCTTCCACGCATTTGTATGTGCACATGAGCGCTCGATATCAGTAGTACATTGACGGCTTTTGATCCCCTGATCAAGGGGTGATTTCTGTGTAATGATGTTGGGCCATTCTGGAGGACTTGAGGTCGGTTTTTGCCTGTAGCTTGAGCACTGAGGTACTGATTATGCGAGCACGTGCTTTTTAAATTTATATGTTCAGTAGTGTCTCTATTAGTGGAAGTGATGGCTGGATGACTATGTGATGAGTATGATATGACTGCGAGATGTGTTCATATGATTTGAATGAGACGAGATGAGTCTGCTTGAGGGTAGTAAGAATGATCTGGTGCTTGATTTCCATCATGATGTGATGTGATGTATGTCCCGAGTTGTGGGCGGGTTGACGAACCTTTTCATGTTGCCTATTTGGGAAGTGAAGTAGATTTCACATTGTGATATGAGTTTAGACTTAGGAAGATTAATCGACTGCGTAATGTTTATGGCAGTGGAAGGGTATAAAGGGATGTTAGTTTGAGGTAAAGCATGTGGGTTATCTCTTGCGGAGTGTTCTGAAGTTTGTGCGATCCTTATGTTGTTATTGGAAGATCTCCTTTACCAGTAAAATATATGTGTTGCAATTTAAATTTGGGGCCGCTTAAGAGAGTGGGCTTGATTGTTAAGAGGGCGAACGCGAGATTTGCAGAAGATTTGAAGTACTAAATGGCTTCTGTTGCATGAGCTTATGAAGGGTTGAGTTTAATCTCACTATGGTATTATGGCAGTATTGGATTATGGGTATCGTGAGTTCTGTGTGTTTTGACCTGTAGCTCTGAGTCAAGTGGGGGATTCTGCTATTGATTAATTGATTGCACGGTTATGTATTGTATCGGTTTCAGTTTGAGTTATACTAGTGAATCGGTTGTGGCTTGTAGGGGTTGGGATCGAGGATGACTCGAGTAAAGGAAATTTTGGATAGGGGTCGTGTTATGCTTTATATGTGTATAAGAATCATGGAGTGACTTGAGTTTTTATTGGTGAAAGATGTAATGTGCATGGACCAAGAAGTTATTTGGTCGCATTAAGTTAGGGTTACTTTCCGGGGTGTTGGAGTGCTTATGGAGCACGAGTTGTTCGGTTCGTTTGATCAGTTTAATGGAAACCTGAGTAGAGTGGATGACTCTCGAGAATGGTTCTAATGGATTCAAGATTTATATGTAATAATTGGAGATCTTCAGGATGTGTATTTGGCTAAAAACTAAGGTTTACATTGGAGGGTGTCAACACTTGTGGCATTTCTATATCATTATGGATTCTACATATTAGTATCAGGAAGGTGAAGGTAATGGCTTTAGATTCATAGGAAGTCTCTTCAGGGTAAGTATTCAGAATGTGGTGCACTTGGGGATATTTGAGAGAGTATTCAGCGGCTTATGAGCCTTAGACAATGTGGTTTTATTCTTGGGTCTCGTACGGTGAGTCTGGGTTAAGGACTGTGGTATCATGGTAAAGAGAAGTAGCAATTCAAAGGTAAATCAAAAGAAGCTTGGGATAAATAGGACAGCATGGTAGTAAGTCAGATCGGCATGATAAGGGATATGATTAGTTCTTTGGGTGCTTATAGGGTAATGAGTTTCTATAGATGTCTCGTGGCAATGCTCTTGGGTTTGTGGTGACCAACGCAGTTTGGATGAGCTAAAAGGATTCAATCATGACGGTTTGGTTTTGTGCAAATGGGATTTAGATAGTTCTTGATGGTTTTCTACCACGGTTAGAGATGTACATTTTCTACTGGTGTGAGGAGCATGTGATGTATAGTGATTTTCTTCTAGATGGGATCAAATGGAAAGTTCTTGTCTAGTTGAGTACGTAGTTGCTTATGGATCGGAATGGATTACGAAATCTTCATATTTGACATAGGATGACATGGTATATGCGATATGTTGTGTAGGGTTGAGATTGCATGTGTAGGGTCACAGTTTAGTTCTTAAAGGAAAGTCATAAATTCTTAGGCAGCACGGGAAGTTTTTTATGATTAGGCAAATGATATTACTAATTGATGTAGCTTGAAGAGGCATACATTTTAGAAAGGGTAAAGTGATTGAGTTAATAATACATCATTGGTATTGCGGCACTCTCTTGTTTGATCGACTGCTGATATTCATATTTATTGGTGGCACAGAAGAATTTTAGGAGTATCCCTCGTGAAGTTATTGGGTATTATAGGTATGTTATATTTAGACGGTGGAATTGGGATCGGATATGGTGATTCATGTGCTATATGGATTTGGGGACAGGGAGTTCTCATAAATAGGCTACATTGTGGTTGTGGGTCACGTGTGTCAGCCTTGTGTGGTGACTATCGGGGGTTTGGAGACCCGAGTGCATACTTTGTTGCTTAGTAAGTGAGATTTTGATGTGATATTGGGTATGGACTGGTTGTCTCCATGTTATGTTATTCTAGACTGTTACGTGAAGACGACGACATTGGCTATGCCGGGGATGCCACGGATTCAGTGGAGAGGTTCGGCAAATTATGTTCCCAGTAGGGTGATTTCATTTTGAAGACCCAGCGGATGGTTGGGAAGGGTTGTCTTCTTATTTGGCCTTCTTGAGGGATTTTTCGGATGTGGTTCCAGCGGTCGGGTATGCCGCCGGATAGGGTTGTTGATTTCGGTATTGATTTGGTGTCGGGCACCGTATTGTATGGCACCGGTAGAGTTAAAGGAGTTGATGGAGTAGCTTCAGGAACTCCTTAATAAGGGGTTCATTGGTAGGCCAATATGGATGTGTGTTCTGCATCGAGTCGGCTTAGTTGACTCTGAGTTGCTATTGTTGAGGGATGTGTTGATTCGATTGTTATTGAGCTTATTAGTGTTCTGGAGTGATCTATGAGTTACCGTTTTGTATTGCGAGGCGTTATGATTTGTTGGTTATATGCACATATGGTGCAGTTCTATTTGGGTATCATAGTGGAATTCCAGCGGGAAGAGTATTGGGTATTGCTCGGTGGATGGCGTATCGGTTGTATCCTTTAGGGTTTGTGTGGTATTATGTCATTTGTTTCGTCGTGGTTATGATGATTTGCTTTTGGTACTAGACATCAAATTGCGTGTGGTCGTTGATTTTGAGCATAGTGACTTGAGGTATTTCATGTGGACCAGTGTTTGGATAGGGTTGCGTATTTCAGCGAAGTTATGTGGAGGTATGATCCTTCAGGCTAGATTCGTGTGTTCTGTTTCTACGAGGTGTGACGGGTTCTCAGCATTTGGTATGGTGGTACTGGTGATCTTGCAGTACAGCTCTCTCATTTGAGTCATTTTCATGATATGAGTATGTTCAGATTATTGCTTATTGGTGTGCGGATTGCACGAGTTGCGGCTTTAGATTGTATTGATATGTCATGTCACCAGAATATTTGTGTTGGAATTAGATGAGATTGTTGGGATCTAGAATAAATACAAACGGATTCGGTTTCAGCGTGTTGGAGGGATAATATCGATGTTCGGCTCAGAAATTTGCTATGGTCCTTGCTAAAGGAGAAGTGTCTTCATGAATGGTTGATCTGAGGAATGGTTATGACTTCCTATGTGTTTCATTTATCATTGGCAGTATATGGAAGTGTTGGAATGAGGCTTTATTTGATAAAAGGCTTATTATTGAAATTTAGATGTTTTGAGCAACTGCTGTGATTAGAAGTTATCGCTACAAGTGTTTGAGTTATGTTGTATGTCATGTAATTGCACCTGAGGTTGCAGGTATGGGTTATTACAGCTTGTTCCGGCTTATTCAGAGTATAAATGTGAGATTCTAATCTTGTAGATGATTTCAGAAGTGGAAATGTGGTTCTAAGGTTTATGGGCTAGGTTGGTTTGTGAAATTTTAGTTACATTGTGTTAATGGACCTATATGAGATAGGGTGATGTGGGATCACCCCCGGGTATCTGCATGGTAAGGTTATACAGCAACTTGTTGGCTTTTGGAACAACTAAGGGCACGTTCGAGGACGAACGTATGTTTAAGTGGGGGATGATGTAACGACCCAACCGGTCATTTTGAGCTTTTGCACTTTGCTCCATAGTTCTCGGGCATGACTAGCCCCGTATTATGTATTGTAACTTATGTAAATCGTCGGTATTGATTTTCAGGTTAATCGGAATAGATATGGAAGGATGATTCTTAGCTTGAAGCTTTAATTTGAAAGGTTTGACTCAGTCTGGACTTTTTAGTATTTGATCTCGGATTTGGATTTTTATGATTTGGTTAGCTCCATTAGGTGATTTGAGACTTAGGAGAGTGATCGGAATATAATTTGGAGGTCTGTGGTAGATTTAGGCTTGAATTGGCGAAATTGGAATTTTGGCATTTTCCAGTTGATAGGTGAGATTTTGATATAGGGGTTGGAATGAAATTCCAGAAATTGGATTAGGTTCATTGTGTCATTTGTGACATGTGTAAAAATTTCAGGTTATTCGGATGAGGTTTGATAGACTTTTTTCATCGAAAGCGAAATTTGGAAGTTTTTGGAATTGTTAGGCTTGAATCTGTTGATGATTTTATGTTTTGATGTTGTTCTGAGCGTTCCTGTTACACCCCGAAATATTACGTCAATATTACGTCCCGTCGTATTATATTACGATAATGTTATGCTTCACAGTAATAAGTTGCGACAGTGTTGCACTCTGCAGTATTATACATTGAATTTGTCGTAAGGTAAATGACATCAGTCCAAGGAAAAAATTTATTTGGGGATTATAAGGATCATAAGTGATGAGTAAATTTATGAAAGTAAGAGGGTAAGTAAAATCGAAGAAAATGAATTTTGTCAAAGTTTGGCATTTTGGGATAAAATACAGCCCGAGCTAAAATACCTAGTATTTATGGACTAGTGCCATACAAGGTATTACATGGCCATGATAGTAAGGTGTATAAGGTATGTGGAAAGTGAGTAATATTTTAAGTAATTTGAGATAATTTTTAATTATATGGATAATTTATTAATTATTAATTTAAGTTGATAATTGTAAGAAGTGTCTTGTCCACGTGGGACAATGACAATTTAAGTAAAGTGTGACTAATACATTTGAGTGATACGGTGAAGTCGCGTTTTGGGATAAGAATGCTTTCCAAGCATTGAAGTTGTAAGTGAGGTGGACCTCACTATCCATTCATTTACCTTTTAATAGATACATTTTATATTATCATATGAGAAGCCTTGGTCGTTTAAGACAAAAGCTTGTTTTGTTCAACTACCATTTTCTTTTTTTTATTCAACAAAGATGGCTCGACAAGTATTCTTGTGATAAAAACCAGCAATAAACCTCTTTTACAAGAGCTCTTCATGTCACTTCTCGTCTAGTAGTTAAAATAGAAGCACTACAGTTGATACATGAATTCTGTGGAAAAGTTGTTGGCACATATGAGAATGAGAAGGTATTATATTTTCTATATGAAGTATTTGGATATGTGGATGTTGTCCAAGATTTGCTATTCTCGGCTCTGGATGCGGCGTCAGATAGAGAACCGAAATTGAGATCTCTTGTTTTATTAGTCCTTCAGATGCTTCTACACAAGCAAAGCTTATTCATCCTACACACTTTATAATTACTACTTAGGTGGTTCTTGAAAAACTTGGTGATCC
This sequence comes from Nicotiana sylvestris, assembly GCF_000393655.2. Lineage (NCBI taxonomy): Eukaryota > Viridiplantae > Streptophyta > Magnoliopsida > Solanales > Solanaceae > Nicotiana > Nicotiana sylvestris. The sequence continues at coordinate 93,750,546 of NC_091067.1, forward strand.
AGATAAAGATATAAGAAGTGCATTTGTCAGTTATGATAAGGTTATCCCTTCTTTCTTTTTGGCATGATGTATACGATACGAACGAAACAAGAAAATGCACAACTTCCATAAATGGCTATATTCATAGAAGTATTAGAGATGCCTATGTTCTTGAATTTCCATATGTCTTATTATTCTATCGTCTGTTCATGGGTCTCAGAAATTATGTAAGTTGATAATGTTTGTTTCATGATATTAATCAGAGGTATAATGATCTTATGACGTACCGAGAGATTTTATTAACGTATTTCATATGCATTTCATGCATTTATACATGCACATCGACCCATGACCAGATGTCGTTATATACGCATATATATGTATGTATATATATATATATATATATGTATATGGGATATGGGAAAGGTTATGGCATTATATACGCACCACCACCTGATCAGCTGGCATATGTTGATGATGTTGCCCACAGTGGATGAAATATAATTCAAACGGCGTTATTATATACGCGTATATATATATATATATATATATATATATATATATATATATATATATATATATATATATATATATATATATATATATATATATATATATATATGTATGTATATGGGATATGGGAAAAGTTATGACGTTATATACGCACCACCACCTGATCAGCTGGTATACGATGATGATGTTGCCCACAGTGGCCGATATGATATGATATGATGGGATGCCCTCAGAGGCCCATGATATTATGAAACATGTACATATGCACGACATGACATTCATATGCATATGCATGACGCTAAAAGTAATCTATGATTTACAAAGTTATTCAGACTTACAGGTTGAGTCATGTACTCTATAGTTCTTCCATGTCTCTTATGTAATTATTAATGTGCCTTACATACTCAGTACATTATTCGTACTGACATCCCTTTTGCCTGGGGACGCTGCGTTTCATACCTGCAGGTCTCGATAGACAGGTCGAGAGCCTTCCAAGTAGGCTATCAGCTCAGCAGAAGATGTTGGTGCACTCCATTTGCTTCGGAGTTGCTTGTTTGGTTAGTATGATTTAGACGTGTATTGTTTGGTATGGCGGGACTCTGTCCCGACCTTTATGACATTTATGTACTCTTAGAGGCTTGTAGATAAATGTCGTGTACATGAAAGATTGTACGGCCTTGTCGGCCTATGTTTTGAGTTAATAAAAAATTATGTTGTCCTATTAGGCCCGTATGCCACGTGTATATTATGATGTAATAAGAAATATATGTTACATTGGTACTCGGTTGAGTAAGGTACCGGGCGTCCATCACGAACCATCGGTTTGGGTCGTGACAGTTCCGAAGGTTGGAACAAGTTTGAATGATGATATGGGATATGTTGGCATGTTTGGTTGAGGTCCCAAGGGCCTCGGGTGAGTTTCTGGTGGTTAAACGGATCATTTCATGCTGGAGGAAATTGCAGAAAAATTGTTGTTGGTTTTGCAGGTTTTTGACCTTCGCGATCGCGATACATGTATCACGTTCGCGAAGGGTTAGGATGTGAGGCTGTGGAGTTAGCCTTCGCGTTCGTGAAGGTGGTCCCGCGATCACGAAGGGTTGAGATCAATGGTCATCGTGTTCGCGAGGGTCTTGCTGCATTCGCGTAGAGGAAAGTGAGCAGTGGGTCCTGGAGGATTTGTGCTTCGCATTCGCGAGATATTAGTCGCGTTTGCGATGAGTTGGGAAGTTAAGCCTTCGCGTTCGCGTACAGGGTGTCGCGATCGCGATGAAGGAAAAAGTGGTCAACATAAGTTTGTGCTTCCTGAACGCGAGGCTTTGACCGCGTTCGCGAAGAAGAGATTATAAGTGCTGGGCAGAATGTTTTAAAAAACCATTTTCGTGATTTTAGGTCTAAGTTTCACCATTGTTGGGCGATTTTGGAGCTTTTTGAGGAGGATTGAAGAGGGAATCAAGGGGAAACACTTAGAGTTAAGATTTATGGACTCAATACTCGATCATATGTTAATTCTAACTTGTTTAAACATGAAATTAGTGGAATTTAAAGCCTAAAATTGGGAAATTAGGGCTCGAAATTGGAGAGTACAATTTGAGGATTTAAAGGGCCATTTGAGGACTGATTTTGATGTTCTTGGTATGTATGGACTCGTGGAAGGATAAAGATTTCATTGATGTGATTTTTATCGAATTCCGAGACATGGGCCCGGGGCCGGGTTTGACCAATTTCGGGATTTTTTATGTAAATTGGTTATTTTCGAGTGGGCTTTATTCCATTAGCATATTTTGATGGTATAAATATGTATTTGGTTAAATTTGGAGCATTTGGAGACCGAATTGAGAGGCAAGGACATCGCGGGCTAGAGTTTGGACCGGATTGATGTAAGTAATGATTGTAAATGTTGTTCTGAGGGTATGAAACCCTGGATTTCACATCGTTGTGCTACTTTGAGGTGGCGTACACGCTAGATGACGAGCATGGGGTAATTCACCATTGGGGATTGTGACTTGGTCCATCCTGTACGACTATTAATCGCGTACTTTACTTGAAAACTAGATATTGTTATATTTTGGAAAATATTATTGTGTTTGGGGCTAAATGTCGTGTCTGGGCCTTGTGCCGATTGTTTGGACCCTTGGGGGCTTTTACTACTATTTTACCTCATTGTTTTGGTTTAAGGTTTACACTCAGTCATGCTATGTACTTACTGTTTTCATAACTCGGTTTTATTCACTCCTTTTGAATTCATAAATGATTTTGAGTCGAGTACTTGTTTTACTTTCAGCCCGAGGGGCTTGAGTGAGATCAGACTGAGTGAGGCTGAGGGCTTGTGTTGTGAGGATATCATGGGATCGGGCTGCGTGTCGTGGCATGTGGTACTGATTTGTGATATATAAGAGGTCGGGGGCCTGATTTATTATGCCACGAGGTGGCTTGAGATTGATATGAGGTCGAGAGCCTGTTTGATTATGCCACGAGATGGCTTGTTATTGCGCTTGGACTGTAAGGGGCCCCTCCCAAAGTCTTTACACCCCTAGTGAGCGCGGGTACACAGTGTGAGTGATATGATGTAGCCCGAGGGGCTGTTATTGTTTCATAGTGTTGCCCGAGGGGCTTTTCTTGATCCATTGTTTTGCCCGAGGAGCAGTTCTTGATTCATGTTATGCCCGAGGGGCTGATTACGAGTGATTGTGAGATAGCTCGAGGGGCTGGTTCTGTTGATATTATGCCCGAGGGGCGGTTTATGGTACATATTTTGCCCGAGAGGTTGTTTATGTTTCGATCATTTTTACTCACTATTTTTATCACTCGTTTGAAACTATTGAAAATTGTTTTAAAAGGTTTACCAAAACTGAGCATGATTTACAAAGTAAATGATTTCCTAACTGTTTTGGAAATGTACTGCATTTACTGTAGCGTTATGACGTGGATTATGTGCTTTCTTACTGCTCAGCTTTCATACTTTTATTACTTACTGAGTTGGCGTACTCATATTACTCCTTCCACCTTGTGTGCAGATTCAAGTAGTTCTGAACCCAGTAGTGGGTGTTGATTGCTCAGTGGCAGAGTCATTAGAGTTAGCAAGGTAGCTGCCCGACGTTCGCAGCACTGCTTTTCTCCCTCTTGTCTTCCTTAGACTGTATTTAGTACATTTTTAGACTCCTTGTTGTATTCAGATCTTAGTAGATGCTCGTGACTTGTGACACCCTGATGTCAGGCTTGTGTTTTTATTTCGCACTGTTCATTTCGACTTACATTACGAGATATCTGATTAATTAAAGGCTTAAAAATGATTGTTATTGATTAAATGGTTAATTCGGGAGTTGTGTCGGCTGGCCTAGTTTCACGATAAGCGCCATCACGACTAGGTCGGTTTTAAGGTCGTGATAGTCTGGTTATTGCAATAGCATAGGTAAGATTTTACATAAGTGATGTTTGTCTATTGTCATAATTCATTTTGTAAATTTGTCTGCATCTAGAATTGTAATAGTTTTAACGATTTACTTTTTGTCCTTATGATACTTAATTACTCTGTATTATTTTCAATCGGTATTCGTATATAATATATATTTAAAGAAAAATTATTTACACATATATAAATAAAAAATTCACGATGTGCTATCGAATGACACATGTATAAAAGTGTCTTTGTGCTCTCGGGTTAATGATATCTACATTTTATTGTACCCTGGAGATATGGTCAAAGCATGCTCGTCCAGAGTGCTTGTTTCACGACATGCTATAGACCTAGGTGTCTTTTGCTGATCTTCTAGCCTTAGAAGAAGTTGTGTCCGCCCCGGGCATCTGAAATATCCTCGCCATTGCCAGTGTAATTATTTGGTTTAGTTCACAATTTTAGAATCTTGGTTTGTAATTTGGAATGGCTATTACCTATCAAAGCAAAATTTAAGGAAAAAGGAGGTTAATCAATTGATGAGGAGAAGAGCTCATATTATGCTGATGTTAGATATTTTGCCTATTTACTTTGTATGTATAGTCCAAGACTCTTAAGTGGGATTAAAAGCGAGTAATGCATTAGTTTTTCCACTTATATTGTAAACTTGAGTGGGGACTCTATCAATATGCCAAAGGGATGAATATTAATTAGTCAATCAAGCAAAGTATCTCTAACCATGATCTGCACTTGATTCATTCCAATACTCCTTTGCTTATGAATTATTTATTTTTTAACTCAAATGAGAACTTCTTTATAGTTACATGTTCTCACAATAAATAAGGTGAAAATAGCACGGGCTAGCCAATTTTCGGATTGATAATTGAAAAATAGCCAGTGGTTGTAAAGTCATTGAAAAATAGCCATTATTTTGCTTAAACACGAAAAGTTGCAGCATAATATACGGGATTATGGAGCTCCTGCTTATAAACTTCTTCACTCTAAAAACGGATAACAATTAAATTTGTAAGTGGTTTTAAGGACATGTGGATTAATTCAATACAAACGGTAAATATCGCTAGATTAAACAGGTAAAAGATGTAATAAATTATCAAACCACTTAAAAGGGAGGGTGATTCTGGACTCCACAACAGCCTTAATGAAATATCCATCATCGATCCCAGACTTATAATAATAAAGCACTAATCAACAAATGTAAGAACTTAGAATAACACAGAAAAATAATACTAGTATATTGCTTTGACACAAACGACAAGGAAATCAAAACATCCTGTCAGGCGCGTCATAATCACTCCAAATGTGTGTCAGCCATCGGCAGGTTGTTCTTGGATGCGAAACGGTGCAAAGCCTCTATAATACTCCTTTCTTCGTTCAATTTTTACTTTTGACCAAGTTTCTAACTTCGATCCGTCAAGATATCACTGCATTCCTTCATACTTCAACATTCTTATCTTCACTCTTCAAATTGCAATCTTTTCTTTACCCTCCACTTAAGCCAGCATGCTTGATTTTCTTAGCAAGTTTTTACCCTTTATCTCCTAATCTTCCTTCATACTTTTGAACCTTTTTTCCAGATAAAAATGGCGAAGACTTCCAAGACTGTTCCCTAGAAAAGTGCTTCTTCTTCCTCGCAGACGATTGAGGTTTAGGAGACTGCCCCTGATGTGGTTGTCTTCGAGATATCCGCTCCGGGCATGGCTACCAATGAACCAGCAACCGAGCCCCCTTGAAACTATTTGTCCCCGGGGGGTATTCGGTCGCAGATGACTTTAAGGCCGATGCGGGGCGGTGCCAAGGTACATTTGCTCCATCACTGAGGCCATTCTTCTTACGGTTCAAAAGGACTGCGACTGGGCGGATAAGGACGTAGTGATTCTCGGGCCTGATAACGATATTACTACCCATGTGGAGGGGTATTCAAGTGTTTACACTTACCCTTGTCCCGGTGCACTCGGTCATTCTAGATTTCTATAGGAGGTATGACGTGTGCCTCAGCCAGATCCATTTGTCACTATAGAGGATCGTAATCCTCCTTTGATTCTTTGTGAACAAAGTCGACTCTTGTTTGTTCACCGTCGACTATCTACTCCGCATGTACAGTCCCCAAATCTTCTGAGGGGACTGATAAAGCTCATATGTTGGGCTAGAAAGGCCCCGTTTTCAAGCATTGCCGAGGATCGGGGTCGGGGTTGGCAGGGAAGCTTTGTCCGGGTGTAGACCGCCGACCTGATACTTGCCGAATTTAGGCCATTCCCCGAGAAGTGGAATGTAGCACTTAAGCGTCCTTTCCTTTTAGATGTTGATTTTACATTTTACCTCATTTTCCCTCATCGATATTTGCTGTGGTGCAACCCTCGCTCGGGTCCCAAACTCCATTCCTCGGCTCAAGAAGTGGATCAAGGGCATTTGTTCGCAGATACCTTATGACGAGTACCCATGGTGTGTGCTCTCAAAGGGCCGCTGGGAGGCCCGTTCTCACGGTAAGATTCCTTTTCCTGAATAAGTAACGCTAGCATTTCTTTTTCAACACTATGTTCTCATTCCTTCTCCTCTTTTTTGTAGGCTTGCCTAAGACCATCAATCTTAGGCCCTTAGTAGGGGGCGAAGACCTGCCCGCTGATCTTTCTTCTTCGGGGTGGGCCGGAGCCGCAGCAGGAGAGAAGAAAAGAAGGAGGGCTCCCAGTTCCCTGAGATCGGAGAAAAAGAAGCCAAGGAGAAGATTGGCTCATAAGCCTAAGGAAAGCTCCAGCTTCCGAGTGCCTGACTCAGACTTACTTTACCGTCTCAGGGACGAGCCCGAGGAGGACGAAATTGTTACATCTCGTGTTTTCATGCGTTAAAAGTTTCGTCTTCAGTTAATTGACGTAGACTCGGGGATGAGATCATCTTGATGTTAACGTATTTATGCTATTTATAACAAGCGATAAATAAGTGTTATGAAGGATAAAGGGGTACAAGAATTAAAGAAAACGAGTTTCATTGAAAGTGGCCAATTTGGGATAAAATACAGGTCGAGTGATAATACCCGATAATTAGGAACTAGTACCATGAAAGGTAACACATGACCATGGTAGTATAATATATAGAGTATATTAAAAAATAGTATTTTAGGTAATTTGAGATGATTTTTAAATTATGTGGGTAATTGGTTAATTGCCGGATAACGGGACATTACCTAGTTAATTATTACAGTGTAGAAATGAGACGTGGAAGCACTAGCTAACCACATGAAATGACTAAGTAATTAAATATCCTAGGTGGCTATCTATGATGTAATTGAATTAAACAACTAAAGAAGTGTTTGTCCTAATTAATTTTGGATAAGGAGCCAAGTAACGTTAGTAATTCCTAAAGAAAAAACTTTTCCTTTCTTTTTTTGAATACTTCAAAGTCAAGAATAGAAGCTCCAACATTCAAACACTTCAACGCCAAGAACAGAAGCTGATTTCGTTCATCAATTTCAAAACGCAGAAGCTTAATCCGATTTTTGGGTTCTAAGTTCAATCCACGAAGGTTTCTAACAGAATATTATACGGAGTTTTCCCTACTCCAGATATGTTAAGGACATCCCTTTTTTTCTTTTGACATGGTCCAAATTATACTGAAGAAACGAGCAAACGCATAGTTTCTATAAATTATTCTATTCATAGAAATACTAGGGATGTCTATATTCTTGATTTTCCCATGTGAATTATTATTATCTTCTGTTCATGGGTCTCAGAATAATACGCAGTTGAAAAAATTTATCCGGAAGGGATATTGAGATTTTTACGTATTTTTCATGCATTTCACCCATTTATACATGTGCATTGACTCATGACCAGATGGCGTTATATATGCGTATATATGTAAATATATGTATATGGGATAAGGGAAAAGGTTACGACGTTATATATGTACCACCACCTGATCAGCTCGTATATGTTGATGATGTTGCCCACAGTGGCCGAAACGATATGATGAGATGCCCTCAGTGGCTTGATGATATTATGTATACCCTACCTATGCATGACACGACATTTATACGCACGTGCATGACATTATAAATGTTTTAGAATTTACAAAGTTATTCAGATTTAAGGATGTGTTTCTTTATTCCATGTTTCATCTATGTCTTTTATGTACTAATTTTCATGCCTTACATACTCAGTATATTTTTTGTACTAATGTTCTATTTCACGGGGCCTGTGTTTCATGCCCGTAGGTGCAGGTAGGCAAGCTGACGGTCCCCCTTCTTAGGATCCTGACCAGCGAGAGGTCGCGTGCTCCACTTGATCCGGAGTTGCTTTTGATTTTGGTACGATACATTTGTGATATATATATATATATATATATATATATATATATATATATAGGTATGACGTGGCTCAATCCCATCTTTGTCCAGTTATGTTTCTATTAGAGTTCTGTAGACAGTATGTCTAGTTGGGTTGTATGTGGCCTTGTCGGCTTTCAATTTTGGATGTATAGTTGTTTATATCAGCCTTGTCGGCTCGCCCACTGTATTATGCATGTATACGTACATATGCCTTGTTGGCAGGTTTCCTCCATGTATGTTATTTTTGTAATTTAGCAGATGTTATTCAAGTTCATATCTTAGACGCATGTTTAGGGGTGTTTGACTAGTAGGACTCAGGCACCCGTCGCGGCCCATCGGTTTGGGTCGTGATAGAAATTTTTGTAGCCTGCAAGTCATCCGTCCCCGAGGGGCAGGTGGCATCCAAGGGGGAAACAACTGAGGCTAATCCCCCTCAAGTTCATGACGCTGATACAGAGGTAAGGGCCGAGACCTCTTTAGACATCGGCTCTGCTCCGCCTGGTGTTATAGAAATTTTGGGGTCACCCTCGTTTACAGATTCCATGTTCGATGAAGCCCGAGCCATGAATGAGCGATCCAACGAAGGGGTTTATGGAGCGGATGATCCCATCTGTTACTTTTTTGATGGTATGGACTCAACTGCCCTAGAATACTTCTCTGGGTTGGGTGACTTAAAGGTGTCGAGGAAGAGTCCATTCTCAAAGGCCGGTGGGTCGAACTCGAGCCCAAAGTTGATCAGCTGGTTCCCCGCTCCGAGCATGGATAATGGTCGAAAGCGCTCAGTTATTATCACCGTCCCGGAGGATGCCTAGGTTTTTTCCACCCCTATCGCGGTAGCTAGCTACATCCAGTGCCTGGTAACCATAGAAGACCAAGAAAAAATGAACGAGGTGGATGCGCCGTGCTTGTTCAACGAAGCACAACAGGCGCTGAACCGGGTAAGGTGTCATTACACTCTTTTATCTTTGAATTTAGTTTTTGATAACTCTAATGCCTTTTCCTTTTCACATTTTGCAGGCCTCGGTACTCCACCATGAAGCCTTTCTCTGGTACCGGGCTGAGCTTAGCCAGCTTGAGCTGAGGTCAAAGAGCTTGTTGAGAAGACGGACATGTATAAGCTTCTCAGTGAGCAACGTAAAGAAGAAGTAAAGAATCTCCAAGCTAAGTTGGATGCGTTCAGAAAGAACACGCTGACCTTGTAGAACAGGTAAAGATCTTTGAAGTTAGTGATGACGAGTTAGACATGGCGGCTAACGGTCAAAACCCGCAGGTTTAGCAAAAGGTTGACCGGATCGACCAGCTTCAAGCCGAGATAAACGAGGTCAAAGGCCATGGACGAAGAGTGGAAGGGCAAAATAGATTGATTGGCTTTGGAGTATGGGACTACCCGGGAGAAGCTGGCCTCGGTAGAGGTCCAACTTCGAGCGGTGAGGGAGAAAGCTGAGGTCCAGTCCCAAAAAATCGAAGACCTCTAGTCTCAACTGGGCTCGACTATCGCTGAATGGGATGCCCTTTGAAAGGAGCTTAAAATAGCTAAGTTAGTGACGGAAATAACAAGGGTCGATGCTGAATAGATAGTGGCCCAGTACAAAGCTGATGCGGAGGCAGCCCAGGACCGCCTGAAAGTCAAAGTCAAGTACGTGAAGTGGCAGTCCCGAAGAGAGGCTCTCCAGGAGGTCCATGCCCGGGGTTTCGACCTATCGGCCAAGATAGAAATGCTAAGAGGCTAGGGCCAAGAAGTTGGCAGACCCCGAGGATGAGGAAGACTCTGAGGGCTACGGCAAACCCGAGGACGGAGAAGACCTCGATGGCCCCGGTGACGAGGCTCTGGTGAAGATCAGGCTTAGGTGCCTTGGAGATTTTTTTTGTTTTTGTATTTTTTTACATTTTATTGAGGTCGTTTGGCCTTTGTAAAGATCTTTATATATATATATATATATATACATATATTATATAAGGCTTTTTTCCCCTTGGCAATTTTCTAGTTTGTTTCTTTTGGCTCTTTCTTTATGATTGCAAAGATTTCAAATGCCTTAACACGGAATAAAACATAGTAATAAGATCTTGTTTGGAGGTTCGAACAAGTCTTGTTCTCGATGTAATTTTGTTTAAAGCTCGTGGAGGCTTGGTATGATCGGAAGTTTCCCCCAAGTGCTTACTTAGATGTTTTAAGATTATAATTTTGCCGAGGATAGCCTTTGAACTGGTTTGGATTTTTTGAAGGCCTTATGTTTTGGTTACGGGCTTCGGATGTCTCCGAGCCATTTCTAGGATGGTTGTAGCATTTTACATTCGGGTATCGCCTGATAGGCTTTGTACCTCCGGGTTTTGGTACTCGAGCCGTCTAGACCTGCCAAAGATGATAGTCTCCGAGTGGGGGTGGTCGTAGCCTTTTAAGTTTAGGCACTGCCTAATAGGTTTTTGTGCCCCCAGACTTTGATAGCCTGAGCCATCCGAGTTTGCCTTGGACGACAGTCCCCTAGTGGGGGTGATCTTTTGGATCCGGATAGAGGCGGCCCTTGGGCTCAATATCCTTAAGGAACAAAATGTAACAATTTTAAGGGACAAATTATGTATCTGCAAGGTAGAAACTTTCTTTCATTTCTGTGTGCAACATATAAGATTGAAAATGTGTACAAGCTTTGTGTTATAGCTTAAGTGGTCTGTGTTGGCAAGATCTTTGACCGTTTGGCCTTTACAATAAATCCTATCCACCAAGCCCGGACTGTTCAAGCACAAAGTTTCCTTCCTTGCTAAAATCATTATCTGAGGGTGATGGCCCCTAGTATTCGAGGTTGATCGTTGGGAGGGCTTGGATATTGTTGATGTGGCCCTCAGCTCCGGTTCATAACCGGTCTTTAATTCTAAGTTAGCACGATCTACTATTGCCTCGTTAAAAACCTTGCCGGAAAACCCATTTGGGACAAAACCAGTTCGAGGGAAAAAGAGTGAAAAGCATGCTTTCAAGCCTAATAACTTCATCATTCTTTGGTCGTTGTCTGCAAATGTTAGTCCAATTCGTAATATATGTAAAGAAAAGAATGAATGGAGTCGTACCATAGAAGTAGTATCGTTTTAAGTGGGTTACGTTCCAGTTATTCGGTAGTCACTCACCATTCCCTGCTTCGAGCTTGTATGATCCTTTGCCGGTAATCTCGATAATTCAATATGAACCTTCCCAGTTCAGTCCTAGCTTCCCTTCATTCTGGTTCCGACTGTTCAGTTTCACTTTCTCAACACCAGTCCCCGATATTAAAGTGTTTGAGGTTTTCTTTCCGGTTGTAATATCTTTCGATCCGTTATTTTTGGGCGGCCTACCGTACGAGAGCGGCCTCGCATCTCTCATCCAATAATTCTAGGCTCATGCTCATGGCCTCATCGTTTGACTCTTCGATCGCATATCGAAACCTGAAACTCGATTCTCCTACTTCGACTGGTATTAGTGCTTCTGCACCGTAGACCAATGAGGACGGGGTGGCCTCGGTACTAGATTTTGCTGCAGTACGATATGCCCATAAGACTTCGGGCAAAATTTCACTCCATTTTCCTTTGGCGTTGGTCAATCTCTTCTTAAGGTTTTGGAGTATGGTTTTGTTCGTAGACTTCGCCTACTCGTTACCACTAGGGTGATAGGGTATTGATAGGATCCTTTTAATCTTATGGTCCTCAAAAGATTTGCTCACCTTACTGTCGATGAACTACTTCCCATTGTTGCACACGATCTCGGCCTGCATTTCGAACCAGCATATTATGTGGTCCCAAATAAAATCAATAGCTTTTTTCTCTCTGACTTTCTCAAATGCCTTGGCTTCCACCCATTTAGAAAAATAGTCAGTTATAAATAATATAAATTGAGCCTTACCGGGTACCCATGGAAGGGGACTGATGATATTCATTCCCCATTTCATGAATGGCCAAGGTGACAAGACCAATGTAGTAGTTCCCCGGGCTGATAAATCATCAGTGCATGCCTCTGACATCCGTCACATTTTTGTATGAACTCTCTACATATTTCTCCATGTCGATCCAATAATAGCCCGCTTTGATGATCTTACAAACCAACAATTTGGCACCCGAATGGTTCCCGCAGGTGCCTTCGTGAAGTTCCCTCAAAACATATTAGGTATCTCCCGATCCAAGGCATATGGCGAGTGGTCCATCGAACTTTCTCCTAAATAAGGTGTTGTCTTCGGACAGGATGAACATGGTCGCCTTTGTACGCAAAGCTCTCGATTCTTTAGGATCCGAGGTAGCTTCCCGATTTTCAGGTAATCTATATACTTGTTTCTCCATTACCAAGTTAAGCTTGTCGAGTTTATCTCGGTGTGGCCTTCTTCTACTACCGATTTCATGAGTTGTACGATTGTTCTCAAGCTGAATTCATCGCCATCAACCGACGACCCCAAGTTGGCAAGAGCATCGGCTTCGCTGTTTTAATCTCGAGGTACATGTTGCAGGGTCCACTTTTTGAACCGATATAGCGATACATGTAGTTTATCTAGGTATCTTCGTATTCATTCCTCTTTGACTTCAAACATTCCATCGACTTGATTTACTACAAGGAGGGAATCGCACTTAGCTTCAATCACCTCGGGCCCTAGTCTTTTAGCCTGTTCGAGACCTGCTATCATGACCTGATACTCGGCCTCGTTGTTAATCAATTTTATAGTTTTAATAGATTGCCTAACTAGATTACGTGTCGGTGGCTTCAATATGATGCCAAGTCCGGACCCCTTTGCGTTCGAGGCAGCATCAGTAAAAAGGGTCTAGATCCCCGAAAAAGTCCCCGAGTTCAACGACAGTTCCCTTTCGACCTTGGGTATTAGTGCCGGCGTAAAGTCGGCCATGAAGTCTGCCAAAATTTGAGATTTGATGGCGGTTCGAGGTCGATATTCAGTATCATACCCCTTGATTTCCACTACCCATTTGGCCAACCGTCCCGAGAGCTCGGGCTTATGTATTATGTTTCTCAACAAGTAGTCACGACACAGGCATTGAAAATATGGCTTTAACTTCCTAGAGGCGCTTAGCAAAGCGAGCTCCAATTTTTCTAGGTGACGATACCTAGTTTCAGCCTAGCCTAGAGTCCTGCTAACATAATAGATTGGAAATTGTGTACCTTCGTCTTCTCGAACTAGGATTCCACTTATTGCTATCTCGGATACCACTAAGTACAGGTACAACTTCTTGTCTGCCTTCGAAGTATGAAGTAAAGGTGGGCTCGAAAGGTACCACATTAGTTCTTCCAAGGCTTGTTGGCACTCAGGGGTCTATGAGAAGTTATTCTTCTTCTTCAATAATGAGAAGAATCGATGGCTCTTATCGGAGGACCTTGAAATGAATCGACCCAAGGCGGTTATGCGCCCGGTTAGCCTTTGAACGACCTTGACATTGTCCACCACGATAATGTCTTCTGTGGCCTTGATCCTATCGGGATTAATCTCGATTCCCTGGTTGGACACCATGAATCCGAGGAATTTCCCGGACTCGACTTCGAATGCGCATTTCTCCAGGTTCAGCTTCATATTGTATTTCTTCAATATGTTGAAGGTTTCCTACTAATGTTTCAAATGGTTCTCTGCTCACAGGGACTTGACTAACATGTCATCAATATAAACTTCCATTAATTTCCTATTTGCTCTTCGAACATCTGATTTACTAGGCGTTGGTTGATGTGATATTATGATAATACCTGCGCAGTACTCAGTAATATTTCTTGACGAGAAGAAAATTGGATGATACAGAAAAAAGTAAGAATTCTCACAGTTTTGAGCTTCGTAATATAGGAGATGCACAAGCTCGAAAACAACAAGTATTTTCTGATTTAAAAAAAACGTCTGCCCGGTGCACTAAGCTCCCGGTATGCGCGGGGTCCAGAGAAGAGCCGGACCACAAGGGTCTATAGTATGCAGCCTTACCCGGTTATTTTCTGATTACTGCATTGATAATTAGTTTCATAAGTAGAAAATGCATCAAAAAATGAATGATTTAACAGTTGATATGAGTCAGAGCTTCAGAATTTTGTGGAGTACCTAAGAGGCTCTTGTGTACTTTCACCAACATATGCAACAGCTGCAAAATGCATCACAGCGTCGAATGCATTTCGTTTAAATATCTTGTTAACCTGAGGTACTAGTTAAGGATAAGGAAATACTAGCCTATAGTTAGACCAGAAGATATGCTATACTGCGACAAAATGTGCTAAGAACAATAGGAAGAAAAAGAAAGCATTAGGGATACAGCTACTGCATCTCCTAAATCAGCATAAATAAATTGAAGTCGTCCTGGCTCAGGAAACAATTCCTGGAGAACTTTTGCAGCACCCATGTTACCACACGAAAGGTTGTCCTGTTCAGATGAATCACATAATAAGGTTGTCCTGTTTACAGCACCCATGTTACCACGCGAAAGGGGACTCTGAAATGAAAAGGTACGTACCACTATAGTTACACGGTATGAATACTTTAGGAGTCGAAGGGCAGCATGAGAACCGATGAAGCCAGCACCTCCAGTAACTAAGACATGAGTTACACCAGGTTCATGTTGAGAAAACTGAAATTTATATTTGAAATACTCCTATTAGATTCGTATCAAAATTTTAGTTGGCATAGCTTATATACTTTAAAGAAGTCAAGAAACAAGAAAATACTGTTTTCGGATAACGTCGCCTAGTATATGACACCATCTGTTACTGAGACAAATGGTCATATGATTATTCTGATAAATGAATAATCATTTTGTTGGAGAATATAAATGTTCCACATCCGATATGGAACGAGGGTATATTCTCTAACAAGGCTCAGTCGGTACTGTCAATGTACAAAGTTAAGATAGCATTGTGCCTAAATTCATACTTAAAACTGTTGTGATTTATAGCTCCACTTGAGTTGAAGAAGTAAACAGAAATGCAATTGCATAAGAATTAAGAACACAAGTTCGGTTAGAATTTAACCTTCATGAAACTACTAAAACCAGGAGATGTTCTGAATATAAGGAAACAAAATGCAGTAAGGCCAGCAGCCAAGAGCAGTCTACTAGTAATGTTGCTCCTTCGCTTCGACACCACCACAAAATCTATGCCTTAAAATCAACGCGCAAATGGACATGCTTAGATTTCTAGCTCATGGCGACTTTGTGAATTATTACCATGTTGATGAATCATTTTAGCTATTAAATACTCCCTTCGTTCCAATATATATGGTAGGGTTTGAAGAGGAATGGAGTTTAAGTAAGAAATGAAAGACTTTTGATACTCGAAATATATTGTAATATTTGTGTGGTTATAAGACTTTTCAAAGCTTATGATCTTAAACATTCCATAATATTTGAATGGGTATAAAAGCTTTTCGGGTAAACTAAAAATTTTAAATTGAATCATTTTTAATTTTAGAAAGCTGTCAATCTTTCGAGACGATTACAAAAGAAATGTTGCCACATAAACTGAATGGGGAGAGTATGTATGACAAGTATGTAAAGTTCTAACACTATTAAGGGGTCGTTTGGTTTGAATACAAGTTATGGTGGGATTAATTATCCTGATATTATTTCTTATTGATTGTTTGTTATTGTCACGACCCTAAACCCGAACCCGATAGTGATGACGCCTCTCGTGAAGACAAGACCAGCCGACACTTTCCATTTCAGTTTTTAAGCAATCAAACAATGAGAATTTAAGTCTAAAATATGATAATTAATCCAAAAGTAAGCAGTGACAATACAAAACAATTTGCGGAATACAACCCAACACAGTCCGATACCGGGGTGTCACTAGTCATGAGCATCTAAAAATCCGGAATAAGACAAGAAAGTCACATAGTTCAATACAAATCTAAAACAAAGAGAAATAAGATAAGAGAAGAAGCTCTGGGTTGCGAACATCGGCAGCTATCTAGAGAATCTTCGGATCCGCCAGAGCTAGAAAGATCAACACTCGGTAGCGGGACCAAATGTGCCTAAATCTGCACACAGGGTGCAGGGAGTAAAGTGAGTACTCCAACTTAGTGAGTAATAATCATAAATAAAGACTGAAAGCAAGAAATCATGTAAGGCACATTACAGGCTATACGGAAGCAGTAAAAGCCAATAAAAGCAGTGAAGCAGTGATAATGTGTAAAGTCATTTTAATTCAGTTTAAACTTCATAAAATACCTTTTTAACAATTGAGCAGGTAAATGACAGACAAATAAGACAGATAAGCACATAAAGGATTGCCCCTCGGACACAATATCAACAATACCAACCCCTTGGGATATATCTCACATCACAATGGGTACTCGTACTTACTGGGGGTGTGCAGACTCCTGGAGGGACCCCTTATGTCCCAAGCGCAATATCAAGCCATCTCGTGGCATCATCACTAGGCTCTCGGCCTCATATCAACAAGCCACCTCGTGGCGTACATATCTCAGGCCCTCGGCCTCATAGTCATAATCAGTGTTAGACACAAATAGGCCCTCGGCCTTACTCAGTTAAAATCCTCACAAGCCACTCGGGCAATAGCAAAACATGACTCTCATCTCAAAATATCATTTAAAAGATCATTTAAGTGTTAAAACAGAGTAAACATGGCTGAGTTATGAAAATAGTGGAATATAGCATGACTGAGTTCAAGTATAAAGTCAAAACAGTGAGGAAATATCAATAAAAATCCCCTAAGGGTTCAAATAGCTAGCACGAGGCCCAAATATGGCATTCAGCCCAAAACATGATGTCCACAAATAAATTTCAGTCAAATACATGGTAAAATAGTCATTCGGGACTGACTAAGTCACAACTCCAACAGTGCACGACCCCAAGCCCGTCATCAAGCGTGTACGACACCTCAATATAGCACAACAATGTGCAATCCGGGGTTTCATACCCTCGGGACATCATTTACAATCATTACTCACCTCAATTCGGTCCAAACTCTAGCCCGCGACGCCTTTGCCCCTCGAATCGGCATCCACTAGTGTCGAATCTATCCAAAATCAGAACCACGATGTCAAAATATGCCAAGGAAACAAAGCCCAAACGAAAATATTCAATTTACAACTTAAATCCCAAAATAATCAAAACCCGACCCCCGGGCCCACGTCTTGAAATTCGATAAAATTCACATCAATAGATTCCTCATCTCCCCACGAGTTCATACATATCAAAAGTACCAAAATCCGACCACAAATGGTCCCTTACACCCTCAAGTCTAGGTCTCCAATTCCAAGCCCTAGTTTCCCCAATTTTAACCCTTAAATTTCATTAACTATAGCTCTAATCCATGAAATAATTCCATAGGAATGAGTTTTAGGCCCAAAATCCTTACCTCAATGAAGTCTCCTTGAATTCTCTCTTCAAAATTGCCCAAACCTCCAGAAATTGCGTCTGAAAATGGTGAAACCATCTAAAAATCGCGAAGGAAGAAATATATACATTCTGACCGAGGCATTTTCACACCTGCGGTCAATCCACCGCATCTGCAGTACCACTTTTGCGGTCCAAGAGCTGCTTCTGTGATTTTTCACTTATTCTCTACTTTCCGCATCTGCGATGTTATCTCCGCACCTATGCCATCGCAGGTGCAGTTACCCAACCGCTTATGCGGTCACAGCCTACCTCACCTTCTTCCGCTTCTACGGCCTTCTACCTCGCATCTGTGGCATCGCACCTGCGGTCCCCAATCCGTAGGTGCGGAAATACCAGAAGCAGAAAATTTGCAGCTCACCAAAATTCCAAACTTCTCCGTCAACCATCCGAAATCACCTCGAGGCCCCCGGGACCTCAACCAAAAGTACAAACATATCCCATAGCCTTATTCAAACTTATACCAATCTTCAAAATACCTCAAACAACATCGAATCAACCAAAACACATTGGATTCAAGCCTAAGTTTTCAAATTCTTTTGAATTATGCTTTTGATCAAGAACCCAACCAAACCACGTCCGAATGACCTGAAATTTTGCACACGCATCCCAAATGACACAATGGAACTACTGCAACTCTCGAAATTCCATTTCGACCCCTATATCAAAATCTCACCCATCAACCGAAAAACGCCAAAAATCTAATTTCGTCAATTCAAGCCTAAATCTACTCCGGACCTCTAAAACATATTCTGATCACGCTCCTAAATCCCAAATCACCTCCCGAAGCTCTCCGAATTATCAGAACTCACATCTGAACCCTCTAACACATAAGTCAACATCCGGTTGACTTTTCCAACTTAAGCTTCCTCAAAAGAGACTAAGTGTCTCAAACCTTACCAAATCCTTTCCGAACCCGAGTCAACCAACCCGATCACTCATAGAACCGATAAACAAAGCAATAAGAAGCAGAAATGGGAGAAACGGAGCGGTAACTCATGAGACGACTGCCCGGGTCATCGCATCCTCCCCAACTTAAACAAACGTTCGTCCTCGAACGAGTCAAGAAACATACCTAAAGCCTCAAACAGGTGAGAATATCTGTTCCACATCTCCCGCTCGGTCTCCCAGGTAGCCTCCTCTACGGGCCGACCTCTCCATTGCACTTTCACTGAAGCTATATCCTTTGACCTCAACTTTCGAACCTGACGACCCAAAATAGCCACTGGCTTCACATCATAGGTCAAATCATCATCCAAATGAACCGTGCTGAAATCCAGAACATGAGACGGATCCCCAATATACTTCCGAATCATAGAAATATGAAATACCGGATGCATACTCGATAAGCTGGGTGGCAAAGCAAGCTCATAAGCCACCTTCCCAATTCTCCAAAGCACCTCAAAAGACCCAATGAACCGATGACTCAATTTACCTTTCTTCCCAAACCTCATAACACCCTCCATGGGCGAAACCTTCAACAAAACCTTCTCACCAACCATGCAGGACACATCTCAAACCTTCCTGTCAGCATAACTTTTTTGTCTCGACTGCGTTGTACGAAGCGTCTCCTGAGTTACCTTTACCTTTTTCTAAAGCATATGGCACTATGTCTGTCCCCAATAGCCTAGCCTCACCCAGCTCAAACCAACCAACTGGAGATCTACACCGCCTCTCATACAAAGCCTTATATGGATCCATCTGAATACTCGACCGGTAGCTGTTGTTGTAAGCAAACTCTGCAAACGGTAGAAACTGATCCCACGACCCTTTTAAATCAATGACACAAGCACGCAACATGTCCTCCAATATCTGAATAGTGCGCTCGGACTGTCCGTCCGTCTGAGGGTGAAAAGTTGTGCTCAACTCAACCTGAGTACCCAAGTCTCGCTACACAGACCTCCAAAACTACGAAGTAAATTAAGTGCCCCTATCTGAAATGATGGAAACTGGAACACCATGCAAACGAACAATCTCCCGAATATAGATCTCTTCCAACCGCTCTGAAGAATAGGTAGTACACACAAGAATGAAGTGCGCGGACTTGGTCAGCCGATCCACAATCACCAAATAGCATTGAACTTTTCAAAGTCTGTGGAAGTCTAACTACAAAGTCCATAGTGATCTGCTCCCACTTCCACTTTGGAATATCCATCCGCTGAAGCAAGCCACCCGGTCTCTAATGCTCATATTTCACCTGCTGGCAATTGAGACACCGAGCTACAAATCCCACAATGTCTTTCTTCATTCTCTTCCACCAATAGTGTTGTCTTAGATCCTGATACATCTTTGCGGCACCTGGATGAATGGAATAGCGCGAGCTATGGGCCTCCTCCAGAATCAACTCCCAAAGCCCATCCACATTGGGCACACAAATCTGGCCCTACATCCTTAACACTTTATCATCACCAATAGTCACATCTCTGGCATCATCATGCTGAACTCTATCCTTAAGGACAAGCAAATACGGAACATCATATTGGCGCTCTCTGATGCGATCATATAAGGAAGACCGAGAAACCACACAAGCCAATACCCGACTGGGCTCCGAAATATCCAACCTCACGAACCGATTGGCCAAGGCCTGAACATCAACTGCAAGAGGTCTCTCCCCAACTTGAATATATGCCAAACTCCCCATACTCACTGCCTTTCGGCTCAAAGCATCGGCCACCACATTGGCCTTTTCCGGATGGTACAATATAGTGATATCATAATCCTTTAGCAATTCCAACCATCTTCGCTGCCTTAAATTAAGATCTTTCTGCTTGAACAAGTGCTGGAGGCTACGTTGATCAGTAAACACTCACAAGACACACCATACAAGTAATGCCTCCAAATCTTCAACGCGTGAACTATGGCAGCCAACTCCAAATCACGACCGGGGTAGTTCTTCTCATGGGGTTTCAACTGACAAGAAGCATAAGCAATAACTCTACCTTCCTGCATCAATACACAGCCAATACCAACTCTCGAAGCATTACAATACACGGTATATGAACCTGAAGCTGATGGCAAAACTAACACTAGAGCTGTGGTCAAGGCTATCTTAAGCTTCTGAAAGTTCTCCTCACACTCGTCCGACCATACAAATGAAGCACCCTTTGAGTCAACTTGGTCAAGGGCGATGCGATAGACAAGAACCCCTGAACAAACCGGTGGTAATAACCCTCCAAACCAAGAAAGATGCGAATCTCTGTGGCTGAGGATGGTGTGAGCCAACTCTGAACCGCCTCTATCTTCTTCGGATCAACCTGAATACCCTCACTGGACACCACGTGCCCCAAGAAAGCCACTGAACTGAGCCAAAACTCACACTTGGAGAATTTTGCATAAAGTTTCTCCTCCCTCAATCTCTGCAACACAACTCTCGAATGCTCTGCGTGCTCCTCCTGACTACACGAATACACCGGGATATCATCAATGAAGACTATGACAAATGAGTCGAGATAAGGCCAAAACACGTTGTTCATCAAATGCATGAACACTGTTGGGGCATTAGTCAGCCCAAAAGACATCACCAAGAACTCATAATGACCATATCGGGTCCTGAAAGCTATCTTAAGAATATCCGAGTCCCTGATCTTCAACTGGTGATAACCTGAATGGAGATCAATCTTGGAGAACACTCTCGCTCCCTGAAGCTGGTCGAATAAATCATCGATGCAAGGCAAAGGATACTTGTTCTTAATTGTTACTTTGTTCAATTTCCTATAATCAATGCACATCCTCATAGTGTCATCCTTCTTCGTCACAAATAGAACCGGCGCCCCCAAGATGACACACTAGGCCGAATGAACCCCTTATCAAGGAGTTCCTGAAGCTGATCCTTTAATTCCTTCAACTCCACTAGTGCCATACGATACGACGGGATAGAAATGGGTTGAGTGCCCGGTACCAGGTCAATACCAAAATCAATATCCCTGTCCAGTGGCATGCCCGACAGGTCTACAGGAAACATACCGGGAAAATCCCTCACAACTAGAACAGAATCAATACTGGGAGTCTCAACACCGACATCCCTCACAAAGGCTAGATACGAAAGAAAACCCTTCCCAACCATACGTTAGGCCTTCAAGAACGAGATCACTCTACTGGGAACATAATCAATCACACCTCGCCACTCAATCCATGGCACACCCGGTATAGCCGATGTGACTGTCTTGGCATGATAGTCCAGAATAGCATGACAGGGAGATAGCCAATCCATGCTTAGAATGACTTCAAAATCCACTATACACAATAATAAAATATCCACTCGGGTCTCCTGACCCCCAATAGTCACCACACATGACCGGTACACATGGTCTACAACAACAGTATCGCACACTAGGGTAGATACATGAATAGGTGAAACAAGAGACTCACGGGGCATACCCAAATAACGAGCAAAGTATGATGACACATAAGAAAAGGTGGAACCGGGATAAAATAATACAGAGGCATCTCTGTGACAGACTAAAACAATACCTGTAATAACAACATCTTAAGCAATAGTATCGGGTCTAGCTGGAATTGCATAGAAACGGGCCTAACCGCCACCTGATCGACCTCCCCTTCTGGGGCGACCCCTAGCTGACTGATCTCCACCCCTAGCTGGCTGGGTGGGTGGTGGTGAAGTAACTGGCGCTAAAGCCGATGATTGACCCCTCTACTGAGATGAACTCACAAGACGACGAGGGCACTGTCTCCACATATGACCCATCTCTCCACACTCATAACAACTCCCAGGCGCTAGAGAAGGGGACTGAAGGGAATACCTAGCACCGAAATGACTGGCAGATGCACTCGGCATCGAAGAGCCCTGAACTGATGGAGCACGGGACGAACTCTGAGTTGGAACGGCACTAAGTGATGACTGGCCCTGATGAGAACTATGAGAACCATGGCCCGATGACGCCCCACGATAACCTGGGCGAGCTGGCTGAGCATGCCTGAAGGGACGGCCTCTGTCGTGCTGAAACTAACCTCTAGACGAACCACCACTATAACTATCGGATCCTCGAGGCCTCCCCCTCCTCTCGCTCCTAGTGACAAACAGACTCAATCTCACGAGCAATGTCTACAACCTCCTCAAAAGTCATACCAGTCACCCTCTCCCTGGACATGAGAATACGAAGCTGATAAGTGAGGCCATCAACAAACCTCATAATCCTCTCTCTATCTGTCGAAACCAACCAAATCGCATGACGAGCTAACTCAGAGAACCTCATCTCATATTGCGTCACAGTTATCTCTCCCTGACATAACCACTCAAGCTCCCTACGCAGCTCCTCTCTGCGAGAGTGCGGCACATACTTCTCCAAAAAGAGAACAAAAAATTGTTGCCAAGTAAGGGGTGCTGCACCAACAGGCCTACGCCTCTCAAAATCCTCCCACTAAGAGAAGACAACTCCAGAAAACTGATAAGTAGTGAAAGTGACCCTGTTGTTCTCCAGAATACCCACTGTGCAAAGCATCCTCTAAAACTTATCCAAGAAACCCTAGGAATCCTCGCCTTCTGCACCACTGAAGGTCAGAGGCTGAAGTCTACCAAACCTCTCCAACCTACGCTTCTCGTCCTCTAGCATAGTAGGAACCACATAGTCCTGAGTAGTTGCAACTGTCTGGGCTGGATGCGCCCCTGGTGTCTGAAGTCCCTGCATGACCTGCTCAGGTGTGCGAGCGGCGAGAGCCTGAGTGCCTCCCTCGGTTTGAGAAGTAATTGCGGCTGTAGTAGCTGAGACCCCCTGAGCTAGGCCAGTGCAAACTGATAGAATCTTAGACAAGGCCTCCTGAAGACCCGGAATCACTATGGGCACAGCTGGTGCCTGAGCTGGTGCTGCCGGAGCGTCCATAACTGGTACCTAGTCCTGAACTGTGGCAGCTGGTGGATCTGCAGGTGCTCCCCTAGCTGCTGTGCGGGCCACACCTCTACCCCTACCGCTACCACGACTGCGTCCTCGGCCTCTAGTGGCCACAACTGGTGGTACTGGGGTTCGTCTATCCTGACCGTTAGCGCGTATCCTCACCATCTGTGAGAGAATAGAATAACAGAAGTTTAGTGCTCGGATCAACAAATTCGCACGACAAGAATTTCAAGAATATGAAGTTTTTCCTAAAGGTTCTGTAGCCTCTCGAGGATAAACACAGACGTCTCAGTACCGATCCGCGAGACTCTACTAAACCTGCTCATTACTCCTAAGACCTTTGTAACCTAGGCTCTGATACCAACTTGTCATAACCCTAAACCCGAACCCAGTCATGATGGCGTCTCTCGTGAAGACAAGGCCAGCCGACACTTCCCATTTCAGTTTTTAAGCAATCAAACAATGAGATTTTAAGTCTAAAACATGATAATTAATCCAAAAGTAAGCAGTGACAATACAAAACAATTTGCGGAATACAACCCAACACAGTCCGATACCGGGGTGTCACTAGTCATGAGCATCTAAAAATCTGAAATAAGACAAGAAAGTCTATAGAGTTCAATAAAAATCTAAAACAAAGAGAAATAAGATAAGGGAACAAGTTCAGGGCTGCAAACGCCGGCAACTACCTAGAGAATCTTCGGATCCGCCTGAGCTGGAAAGATCAACACTCGGTAGCGGGACCAGATGCGCCTAAATCTGCACATGGGGTGCAGGTAGTAAAGTGAGTACTCCAACTTAGTGAGTAATAATCATAAATAAAGACAGAAAGCAAGAAATCACCTAAGGCACATTACAGGCTATACGAAAGCAGTAAAAGCCAGTAAAAGCAGTGAAGCAGTGATAATGTGTAAAGTCATTTTAATTCAGTTCAAACTTCATGAAATACCTTTTTAACAATTAAGTAGGTAAATGACAGACAAATAAGACAGATAAGCACATAAAGGATTGCCCCTTAGGATATATCTCACATCACAATGGGTACCCGCGATCACTGGGGTGTGCAGACTCCTGGAGGGGGACCTTACGGCCCAAACACAATATCAAGCCATCTTGTGGCATCATCAGTAGGCTCTCGGCCTCATATCAACAAGCCACCTCGTGGTGTACATATCTCAGGCCCTCGGCCTCATAGTCATAATCAGTGTTTCCTCACAAATAGGCCATCGGCCTTACTCAGTCAATATCCTTACAAGCCACTCGGGCAATAGCAAAACATAATTCTCATCTCAAAATATCATTTAAATGATCATTTAAGTGTTAAAACAGAGTAAACATGGCTGAGTTATAAAAATAGTGGAATATAGCATGACTGAGTTCAAGTATAAAGTCAAAACAGTGAGGAAATATCAATAAAAATCCCCTAAAGGTTCAAATAGTTGGCACGAGGCCCAAATATGGCATTCAGCCCAAACATGATGTCCACAAATAGATTTCAGTCAAATACGCGGTAAAATAGTCAATCAAGACGGACTAAGTCACAATTCCCAACAGTGCACGACCCCACACTCGTCATCAAGCATGTGCGTCACCTCAATATTGTACAATGATGTGCAATCCGGGGTTTCATACCCTCAGGACATCATTTACAATCATTACTCACCTCAATCCGGTCTAAACTCTATCTCGCGACGCCTTTGCCCCTCGAATCGACCTCCACTCGCATCGAATCTATCTAAAATCAGAACTACGACGTCAAAATATGCTAAGGGAACGAAGCCCAGGCGAAAATATTCAATTTACAACTTAAATCCCAAAATTACAAAAACCCGACCCATGGGCCCATGTCTCGAAATTCGATTAAATTCACATCAATAGATACATCATCTCCCCACGAGTCCATACATATCAAAAGTACCAAAATCCGACCACAAATGGTCCCTTAAATCCTCAAGTCTAGGTCTCCAATACCAATAGTTTCCCCAATTTTAACCCTTAAATTCCATTAACTATAGCTCTAATCCGTGAAGCAGCGGTAACTCATGAGACGACTGGTCGGGTCGTCACAGTTATGTTGCATTAATCTTGGGATTGTCAACTTTACTAGTTTATCGTGAGATTATTATTCCATCCTCTGACAGATATAAGTTGTCCCGGTACCATTTTTAATCCTTGGATAACTTATCTCATGATTACTAACCAAACAAGAGATATATCTGCACTAAATTTTTTATCCCATGATTACTTTTGCTTATCTATCATACCAAACTACCTTTAGTTCATTGAAAGCACTTACCTTTTTACTAGAAAAGAATTCCTACTTTTCAACCAATTGCTTTGCTATTGCAACTTCCAAATCCATGCTAAAACATAACTTGATGGAAATAAAATATCATATTTCATAACTTCTCTCCCCTGCACCAACAGAGAGAAGGTAAATCATTATCTATGCAAGGATAAATATAGAGAATTATACATGTAAATGAGTGATTTTACAAAACATATATATTCATACTAAACTTGAACTCCCTATCACGAATTACTAACTCGTTAATTTAAAATTCTGAATCTGCATATGAGAATGAATATATAAGAAAATAGTGTGACAAATCAGACCAACTAGTTTGAGATCGAGATTAGTTGATTATTACAGTCAGACCTCTCTATAAGAGCATCTCTATATATCAGTTATTCACTATAAAAGCTAAATTTATTTTGGAACCGACTTTTATATTATGTTATGATATATGTTCACAATAACAGCACTTCAATATAGCAGCAAGAAAAATATCGAAACAAACAAGGTTGTTATAGAGAAATTTAAATGTAATAAGTTAAATATTAAATTTATATCCCTAGAAATAACACCAAAACAAAGTATGACCTTTGTACAAATGCCATGCAAAAAGAGAAGTTGACAATCAACGAAAACTATTACATAATCAACCAAAATAATACAAAAAATGAAAGAATGCTAAATGATCAATGATGTTTAGCTTAAAGTATATATATTTGTATGTATATCGCCTCATATTTTACTTTTGTTTCGTGGATTTAGGATATAAAATATGTTGATTTATATTAATTTGATGTGTTTTTATGTGTAGGGATGATCCGGGAGCAATCGGGGGCGATGTGTGCGAAATTAGAGCTAAAATGGACGAAAACAGGAAAGTTGGTCAGTGCAGCACCACAGGCAGCGCCTAGCCCTACCTGTGGCGCCAGAAACAGAACACGCAAGTTGGCAGCGCCGTGGAGGGCGCCTGGCGCTAGCCAGGGCACCAGTGACGTGAAGTTTCTCCAAGTTCTCCCGGGACACGGTTATTTCGGCCCTAAACCTATCCAACACGTATAAAAGCAAGACTAAACATATTTTTGAATATATACGCCACTTTGGAGATATCTAACACACTTTGAAGGAGAATTCACGTGGGGGAATACATACCACGCTTGGAGGAGGCTTCTAACTAGTTTTTATTTTCTTCTCTTCCTTTAATTTCATAGTTCATTAGTTCTAGAATTGTGGGGTGCTACATGAACGTTGTAGTTTGAAGCTTGAATTATTCTTGTTATTTTATCATGTTGGTTTATTTATTCAATCATGTGCTTAATTATTTGATTGCTTGATCACCAATTGAATACTATCTACGAATCTAGGATTGAACTCGGGAGAGGGAATTCTGATTGCATATAAGATTGAGTAGAGCAAGCTTTTAACTCTGGGGGAGGGGGGCGGATTTGCGGTTAGGATAGGAATATACCTAATCGCCTTGCTTGGTTATTATACGGGAATTATAATGCATTCTTGTTAATCCTAATTCCATAGGAATATAGGTGTTAGGTTAGCTTGAATAGGCGAGTTGTACTTCGGGGGAAGGCTAAGAACAATATTAACCCTGTCAATCAATAAACCAGATAAATTAATTAGACGATTTAAGTGGAAAACTCAACGGGGTTGTTAGCTAACCCATAACTCTAGAATATTCACTCACATTGAATTCGTCTCTATAATTTGCCAACTTGTTTTCTTTAATCTCTTAATTTGTTACTCTAGATTAATTTTAGTTAAATATTCATACGTTAGAATTCACTTGAATAGATTAATTGTTTGGTTTAATTTGGTTGATAGTTAATCACAAGTCCCTGTGGGTACGATATCTGGACTTACAATCCTATATTACTTGTCGACCACGTATACTTGCGTGTGCGTTTGGGAGCAACAATCAATAATAAAGAGTACAAAGAACCTTTTTTTTTTTACCTAAGTAGAAAATGAAAGGAAGAGTCTTTGATCTGTAAAGCAAACTGAAATGCAAAGAAATGGAGAAAAAATATAAACAAAAAAGGAAAAACCAAGAGAAGTAATTTAATAAAATTATAAGTATAAAGAGAGCAAGAAAAGAAAAAGATAAGAGTAAAAGAAAGAAGTTAAATAAAAGAGAGAGATTCAGAAATATGAGTATATGGTGCAAAAGCAGATCTAAGCTTCAAAACAAGATTGAAGCTCCAAATACACAACGGCTTGAACCACGGCCGATTTTCAATACATTTCTGTTCTCCTGTTTATAGTATTATACCACATCAACTTCCTGTTATTATATTCAACGAGCACTATATTCCTGGAAGTGTCTCTGTACACGACAGGCCTCAAAAAGTTGAAATATGGAGACGTATGTCTAATGGAGCATAATTTGAACCAAGATTGTTCCTCTTTATTAATCTTCATAGTCCATATGTCAACATAGTCCAAATTATCTTCAGGTACCTGTGATGACCCAAGGGTCACTTGTTTCAAAAACAAATTTTATGTTTCGAGGCCTTAAATAACCTCTTTCTGCATCACCTCGATTTGTATGCGCAGTCCGGGCGCATAGCCGGAAAGCCAATATGTGAAAATCTGTGAAAATGATGAATTTTGACTTTAAAATAAATTTAAGTTGATTTCGGTTAACATTTTGGGTAAACGGATCCGAACCCGTGATTTGACGGTCCCGGAGGGTCCGCAGAAAAATATGGGACTTGGGCGTATGCCCGGAATTGAATTTCGATAAATGAATTTTTAAAGAAAATTATTTTCTGGAATATTTATGAGTTTTTGGAAATGAAATGTGTTTAAAACTTGATGAAACGGGCCCGTATTTTGGTTCCGGAGCCCGATATAGGTCTTATATGTGATTTAAGATGAGTTTGTGAAATTTGGTAAGAAACGGAAGTCGTTTGAGGTGATCCGGACCCGCAATTGTGAAAAATTGATACTTTGAATGTTTTGAGATTTTTCTTAGATTTTTATGCTAAATCCATTGTTTAAGAGGTTATTTTGGCGATTTGATCGCACGGATAAGTTTATATGATGTTTTTGAGTTAGTATGCATGTTTGGTTTGGAGCCCCGAGGGCTCGGGTGAGTTTCAGATAAGTTTCGGAAGGTTTTAAACTTAGAAAAAATTGCAGGTTTTCAGTTTCTGGTGTTCTTGTGTGTTGTTCTTCGCGTTCGCAGAAGGACTCTCGCGAACGCGAAGGGTAAGTCAGGCTGAAGGAAACTTCCTTCTACGCGAACGCGAAGCTTAGGGTGTTTCCCTTCGCGAACGCGGGCCTGTTATCGCGAACGTGAAGGCTTTTGTGCATGGGCAAGGGGAGAGGGATTTTACTCTACGTGAACGCATCCATGCGACGGCGAACGCGAAGGCTCCGGGGGCTGAAGCTCCGCGAACGCGATGGTTAATTGGGCCTGACCCAACGCGAACGCGACAGGCTATCGCGAACGCGATGAAGGACTGCCCAGTAATTTTTAAACATAGTGTTCTTAGACTGTCTATGAAGTTGTGACTCCAGTTCTGGGTAGTATTGTACTTCAAATTATGTTGATGTGTTCGGTTGGAATATTAAGTTTCGACTTCCGCATTTTCGATTGTTTAATCTTATTCTATTGTTTAACTACTTAGCATTTTACATTGTTTAATATGTTTAAATAAAAAAGGAGATAAATTTGTAATATTCGGCTTGCCTAGCTTCCATGAGTAGGCGCCATCACGACTCCCGATGATGGAAAATCCGGGTCGTGACAGTACCTCATCGTCAGGGATGTGACCCACCGGAAAACAAAGGCAACATGAGTGGCTCAAGGGTGAGGCTAGTAAAACCTTTGCTTTAGGCCCCAAAAATTTTGAGGCCTCAAAAAATGTTAATGGTAAAATACGTAATAATATTTTGACTTAGACAATTTTGAACTTTGTAGAAAAAAGTATAAATTTCATGTAAAAAGGTTTTTAAAAAAACAAAGAATATTTACTTTTTAACATAAGAAATATTCTAAAACTTCGAATTAAACTACTCAAATCTTCGTATTAGTTTTTTAGTTTTTTTACATCAACATCCAAGGTGATGTATTGCAAACATATGGCTAACATCTTATTAACTTGAGTTAACCTTTGATAATATAAATAATAATAATATTACTAAATGAAGCTAAAAGTCATATATCTTGTATGAATACTATTATATAAATAAGTACAGATGGAAAAAAGACAACATCAAAGTTTTTGCATATACTTGTATAGGTGTATAAAATTTAGATTCTTATTAAAATTGGGCTTTAGGCCACTAAATTCGTTGAGCCGCCCTTGAAAGGCAACCTTCAAAAATGTCCAAATTCATTACCCTGCCGTTTCCCCCCAAAAATTTCAACGGAAACAGTTTGAATTCTTCACGTCCATGATCAAAACGTGCAAGAATTCGATCAGTATGGATACCCACTCCAGAAGGTGCTATTGAAGTCCAATATAGAGCATCCCCAGCAAATATACCATCAATTTCCATCAAAACGCATGGAAAATTCCTTGTTGAACATTTGGACCATTGACCAGATTTGAAAGAAAACGCTTTATCTCTAAGACTACGGACTCCCCCGGGCCAGTAGTTTGTGTAATGTTAAAAACTGCGTAATCATTCTTAGAGCGATCGAACCCGAAACCGCAATAAAAAAAATTAGTGTTGCGAGTCGGAATTTTCCATGGCTTCCTCGTTGAGGGATTTCATAATACAAGATCACGTTTCCAGTCCATGCTGGAAACTACATCTAACAAAAGTAAACCATGACACTAACTCCTTACCCAAATGTCCCGGTCTCTCGGTGGAGGATCTATGCGTTCTAATGGACCTAAGCTTTTCAAATCAACTGACAGAAAATTTCTTACATCTTTCACAACGAGAACCTTTTCATTCCTTATCTCGAGATGGAATTTATTTAATGATGTACCGTCAATCAGGTTCTTATAGAACGACAACACGTACCTGAAGTGTAGAAGTTCTTTCAACGGAATTCGTGAAAGTATATCAGCCGCTAGTTCTTCCAGGAGCAAGTCAAGCATCGGCATTGCGGAACTCACGGTGGAAGTGAGAGATTGGGGGATTTTGGCGGTGAGAGAAACGAAATTCGCGGTGGGAGTGAGGGATTGGGGGTTTTGCCGGTGAGAGATTGGGGGTTTGCACTTTGTAGAAAGGGAGGGACTGTTCTCAAAATTTAAAAATTTGTTTTTCATATAAAATAGTTAGACATTTTTTTTTATCTTTATTAGTAGGAGTTCATTACTCAAATGGTCACTCAACTATCCCAAATTATCTCATAAAGTCACTTTTCTTTCGTTTGTAACAACAAAATCACTGAACTATGCTTATTGCACTCAGAAGGTCACTCAACTAGCTTTTCTAAATTTTGGATTGCCAAATACCTATTTTACGCTCTAAATTATAAACATTTATCTTCTTTTTATTTATTTTTTTATACTTTTTAATATTATGATTTTTACAGTATGGACTTACCTATAGAATAAATAAATATTATTTATAAATTAAAAAATAAAAAGTATTTGAGCATATATAATGCTGGAATAACAAAATAATGAGCATAGTAAAATAATTAATTAGAATAATTTGCTAGTAATAATAAGTTTAATATTAACACCAAAAAATCAAAAATATATTTACACAATTCAAAATGAGAGAAATAAAGGTTGTAAAATATATATTCCATGCATGTAATATAAAAATAATTAATTAAATAAAGGTATTTAAATTATGCTTAATTATATTATATATATTCCATCCACGACTTAGCATAGCATAGTTTACCCAATACAGATACTCCACATGCTTTCCAGTGACATAACTTTGTGTGGTCGGAAAGTTGGTAGAAACATAATAATATAATTGAGCATAATTTTCAAGAATATATAATTATGTATATTATAAAAATACCTTTATTTAAATAATTATTTTTATATTACGTGCATGGAATATATATTTTACAACCTTTATTTTCTTTCATCCTGAATTGTGTAAATAAATTTTTGAATTTTTGTTGTATATACAAAAAAGTTTAAAAAAAATAAAAAGAAGATAAATGTTTATATTTTAGAGGGTAAAATAGGTATTTGGCAATCCAAAATTTGGAAAATCTAGTTGAGTGACCTTCTGAGTGCAATTGGTATAGTTCAGTAACTTTGTTGTTACAAAAATAAAAGTGACTTTAGGAGATAATTTGGGATAATTGAGTGACCATTTGAGTAATTGACTCTTATTAGTAGGCAAAATACCTTAAACCACCCCTAAACGTGGCTCAAATTATTAGTATCCCCTCGAACTATGCCTGATCTTAATTACCCCCCTCAACTTGGCCTTTTGAAAGCCATTATCTCCCCCTCCCCCCTTCCTCCTAGACGCTGATGTGGCAAAAAAGAGTGGGTGCACTTGCCTGCCACATAGATTTTTCTGTATATGTGGCATATTTTGAAAAATAAAATATATTTTACCTTTTTAAGAATAATACTATTTTAGATAATTTTTCAAATATAATTTATAATAAAACTTGGATAGAACTACATTATTTAGGCAAATATTTTTTTATTTAGCTAAAATAATAAAGTTTTAGTTTTTTTTTTTTTGAATTTGACCTGAAAATAAAGATTTATACAATTGAAATAAATAGGCAAGTCATCTAAAAAGTTATAAAAGAATACATAGTTTGAAATTAATTGTTTTGGCTATAATTGTTTATATAGCTCTATTACGGTGCTCTAAAAATATATTTTTTTTACAGATTTTACCTAAAAAAAAGTAAAAATACACAGTTGAAAAAAATAGTGATTGCATCAAAAGAATAAATAAAAAGAGTGTACAATTGCAGTAT
Source organism: Nicotiana sylvestris (assembly GCF_000393655.2). Lineage (NCBI taxonomy): Eukaryota > Viridiplantae > Streptophyta > Magnoliopsida > Solanales > Solanaceae > Nicotiana > Nicotiana sylvestris. The sequence continues at coordinate 93,783,138 of NC_091067.1, forward strand.
AATGCAAGTGATTCGTTTTATTTCTTGCAATTGTACACTCTTTTTATTTCTTCTTCTGATGCAATGACTATTTATTTCAACTGTGTATTTTTACTTTTATATATATATATATTTGGAGCACTATAATTTGGATCTATATAACAAAAGTTATTGCCTAATTAATTTCAAATTATGTATTTTTTATAATCTTTAGATGCCTTGAATATTTATTTCAATTGTATAAATCTTTATTTTTAGGTTAAATTCAAAAAAAAATTAACTAAAACTTTATTACTTTTTGCCAAATAAAAATATTTAGCCTAAATAATGTAGTTCTATCCAAGTTTTCATTATAAATTGTATTCGAAAAAAATTATCTAAAAAAGTAATATTCTTAAAAAGGTAAAATATATTTTATTTTTCAAAAAAATGCAACATGTACAGAAAAATTCACGTGGCAGGCAAGTGCACCCACACTTTTTGTCACATCAGCGTCTAGGAGGATAATGGCTATCAAAAGGCCAAGTTGAAAGGGAGGGGGGGTATTAAGATCGGGCATAGTTCGGGGAGGATACTAATAATCTGAGCCAAGTTTAGGGGTGGTTTAAGGTATTTTGGCATATTAGTACTACTTTGTTGTGCGTGTATTCTTATCTGTGAGTATAATTCTTTTCTAACATTCACATAAATACTACTAAGTAATATATTTTTATTATAATCTATATATTAGTAAATGAACTCTGTTGTCCACTTCCAAATAGGGCTAGGCATATATCGGGTAAAACTGATAATCTGAACCATTAATTATTTATTGGGTTATCAGTATCGGGTTATTAGGTTAATGGTTCGTTAACGGTTTAGAATTTTTTCACTATTGGGTTATCGGTTCGGGCCTCGATTTGCCAATTTCGTTAGTGGGTTAACCAATAACCCAATAAGAATTGATAAAATTATGGCTTTACCCTTAAGTATATACATATGCTAGGGCTTCAGTTCATTCTCTCCTATTCTTTCTCAGCTGCACACTTCAGTTGCTTCATCTTCATTATTCATAGACCTTACTAGTTACTCCTTGCGTAAGTCTTTAGTCTTATATATTAGTCTTTTAAATTCTATAACAAAATTCATCTTCATATAGGGATTGCTCTATGGTTTGTTTTTTCAGGTTAGACATTTGATAAACAACATCCAGTTTATCTTGGATTGTTTGGGGGCTTCAACGCTTGTGAAAGTGCAGGTATTGCGTGAAATAAAAATTTTAAATCAACTATTGTTGTTATCATATCAGAGGAGGCAGCTAATGCCTTGGAACATTTTGTGGGAATTGTTGCAGTTTGATAAGTATTTATCCACTGATTTTTTGGTGAAGCCTATAAGGATTGAGTTGTTGTTGTCTTGTTAACTTGAATTTGAACCTTAGTACTATATGTTTGGACTTATTAATTTTAAAGTGAAATTGCTACTACTTTGTATTATTATTAATGTATTTGGACAACGCTTATTGAAGAATTAGTATTATTCCAGTTGTGGCCACTAGACAGAACGCAGAAATGGGTAGTATACTAGATGTGAATTCTTTTCTTCTTTTTTTCTAACTCCAGTGAACTGTCTTCTCTTTTTTGCTTAACTCTAGATCGAGTTATCTTATCGGGTAAATCAATAACCGAACCATTAATGATCGATAAATGATTAAATGATACCTGATACACGATATCTTATCGGTTCGGTTATCAGTTTCTCAAATTTGTAAACCGATAATCGATATGCTAAATCGATAATATTCATAACCAAACCGAACCGACTGATGTCCACCCCTATTTCCAAATCTTTATCACTATACTTAAAGCTAAGGTAGGTAATAAGGTGATTTCGATATTAAGTTACCAAGATGGTACTGAAAAATTCCATTTGACAATTTCTTTTCTTTTTACAGGCGACCGCAGTGAGGTTGTTGCCTTCAGTCCAACAGGCGACCCGAGGTAGTCTTGCAGACGTCCGCGGGCCTTGGCGTCTCCTTCTATCATTTCCTTCTGTTTTTACTTATTCAGAGACAGATTCGTGTATTTCTGTTCAGACTTTATTTGTAGTATTCTTAGACAGTCTGTGACTTTGTGACACCAAATTCTAGGTAATATTGTACTTCGGATTCATGTAGCAATGTTAGGTTAAACTATTAAGTTTTTGTCTTCCGCATTTCTGGTTAGTTAATCTATTCTGTTGTTTAATCACTTATTATATTGAACTGTTGAACATGCTTAATAAAAAGGGGTAATTAATTTATAACACTCGGTTTGCCTAGCTTTCACGAGTAGGCCCCATCACGACTCCCGAGGGTGGTAAATTCGGGTCGTGACAAGTTGGTATTAGAGCTCTAGGTTACTTAGGTATCACAATTCACGGACAATCTTAATAGAGTCTGAGGGATTGGTACGGAGACGTCTATATTTATCCCCTAGAGGCTATAGAGTTGGGAAAAACTTCACATCTATTCTTTCTTGTCGTGCGATTTGGTTTCTCAATGCTAATTGAATTTCTACTCTGTTCTTTTGCATATGGCGAGAACAAGCGCTTCCTTATCTACTGATCAGCAGCCTGAGCCCCCAGCAGTAGATTCCATGAGGGCCAGAGGGTGAGGCCGAGGCCAAGCTAGAGGTCGAGGTAGAGCTCAGCCCAGAGTAGCAGCACCAGCGGCAGAGCCTCAGGTTGAGTTTGATGATGAGGTTCTAGCCCAGGCAGTTCTGGTGGGCCCAGCTCAGGTCCCAGAGGGGTTCATTGCTACCCTAGTACTCCAGGATGCTCTGGTCCGTCTAGTGGGCCTTATGGAGAGTGTCACCCGAGCAGGCTTGCTTCTTGTAGCACCAGTCATCTCTCAGGCTGGAGGAGGAGCCCAGACTTCTGTTACCCGCACTCCAGAGCAGATGGCTCCCCAGTTTCAGACCCCAGCAACTCAACTAGTTGGAGCAGTTCAGTCGGGTGTGGTAGCTCAAACCGGTGATGGAGCAGCTATGTCTACTGATGCCTTGTGGAGATTGGACAGGTTTACCCAAGCACTTCACTACCACTTTCAGCGGTGCATCTTCTGAGGATCCCCAGGATTATTTAGACAGTTGTCATAAGGTTCTCAGGAACATGGGGATAGTGGAGACTAATGGGGTCGACTTTACTACTTTTCACTTATATGGATCCGCCAAGACTTGATGGTGAGATTATTGTTTGGCTAGACTAGTTGGGTCACCATCTTTGACTTGGGATCAGTTTTCTACACTATTTCTGGAGAAGTTTCTTCCTATCACTCAGAGGGAGAACTATCGGAGGTAGTTTGAACGTCTCCATCAGGGTTCTATAACTGTTACTCAGTAGGAGACCAGGTTTATTAATTTGGCCTGTCATGCTCTTCTTATACTCCCTACTAAGAGGGAGAGAGTGAGCAGGTTCATTGAGGGACTCGTTCAGCCTATTCGACTTCAGATGGCTAAGGAGACGGGGAGCGAGATTTCCTTTCAGGACGCGGCAAATGTATCCAGGAGGGTTGAGATGGTTCTATCACAGGGGGTGGTTAGGGGTCTGATAAGAGACCTCGTCATTTTGGTAGGTTCAATGGTGCCTCTGGATGCAGGGATTCTTCTGGTAGGGGCCATCCATCCAGGTCATTTCATTCAGCACTACAGGCTTCTCATGGTGCCCTAGGTGGTCATGGTTCTCACATGCAGTATTCTGATCAGCAGTCTTATAGTGCATCACCAGCTCCTATCTGTGCACCTCTGCTTTAGAGTTTTCAGGGTCGTCAGTCCCAGCAGCCGAGGGCATATTTTACTTGTGGCGACACGAGGCATATTGATAGATTTTTCCCTCGAGCACCGAGCAGTTCTCAGCATCAGGGTTCTCGTGCTATGGTTCAGGCACCGAGTGTTCCACCGCCCACTCAGCCAGCTAGAGGTGGAGGTATGGGTGCTAGAGGTGGAGGTATAGGCATTAGAGGTAGAGCTCAGGACGCTAGGGGTGGAGGCCAGCCAGCAGGAGGCCGTCCTAAAGATATAGTTCAGAGTGGTGGGGCCCAGCCCCGATGTTATGCTCTTCCAGCCAGGCCTGAGGCTGAGGCTTCCGATGCAGTTATCATAGGTACTGTTCTAATTTGTAGTAGGGATGCTTCACTGCTATTTGATCCAGGGTCTACATACTCCTATGTGTCATCTTATTTTGCACCGTATTTGATCATGCCTATTAATTCTTTGAGTGCTCCTGTATATGTGTCTACACCGGTGGGTGATTCTATTATGGTATATCATGTTCATCACTCTTGTATAGTTGTGATTGGGGGTCTTGAGACCCGAGTAGACTTATTACTTTTGGATATGGTTGATTTTGATATCATATTGGGGATGGACTGGTTATCACCTTACCACGCTATCTTGGATTGTCATGCCAAGATGGTGACCTTAGTCTTGCCGGGGTTGCCTCGTTTAGAGTAGAGAGGGACTCCTAGTCATTTTACTCGTAGTGTTATCTCATATAAGAAGGTTCGGCATATGGTCGAGAAGGGGTGTTTGGCCTATTTGGCATATGTTCGTGATTCTACTACTGAGGTTCCTTCTATGGATTTTGTGCCTGTTGTTCGTGAGTTTCCTAAGGTTTTTCCTTCAGACCTGTCGGGTATGCCACCCGATAGAGATATTGACTTCTACATTGATTTGGATCCAGGCACTCAGCCTATTTCTATTCTGCTGTATCGTATGGCCCCGCCTGAGTTGAAAGAATTGAAGGAACAGTTGCAAGACTTGTTTGATAAGGGCTTTATTAGACCTAGTGTCTCCCTTGGGGTGCTCCAGTGTTGTTTGTTAAGAAGAAGAACGGATCGATGAGAATGTGTATAGATTACCGGCAGTTGAATAAGGTTACAATCAAGAATAAGTATCCATTGCCGAGGATTGATGATTTGTTTGATCAGCTTCAGGGTACCAAGGTATTTTCGAAGATTGACTTGAGATCAAGCTACCACCAGTTGAGGATTAGGGCATTCGATGTTCCTAAGACAGCTTTCCGCACTCGATACGGGTATTATGAGTTCTTGGTGATGTCATTCGGGTTGACAAATGCCCCAGCAGCTTTCATGGATTTGATGAACAGAGTGTTCAAGCCTTACTTGGATTCGTTTGTCATAGTCTTCATTGATGATATTTTGATTTATTCTCGTAGTCGGGAGGAGCATGAGCAGCATCTGAGAGTTGTTCTTCAGACTTTGATAGATAGTTGTATGCTAAGTTCTTGAAGTGTGAGTTTTGGTTGGGATCAGTTGCTTTCTTGGGTCACGTTGTATCAGTAGAGGGTATTCAAGTAGATCCAAAGAAGATAGAGGCAGTTAAGGACTGGCCTAGACCCGCATCAGCTACAAAGATCCGGAGTTTCTTGGGTTTGGCGGGCTATTACCATCGGTTTGTGGAGGAGTTTTCATCTATAGTCTTCCCTATGACCAGGTTGACCCATAAGGGTGCCCAGTTCATATGGTCGGACGAGTGTGAGGCGAGCTTTCAGAAGCTCAAGTCAGCTTTGACTATAGCACCGGTGTTGGTTTTGCCCACAAGTTCAGGGCCATATACAGTTTATTGTGATACATCTCGTATTGGACTTGATGCGGTGTTGATGTAGAATGGCAAGGTCATTGCTTATGCTTCGCGTCAGTTGAATATTCATGAGAAGAACTATCCGGTTCATGATTTGGAGTTAGCAGCCATTGTTCACGCATTGAATATTTGGAGGCATTATCTATATGGTGTGGCATGTGAGGTGCTCACGGATCACAAGAGTCTACAGTATTTGTTCAAGCAGAAGGAGCTAAATTTGAGGCAAGGAAGGTGGTTGGAGCTATTGAAAGACTATGATATTACCATCGTATACCATCCGAGAAAGGATAATGTGGTGGCTAATGCTTTGAGTAGGAAGTCAGCCAGTATGGGCAGTCTTGCGTATATTCTGGTCGGCGAGAGACCGCTTGCTTTGGATGTTCAGGCTTTGACCAATCAGTTCTTGAGGTTGGATATCTCTAAGACCAGTCGCGTGTTAGCTTTCACAATCGCTCGTTCTTCATTATTGGAGCGTATTTGAGAGTGGCAGTATGATGATACCCATTTGTGTGTCCTAAAGGACACGGTGCAGCACGGTGGTGCCAAGCAGGTCATAGTTGGGGATGATGGAGTTTTAAGGATGCAGGGTCGTATTTGTGTGCCTAATGTGGATGGACTTCGATAGTTGATTCTAGATGAGGCCCATAGTTCCCGGTACTCTATTCATTCGGGCGCTGCTAAGATGTATTAGGATTTGCGGCAACATTATTGGTGGAGGAGGATGATGAAGGATATTGTTGCGTATGTGGCTTGGTGTTTGAACTGTCAGCAGGTAAAGTACGATCATCAGAGACCTGGTGGTTTGTTTTAGAGGATTGAGCTTCCCGAGTGGAAGTGGGAGCGTATTACTATGGACTTTGTTGTTGGACTCCCACGGACTCAGAGGAAGTTTGATGCAGTGTGGGTTATTGTTGAAAGGCTGACCAAGTCAGCACATTTCATTCCTGTGGCAGTCTCCTATTAATCTGAGAGGTTAGCTGAGATCTATATCCGGGAGATTGTTCGTCTTTATGGTGTGCCCGTGTCTATCATTTCTGATCGAGTTACGCAGTTTACCTCGCATTTCTGGAGGCTAGTGCAGCGTGAGTTGGGCACATGGGTCGAGTTGAGCATAGCATTTCATCTCCAAACGGATGGGAAGTCCGAGCGTACTATTCAGATTTTGGAAGATATGCTCTAAGCTTCTGTTATTGACTTTGGAGGCTCGTGGGATCAATTTTTGCCTTTAGAGGAGTTTGCCTACAACAACAGTTACCAGTCGAGCATTCAGATGGCTCCTTATGAGGCTTTATATGGTAGGCGGTGTCGGTCGTTTGTTGGGTGGTTTGAGCTGGGAGAGGCTCGGTTGTTGGGTACGGATCTAGTACAAGATGCCAAGGTCAGGATCATTCAGGAAAGGCTTCGTATAGCTCAGTCCAGGCAAAAGAGTTATGCCGACTGTAAAGTTCGTGATGTGGCATTCATGGTCGGCGAGCGAGTGTTGCTTCGGGTGTCGCTTATGAAGGGCGTAATAAGATTTGGAAAGAAGGGCAAGCTTAGCCCTAGGTTCATTGGCCCGTTTGAGATTCTTGATCGAGTGGGAGAAGTGGCTTATAGGCTTGCGTTGCCGCCGAGTTTATCAGCCGTGTATCCAATGTTTCATGTGTCCATGTTGCGGAAGTATCATGGCAATCCATCCCACGTGTTAGACTTCAGCACTGTCCAGTTAGACAAGGACTTGTCCTATGAGGAGGAGCCGGTAGTTATTCTAGACTGGCAGGTTCGTCAGTTGAGATTGAAGAGTTTCCCTTCTGTTTGTGTTCAGTGTAGAGGTCTGCCTGCTGAGGCATCGACCTGGGAGTCCGAGTTTGATATGCGGAGCCGTTATCCCCATCTTTTCCCCGACTCAGGTACTTCTTTCTTATGTCCGTTCGAGAACGAACAGTTGTTTTAGAGGTAGAGGATGTTCCAAAGCCTTAAAAGCTTCCTTTTTCCTCACCTCAATTTGCGTGAGTGGTCCGAGCATATATCTGGAATGCTTTTATGTGGAAATTTGATGAAAATGTTAATTTGGCCTTTAAAATTTAATTTAAGTTGGCTTTACATGGAATGGGCTCTTACTCTTATGAGCCTAGGAAACTCTCTTTGGATCTTGAGAATAGGAAGACTCCACCAATAAAACCTTCAATCGAGGAACCTCCGGTGTTGGAGTTGAAGTCGTTGCCTCCACACCTTAGGTATGAGTTCTTAGGCCCTAGTTCAACTTTGCCAGTTATTCTTTCCTCTTGTCTTACTAACATGCAGGTTGATGCCACATTGTCGGTGCTCCAAAAGCGAAAGAAGGAAATTGGATGGACCTTAGCTGATATTCGAGGGATAAGCCCCGCATTTGTATGCACAAGGTTATTCTGGAAGATGATGCAAAGCTCTCCTTGGAACATCAAAGGAGGTTTAATGAGGCAATGCAAGAAGTTGTGAAAAAGGAGGTGATCAAGTGGTTGGATGTCGGGGTTGTGTACCCCACCTCTGATAGCTCTTAGACTTCGTCGGTGCAATGTGTGCCGAAGAAGGGTGGTATGACCGTGGTTACAAATTCGCAGTATGAGTTGATTCCAATAAGGACTATCACCGGGTGGAGGGTATGCATGGACTACCGCAAGTTGAATAAAGTGACCCGCAAGGATCACTTTCCATTGCCTTTCCTAGATCAGATGCTAGACTGACTTGTTGGGCATGTCTTTTACTATTTCTTGGATGGGTATTCTGGGTACAACCAAATCTTGATTGCTCCGGAAGATTAGGAGAAGACCACCTTCACTTGTCCATATGGCACCTTTGCCTTTTTTAGGATGCCTTTTGGGTTGTGTAATGCATCAGCTACATTTTAGCGGTGTATGATGGCCATTTTCACCGACATGGTGGAAGATATTTTGGAGGTATTCATGGACAACTTTAGTGTTGTGGGTGACTCGTTTGATAAATATTTGAAAAATCTTGATAGGGTGTTGGCCCGTTGTGAAGAAACCAATCTTGTTCTTAATTGGGAGAAATGTCACTTCATGGTTGAGGAGGGCATAGTTCTTGGGCATAAATTTTCAAAGCATGGTATAGAGGTGGACAAAGCAAAAATTGATGTGATTTCAAGGCTCCCTACCCTACCTTTGTCAAGGGAGTTAGAAGTTTTTTTAGGCATGCGGGGTTCTACCGGAGATTTATCAAAGACTTTTCAAAGGTAGTGAATCCCTTATGCAAGTTATTGGAAAAAGATGCCAAGTTTGTGTTCGATGAGAGATGTATGCAAGCCTTTGAACTTCTCAAGCACAAGTTGACCACCACTCCTATTATTACCGCACCCAATTGGAGCTTGCCTTTTGAGCTTATGTGTGACGAGAGTGATGTTGCGGTTGGGGCGGTCTTAGGTCAAAGAGTAAACAAAATGTTTCATCCGGTGTACTATGCGAGCAAGACAATGAATGATGCTCAAGTGAACTACACGGTGACTGAGAAAGATCTTTTGGCTATTGTGTTCGCGATGAAGAAATTTCGGTCGTATCTCATGGGTGCCAAGGTCATAGTTCATACCGATCATGCCGCACTCCGATACTTGATGACGAAGAAGGATTCCAAAGCGAGACTAATGTGATGGGACTTGTTACTTCAAGAGTTTGATTTGGAGATTGTGGACCGAAAGGGTAGTGAAAACCAAGTGGCGGACCACTTGTCCCGCTTGGAGGAGGAGGGGAGGCCTCGTGATGGCCTAGAGATAAATGATTCATTTCCCGATGAGCAACTCCTTTCTGTGTCGGTGAACGGTATGCCATGGTTTGCAGACGTTGCTTATTTCCTGGTGACTGGTATAATCTCGTGTGAGCTTTCTTCTAACCAAAGGAAGAAGCTCAAACGGTATAGTTTGGACTTCTATTGGGATGGGCCGTACTTGTTCAAGATCTGCACGGATGGTGTGGTCTGAAGGTGTGTCCCGAAGGAGGAGCAATTGAGTATCTTAGAGTCTTGTCATTTCTCTCCCTATGGTGGCCATCATGGCGAGGTGAGAACGGCTTTAAAAGTTCTTAGTTGTGGGTTTTATTGGCCAACTTTGTACAAGGATGCAAGTGAACTTGTGAAGAAATGCGACGAATGTCAAAGAGTGGGTGGAATTTCGAAGAAAGATGAGATGCCTCTCAATACCATTCTTGAAGTTGATATTTTTTATGTATGGGGCATTGATTTTATGGGCCCGTTTGTTAGCTCGTGTGGGAACACATATATTCTTGTGGCAGTTGACTATGCTTCAAAGTGGGTTGAAGCCTGGCTTTACCCAACAATGAGGCCCGGAGTGTTGTTGTGTTTCTCAAGAAGAGCATTTTTACAAGGTTTGGCACACCTCGTGCAATCATAAGTGATGGGGGGTCTCATTTTTGTAATAGAGCTTTTGACACTTTGCTTGCAAAGTATGGTATCAATCACAAAATTTCTACTCCTTATCATTGCGAGTGGCCTAGTTGAAGTCTCAAACAGGGAAATCAAGAGTATATTGTCAAAGACGGTCAATACAAATAGGATCGATTGGTCAAAGAAGTTGGATGATGCTCTATGGGCTTATAGGACTGCTTACAAGACTCTGATTGGTATGTTTCCATATCGGTTGGTGTTTGGGAAAGCTTGCCATCTACCGGTTGAGTTAGAGCACAAGGCCATATGGGTTTTGAGGAAGCTGAATCTTGAATGAGATATGGCAGCAAATCTTCGTGTGAAGCAGCTTAATGAACTTGATGAATTCCGATTCCATGCCTACTCCAGTTCGTCCTTTTATAAGGACTAGATGAAGTACCTTCATGATAAGTATGCTCGTGGTAAGGAGTTCAAAGTGGGTGATTTAGTTCTCTTGTTCAATTCTCGGTTACGTTTGTTTTCGGGAAAGCTTAAGTCAAAATGGAGTAGACCTTTTGAAGTGGTGTTTGTGACTCTGTTTGGTGCACTTGACTTGAAGAACAAAAATGGGGAGATTTTCAGAGTTAATGGGCATAGGGTCAAGCACTACCTGGGCAAAATTGATGACAGTCACGTGGTGGCAATGCTCCATCTAAAGTGATTTGATGGTAACCTGCATCGTACCGCGATGTTAAATCAGGCACTTCTTGGGAGGCAACCCATGTGTCTTTCGTTATGTTTTTCTTTGATTTTCTTTTTAGTGTAGGATTTGCTTTTGGACTAACGGGCTATGAGATGTGTGTAGGATTGTTTTGATGCAGTGCAGGACCAAATTGGGAAAAATGTGCACTCTCTGAAGTTTGCACTGCGACCGCATTGCATTTTGTGCAGACGCAAAGGCCTTAATGCGAGGGCAACATTTCAATGAGGTCCGCAGAGTTAATTGGTCAAGAATGGGGTTCTCTGAAGTTTGCCACTGCAACCGCAATGCATTTTGTGCTATCCACGGTGGACCACTGCGGCCGCATTGCAATTCTTGCGATCCGTAGTGGACGTCTCCTCAGTGATTCATACTTGTGAGTACCGCAGACCACGGTGCCATTTTGTGTGATCCACGGTGGGTAGGTGAAGTGGGCCCCAGGTCCTCTTTCTATAAATAGGACCTGAGGCCTTCATTTTAAACTTTTCGCTCTTTTGCACACTAAATAGAAAAATCATTGTTCATCACTCTTAGCTGCATGAATTCAATTGCTGAGTCTTATTCATCTACATTGCATCTCATTTCTGGTACTTTTAATCTTTCCCTAGCTTTTAAATGTGTTTTATTTTCTTTTAAATTGTTAGTTCTACATCTCTTCTCCCCCTTTTCTTTAATTTTTTTTAGCTTAGGATTTCATAAGTTGTTTATATTAGGACTAATTAGTTAAAAAATACTGATTGAACACCTAGGGGACCAATAATATGTGAAAATTAGGCTAAAAATGTGAAAAATATTTTTTGAAACCCTAGGTTGGTATTACTGCTTGAGGCTTACCGCGGTCCGCGGTGCTTCTCCGCGGTCCGCAATGCCATTTTGTGTTGACCGCGGTGGTAAAACTTCTGAAAGTTGAGAATTGAGTACCGCGGCCATAGTGGATTTTATGCGGTCCGCGGTGCCTTAATCTGGACCACGAGACCATTTTGTGCGATCCGCGGTGTCCTTTATCAGAGTGTGGGTAGTCTAACCCCCACCTCAATGTGGATCGCGGTGCTATTTTGTGTGGTCTACAGTCTGCTGTTCGCAGCTATTTTCTTTTGTTTCCTGCAATCATGTCTTTCACTGATTCTTCTGATACTAACAAGCTTCAACTGAATGATTCCTTACAGATAATGGTGAAATCACAAGGCGAAAGGGATAAACAGAAAGGCAAAGGAGAGTCCTCCCGGGGTAGGGGACAAGGCATGATCAGATTAACCCCACAAGTTCGGCAGACAATCAAAGATACCAGAAAATCAATAAGGGTTGCGGATAGAGCTGCTTCCCATTCGGGAAGTGAGTATGTGCCCTCTCAGGAGGCATCCGACTCAGATTCCATGCCAGAGTATGTTCCTGACTGGACGGAAAGGCGAAGATTAAGAGATACACCTCCGGGCTCCCCTACTGCCCAAGTGTCGGTGCAAATTTCTTCTGAGTCGTCTGAGGGCTCAGCTGCGGGTAGTGATAGTATCTCTTCTACCTCACCTACAGCTTCAATACCCGGTGAGGATCCTGTAAAATAAGAAGGAGGGGGTGAGCCCCAAGTAGGAGGAGTAGAGAGAACCAGGAAACCGGAAGCATGGCAGGATAGGTTTGTGAGTGAAGTGGTCTACCACGAGTTCAGAGAATGGTGGCCCGAGAGGAAGTTGATACATGAGCAGAAATTCATTACAAAGGACCTTTTGCCTCACAACCCCAATGTGCTGAGGCAGTTCAGAGAGAGAGCAGGCTGGGACTATTTCATAGGCTACATTGAGGATGCAAATAAGCACTTGGTGAATGAGTTTTACACCAATGTTGCCCATATAAAAAAAGGGCACTGCAGTGACCAAGGTGCGAAATTTGAAAGTAAAGTTTGATGGAAAAACGATCAATGACTACCTGGGATTCCCCGAGGAGAATGAGACATTGTAATTAGAGAAGGTAGCATTGGGGGAGGATGCCCATCCGTGGTTAGCAGAGTACTTGGCAATCCCAGGTACCACCCCAACATGGTTGACAGTAGGAGTAAAAATCTTGAGGAGAACCTTGAACTTCGAAGCAAAAGGGTGGGAGACATTTGTATGCAGCAGGCTAGACCCCACCACTCACGAGAACTCTCTTCCTATCTCCCGGGCAATTCTAGTAGCTTCTATCATGGCAGGGTACCCGATCAACATCGAGAATGTGATATCCAAGGTGATCACATGGGTGGTCAATGAAGGTGATAGATCATACCCCTTCCCCAATTTCCTGACCATGTACTTTGAGGATCAGGATGTAGAAAAAAGGAGATTCGATGTGAAGATGAAGACGAAGGCCCCCTTTTCCTAGTATAGCCTACAAGGTGATGACAACCCCAAAGTCAAAGATCCGAAAGGCAAATCCACTACTTTTACTGGCCAGTCTTAAGAGCCAGTAGTAGTGGCTCCTAATTAGCCTCCTTCAGCTGCTCCAGACATGGCCTCAGGACCCTCCACTTCTACAGTTCCAGATATTCCCTCATCCGCAGCATACCCTTTTACTGCCTACCGCTTAAGCTAGACCCTTGCTAGTATCAACAACTAGATGCAGGCAGCCACCTCTAAGTTGTCTGTACTTTCTACTTCGGTGGCATCCAAGTATGTACCTCTTCAACCACAGGTCCCATAGTCAGTAGAGGACACTCTCAAGGAGCTTCTGGAGAACCATAAGAAGCTCCTAGAGAACCAACAATTAATATTGGACATTGTGGGTTCTCATGGAAAAGCATTGAAGGAGTTGACCAAAGAAACAAAGAAGTTGAGAAAGACTCGGGCATCGAAGGAGTCGGTGAAAGAGTTGAGGGTGGAGGTAGAGAAATTGAAAGCTGATCAGCTGCCCTTAGCACTTTTATTGCATGACCCGGTTCCAGTAGCCCAACCTGAGCCGAAGGAGGAGACAAAGAGGCCAGCAAAGAGGAAGAGGGTGATTCCCTGTGCTAATGATGTTGTGTTGCAAGAAGGTTCCTCTAGCCAGCCTCAGGCCCCAGTGCAGGCCCAGGACCCAGTACAAGCACAGGTTATAGGGACCCAGTCACAGGTTCCCGAGTAGTCCGAGGACCCAGGAACCCAGACTCATGATCCGATACAGACGGAGGGCCAATAGGGAGTTTCTCTTTACTCTCTATCTCTTATTGATCTTATTTTGGCTAGTTAGTATTGAGGACAATGCTAGCTTTCATTTGAGGGGGTAGCCCTATTTTGATGACATTGGGTTGTATATATGACATTACTTTCTTTTTATTATGCTTTCTTTTTACTTTTGGTATGTAAATAATTTTACCATTATTAGTTCATTTTTCATACTTTGCAACTTTGGTCTATATATAAAGTTACTTTCTGATGTATATATTCATTCTCCTTTATGTATATTCATCTAAATCCCCTCTTGTACATATTCATTCTACTTTCTGTATTTTTTTTCTTTCATAGCTTCTTATTTCATTTTGATAGCTTCTTATTTTGAGTTTTTGCGTTCAATAAGCCTTTGGTTTTCTTAATGTCATGGTTCTTTCCAAAGGTGGAGTTTGTGTGAACCGGGTGGCTCTTCCCGATGATGGATGGCATGACAACCTTCTTAAGGGTTTCAGTCTGTTTTCTTTTGCTTTTTATGTAAATAGTAGCTAGTGAGTAAGGGTGCCTCAAGCAAAGCTTCACTTGGGTCTAACACATTTGCCTTTGATCCTATGGTCAAAAATAAATTGTTGTGTATAGGATGGTGAAAGTTGTGACCTTGAGACTCTTGTGTTGGCCAATAATTATCAAGTGATTTTTCGGGACCATTGTGTTGCTCAAATCTTAGCTAAGGTTGTTGTGGGCCCCCGACTCTGTCTCTTTAGCAATCATATAGCTTGTGTGATGAGAATTTGAATTTCAAGTCCAAGTCCCGAGCCATTAGTCTAGAACTTGCCCTGAATGTTTGTCTAGGCGAAATTCTAAGTGTAGTTTGACTTGAGAAGTGATTATAGGCTCTCCTTGATCCGAATGATGTCTTGAAAACTTCCATATCCTACCAATGATAATATCCCTAGTCAACCCTTTTGAGCCATAAACCTTTTTCTTTCAAAAACTACGAAACAAGCCTTTACCCGTTCTAAAAATACACTCTCTTGGCACCCGATCTTTCCTTAGCACAAGGCAAAAGCATATGTTTGGGAGGGGGAGACGAGGAATGCAACAAAGTGGTAAAAGGTAAAAAATGAAGAAAAGGAAAGGCAATGAAAAATAAAGAAAATCAAAAAGTCAAAAAGAATGATCAATGTAGAAAAAATGAAGGGATTCAATAAAAGTAAAGAGATGAAAGGTGTGGAAAGTTAAAAAAGGAGAAAAAGGTTTGAAATGAACAAGAAAGAGTGACAGTGTGTCTCTCTAACCCCTAAGAAAGAAGTTAATGACTCAAAAAAGTCAAGAGAATGTGTGCCAAAATGAAGCAAATGAAGTGCTTAAGGGAAGATAGAACCTACCTAGACCAAATATTTCCTACCCTGAACCAAAAGCCTTCACTAAATCTCCACAAAAGCTCTATATGATCTTGAGTTGAATGAAGCTTATATTAGTGGTGACTCACATAAGGGGCAAGCTTATGGTACTTAGAGCCGGGCTTGTGACCTTTCTTTGAGAGAGATGAGTGTGTTTTCCACAATCCTCGTTCTAAGTGCTATAATCTAAAAGTGAGGTTTGTTTAGAGAGAGTTGAGGAGTATGAGTCTGGGTTCCACAATGACCAAAGTAGTAGAAAGAGTTTTCTTGATGGGTTGAATCAACTCTTGATGCTCTTGCGTCGCACTAAATCCATGGTGCTTAGAAGGTCGAATGTTGTTGTTGATTCATTTGAATTGAGGGCAATTGTTAGTCCCAACTGATGTTATATGAGGTCACTTTAGGTCAGCTGAATTTTCTTGGATTTACTCTTAAGAGGTGGGTCTTATTTTGTTTTCTTAAGGACAAGCAAAAGCTTAAGTTTGTGGGAGTTGATAACTAGGGATTCTAGTTTATTTTACACTCCTTTTTACTTGAGTTTTGATTAAATATAAATACACAATAGTCCCAAAGGCTTACATATTGTATTTGTTTGCAGGATTTGGTCAAAAAGGTGACAACTAGTCAAAACCAACTCAAAAAGGAGTGAAACATGCACAAGTACCAAGAACAAGTCCAAGCACAATTAAAACAGATCCACTGCGGCCGCAATCCTTTTAGTACGGTCCGTAGTGAGGAGATTTAGAGAGGTGCAATTTTTGGTAAATTAAGCATTGCGGCCGCAAACCATTTTATGCGGACCGCAATAGCCTCACCGCGGCCACACTTCATTTTGTGCGGTCCGCGGAGATGAGATTCAGAGAGTTATGAAAAATGGAGATTAAAGCCAGCGCGGTCCGCAAGTCATTTTGTGCGGACCGCATTGAATCCACCGTGTCCGCGGTGCATTTTATGCGGCCCACAGTGGCCAGATTTAGAGAATGCAGAATCAAGCCAAAAAGCCTCAGCGCGGTCTGCGGTGCATTTTATGCGGACCGCAGTACCTCGTCGGGAGTATTTTTGTCTAAAAAATTTGGTCTAGTATAAATAATTTCTTTTCACCTTTTTAGGGCATCTTTTGTAATCTAACATTCAGCTGAGCATGTGAATGGTGGTTTTTGACTATTTTGAGTAATTTTATAGTGGGTTTATCATTGAATCTTCAATTATTAGCTTGTAATAAATTTTCTGGGTTATTCTTCATCTATTTTTCTGTTTTCTTTCATTATTATGAGTAGCTAGACCCATTAGCTAGGGTTATGGCTCAACCCTAGTGTGGGTATTTGATGGGTCTTTTGATTTAAGGCTTAGATGTTTATGGGTAGTTGATATTTGGACTGATTTGTATTTTTCATGTTGAATTAGTGGTTGTAAACACTAATTTGTGCCTATTTGACTTGGGTTCTTCTTGAGAAAGAAAACTTGAGACTAGGAAAATCAGTCCAACAAAGAATTGGGGTGTAATCAAGAGATTGATAGTCCCAATTAAAGGGTTAAACCTAGAGATAGTAATACCCGACTTGAGCCTATATTGCTTGCACAACTTTGACACCCAATTGGTCTTGAGAAAGTCAATTAGGGCAAAGTCACTCAAGCTACCGAAAGGTATAGAGTGAGTAAATCCATGCATTGGCTATGTCGCAATCCCCAACATAACTCTATGCCTCAGGCTTTAGATCCCGTCAAGTATTCACCTAGGAGAGAGTCACTTCCCTAGTGCCTCTTTAACTATTTAGAAAACCTTACAAGCAATCATTCTTAGTTTAATTTAGCTTATCATTAGCATAAATATTAGAAGTAATATCCAACCAAAAGATGATTGGAAGAGTAATTAAGAATACTACACATCTCTAGTTTAGATAGGAATCCAATTCCCACTTCCGACTCCCTGTGGATTGGATCCCGACCATCTCGGGTAAAAGCTGCTTCAACCGCTCTCGCCACTTTGTAGTGGTGTAGGGTTGTCTCCGATCATTGTTCCATGTAGATTTATTCCTCCAACTCTCTATTTAAGAAGGTCGTCTTAACATCTATTTGATGAATTTCAAGACCATAAACTGCAACTAATGCTACTAACATCCGTATGGATGTAATTCTTGTAATTGGAGAGTATGTATCAAAATAGTCAAGACATTATCGTTGTCTATACCCTTTGACCATAAGTCTTGCCTTATATTTGTCAATCGTGCCATCATCTTTCATTTTCCTCTTATAGATCCATTTAGAACCCAACGTTTTATTTTCAAGAAGAAGATTAACCAATTCCCATGTATGGTTATTCAATATGGATTCTATTTCACTATTGATTGCCTCTTTCCAAAATAATGATTCCGAAGAAGACATGGCTACTTTAAATGTTCGAGGCTCATTTTTCCATAAGAAATTCACAAAATCTGGTCCAAATGAAATAGACGTTCTTTGACTTTTACTACGTCTTGGATCCTCCTGATTAAATGTACTTTCTTTTGTTTATTCCCGAGGTCATTTAGACCCTTCACCAATCGACTCACATTCCTTTTTATAAGGACATATATTTTCAAAGAACTCAGCATTATCTGATTCTATAACCGTACTATTATGAATGCCGAGATTTTCTTATTTATGAACCAGAAATCGATATGCTTTACTATTGGTCGCATATCCTATGAAAACACAATCAACGATTTTTGGTCCTATTTTTACCCTTTTGGGTTTAGGAACTTGCACTTTTGCCAAACACCCCCACACTTTAAAATAATTCAAGTTGGGCTTCCTTCCTTTCCATTTTTCATATGGAATGGATTGTGTTTTGCTATGGGTACTCGATTTAGTATTCGGTTAGCCGTAAGAACGGTTTCCCCCCACAAGTTTTGTGGCAAACCAGAGCTTATCAATAATGAGTTCATCATCTCCTTTAATGAACGATTCTTTCTTTCCGCAATCCAATTGGATTGGGCATATAAGAGGTTGTTGTTTGATGAATAATTCCATATTCTAAACATATTTGTTCAAAAGGAGATTCATATTCACCACCCCTATCATTTCTTATCATTTTGATTTTCTTGTTATGTTGCATTTCAACTTTATTTTTGTATTGTTTGAATGCGTTTATTGCTTCATCTTTACTATTAAGTATTAAACATAGCAATATCGAGTACTATCATCAATAAAAGTTATGAAATACTTCTTTTCACCACGAGATGATATTGACTTCATGTTGCAAATATCTATGTGAATTAAGTCTAAAGGATTTGAATTCATTTCAACTGACTTATAAGGATGTTTAACATACTTAGATTCCACACATATTCGAAATTTTGGTTTGTGCATTCAAACTTAGGCAATACTTCTAAGTTAATTATTTTCCACAAGGTTTTATAACTGGCATGACCCAAACATATGTGCCATAATTCATTTGACTCAAGTAAGTAAGACGAAGCTGAAATTTTATTATTATTCTCAACAACCATTACATTTAGCTTGAAAAGGCCCTCACTGAGGTAACCTTTTCCTACAAACAAATTGTTCTTACTTATTAAAACATTAGCGAATACAAAAACACACTTAAAACCGTTCTTAACAAGAAGTCCAGTAGAGACTAAATTTTTCCTAATCTCGGGAACATGAAGAACATTGTTCAAAGTCACCACTTTACCAGAAGTCATTTTCAGAAAGATCTTCCCACATCCTTCAGTCTTGGCGGTTGCATCATTTCCCATAGAAAGCATATCTTCGGGTCCAACAGGAGCATATGTTGCAAAGACTTCCCTAACAGCACAAACATGGAGAGTGGCTCCAGAATCAATCCACCACTGCTTAGGATTTCCCACCAGGTTGCATTCAGAACGCATAGCACACAAGTCATCAACATCTTCATGCTTTTCAACCATGTTTGCTTGATCTTTCTTCAAAGCACGACACTCCGTAGATTTGTGCCCAGCTTTCCCACAGTTGTAGCAATTTTTGTTGAACCGCTTCTTGCTTGGGTTACTTTTCGGTCAGAAGCATGCTTCCTCTTTCTCTTATTTTGAGAATTATCCTCAACAATATTTGCTCCCATTATTGTTGAGTTTCCATGGCCTCTCTTTTCAGCAGCTTTTTTGTCCTCTTCGATTTTCAACCGAACAATGAGATCTTCAAGGGACATCTCCTTGCATTTGTGTTTCAAGTAGTTTTTGAAGTCCTTCCACAAAGGAGGCAACTTCTCAATCGTCGCTGCTACTTGGAATGCTTCATTGATGACAAGACCTTCAATGAAAATTCTATTAGTAAAATTACTAAAATTACTACTTTCAACATCAGTATTAATTCGATTTATACCTGCAGCAAGGAGATCGTGAATAATCACTTGCAATTCCTGAACTTGGGTAATAACAGACTTGCTATACCATTTTGTAGTCCAAAAATTTAGAGGCAACGAATTTCTTTATCCCGGCATCTTCAGTTTTGTATCATTTTTCAAGTGCAGTCCACAATTCTTTTGACGTCTCCACGCCACTATAGACATTACACAAATTGTTCTCCAGTCCGCTAAGAACATAATTCTTGCACAGAAAATCAGAATGCTTCCACTTCTCAATCACGAGAAAGCATTCATTCTCTGGAGTTTCTTCGGGCAGAACAGGAACATCTTCCTTAATGAACTTCTGCAGACTTAAAGTAGTAAAGTAGAAGAACATCTTCTGTTGCCACCGCTTGAAATCTAACCCAAAATTTTTTTTGGGTTTATCCGCCGGTGCCAATGCCGGTATTCGTCTTGTCGAGCATTGGCAGTCACCATCGGAATAGCTTGGTTTCCGTTATCATTAGTCATTTCTGTAAAAGAATGACACAAGCAAACGTTAAAATCACATAGATTTTAATCTCCAACGGAGTAAAAAACCACAAAGATTTTAATCTCTAGAACAGTGAATATAACACAAATACAGAATATAAATTAAATTCCTTAAGCTTGTTAATAAAGTGTATTTGTAAAATAATTATGGAGAAAATAAAATAACAGAAATATAAACGAAACAAAAGTTAATTCGAGCCCACTGAATTCATAGTGTTTCCTTAAAGAATTTAATCTCCTCCTAGTACCCAAGGTTATGGATTATTTTCTCCCACGACAGAACGAATTACACACTGGTGTAGTGGTACTTCAAACCCTAGTGTTTCAGCGAACACAAAGTTCGGTAGCAAATCACACTTACTGTTGCTTTCTTCGAAGTTACAACAATGCAGAAGAAGGAGGAGAAACTCAGAAAATCGTATAGAAATTCTGAGAGAATGAACTTGTATTTATAGCCAACAATAAACTAGGAGAATTGAAGAGGGTGGTTAATTTTCTGTTACAAAAATAGAAAACGGAAAAATAAAAAAATGGTTGGATTTATTATTAATATTATTGGATTTAATATTATATTCTGTTATTAAAATGGATATTTAATAACATTTGTGTTAATATTTACTATTAACAAAGTCGAGCGAGCGAGCGACTACGGCTCGAGATTTGCCTTCTTCTCAACTGTTTAAGAGCTAGAAGAAGAGTAATTGCTTATATACCCATAAAAAACTTCTTCCTCTTCCAATATGAGACAATGTCCCTTCATCAAGGAGAGAATCTCAAATGAAACTCAAATATTTTCCCTCCATTTCCCATTTACCATCTTTCAAGCATTAATATACTTAAAACCCCAACAGTCACTAACTTGACCTGTGCTTGAGGGCTCACTACACTAAACTAACCTACTTAACACTTCAACCCGTTCTTAGTGGCGTCATATCTCAACATTCTATGGCTACCTTAAGGTAAAGTAAATATACTCAACCTAATATTTCAACAAGCATAAGGGAAAATAAAGGTCGTGCAGAATTATAGTGTGAACAACAAACTTTTTACTCCTAAGTTGAGTTAGACATGAATTACACCTCAGATCACCAAAAGTGGGATGGATCATGGAGTTTATAATCTATTCTTGCTAAAAGTCTGTGAACTAGTTGAATGCCTCAACTTGTAGCTTGTAGCTCAAGGCCAAGGACACCGACAAAAGAGTTATTGTAATGAACGAGATTCTAATTACTTTTAACACAAAAACTCGGTTAAATAACTACTTCACCGCGAATTGGGGAATAAAAAATGTTAGCCAAACAGTACTATCAACTGAATAATCAACCAATATCGGTGTAAGGGTTTCGGTCTCAAAAATTCATTCTTTCTTGTATTTTCTCCTCCAAACTAACGTACCCATTTAAATTAACTCTTTTTTTGTTTTTTTTTTGTCATAAAAGATTACTGAGGTTCATTACTAAATTACAAAAGATACAGAGGGCAAGGTGCTCTGGGCACCAGTGGTGGCTGATGTTACATGAATAGCTACTACTGACCTATGTCCATAGTTGGATCAGTACTAAAACTACTTACTGCGGCAAGGCTAGGATCCATAGAAGGATCATTACAAAAACTAGTTGTAGTGTTACTTGAGGGGGGAACAGAGATCATGTTTGTGCATGAGTTTACATTGGGGGGATAGGGGTGTAACAAAAATGCAAGAGTTTACAAGTCTTCGTCTCTCTGTGCCTGTTTTGTCCGATTGGAAGTCTTGATAGACAAAAGGTGGTAGTGTATCAAAAAGTTATAGGCCGCTGCTGCATGGTAATTGGGTACCATATTTTGCTAGACCATCAGCTACCATATTTGCCTCCCTGTATGTATGCTAAATAAGAGGATCACCCAGCTGTTGGAGCAGCAACCTGTAGTCATTGATCAAGTTAGTGTAGTGAGGATTATTTGTATTGACTAATGTCATTACCTCCTTGGCATCGAGATTAATCTCCAATGGGTAGTAACAATGCTGTAAAGATAAGTGCAAGCCATAGATCAAAGTTGTTAGCTTCATTTGTATGCTAGTGCCAAACTCTATATGTCGTGAATATCCTAAGATCCAGTTCCCATCAGAGGATCTTATAACCCCTCCTATTCCATTTAACCCTGGAGTCCTAGAAGTCGCTCCATCGGTGTTTAATTTGTAGTGGTTGTGGGGTGGTGGATTTCATTTGATGTAAAAAGGTGTGGGTTATGTGGCCACGATACGAGGAAGTGAAACTTCCCAGCTCTATTAATAATTTATAAATAGGGAACTTGAGTAGAGCGTTGATGAAAAAGATTTTGGTTACGTTGGAGCCATATACCCCATAAACAAAAAGGAATTAGGGTTGACGGGGAATGTTATAGGGGGTATGGTGTTTATATTGTTTGATCAATAGTTTGGGTCGCTCAATTAGTGAAATGGTTAGGTGTTTTATGGTATCGATAAGATGGAGGAGGACCGGGTGGTCCCATAGAGGTCGTGAGGTAGGACACTCAAAGAAGAGATATTGTATAGTCTCCGCAGCCGTGGAACAATGAGGACAAAGATTGTTGTTTATAATGCTAAGGGGAGCTAAGTAAGAATTTGTAGGTAACCTGTGATGGATACAGAGCCAGAGAAAGTACATGATTTTAGGTGGAGTGGGTAGTTTCCATATCCAAGTATGAGTTATAGAAGGATCAGTTGGTGTCAATGAGGAGTAGCATGATTGTACATTAAATTGTCCCATAGTTGTGAGGTTCCAGATAAGATTTTCATGGTGGGTCGGGTATTGGGTAAGTTAATGTTAAGGAGTTTAAGAAGTAGAACCTGAGGAAGATGAAACGGTAAGTTATCAAGGTCCCAGCTATTATTACGGATGTAAGAGCTAATTGGCCGTTGGGATTCTAAGAGAGGTAGTGGGACTTGAATTAAGGATCTAAGGGGGTGTTGTAATCAATCCAGCTATTAGTCCAAAAGTTGATATGGTTTCTAGTGGAGATTATCCATTTAGATCCTAGTTGACAGTATTTCTATCCATGTTGGATATTTTTCCAGATAAAGGAGGTCTTTGTAGAGTTTGTGTAAGTCGTGAGAAGTATGGATGCCCAAAAGGATGACGGATTCTTAAAAAGTCGCCAGGCTAAGTTTGCCAGTAGGGCTTTATTTTTTATGAAAAGATTTTGAATTTCAAGACCTCCTTGAAGCTTTGGTAATGTAACTATCCCCTATTTAAGTAGATGAATTTGCTTTTTTGGGATGTTGAACCCCAAAGGAATTTTTTTTATATCTATCTAATAAGGTGATGATATTTTGGGGTATGGAGATGTATTGCATGGTGTGGTTAGGGAGAGAGTTGAGGGTAGATTTGATAAGGGTAGCTCTACCTGCCATACTAAGGCAATGAGTTTTCCAGCCGGCAAGCCATAATTTTAAGTTGTCTAAAAGGAGTTGAAAATCTCTGTGCGTAGGTCTTTTTTAGGAAATGGAAAAACCTAGATAACGACCAAAAGATTTTCCTTCTATCATGTTAAAAGAACTAATAACAAACTCTTTATTAGAAGGTGAACAATTTTTAGATTTTTTATTTATTTATCAAAGTTTATCATTTGTCCTACTAAGTTGGTGAAGTGGGTGAGGGTGTCAATAATGGAATGGTAGGAGGTTGTTGTTATTTTTGAAGTTAGAATAATGTCATCTGCGAAGAAGAGATGAGAAATGTGAGGGCCCAACCGGGAGATAGTTATAGGTGACCATTGATTATAGTCAATGGCTTTATCAATTGATCGAGTTAGCATTTTCATGCATAGTATAAAGAGTTAGGGTGAGATAGGATCCCATTGTCTTATACCTCTAGTAGGTACGAAATATTGTGTTGGTGTACCATTGAATAGGATGGAGATTGAGGAAGTTATGACGCAAGACATAGTGAAAGATATGAGGGATGAAGACAAATTAAAGTAGGTTAGTGTGTGACATATGAATGACCATTCTAACCTATCGAAAACTTTTTAGAGATCCAACCTAAGAAGCATGTGAAGGAGTCAGTCGTGCATTCTTTGGAATTTGTTCATGATTTCCTGAACTATGATTATCAGCGGCCCTTCGACCCTTTAAAAAGCTAGCTTGAGTTGGGTTTATGATATTAGATAAGTAGGGTTTGATACGATTGATAATAAATTTTGTAATAATTTTATAAATGGTATTGCAAAGGCTAATGGGCCTAAAGTGAGTAACCCACACGGCATTGCGTTGTTTAGGAATAAGACATAGATAGGTGTTATTTATTTTCTTAGGGATGCAGCCTTTGGTAAATATAGCTTTGCAAAAGGTGATGACTGAGTGAGAAATTTTTGGCCAATATTCTTGATAAAAGAAAGGGTGGAGACCATCGGGGTCAGGTGCTTTTAGGGGTTTAAAAGAGTTAACGGCTTGTTTTATTTCTATGTCTTCAAGTGTCCTGGCCAAGAAGGAGGCTTCGTGGGAGGGTAACATGTTGTACTAATAAAAAGGAAGGGATTTAAAGGAGAATGAGGAGTTAGTGGTGAATAGACAGGAGAAAAAGCATGAAGGTAGATTTGATTGTGGGGATATCTTAGCACCAATTACCTGTTTGGTCTTGAATAGCACTAATGTGATTACGTCTGCGACGATTTAAAGTTTATAAGTGAAAGAACTTTGTATTGGCATCGCCTTCATTGAGCCAAATTAATACGAGATTTAAGTTTCCATAATTCTTCTTCAAGTTGAAGAACAATATTATATTCTTGTATAAGGTCCTATTCTAGATTTTGCAAGAATGTACTAGTATAATAGTGTATGGAGGATTGGAGGCCCATTAAACGAGCGAGGAGTTTTTGTTTTCTTTTGAAAATATTACCAAAAGTATGGCGATTCCAAGAAGTTGCCATGTGTTGGAAGCATTTTATGGAGGGCAGTAGGTCTATTTAGTTTTGCCATATATTAGTAATCATCGGACGAGAATCTGGATGTGATGTCCAGATCATTTCAAAACGAAAGGGCTTGGTGCTTGGTGTTGGTTGGCCTAGTAAATTTAAAAGTAAAGGGCAATGGTTAGAATGTGTTCGAGGCAGGTGAGTGACGATAGAGTTAAAGAACAAGACATTCCAATCAAAGTTTGCTAGGCATCTATCCAAACGTTCAAGAATAGTGGAACTATGTTTACGCTTATTAGTCCAAGTGTAATGACTGCCTTTAAAAACCAAATCTATTAGGTTACAGTAGTTTAAACAATTTAAGAACTGATTGGATCTATTTGGATTAATAAATCTACCACCAAACTTTTCAGAGCTAGTAATTATTTTATTGAAATCTCCTGCAAGTAGCCATGGACCCTTATAATGATCAGAAATAAAATGAAGATTTTCCCATAACATAGTGCGGTTGTGTGGTTGTGGGTTGGCATAAATAGTAGAAAACATCCATTTATAGTGGTGAGGAAGTACCCGGATCATGCAGTGGATCTCCTGTTAGGTCATGGAAATTGTATCAACCGTTAGAACATCCTGGAACCAGAAAAGAGCAATACCACCAGTGTGCCCTACAGCAGGCACTTCATCTATATGGGTGAACTGAAAGTCATCCCTAATGTAGTGGTGGTCAGTGATGTGAGTTTCTACTAGTACTACCAACGATGGATGATGGTAGTCAAGCATGGATCAAAAATTACGACGAAAGTCAGGAGATTGTGTGCCCCTACAATTCCAAACGATGAAGTTCATCATAGAATTATTGGTTGGTGGGGAAGAGGAGTGAAAGAGTGATGACTAGGGCATACTTCCCCACATCGGGGTTTATGGTTGGCCTTATTCTTAGGGAGCGGCGATGCATTTTTGGAGGACAGTTGAGAATGAACCTTTTTGTGTACTCCTCTTTGAGGACTAAGACTTTGATCCCACTTAGCCAAACTGGTTCTGGCCTTGTTTCCCTGAAGTTGACCATTGCTTGAGCAATCTCTTGATGGAAGATTTCGTTTAGTGCATTGTGATTGGGAGTGTTTGGTGGAGAGTTTTTCGGGGACTGAGTTAACAAGTCGTGTGGCCTCGTCGGAGATTGTGGAAGCAGAGGCAGTGGTGGGAGAACATACATTTTTATCCAAGGTGTAGGAGGTACTACCAAGGTGGGAGGGTGAAAATGTAGGTTGATCATGTAAGGGTATTGGTGGAGCTAGAGGGTGGTATAGGAGTAGGTTGGTTTGGGGAATCATAGACCAGTGGTACTGGCCATAGATATCCGTCGCCAAGCTCATTCCTTCCATCACTATCTGAGCAAGGTCCGATGGATTTTTCAAAAGTATGGTGATTTTTTGGTTGTTCACGTTCAACGTGAAGAAGAGTGCATGGTCTTGGAGGCCCAGTTCAAGCCAGGAGTTTGGATCCGTTGGTGCATGTGGAGTCTGGGTTGTGAAGAAGCATGAGTTGGGATTCATTGCTAGGGGGTGGGATGATTAAAGATGGTGGTATGATGGAGGATGTAGTGGATGGGGTGTTGCTTGAGAGAGTGGTGGTCACGAGTGTGGACTGTGATTGTAAAGAGTGAGAAAGGGAGGGCGTGGCATTATGTATTTGAGAATGAGTAAATTCTACTAAGTGGAATTTGTCTATGGGAGTTAGTGACGAGAGAAGAGATTGGGTCACTGGATTGGTGGAATTAAGCGGTGAGCTTTTGAGCGGGTTTTAGGAACTGTTAGATGGAGGGAGTCCGGTATTTGTAGGGGTTGTTTCATGGGCTTGAGTTAATGTAGATTAAGGCAGATCGGTTGAGTGTAGGTGGGGTTTGCAGGGTTATGATGAGTGTTGGGTTTGTCACGACCCAAACCGATGGGCCACGACGGGCACCCTTTACCTTACTCAACTGAGTAACAACGTAACGTATCTTTATTATTACATCATCATAGGTAAGTGGGCTAGAAGGGGCTTCATGAGATAACCAGAGTAAACATGAGGGAATACCCTACATAGAACGACCCAACCTGATATAGAAACTCATACTTGTGACATACAAGCCTATAAGATCAATATGATCCATTATATACTTAAAATATAGGCAATGTTACAACCCATATCCACATGTGTTAGTTCATGCCATATATTAGTTAACATAAATCCAAGAAGGAATTATTTTTGAGATGATGAGAAGTCAATCCTATTTGTCTTAAGTGATACAAGAGTGTATAAGGGTGATTAACAAGTATTAGAAGTTAAATGAATCAAGGATATTGTAACTTGTATTTTCAGGTAAATCTAACGGTTCTTAATACACTCAAGAGGTCATGTATTAAGGTATTTTAATCATATAATATCCGTATCATAAGTCTTGAAGTCAAACGATCTATGAAACAAAAGTCGACAAAAGTTGTCTCAACTTAGGTTCATAATTTTACTTAAACATTAGGTCAACTATTTCTAATCTTTTCTCCTAATTTACAAGGAATTACGGGGTGATCTACCAACTAAATTAAATATCTATGATTCTAGTTTCCAACGCATTAAACCGTTCATCGATACGATCTCGGAGTAGAGAGATATTCGCATTTTCGCGAGACTGCGCCAAACACCTCTCTATGGGGCCCACTAAGGTGGTTTAAGATATTTGGACCTATATAGGATGCCTCCAACCCGTTTTAAGTCATTTCTTATCACTATTTTCAGACCTTATAACCCTAGTAACATCCTCACAAGGTTCTCTCAAGATTCAAGACCCAAAAAAGGGCAAACAACACAAATCAAGTGTCGGGAATTCCGTGGCGCTAGTAAGTCTCTTGTTGTTCTTGTTGTTGCTCATTTTTGTGTTGTTCCAGCTCGTGTGGGAGGTTGTTTTAAAGGGTTTATGTTCTGTAAATACTCCCTCATGTTCTTAATATCAATCCTAGGTGATTTCAAGTCTTCTAAAGTGATTCTAGTGCCGAAAACACTAATTGATCGCTAGTTTCGCTTTCTTGTTGTTGTGGCAGCATTGGAGGGATATTTCATGGAAATTTAAGGTCAAACTGGAGTTGTTCTTTCTGTATAAAGGTAAAGAACCTCTTACTCTATATGTATTTAAGATTATCCAAGTTGTGGCTAAGCCATTGAAACTAGAACTTGTGAAATATATATCGAAAGGCTTGGTAGTAATGTTATTGTTTTGTGGACTATTTTGCGTTGCTGTTGGGCTGCGTATTTTACTACTGTTTTGTGGAGTTTTGGAGGAGTAAGGGTGTGGAGAAACACCATATATATGTAGGGTTGTGGGCTAATAGTTATTCTTAATATTTCCGGGTCGTTTGACACGACTACGGTGGTTGTCGTATGTATGAAGTGATTAGGCTGTGCGTGGACTATTTTGGGAAGCTCAATATGTTTATTATTGATGTTGTTTGGGCTGTTTGGTTATTGTTTTGAATGGTGTGAAGTCATATATATAGGGGAGGTGCTGTCCGTTTCATCGTAAAATAGGTTGTGGTCGATAC
Source organism: Nicotiana sylvestris (assembly GCF_000393655.2). NCBI lineage: Eukaryota > Viridiplantae > Streptophyta > Magnoliopsida > Solanales > Solanaceae > Nicotiana > Nicotiana sylvestris. Next base: position 93,811,678 of record NC_091067.1, read on the forward strand.
ATAATAGTTATGATGCTTAAATGATAACGATAGTATCGTTTCTCTTATTGTAGACTAAGGAGTTTTGACAATTGCATAGCTTGAGATTGGGGCAGTATATACAAGGTATGTGAGGCTATCCCTTTCCTTCTTTTGCACGACTCTGATTGTACATAATGTAATGAACGAGCTTCCAAGATACTCTACTCTTAGAAGCTAGCAGTACTTACATTGTTTTCCCTCTTATGGAACGATTGATGTTAATGTTGCTTCTCTTATTCTTATGTTATCAATGTTGTTGGTACTTCCTGATTCTTATAAGGTTCATAGTGAAGAGTTAGTCCTAATAACGTGTACAGAGGATACCGACCTTACGTCACTCCGAAAGGTTTAGAATGTGATTCCATGAGTCGAGCATGCATTATATATATGTATCTATTTTACTCTACCGAGCCACGCTATAGTTGGCCGGGTACGGCACCTATTGTGCAACCACTGATCAGTTGGGTTTTACCGAGCTATTGTGCAACCACTGAAGTTGGGTTTTACCGAGCTCCACGTGGCCGGGTACGATTCTACCGAGCCTTATGATGGTCGGGTACATTTTTTACCGAGCCTATTATGGCCGGGTACGATATGATGATGATGATGATGCCCACAGAGGCGAATGTTTTAAAGGTTTATGTATTTATACATATGTATCATGCATTTCATGTCAGTAGCCCTCAGAGGTACTAAGATGTTACAGGTTGTATATTCTCTATCCTTGTTTACATACTGATCGTATTTATGGTTCCCTGCCTTACATACTCAGTACTTTATTCGTACTGACGTCCTTTTATTTGTGGACACTGCATGTCGTGCTGCAGGTCCTGATAGACAGGCAGGTGCAGCTCCCCCACCACAGTAGGCTGTCCAGTTCAGCGGTGATTGGCGAGATCCCTTCTCCGGACTTGCCTTGGTCTTGGTATGCATTTTTGTTATAGACATTATGGGTATGTCGGGGCCCTGTTCCGGCTATGTTGCAGCACTTATGTTCATTTAGAGGCTCATAGACAAGTGTCGACTCATGTATAGTTTGGTATGCCTTGTCGGCTGGTTTTTGTTATATAGTCTTTCATGGTAGCGTGGTAGCTCATACCTTATATGTAGTTTCTTGATTGTCTGGTCATCCCCTGCTATGTATGTTCATGCCGTCATATTTTATTGCTGGTTGTCCATGATCCAGGTCTACCATTTATATTGATCTCGTCAGCCCTAAAAGATAATAATGAAGGTTAGATGAAATGTACGTTGGTGCTCGGCAAGTATGGTCGGGTGCTAGTCATGGCCCTCCAGTTTGGGTCGTGACAAACTTGGTATCAGAGCAAGTCTGTCCTAGGGATTGTCTATGAGCCATGTCTAGTAGAGTCTTGATTATGGATGTGTAGCGCGCCACATTTATAATCAGGAGGCTACATGACATCTAGGGTTGTTACCTTCTTCCTGAATCTAGATCGTGCGTAGAGTTGAGTCGTAAGTGTTTGTCTCTAATATTCACCTTGTTTTCTTTCAGCGATGCCTTCGACTAGGAAGCAAACAATTAGTAGATGGCTTGATACAGCTGCGGGAGAGGGTACCAGTCAGGTGCCCCAAGCCAGAGCAGGCCAAAGTGAGGCTCAGAGTGAGATGCTGTCTCATACCTCATCTACCCCGTCTCCTCCAGAGGATATTAGGAGGCACCCAGCACATCCAGTTCCTCCGTCTGGCACTACAGACCAGGATATGCGGAGTGCTTTGCAGTTATTGACTAGCTTGGTAGCTGATCAGGCTCAGAGGCAGAATACAGGTGTTGCTGAGAAACCAGTTAGTACGAGAGTTCGTGATTTTATTAATTTAGACCCTCCAGTGTTTACCGGATCAGACCCCAAGGAGGACCCGCAGACTTTTATTGACCAGGTTCATCGTACACTTCGGGTTATGCATGTTAGTGATACAGAGGCAGTAGAGTTGGCTTCTTATCGGCTACGGGATTTAGCGGTTCTCTGGTATGATAGTTGGGAGAGATCCAGGGGTCCGAACCCTCCTCCAGCTGTGTGGAAGGAATTTTCTGAGGCCTTTCTTCGTCACTACTTGCCAGTTGAGATACGACGAGCTAGAGCTGATAAGTTCTTGAACCTTAGACAAGGTAATATGAGTGTGCGAGAGTACAGTATGCAGTTTGATTCTTTGGCAAGGTATGCTCCCCATATGGTGGCCGAGATGAGTGATAGGGTGCATATGTTCGTGAATGGGTTGGGACCACATCTGATAAATGAGTGTACGACAGCCTCCTTGGTGGAGGGCATGGATATTTCCCGTATTCAAGCTTATGCCCAGACCCTAGAGGATCGTAAGCGCCAGCAGAGGGCAGTTAGGGAGCAGGATAGGGGCCAGCATAAGAGGGCGAGATTTGCAGGGTATTCTGATGACTTCAGAGGCCGCATCAGGCCACAGTTTTCGAGGAGTTCGGCGCCACCTGTAGCTAGTGCTCCTCCACAGTTTCAGAGGCCTCGATATGATCGATCCTATTCTGGTCCAGGTCAGAGTTCGCGGGCATCTGGCTCGCAACATCACAGGGATACTAGTCAGATGAGACCCCCAACACCACATTGTGATCAGTGCGGCAAGGCCCACTTTGGACTGTGTCGTCGAGGTTCTGATGCATGCTATTCGTGCGGGCAGCCTGGCCATATGATGCGGGATTGTCCTAATAGAGGAGGTGATGGTATGGCTCAGCCGACTGGATCTGTGTCTGGTTCTTCCTCATCAGTTCGACCTCCAGCACGGGGTTTTCAGCAGTCGACAGGTCGTGGTAGGGGTAGAGGTGCAGTGCCGAGTTCGAGTGGTGCTCAAAATCGAACCTATGCTCTAGTAGGTCGACAGGATCTCGAGTCGTCTCCAGATGTTGTTACAGGTATTATATCTGTGTTTTCTTATGATGTATATGCGCTGATTGATCCGGGATCTACATTATCATATGTTACACCCTTTGTGGCTAATAAGTTTGGCATTGAACCTGAATTGATAAGTAAACCCCTCGCGGTATCTACTCCGATAGGAGATTCTGTGATTGCTAGAAGGGTATATAGAGGTTGCACTGTGATGATTTGTAGTCGTCAAACCTCGGCAAATTTATTTGAGTTAGAAATGGTTGATTTTGATGTGATAATGGGAATGGACTGGTTGGCCTCATGCTATGCAAATGTTGACTGTCGTACGAAGATGGTTAGGTTCCAATTTCTGGGTGAACCCGTCATTGAATGGAAAGGGAACATTGCTACACCGAAAGGTAGGTTTATTTCCTATCTTAAGGCAAGGAAAATGATCTCAAAAGGTTACATTTATCATCTCGTTCGCGTTAGGGATGCGGAGGCGAAACCGCCTACTTTACAATCAATCCCTGTGGTCAACGAATTCCCAGATGTTTTCCCAGATGAACTCCCAGGCCTTCCTCCTGAAAGGGAGATTGAGTTTAGCATTGATGTGTTGCCTGACACTCAACCGATCTCTATTCCTCCATACAGAATGGCCCCGGCAGAGTTGCGAGAGTTGAAGGTGCAGTTGAAGGACTTGCTGGATAAGGGCTTTATTAGGCCTAGCACTTCACCTTGGGGTGCACCAGTCCTATTCGTGCGGAAGAAAGACGGGTCGTTACGGATGTGTATCGACTATCGACAGTTGAATAAGTTTACTATAAAGAACAAGTATCCACTTCCAAGAATTGATGACCTGTTTGACCAACTCCAGGGTGCCAAGTATTTCTCCAAGATTGATTTACGTTCAGGGTATCATCAGGTGAGGGTTAAGGAGAAGGATATTCCAAAGACGGCCTTCCGGACAAGATATGGGCACTTTGAGTTCTTGGTGATGTCGTTCGGGCTAACAAATGCCCCAACAGCTTTTATGGATATCATGAATACTATATTTAGGCCCTATCTTGATGTGTTCGTGATTGTATTCATTGATGACATTCTAGTATATTCTCGTTCGGAGGCGGAACATGCGGGCCACTTGCGGATAGTATTACAGATGCTTCAGGATCGTAAGTTATATGCTAAGCTCTCCAAATGTGAATTTTGGCTGAACTCAGTAGCGTTCCTTGGCCATGTGATATCTGATGAGGGTATTAGTGTCGACACGCAGAAGATCGATGCAGTAAAGAATTGGTCGAGACCTACAACACCATCAGAAGTCCGCAACTTCCTGGGGCTAGCAGGATATTATAGGCGGTTTGTAGAAGGGTTTTCCTCTATATCATCACCATTGACTAAGTTAACACAGAAAGCTACCAAATTCCAGTGGTCTGACACTTGTGAACGTAGTTTTCAGGAGCTGAAGAATCGATTGACATACGCACCAGTGCTCACTCTTCCTGAAGGAATAGAAGGTTATGTGGTATATTGTGATGCCTCAGGTATAGGTTTGGGGTGCGTATTGATGCAGCGTGGGAAGGTGATTGCTTATGCATCAAGACAATTGAAGAAGCATGAAAAGAATTATCCAACCCATGATTTGGAATTGGCTGCAGTAATATATGCTTTGAAGATATGGCGGCACTACTTATACGGCGTCCATGTTGACATCTACACAGATCACAAGAGTTTACAATACATCTTCAAGCAGAAAGAGTTGAATTTGAGGCAGCGTAGGTGGCTTGAATTATTGAAAGACTACGACGTCGAGATATTGTATCATCCCGGTAAAGCCAATGTTGTGGCAGATGCTCTCAGCCGTAAATCAATGGGAAGCTTAGTACATATTGAGGCAGGTAGATGGGGGTTGATTAAAGAGCTTCATCAGCTAGCCAATATGAGAATCAGATTGTTAGACTCTGATGATGGAGGTGTTACTGTACAGAATACATCAGAATCATCTTTGGTAGCCGAGGTAAAAGCACGACAATATGAAGATCCTATCTTAGTACGATTAAGAGAAAGCATTCAACAGTGTAAAAGTATGGCTTTTGGGATCGGAAAAGATGGGGCACTGAGATACCAGAGCCGATTGTGTGTGCCTAATGTGGCAGGGTTGCGAGAGAAGATTATGAATGAGATTCATCAATCCCGATATTCCATCCATCCCGGCTCGACAAAGATGTATCATGATGTCAAGGAGCAGTATTGGTGGGATAATATGAAGAAGTCTATTGCAGAATTTGTAGCCCAGTGTCCCAATTGTCAACAAGTAAAGATAGAACATCAGAAACCCGGTGGATTGCTTCAAAATATAGAGATTCCGACCTGGAAGTGGGAGGTGATTAATATGGACTTCATTATTGGATTACCTCGCTCTTATCATAAGTTTGACTCCATCTGGGTGATAATTGATCGACTTACAAAATGTGCCCATTTTCTGCCAGTGAAGACAACTTACACGGCTGAAGATTATGCGAAGTTGTATATCAAGGAGATTGTTAGGCTTCATGGTGTGCCCATATCTATTATATCAGACCGAGGAGCTCAATTTACGGCTAACTTTTGGAGGTCTTTCCAGAAGGGTTTAGGCACACAAGTAAATCTCAGCACTGCATTTCATCCGCAGACTGACGGACAGGCTGAACGTACCATTCAGACACTGGAAGATATGCTACGAGCATGTGTTCTAGATTTTAAGGGGAATTGGGATGATCATCTTCCACTCATAGAATTCGCCTATAACAATAGCTACCATTCCAGTATTAAAATGGCCCCATACGAGGCACTATACGGGAGGAGATGTAGATCACCAGTTGGATGGTTCGAAGTCGGTGAAACAGAATTATATGGGCCAGATTTGATTCACCAAGCTATTGAGAAGGTGAAAGTGATACAGGAGCGATTGAGGACGGCACAAAGCAGGCAAAAATCTTATTCTGATGTCCGACGTCGTGATCTAGAGTTTGAGGTTGGTGATTGGGTTTTCCTGAGGATCTCACCAATGAAGGGTATTATGCGTTTTGGGAAGAAAGGTAAGCTGAGTCCAAGGTATATCGGGCCGTATAAAATTCTTCGACGAATTGGACAGGTTGCTTATGAGTTAGAATTGCCATCCGAATTGGAATTTGTCCACCCGGTATTCCATGTATCTATGTTGAGAAAATGTATTGGAGACCCTTCTCGAGTCGTCCCTATCAAAGATGTACAAGTTACAGAGGACCTATCATATGAAGAAGTGCCAGTGGCGATATTAGATCGGCAAGTCCGCAAGCTGAGAACAAAAGATGTAGCTTCCGTCAAAGTATTGTGGAGGAACAAAAATATGGAAGAAATGACATGGGAAGCAGAAGAGGAGATGAAGTCTAAATACCCTTACTTATTCCAGAATGAAGATAACAAGGATGCTGGTGGAAGACAGGATACATTGGAAGGTGAAACGGCTCTATGAGGTAAGCAATAATTTGAGAATACTCCTCCTTAATACAAAATGGTGATATGTAGATAATGTAAATACGCATAATGCTTTGTGTAGCCTTGTGAAGCCATATGTTGGGCTTAATTACTTGCAAGTTTTGCTAGTGACCATTTTATAGGGGAAAATTGATCGGAAATTTCCATTGGAATCCACGATGATTTAAACTCCCCATGAACCCTTACATTCGAGGACGAATGTTCCTAAGGGGGAGGGTGTTACAACCCATATCCACATGTGTTAGTTTATGCCATATATTAGTTAACATAAATCCAAGAAGGAATTATCTTTGAGATGATAAGAAGTCAATCCTATTTGTCTTAAGTGATACAAGAGTGTATAAGGGTGATTGACAAGTATTAGAAGTTAAATGAATCAAGGATGTTGTAACTCGTATTTTTAGGTAAATCTAACGGTTCTTAATACACTCAAGAGGTCATGTAATAAGGTATTTTAATCATATAATATTCGTATCATAAGTCTTGAAGTCAAACGGGTTATGCAACAAAAGTTGTCTCAACTTAGGTTCATAATTTTACTTAAACATTAGGTTAACTGTTTCTAATATTTTCTCCTAATTTACAAGGAATTACGGGGTGATCTACCAACCAAATTAAATATCTACGAGTCTAGTTTCCAACTCATTAAACCGTTCATCGATACGATCTCGGAGTAGAGAGATATTCGTATTTTCGCGAGACTGCGCCAAGCACCTCTCTATGGGGCCCACTAAGGCGGTTTAAGATATTTGGACCTATATAGGATGCCTCCAACCCGTTTTAAGTCATTTATTATCACTATTTTCATACCTTATAACCCTAGGAACATCATCTCAAGGTTCTCTCAAGATTCAATACCCAAAAAAGGGCAAACAACACAAATCAAGTGTCGGGAATTCCGTGGCGCTAGTAAGTCTCTTGTTCTTCTTGTTGTTGCTCATTTTTGTGTTTTTACAGCTCGTGTGGGAGGTTGTTTTAAAGGTTTTATGTTTTTTAAATACTCCCTCATGTTCTTAATATCAATCCTAGGTGATTTCAAGCCTTCTAAAGTGATTCTAGTGCCGAAAAACACTAATTGATCGCTAGTTTCGCTTTCTTGTTGTTGTGGCAGCATTGAAGGGATATTTCATGGAAATTTAAGGTCAAATTGGAGTTGTTCTTTCTGTATAAAGGTAAGGAACCTCTTACTCTATATGTATTTAAGATTATCCAAGTTGCGGCTAAGTTATTGAAGCTAGAACTTGTGAAATATATATCGAAAGGCTTGGTAGTAATGTTATTGTTTTGTGGACTATTTTGCGTTGCTGTTGGGCTGCGTATTTTACTACTATTTTGTGTAGTTTTGGAGGAGGAAGGGTGTGTATAAACACCATATATATGTAGGGTTGTGGGCTAATAGTTATTCGTAATATTTCCGGGTCGTTTGACACGACTACGGTGGTCGTCGTATGTATGAAGTGATTAGGCTGTGCGTGGACTATTTTGGGAAGCTCAATATGTTTATTATTGATATTGTTTGGGCTGTTTGGTGATTGTTTTGAATGGTGTGAAGTCATATATATAGGGGAGGTGCTATCTGTTTTATCGTAAAATAGGTTGTGGTCGATACATAATAGTTATGACGCTTAAATGATAACTGTCACACCTCCTTTTTCCGCACCCGAAAGGGTGCAAGGGGAGTTTTTCCAATTAAAGGACAATCGAAACGGGATTTGTTTATTTATTTCAGAGTCGCCACTTGGGAGGTTTAGGGTGTCCCAAGTCACCAATTTTAATCCCGAATCGAGGAAATGAATGACTCCATATTACAGTCTGCGTACCAGAAATCCGGATAAGGAATTCTGTTAACCCGGGAGAAGGTGTTAGGCATTCCCGAGTTCTGTGGTTCTAGCACGGTCGCTCAACTGTTATATTCGGCTTGATTATCTGATTTTATACAAATATGAACTTATGTGCAAATTTTAACTTTTTACCGCTTTTATAATTATTATTTTTTTAAAAGAATGTGAACATCATTTAAAACACGTCTTTGGACTACGTCACATGAAATGCACCCATAATCCGGAACACATTTTATTTGATGTTTTGGGATCGGGATTTGGGTCGCATGAAATGCACGCCCATGTTTAAGAAAGTAAATTATTAAACACGCGCCTAAAGAGACTATCGCGTTATTATTTTGGGAAGGCCGCGAAATTCGCTAAACGACCCTCCTGAATTCTAAGTAATTTTAAACAAGTATTTACTGAGGGCCCCGCAATTTGTATTTTTATTCGGCGAGGCTCATCTCATTCTTATTTTTTAAAGAATTTGCAACGTCATGGAAATGCATCTCGGGCCACGCCACAATCAATGCGCCCGTGACTAGAGACATATTTCGACTCCGTTGAGATTTGGATTTGGGTCACATAAATGTGCACCCGAGTTTAGGGAGATAACATTATTAAAGGCGCGCCTAAAGCAACTAGCGCATTATTATTTTGGGGTAAGGCCGTGAAATTTACTAAACGGCCCGTCCTGGAATCTAAGTATTTAATACATATGTTTTAGAGGGCCCCGCCATTTCTGTATCTATCTAGCAAGGCTCATCTCATTTAATTGAAAGGATGATCTTAACATGACTATAATTTTCTGCTTTGTTCGTCTCTAGAAAGAAATCCTAATTTATTAATCGAACAATGGAAGCTAGTAGGATACACGTCTAATGAAGAGTATCTCAAGCTTGACGAATTACAATTAAACATGAACTTACATTTAGAACTAAACCATCTGGTAAACAACAGAATAATGACTAATAAAATTATGATAGAGCTTATTAAATCAATCCGACTACCCATTCGGCAAGCTAGTTACGAACATGAAAACTTTTGTACCTCTTTCGTCTAGCATGGCCATTCGAGATAGCAATAACGTAAGCACAAACTAAAACTCAGATTTAAACAAAATCTTCAACATAACATGTATTCAAGCTCAGACGCGATAGTAACCGATAACAACTCAAACAAAGATTAGAAAACGAACCTCTAATGATAAACACTGCTGGGGATTTACAACTCATTCATCAAACCGAAATGGAGCCATAGTCGGCGAAATGAAGCAACAAGACCAACGAGCTGGAACCTCACATCGGCACTCGAACGGACTTCAAACGGGAAACCATGGAAACAGTCATCACAGCTCAAACGGAATAGCTCGCGCCAGAAACTCGAACACGAATGGGCTGAGCATGAACCGTGGCTGCTACTGGTTTTTCCCGGTGTGTTACTGGTGGACGTTCATCACTTTTAGGGGCTGGGTTCGACGGGGTGATGGGTGAAGAATGAGGTGGAACTGGTTGCGATGGAGTTTGGAAGGAGATGGGGTGGTCGTTTGGTGGTGGTTTGGGCAGTGGTGCAGCAGCAATGGTGGACTGCTGGTTGCGACGAAGCAACAACAGTTGTTGTTTGATGGAAGCTGGGTCGTGCTGGTTCAGCTGGTAGCGGGCAGCGTTGGTGGTCGACGACCGGACTGGGACGACGAACAGCTGAGGTCGTCGGGGTTGCAGCGATGAAGGGAGTTTAGTGGTCGTTCATGGTGGTTTTGGGCAGTAGGGTGATGGTGTTTCGACGTGAGGGAGTCGATGGGGGAGCTGGTCGCGACTGGTTTTTTGGGTAGGGTTGTTGCTGGTGGTTTGTTGGTTTCGTACGTGAGGTCGAGGAGCTGGGTAGTGATGATGGTGAAGGTGACGGACTGGTAAGGAATGGAGTTGGAGGTTGACGATGAGGTTAGGTTGTTGCTGTTGGTCGTGGTGCTGGGGGAAGGTGACGGGGTGGTGTTCGGACAGTGGAGGTGACGACGCTGCTGCTACTCGTCGGACTGGGTAGTGATGATGGTGGAGCTGGGAGGAGGAGGGTGGTCCGTTTTCCGCTAGGGTTCGCTTCTTCTTCTTTTGAAGAAGAAGAAGATGATGAACAGTATCCCCAGATTTTTCTTTCTTTCTTCTTTATGAAGAAGAAAGGTGAACAGTAGTCCCTCCCAAAATTTTTCCAAGTCCTCTTTCCAAATGTTTTCATTCGTGTTTTGTAATGGGTTTGCCCAGAAAAATGAGCCCCACGCGTGGTGGGGTTCGAGACTTATGTCCCCCACGCGTGGTGGGGTTCTCCATGTGTCCTGGACTCGGTTTATTATGGGCTAGGTCCGAAAATTAGGCCTAAAACCGGGTAGTTTGAACCCGAATATTATTCTTTTGCCCGGACCCGAGAAATAGGAACACGTTGCTTAACTAGTCCTATGTAAGCAAAATAACTACCAAAAATAAGACTAGTATTTAAACAAAACTATATCTTTTTAAATATTTTTCAAGATTTAAAATAGCTACAAAATATTAATGGAACTATTTTTTATAATTTTCGTTTTTATATAAAGATAAAATATAAAGTAATATTTTTGCATTTTTTCCCCAAATTAAAATGACTACAAAACCTTAATAGAATTATATTTTTTGTAATTTTCGAAATTATATAAAGTACAAAAATAAAGTGCAATTTTTGATTTTTTCAAGTTTATGAGGGATACATAAACTAAAATATATATATATATATATTGTAATTTTTTCTTTTGCGAGAAATAAAGTAAAAATAGTTAAAATGGCTATATTAGTCCTAAATTAAATATTTAAGCTAAGAATGTAAAAATTCCCGGGGAGGGTCAAAAATCACGTGCTTACAGCTGCCCCTCTTTTACTGGAAACACGAAGAGTTTTCCGACAAAGAACGACTAGACGTGTTTTTGACCCGACCATTACTTGGACGGACTACACTTAAGGAAAGGGATGGAATGTGACCGAACCCTGGTATCTGAGCTGCCTACATATCCTTGGTTTTACAGGAATCAGACCACGTGTAGTTCGGATATGAGAGAGATAGTGAAGTGTACCGAGGTGAAGAGCCGATCGAGGTGCCGTTCCGTTGAGGTTCCGGTCCGTGGTCCTGTCATTACATCAAAAATGATAACTGAAAAAGACTAACTAAACCTATTAGCTACTAGTTACAAGAATTCCTATCTCTAAGTCTTTTGAAACTTGATCTTGAGTGTTGAATGGTGCTTCATACAGACTTTGGATTTGAACCTTGATACTTGCTAGTTGTAGGCGCTAGTTCTTGAGCAGATCACATCTGTTCTCCACTTCCGTGCTTTGGATTCATTCATTTTTTTCTTTTTTCTTTTTCTTTTTTTCTTTTTTTTCTTTTTGTGACTAGCTTTTGTTGACCCTCTCAGACTGTTGACTCGCATTCTTGGGGCGAGCTTCTTGTTGCTTCTATCTTGGATTGAGTGTTGGGGATTTTTGTTGTAGCCTTCTGCCTTCCAATGGGTTACGGCTTGACTTTGAACGATCCCGCTGTTCTACAGGCGGACCCCTAACTTCTTCAATCTTTGACATATAACAGCCTCCACTCTACAGGCAGGCTCCTGACAACCAAAACAAACAACACAAATGAAATTTCCTAACCCAGTTTGCACTGGGAAGGTTTGTGAGTCGTTAGCAAAATCGTAGCCCACTGATACTACTGATGCAGTGCTGAGAGTGAACTAAACACTAGATTAGGATGTATTCCCTTGTTATACAGTTGGGCGCCTAACTTCAATGCTTGAAATGTAAGGACTGAAATGTATTCCTCTGTTCTATGGGCGGGCTCCCAACTTCAACACTTGTAATGAAAAAGACTGAAATGTATTCCTCTCGTATACAGGTGGGCGCCTGGCAAGAAATTTAAAAACTGGAATGTATGCCTCTGTTCATTGGGCGGGCTCCCAATTTCAACGCCTGAAAAGTAAAGACTGAATGTATTCCTCTCGTTATACAGGTGGGCGCCTGGATTTAGGAAAATGACTCTCTTTTTTCAAAAAAATTTTAGCATCTTAGGAGAAAGATTCATCGGACTAAGATTTTGATCCTAGGAGAAGGTTCGTCAGACTAGGTCTCTATCTTAGGAGAAAAATTCGTCAGACTAAGATTTTGATCCTAGGAGAAGGTTCATCAGACTAGGTCTTTTCTTTTTGGTATCTTAGGAGAAAGATTCATCAGACTAAGATTTTGATCCTAGGAGAAGGTTCATCAGACTAGGTCTCTATCTTAGGAGAAAAATTCGTCAGACTAAGATTTTGATCCTAGGAGAAGGTTCATCAGACTAGGTCATTTTTTGTTTTTTGGTTATCTTAGGAGAAAGATTCATCAGACTAAGATTTTGATCCTAGGAGAAGGTTCGTCAGACTAGGTCTCTATCTTAGGAGAAAAATTCGTCAGACTAAGATTTTGATCCTAGGAGAAGGTTCATCAGACTAGGTCATTTTTTGTTTTTTGGTTATCTTAGGAGAAAGATTCATCAGACTAAGATTTTGATCCTAGGAGAAGGTTCGTCAGACTAGGTCTCTATCTTAGGAGAAAAATTCGTCAGACTAAGATTTTGATCCTAGGAGAAGGTTCATCAGACTAGGTCATTTTTTGTTTTTTGGTTATCTTAGGAGAAAGATTCATCAGACTAAGATTTTGATCCTAGGAGAAGGTTCGTCAGACTAGGTCTCTATCTTAGGAGAAAAATTCGTCAGACTAAGATTTTGATCCTAGGAGAAGGTTCATCAGACTAGGTCATTTTTTGTTTTTTGGTTATCTTAGGAGAAAGATTCATCAGACTAAGATTTTGATCCTAGGAGAAGGTTCGTCAGACTAGGTCTCTATCTTAGGAGAAAAATTCGTCAGACTAAGATTTTGATCCTAGGAGAAGGTTCATCAGACTAGGTCATTTTTTGTTTTTTGGTTATCTTAGGAGAAAGATTCATCAGACTAAGATTTTGATCCTAGGAGAAGGTTCGTCAGACTAGGTCTCTATCTTAGGAGAAAAATTCGTCAGACTAAGGGTGAAACTAAACTTAGGAGGAAATGCATCTCCTATGGGTAAAAACTAAACCTAGGAGGAAATGCATCTCCTATGGGTAAAATAAACTTAGGAGGAAATGCGTCTCCTATGGGTAAAAACAAACTTAGGAGGAAATGCATCTCCTATGGGTGAAACTTAAACCAAACCTAGGAGGAAATGCGTCTCCTATGGGTAAAACTAAACTTAGGAGGAAATGCGTCTCCTATGGGTAAAACTAAAACTTAGGAGGAAATGCATCTCCTATGGGTGCAACTAAAACGCACTTAGGAGGAAATGCATCTCCTATGGGTAGAACTCTAACGATTTCAAACTAGGAAGTGCGTCTCCTATTAATGAAACCTTCGCTTTCTCTTTTTTTGAATTATTTACTTACCTGTGTTGTCTTCCCTCGAAACTGTTGGGGATTATTTAGACGGGGATGACTTTCCTTTTCTTTATTTTTTTCTTCTTTTTATTCTTTTTGTTTTTCTTTTTATTATTCTTTTTTTTATTCCTTTTTTGTTTTGTTTTTGCATAGCTTCTTCCTTCAAAGACTACCTCCCTTGATTTACTTACCTGTTGGGGGGTAAAATGTTATCAGCTGGGGGTACCTGACTTCCAGAAAATTTTCTAAATGGAAGGAAAATTTTCTGCCCCAGTTTGATAATATCCCTTGTGGCATGCGTTTCTGCATCAATGCCATTTCCTTTACCTGTTTCAAATCAAACAAAATTTGTTAGTTTAAAACATGGTGGTTGGCTGTGATACTCCTATTGGGATTGCTTTCCCTTTCTCCTTCATTGCGCTGTGCTCCACGACTTGTTGGGGATGATATTATGTGCTGGGGATAATCCCTTCCTGCTGGGGATATCCCTCTTCTTTTGTGGCATAGCTTGGAAACTGGCATTTCCCCGACCTTTTAGTCTAGTATGGATTTCGCCAAATCATGCTCACTGCTTTCCTTGCTTTGTTCATGGGCCTTGGCTTTGAGGTTTATAACCTTGGTTTTGGCAAGGGTATCCCTCTTGACACTCGTCAATCCTTTTGTCAATTTCCTTTTGCTTGGGATATCTTTATTGACACTGGCCTCGCGCTTGTTCCTTGCTGACTATACCATTTGGATGTACTAGTCAGATCTCATCTTGAAAAGCTGATGGCATATTTGAAGTCATTTCATACTTGTTCTGGCCCGACAGACTCTATTGGGGAATTTTTCTATGAAAGGAGAAAGATAAAAGAAACAAAATAAAAGACAAAGGAAACGAATGACTCTTTTACAAAAGAAACTATAAATAAAAATCTATCAAACGCAGATACCGACTCTAATGGCCATGACATGCGTATGTGGCCTATCCTCTGCCGTCAATCATCTTTTAAGATCTTCAATTGGCGATTCCCCCTCTGATTCTCAATCTTATTCGACTTGTAGTGCCCGAAGGGTTTTCACTATCAAGTCTCTCTCATTTTTGGGTTCTTCTCTCAGCTTTCATCGCCTTATGGTGCCTGTGAAGGTTTTCACCGATAAGACTCTCTCATTTGTATCACTTTCCAGCTGGGGATTTGGAGTGTCGCCGGTATGACTCTTTCTGCTGGAGATTAGAGTCCTTTCTGCTGTGGAACAGAATGTTATGTTCGCCGGTAAGACTCTTCATTTGTCTGACTTGGCATCTTTTGAAGACTGATCGGAAGGTCTTTCTTTGGACCGTAATGTGGGTTTTGGATAGGGCTAGAAAGAAAGGGTATTAAAGGCTCAAAAAATGCATTAATTTTGGGTTATTAATTACAACCTTCAGAATTAGATTTATTTACCACAAACGCAATCTTTGCCCCAGTTTCTTGCTTGGGGATATTTTAATTGATTTTTTTTTCATTTTTCAAAACTATGACCGAGCCGTGAAGCGCCTACATATCCTCTTTGAGGAATCAGGTCAAACGTAGTTCCCAATTCCTCTTTTTTTTTCTTGTGACTTTCTTTTCACTCATTTCTTATCTTTCTTTTCTTTTTCCTTTTGCTTTTTTTTCTTGCTCTTTTTTTTTTTTGCTATTCTTTTTTTTTTTATCTTCCATGTTCGAATCTTCTAGTCGTTGCTACTGATTCCGAACGAGGGGTATGAAAGAAAATAAATAAGGCTCAAAAGGGGTAATGAAGGATAAAAGTGTTTGGGTAGCAGAACAAAATGCCTTCGTCATTCCAGTCTTCAAAACATGCCAAGTGCAAACAACACAATTTAAACTTGTAGTCTCTTCTGATGGTGCTGGACTTGACAATTATGTTAAACATTTTATTTTTCCTTTGTCATTTCTAAGCACCGTTGGGCGACACTCTCATTATCATGACTGACCCTCATGCCAATTTGGCGAATCTTGCTTTTAACGGTTTTCTTTGTGCTTAACTTGACCCAGTTCCACATGACTCGAGCTCTGAATAATCTCAAACCGTCCTTATTTTTTTTAAATGGTCTGATCGCCTTTCCAGGGTTTTAGGATTAACCTTAAAGACTAGGCCCAAAGTGAGTGCGCATGTCATGTCCCTAGAATCGGCATTGAATGAAATGATAAAAGGACTAAACAAAAGACGACTGGAACTAACAAAAGACCGACTTTGTATTAGACTACCGGCGAAATGGTTTGAATAATAAAACAAACAAAACAACCAGAATAAAATCCTAACACAAACTGGACAAAATTTAAACAAACTGCTATGACAAAATGGAAAGATAAGAAGGTTTGACACATGACAAAATCCCAATTACAACCTTAATAATCCGAACAACAGAAATGACCACAAAATAAGCCACCACAAGCTTCTCTCTTGCTGACCAAGGAACGAAGCGTCCTCCCAAAAAATTGGCATCTTAGCCACTGAGCTTTGCATCAATACTGCCAAGACCATTACCCGCTTCAACATCGTCACCCTCTGTCAACAAGTTCTCGATAGGGTTCGAGTGCTCCATGTCACTGTTATTGATCACAATCCGCCCTTCTTGGATCATTCTTTCTATTTCTCTTTTCAAATCCCGACAGCTTTCAACATTGTGCCCCTGGACATTGGAATGGTATTCACACCTTTTAGAAGGGTCAAAGCTTCTTGCACGTGGGTCCACACGATTTGGAGGAATAGGTGCAATCATGTCATGATTCTTTAATTTCTCAAATAAGCTTTCATAGGACTCTCCTATTGGTGTAAAATTATCTTTCAACCTTTGTTCCCCTTTATACCACTGGCTTGGCTGTGGGTTATAGGGCATCTGAAAATTTTGTGGAGACTTCTGGAGATTTTGTGATGCGCGTGCTCGCCTCCTGGGGTGTTTTGGTGGATGGACAACATACTGAGGTGGAGCGACAGAGTATTGAGCGTCCTGAGGTGGATAATACTGCTCAGGGGAGCCATAGAAAATCTGAGGAGGCTGCTCATACCTTCGAGATGTTCTCCTGGGACCTCTTCTAGACCCTAATGTCATCATGATTTCTTCAATCTCCTCATTTGTGTCGCTAAGATTATCTGACTCAACCCGGACAACCTGAATTGCGGCTTTAAGAATAGCTTGACTTACAATTTTGCCTGTCTTAAGACCATTCTCTACCATTTCTCCAATTTTGATTGCTTCCGAGAAGGTTTTGCCAACTGCGGACACCATGTTTTGAAAGTAATCTGGCTCTTGCGCTTGAAGGAAGACAGTAATTAGCTCGTGGTCATCCATGGGTGGCTTAACTCGAGCTGCTTGCTCTCTCCATTTTATGGCATATTCCCTGAAACTTTCACTTGGTTTCTTCTTCAGGTTTGAAAGGGAAATGCGGTCTGGGGGAATGTCGATGTTGTATTGGAACTGTCTGACAAAGGCCTGTGCCATGTCATCCCAGACATACCAGCGAGACGTGTCTTGATCCATAAACCATTCGGAGGCTACTCCCGTAAGGCTTTCCACAAAATAAGCCATCAACAATTTTTCATTTCTTCCTGCCCCTCTCAGTTGATTGCAATACCTTTTCAGGTGGGCTATGGGATCTCCATGTCCATCGTACTTTTCAAATTTTGGAGTCTTGAAACCAGGCGGCAAGTGGACATCGGGGAACATACATAGATCTTTGAAGGCAACACTCTTTTGGCCTGCCAACCCTTGCATGTTTTCCAACCATTGTTCTAAGCTTTTCACTCTTTGGGTCATTTCTTCCTGTACCATCTTTCGGGCAGGCTTCTCAGTTTTTGCAGCAAGATCAAACGAGTACGAGTGGTACTCAGGAGAGTGGTACTGCTCTTGTTGTGTCGCAAATTGTGACTCATGACGAGGAACCTTCCCACTCTGAGTCTCTGGAGCACTTGTAACAGCTTCGACGTTAGTTGTCATTTTTCTTTGAGGCACAAACCAACCACCTCAACTTTCTTCACAATTCAAAACCAAATATGTTAGAATGGACTCAGTCGGTCCTTATTATTATCAACATATATATATATATATATACATTTATTTATTTATTTATTTATTTATTTTTACCTTTGTTTTTCCTTTTTTCTTTTTTCTCTTTTTCATCATTTTGTTTTGTGTGTAGTAGAATCTTATGGAGATTGCCTACGTATCATGACCCCGCATGAATCGGACCTTGCGTAGTTCGGACCAATAAAAAATAAACAACAGTAAACATTTTTCAATTTTCATATTAGAACAAACTGAGTTTCAAAGGTTTGAAGATGACCTACAAACTTGAAACTCAAGCAACCCACATTATTCTAATCAAGAGATTTATAAACTCAAAAACAAAAGGCTAGCTCCCTTTCTCTGTTCGACAAATGCAACCAAACAGTTATTTTTGCAAATGTGGCCCCTTCCAATTTTCACATGAATTTTGAGGCCGGGGAGGATTATTTTGACACTTTACAAACTTGTCCATTCTTTTACGAAAATAACCTTTCGACAACTGAAAGATACTCTAAGGCTATTTCGGCAAGAACAGTTTAAGACGCGGCCGAAGCTGGCTCGGCTTATTATGACAAAATTTGAACGGTATTCACCTGACCGTCGACTCTTTTTTTCAAATTATAATAAAAACTTGGTGTTGCAAAACACGGCTCTTCAGCGTCTCGGGGACGAAGCTTTTTAAGGCTGTGTGGGTCAACTGGACCAAACTCCTAGACATGACCCAAAATGTGGCTGTTTATGCAAAGTCAGCCTTCCGGCGTCCCTTTCAGGAACATTCGGCTATTTATGACAAACAGCATCTCCTGACTTAGTTATGACTCTTTTATTGTTTTTCGAAAATAGGAAACCCAATACTGCAAACACAGCCTGTCAACGTCTCGGGGACGAAGATTTTTAAGGCTGCGTGGGTCAATTGGACCAAATCCAAAACATGACCCAAAAGGTGGCTGTTTATGCAAAGTCAGCCTTCCGGCGTCCCTTTCGGGAACATTCGGCTATGTCTTGATAAAACAGCGTCACCCGACTTCTTTATGACAAAATTAAAATTTGACATATATATATTTTTATTTTATTATTATTTATTTGTGTTTTTTTTTTTGGCTTTTTAGCAAAAGGTGGGGTTGGACCCGATGAGGGTTGCCTACGTATCTCACATCCGGTGAGAATCAAACCCGCGTAGTTCGGGCAATCAGGAATAAGTAGATGAACTAAAATTTTTTTTTTTTTGTGAATTTGTGAAAGAACTACTTTAAAAGAAGAAATGAAGTATATTTTTTTTTATTGATCTTTTTTTTTGAAAGAAATACTTCTAAGATATATTTTTTTGAATTTTATTTCCCCTTTTTTTTTTATTCTAAAGAAGAAGAAGAAAATATTTTTTGAAATTTTACCTTTAATAAAAGAAATGCTTCTAAAATGTTTTGTTTTTGAATTTTGAATTTTCTTTTCAATTTTTGAAAGAAGAATCAAAATATTTTCGGATTTGTTTTTTTTTATATATAAATTATATTATTTTTTGAAAACAATTAGAAAGACTTCCTAAAGAAGTCAATAATGGAGAAAATATTTTTGGATTATTTTAATTTTGTCATTTTCATAAACAAATAAATAACACAAATTTTAAAAACAAGACTCTTTTTTTCATTTTTATGGCAAGACAAACTATTTTCTTTTCTATTAATGTTTTTTTTTTAAAAAAAAAAAGAGACAAAACAATGATTATTTTTTCTACCTTTCCTTTGCTTTAATAAAACAAACTAATAAGACATATTTTTTTATTTTATATCCTCAAAATTCCGGCAGAGTTTCGATACTACTTGGACATTTGTTTTTTTTTCCTAATAATAAGTAGTTATATCTCTACACTGTTATTTTCTCCTATTTTCCACTATTTTCTAATTTGTGGATGATGATGGAAACATACACAATCTTTTTTTTCGAATTTTCATGCTTTGTTTTTATTTGTAATTTTATTTTTTATATTTATTATTTCTTTCAAAAATGTGGCATGGGAGACATAACGATTTCCAAGACTTCTTGGATTCCGCAAATGCTCCCCATGCGCTTTTCCCAACATATGAAGCGTGGGGGACATATGGGAATTCCAAGACTTCTTGGATTCCACAAATGTTCCCCATGTGCTTTCCCAAAAGCAAGCGTGGGGGACATAGGGAATTCCAAGGCTTCTTGGATTCCACAAATGTTCCCCATGCTTTGATTAAAATAACATCATGCTGGAAATGACCAAATGACCCATTCGCCCTTGACTGAATATAACATGTAGCACATAGGATGCCATAAGATGGTCTATTATTTTCAGGTTGCTTGTCCTAGACGGACCCAACCCCTGTGTTGAGTCCCCTAAGTCAAATGCACATGATGCAAATAAACGTTCCTACTAGGGATCCGGCATGTGGCTTTGTTATACTAAGTTCATAACCTGGGTATTTGTTCTAGACCTGGCTTACCCAAACGGACAGTTTGAGCCGAAGCGGGGGCAACGTACCGGGAGCACGAAAGTCTGCCCGGCCTAGTTACTTGTCCCAACTCCGTCTTATTTGGTATGACTTTAACAGAAAGGTGGGTCACGCGCACGTGTACACCATAAATTCAGAAGACTCAGAAAGAAGGGTTTCGTAGCAGTTTTATATACACAATTCAGATAATATTAAAGCGGTAAAAGCATCATTTAGCACATTAAGCATATATCATGTAAAAATCAGATAATAAATAAAGCCAAATAACAACAATTATTCTAAGCTCGAATTCTTAACCCTGAACCAGTGGTTCTGGGTTAAGTCCCCAGCATAGTCGCCAGAGCTGTCACACCTCCTTTTTCCGCACCCTAGAGGGTGCAAGGGGAGTTTTTCCAATTAAAGGACAATCGAAACGGGATTTGTTTATTTATTTCAGAGTTGCCACCTTGGAGGTTTAGGGTGTCCCAAGTCACCAATTTTAATCCCGAATCGAGGAAATGAATGACTCCATATTACAGTCTGCGTACCAGAAATCCGGATAAGGAATTTTGTTAACCCGGGAGAAGGTGTTAGGCATTCCCGAGTTTCGTGGTTCTAGCACGGTCGCTCAACTGTTATATTCGGCTTGATTATCTGATTTTATACAAATATGAACTTATGTGCAAATTTTAACTTTTTACCGCTTTTATAATTATTATTTTTTTAAAAGAATGTGAACATCATTTAAAACACGTCTTTGGACTACGTCACATGAAATGCACCCATAATCCGGAACATATTTTATTTGATGTTTTGGGATCGGGATTTGGGTCGCATGAAATGCACGCCCATGTTTAAGAAAGTAAATTATTAAACACGCGCCTAAAGAGACTATCGCGTTATTATTTTGGGAAGGCCACGAAATTCACTAAGCGGCCCTCCTGAATTCTAAGTAATCTAAAACAAGTATTTACTGAGGGCCCCGCAATTTGTATTTTTATTCGGCGAGGCTCATCTCATTCTTATTTTTTAAAGAATTTGCAACGTCATGGAAATGCATCTCGGGCCACGCCACAATCAATGCGCCCGTGACTAGAGACATATTTCGACTCCGTTGAGATTTGGATTTGGGTCACATAAATGTGCACCCGAGTTTAGACATTATTAAAGGCGCGCCTAAAGCAACTAGCGCATTATTATTTTGGGGTAAGGCCGTGAAATTTACTAAACGGCCCGTCCCGAAATCTAAGTATTTAATACATATGTTTTAGAGGGCCCCGCCATTTCTGTATCTATCTAGTGAGGCTCATCTCATTTAATTGAAAGGATGATCTTAACATGACTATAATTTTCTGCTTTATTCGTCTCTAGAAAGAAATCCTAATTTATTAATCGAACAATGGAAGCTAGTAGGATACACGGCTAATGAAGAGTATCTCAAGCTTGACGAATTACAATTAAACATGAACTTACATTTAGAACTAAACCATCTGGTAAACAACAAAATAATGACTAATAAAATTATGATAGAGCTTATTAAATCAATCCGACTACCCATTCGGCAAGCTAGTTACGAACATGAAAACTTTTGTACCTCTTTCGTCTAGCATGGCCATTCGAGATAGCAATAACGTAAGCACAAACTAAAACTCAGATTTAAACAAAATCTTCAACATAACATGTATTCAAGCTCGGACGCGATAGTAACCGATAGCAACTCAAACAAAGATTAGAAAACGAACCTCTAATGATAAACACTGCTAGGGATTTACAACTCATTCATCAAACTGAAATGGAGCCATAGTCGGCGAAATGAAGCAACAAGACCAACGAGCTGGAACCTCACATCGGCACTCGAACGGACTTCAAACGGGAAACCATGGAAACAGTCATCACAGCTCAAACAGAATAGCTCGCGCCAGAAACTCGAACACGAATGGGCTGAGCATGAACCGTGGCTGCTACTGGTTTTTCCCGGTGTGTTACTGGTGGACGTTCATCACTTTTAGGGGCTGGGTTCAACGGGGTTATGGGTGAAGAATGAGGTGGAACTGGTTGCGATGGAGTTTGGAAGGAGATGGGGTGGTCGTTTGGTGGTGGTTTGGGCAGTGGTGCAGCAGCAATGGTGGACTGCTGGTTGCGACGAAGCAACAACAGTTGTTGTTTGATGGAAGCTGGGTCATGCTGGTTTAGCTGGTAGCGGGCAGCATTGGTGGTCGACGACCGGACTGGGACGACGAACAGCTGAGGTCGTCGGGGTTGCAGCGATGGAGGGAGTTTAGTGGTCGTTCATGGTGGTTTTGGGCAGTAGGGTGATGGTGTTTCGACGTGAGGGAGTCGATGGGGGAGCTGGTCGCGACTGGTTTTTTGGGTAGGGTTGTTGCTGGTGGTTTGTTGGTTTCGGACGTGAGGTCGAGGAGCTGGGTAGTGATGATGGTGAAGGTGACGGACTGGTAAGGAATGGAGTTGGAGGTTGACGATGAGGTTAGGTTGTTGCTGTTGGTCGTGGTGCTGGGGGAAGGTGACGGGGTGGTGTTCGGACAGTGGAGGTGACGACGCTGCTGCTACTCGTCGGACTGGGTAGTGATGATGGTGGAGCTGGGAGGAGGAGGGTGGTCCGTTTTCCGCTAGGGTTCGCTTCTTCTTCTTTTGAAGAAGAAGAAGATGATGAACAGTATCCCCAGGTTTTTCTTTCTTTCTTCTTTATGAAGAAGAAAGGTGAACAGTAGTCCCTCCCAAAATTTTTCCAAGTCCTCTTTCCAAATGTTTTCATCCGTGTTTTGTACTGGGTTTTGCCCAGAAAAATGAGCCCACGCGTGGTGGGGTTCGAGGCATATGTCCCCCACGCGTGGTGGGGTTCCCCATGTGTCCTGGACACGGTTTATTATGGGCTAGGTCCGAAAATTAGGCCTAAAACCGGGTAGTTTGAACCCGAATATTATTCTTTTGCCCGGACCCGAGAAATAGGAACACGTTGCTTAACTAGTCCTATGTAAGCAAAATAACTACCAAAAATAAGACTAGTATTTAAACAAAACTATATATTTTTAAATATTTTTCAAGATTTAAAATAGCTACAAAATATTAATGGAACTATTTTTTGTAATTTTCGTTTTTATATAAAGATAAAATATAAAGTAATATTTTTGCATTTTTTTTCGTAACATTTCCAGATTGTTTGACACGACTATGGTGGTCGTCGTATGTATGGAGTGATTAGGCTGTGTGTGGACTATATTGGGAGGCTCAATATGTTTATTATTGATGTTGTTTGGGCTGTTTGGTGACTATTTTGAATGGTGTGAGGTCATATATATAGGGGAGGTGCTGTCCGTTTCATCGTAAAATAGGTTGTGGTCGATACATAATAGTTATGACGCTTAAATGATAACGATAGTATCGTTTCTCTTATTGTAGACTAAGGAGTTTTGACAATTGCATAGCTTGAGATTGGGGCAGTATATACAAGGTATGTGAGGCTATCCCTTTCCTTCTTTTGCACGACTCCGATTGTACATAATGTAATGAACGAGCTTCCAAGATACTCTACTCTTAGAAGCTAGCAGTACTTACATTGTTTTCCCTCTTATGGAACGATTGATGTTAATGTTGCTTCTCTTATTCTTATGTTATCAATGTTGTTGGTACTTCCTGATTCTTATAAGGTTCATAGTGAAGAGTTAGTCCTAATAACGTGTACAGAGGATACCGACCTTACGTCACTCCGAAAGGTTTAGAATGTGATTCCATGAGTCGAGCATGCATTATATATATGTATCTATTTTACTCTATCGAGCCACGCTATAGTTGGCCGGGTACGTCACCTGTTGTGCAACCACTGATCAGTTGGGTTTTACCGAGCTCCACGTGGCCGGGTACGATTCTACCGAGCCTTATGATGGTCGGGTACATTTTTTACCGAGCCTATTATGGCCGGGTACGATATGATGATGATGATGCCCACAGAGGCGAATGTTTTAAAGGTTTATGTATTTATACATATGTATCATGCATTTCATGTCAGTAGCCCTCAGAGGTACTAAGATGTTACAGGTTGTATATTCTCTATCCTTGCTTACATTACTGATCGTATTTATGGTTCCCTGCCTTACATACTCAGTACTTTATTCGTACTGACGTCCTTTTATTTGTGGACACTGCATGTCGTGCTGCAGGTCCTGATAGACAGGCAGGTGCAACTCCCCCACCACAGTAGGCTGTCCAGTTCAGCGGTGATTGGCGAGATCCCTTCTCCGGACTTGCCTTGGTCTTGGTATGCATTTTTGTTATAGACATTATGGGTATGTCGGGGCCCTGTTCCGGCTATGTTGCAGCACTTATGTTCATTTAGAGGCTCATAGACAAGTGTCGACTCATGTATAGTTTGGTATGTCTTGTCGGCTGGTTTTTGTTATATAGTCTTTCATGGTAGCGTGGTAGCTCATACCTTATATGTAGTTTCTTGATTGTCTAGTCATCCCCTGCTATGTATGTTCATGCCATCAGTTTTTATTGTTGGTTGTCCATGATCCTGGTCTACCATTTATATTGATCTTGGGAGGCTCAATATGTTTATTATTGATGTTGTTTGGGCTGTTTGGTGATTGTTTTGAATGGTGTGAAGTCATATATATAGGGGAGGTGCTGTCCGTTTCATCGTAAAATAGGTTGTGGTCGATACATAATAGTTATGACGCTTAAATGATAACGATAGTATCGTTTCTCTTATTGTAGACTAAGGAGTTTTGACAATTGCATAGCTTGAGATTGGGGCAGTATATACAAGGTATGTGAGGCTATCCCTTTCCTTCTTTTGCACGACTCCGATTGTACATAATGTAATGAACGAGCTTCCAAGATACTCTACTCTTAGAAGCTAGCAGTACTTACATTGTTTTCCCTCTTATGGAACGATTGATGTTAATGTTGCTTCTCTTATTCTTATGTTATCAATGTTGTTGGTACTTCCTGATTCTTATAAGGTTCATAGTGAAGAGTTAGTCCTAATAACGTGTACAGAGGATACCGACCTTACGTCACTCCGAAAGGTTTAGAATGTGATTCCATGAGTCGAGCATGCATTATATATATGTATCTATTTTACTCTATCGAGCCACGCTATAGTTGGCCGGGTACGTCACCTGTTGTGCAACCACTGATCAGTTGGGTTTTACCGAGCTCCACGTGGCCGGGTACGATTCTACCGAGCCTTATGATGGTCGGGTACATTTTTTACCGAGCCTATTATGGCCGGGTACGATATGATGATGATGATGCCCACAGAGGCGAATGTTTTAAAGGTTTATGTATTTATACATATGTATCATGCATTTCATGTCAGTAGCCCTCAGAGGTACTAAGATGTTACAGGTTGTATATTCTCTATCCTTGCTTACATTACTGATCGTATTTATGGTTCCCTGCCTTACATACTCAGTACTTTATTCGTACTGACGTCCTTTTATTTGTGGACACTGCATGTCGTGCTGCAGGTCCTGATAGACAGGCAGGTGCAACTCCCCCACCACAGTAGGCTGTCCAGTTCAGCGGTGATTGGCGAGATCCCTTCTCCGGACTTGCCTTGGTCTTGGTATGCATTTTTGTTATAGACATTATGGGTATGTCGGGGCCCTGTTCCGGCTATGTTGCAGCACTTATGTTCATTTAGAGGCTCATAGACAAGTGTCGACTCATGTATAGTTTGGTATGTCTTGTCGGCTGGTTTTTGTTATATAGTCTTTCATGGTAGCGTGGTAGCTCATACCTTATATGTAGTTTCTTGATTGTCTAGTCATCCCCTGCTATGTATGTTCATGCCATCAGTTTTTATTGTTGGTTGTCCATGATCCTGGTCTACCATTTATATTGATCTCGTCAGCCCTAAAAGATAATAATGAATGTTAGATGAAATGTACGTTGGTGCTCGGCAAGTATGGACGGGTGCTAGTCATGGCCCTCCAGTTTGGGTCGTGACAGGCAACAAGGCCATACAAGTATCCGTATACATGACCTCTGCCTACAAGCCTCTAAGAGTACATACTTATCATAAAGGTCGGGACAGGGCCCCGACATTCTAAACAATACACGTCTAAATCATACTGACCAACCAAGCAACTTCGGAGCAAATGGAGCGCACCAACATCTTCCGCTGAGTTGATAGCCTACTTGGAAGACTCTCGACCTATCTATCGGGACCTGCATGCGTGAAACTCAGCGTCCCCAAGCAAAAGAGACATTAGTACAAATAATGTACCGAGTATGTAAGGAATAAAAATCAGTAAATGATAGACATGAGAGAAACATGGAGTAAAAGACCCAACATCTAAGTCTGAATAACTTTGTGAACCATGAAATACTTATAGTGTCATGCATATGTGTATGAATGTCATGTCGTGCATAGGTACATGTGTTCATAACATCATCAAGCCTCTAAGGGCATCCCATCATATCATCTCGGCTACTGTGGGCAAAATTATCAACGTATACCAGCAGATCATGTGGTGGTGTG
Source organism: Nicotiana sylvestris (assembly GCF_000393655.2). Lineage (NCBI taxonomy): Eukaryota > Viridiplantae > Streptophyta > Magnoliopsida > Solanales > Solanaceae > Nicotiana > Nicotiana sylvestris. The sequence goes on from NC_091067.1 coordinate 93,838,336, forward strand.
TATATAAAGCCGTAACATTTTTCCATATCCCATATACATATAATATATATATATATATACGCGTATATAAATCCATCTTGTCATGGGTTAATGTACATGTATAAATAAATGCAATGCATGAGAAGTACGTCAATAAAATCTTTCGGAGTGTCATAAGACCATTATGCCTTTGATTAATATCATGAAATAAACTTTATCAACTTACGTATTTTCTGAGACCCATGAACAGATAATAGAATAATATGATACATGGGGAATCAAGAACATAAGCATCTCTAGTATTTCTATGGATAGAGTCATTTATGAAAATTGTGCATTTGCTCATTTCGTTTGTGCCATATAGATCATGCCAAAAGAAAGACGGAATAAGCTTAACATACCTGAGCCGATTCTCTTGACAATCCTTCTAACACACGCCAATCGCGACGAAACACATAACAGCGAGATCAAAATAAGGAATAATCTGTATGATATTCTTGAGGAAGATTACACCGTACTCCCTTCGAATCGCAAATCCCATGTTGCTATAATATTAAGCAATCTCGTTTGAATGAAATGGTGAAGCAACTCACGTTGCTAATGTAATTTTTATCTTTGCTGAAGCCCTTTACCTTAACTTAGATGTAAAGTGTCTTCATTTGTGAATTAGAAAAGGATTTTAAGTCTTGGTGGTGTGGTCCCCACTTGTAAGACTTGGTGTCACATAATCCTCTTAAATGTGGCACCTTTCAACCTAATATAAGAGTCACTTGATTGATACAATTACTGTCACGTTAGAGGGTCTTTGAATTTATCCAAGATTATTATTAATTTCTTAATTAATTTATGAATCCCCCATTGATCAATAATTACCCAATTATTCACATAATTAATAATTATCAAATTACTTAAAATACTACTCAGTTTTTTAATACACTTTGTACACCTTACTATTATGTCCATGTGGTACCTTGTATGGTACTAGTCCATAAATATCGGGTATTATAGTTCGGACCGTATTTTTATCCCAAAATGTCAAACTTCGACGAAACTCATTTTCTTCGATTTGCTTACCCTCTCACCTTCACGAATTTACTCATCACTTATTTGAGATAGCATAATGCTTATAATCTCAAAATAATCTCATTTCTGAACTTATGTCGATTAACTTACGATAAAACTTTAACATACGAAAATGCGGGATGTAACATCCCATTTCCGAGCTTTCATCAATTTACTTATGGCGTACTTTTACATACGAAAATATGGGGTGTAACAGGGTTTTGGAAAGTAGGCTTTGATTTGGGTCTCTATACTAGACCCTTGAAGTGTCAAGGCTGGGGAATAGGTGGCGTGCTGTGGAGACGGGATAGAGGGATTAATGGCAATGGGGGTTACGTGTTGTGTTTGTGGAGTAGTGGGAGTGGCGGTTATGTCAGACGAGAGGGGTTTTACATGGTTTGGGTTGCTGGTGTGTGTATGGTTTGGACCAAAATAATTATTTGTGGAGCTAGGATTGGGCTGGCCCAAAGGTATAGTCGTTTCCATCTAGATGTTAGAGGAGTCGATGTTATTTAGTAAATCAAACATATTGTTATGTGTAATATTATTAGGGATGGGGTTGTCATTTCCACTTACCAAAGCCGTTTGAATGGAAGGTGGTTTAGGGTTAGGTAACTTATCTGAGGCTTGTTTGTGCATCGATCTTCGTGGTGGCGGCATACGTGCATAATTTGACGGTTCACCATTGAGAACCTGTCTGTGCATGGGTAGTTTAGAGGTCAATTTTTGTGGAAAGGTAATTGTTTTCCACTCATGGTCTTTAGTTGGTGGGGATTGTGTTGTAGTGGAATGGACTTGTTAGTTGTTGAGTGATGGATTTATGGGTGCTTTATCTGAAACTGGATGGTGAAGAAGATAGGTGCATTGTTTATTGTTGTGAGCCAAGCGACCACAATTAACACAAAATAAATTAAGGCCTTCGTACAAGATAATTTGTTTATGAGTTCCAATATAAATATGAGATTTTAGTGGCTTATCAAAAGGCACTTCTACACAGATTCTTGCATAACGCCCTCTAGTAGTAGTAGAGGTGCATGCATCAATCTTAAGGAGCTTACCTATCTTGTTGCCCAATTTTTGAAGGATTTCTAAGTCGTAGAATTTTGTGAGTAGTTCAGGCAGACGAATCCAAATTGCAAAGTAAGTGAATTGTGTCGTAGAAGCAAGAAATTTTGGTTCCCATCTTCAAACAGATAAGAAGTGATTTAAAACAAACCACGACCCATCATGTAGAGTATGTAACATATTTTCTTCCTTATGGAACTTGAGTAGAAAAAAGTCAGATCCCAAATCAATTAAGGGAACCTCTTCTGTTGGTTTTTATTGTGCAAATATTTTTTGCTTGAGTAGTTGGTGTCCTACTTTGAGCCCAAACACTAGTAGAGTCGTGTGTTTTATCACTTGAAGACAGTGGAACGAAATTGTCCAGGTCAGAGTTAGTGTCACTTTCATCACTGATATCGATAGTAGTTGTAGCATAATGAGATTGGTGGAGGGCATGAAGAACATGCGATGTGGAGAGTAATTTATGTAGGAAAGAGTTAGTTTGGGAACTTGTAAAGGAGTCATCAAATTGCATAGTACTAATATCAGGCGGTTCATTGATTGGTAGATTGGGTGAGATTCGTTTACTTTCGATGTTATTATTCATTGGAGGCACCAATGGGGAGAAGGTGGATTATTGGAGGTAAAGAGAAGAGAGAGCATTTTTTTGGTTCCTTCCCATATTTGGTTTGTACATCTTTTTTTTGGTTGAAAAAAACTATATTATGTCCAAATTCCTACGGAAAAGAAAAATCCTAAAACTTGAACAATGCAGGTACATTAAGATATGGATTCTGTAAGCGAAAGATGAAACATATATAGAATTATGAAATCAATTGTGCGAAATTTGTTACACTATTGTGCTTATAAAGACTATTATTGCTACTAAGGGGTTCATGGTTGGTTTGGGTTAATTTTTGGTGAGAATCATTTACATCCCCAAGTTTACTCTAAAAATCAAACTCATCCTTCAACTTTGAACAATTGTTATTTCCATCCTTTTATCCTATGCAATGTCTATTTTGCCCTTGATATTTTCAACTCCCCATATATGTAATACTTTTTTATATTATTTAAATAATTTTTAATGCAGATATTTATTCATAAGTAAAAAATATTATATCTTATTAAATAATTTAATTTAAGTTCACTACCATTATAAAATAAAATAATTATATTATGAATTTGTTACAAAATGTATTGCTACTTTATTATTATTATTATTATTATTAAAATTCATATGATGTATGTCAGTGTGTGTGTGATTTTAAGTTCCACTATATTTGTTTTTCTCTATGTGTGTATAAATTTTTGAGTTTTGATTGTTGTTGCTAGATTTAAAAAAAAAAATTATAATTAAAGTTCATGTAAACTGTAAATAGATATGTTTTGATAAATTTATTACAAATTTACCTCTATTCGCCCATTTTTTTTATTACCTGCATTGTATAATTTACAAACTTTTCACTCTATTTATTTTCAATTTATAAATAGATTGAATTTTGACTGATATTAATTAAATTACTGATATGAGTAAATTATTTATTAAAATTATTTATTTTTACCATTTATTTCACTGTTGAATATCATTAACTTATATGCTTGACTATTATCATTCTTTTTTGTTTCGATTATTTTTTTAATTTATCTATAGGTAAGTTGATAACATAAATTAAAATAAAAAATATCATTATATTAAAGAACAAAAATATGCGATAAAAATTATAAAGCGTAAAATAAGCATTTTAAGAAGTGACATTTGATATGAGGAGTAGAATGATAATTGTTCAAAGTTGAAGGATGAGTTTGATTTTTAAAAGCAAACTTGAGGGATATAAATAATTTTCATCCGCCAAACCAATTATTTTCAGCTTTTTCGTTAGTTTTTTTTTTAATTTTTCAATTTAGTCAATTTTTCTCCAGTAACTCTATGAATTACAAATTCAATCCATTCAATATTGAAAAATTGGACAAATTAATAATCTATTGCACTGTGCTTATGTGAGAATTTATTTTCGAAGTACATGGTAATTATTCCCTCTGATTAAATTTTTTAAAATCAAACAAAACTAATGAACATGTCAGAATTTCAGGTTAGTTTATTTGGCTTTTTTATTTGGCAATTTTCGGTTTTTCTTGAACACCCTACCTGCTATTGCTGAACGCACACCCACGCTCTACCCCCCACCACCTCTCCTCCCCTTCCCTCTCCTCCCTTACACTTACTCCCTATGCTCTTGTTGTTCATGTTGTCCAAGATTTGCGCAATTTCATCGACTAATTGAGCGTATGTTATGTCATTTCTTTTCTGTGTGTTAGCTTAACACAATGATTTGACTACCCATTCTTTGATTTTTCAAAATTAGGGTTCTAATTTTGCGTAATCATTTTCGACTTGTCAGCTTTCTTTGAACTCCTATACTCTTTTCTCTTAATTTCCTCCATTTTAACGTTATTTACAACTATTCCTGAAAAGTTCATCTCTTTTTGCAGCGGAGTCGTTGATTTGTCTAACAACTCAGGCAAAAATAATTTAGCTTTTTTACTGCTGGGCGTTTGGTCAATGTTTGAATTTTTGAGGCAAAGGGAAGAAGAATCCAGTTTAACATTCTTGACTATCTAAACTCTGGAGCTGGAACTGAGGTATTTTCTTTTTATTCCATAATTAGCGGCTCCAAATTAAATAAAATATGGTTGCTTACGCTCCACAATGGGGAAAAAAGGGAATATACTGTCTGAAATAGAGCAGAACATGGATTTGTTATAGCGTGTGACTGTGTGTTTGGTATGACAGATGTCATTTTTCAGGGAAATGTTCCACCACAAAGTCATTTTCTGTTGTTTGGTTGCCGGAATTTTTTTTCTTCAGAGGGAGAAAATGACTTCCCTCACTTATGGGTGGAAGTGTTTTCATTACAACTGTCATTTTAACCGGAAAAACTCCCCCGAAAAAGGAGTGATTATTTTAAGAGTTATCTAAAAATATCAAGGTGCAGGATGCACACATGACATTTATTAATTTTAATTGTATCAATCCAAGGTTCGGTTACGAGCACATGGACTAACAACAGCTATCTTAAAACTTGAACTTCATATTACTTGATCCAACTAACACTTATTATTAATCCTCAAAAACTCAAAAATTTAATCAAAACACTCTTCTAATATTTTTATTAATCTTTAATAGATATTTTTCCTAGAAAATATTTTCCACTCACCAACAACATTTTCCTTGAAAAATGACTTTCGCGTACCAAACACAAACATAATCCATAAGGCTTTGAACTTGGTGGAGTTAATACGATAATTTTAACTGCAAATTGATTTAGCATGCACTTTCAGTTGGTCATGTTGTGATTGTAGTAGTGGAACAAAGAGAATAGTGGATAAGATAATAGTTTCCTTTCCTACGTTCTCTCCCCTACGCTGTTTAGGGAAGTTATTTACATACATGCATGGTTCAGTTGAGTTAAAAACGAAACTTTTTTGTATTTCCTTTCTCTCTTTCTTTTTTTTTTTTTTTTTTTAATTTTTCAGGAACACGTCCAGTCTGAGGGAACTTCCATGTAATGAATAGCTTGTTTCATGCATGCTCGATTACAATCGTAACAAGAACTACACATCTTGCCTTGAAGAGTTCAATTTGTGGAATTCCGGTGCAAGCTTTTGCTCATGCTTGAATTAGAAGTTGATTTTGACTTTTGCTGAATACGAGTTAGCATCTAACAAGTGTAGTGGAGATAGTTCTCTTTCAGAAAGTTTGATCCTACTCCAATAATGAAGGAAGATAATGGCTTCTTTGTTGTTAAGAAAGGAGATCTTGTTGGAGTCTACAGAAACTTGAGTGACTGCCAGACTCAAGTTGGATCCTCGGTAACTGTTTTGGAGGAATTTTAATCTGCAGTTATATGTATATGTGTGTGTATGTATGTTTGTATGTATGTGTGTTTGTGTATATTTATTCCTTTTACCTATCAAACAAATTATAGATGTATGTAAGTATATTGATATGGCGCCACTGTGACCCTTTCCCCTTTTTTGCCTTGATGGCTTGAACTCCCAATCTGTTGGTTGGAAGTGGAGTGCTCTTGCAACTGGATCAACTTCACTTATCAATTTGTAGTCAAGATGTATTGATGCCAATGCTACACGGAATTTACCTTATCTGTTCTTTTCCTCGTGAATATGTTCAGAGGTTGTTGCACCTTGAGAACATCATAAAAGATTGACCATGTTTGTTTGCTACAGCTTCATTTACATTGTTTGACATAAAGCTGGAGCATAATTTCTGTGCATATTTCAACATTTCTTTTAATGCTTTCTTTTTATGATTAATATTATTTATCACAAAAATTAAAAGTATTTGTTTTAGCTTCAGCTTGGTTTTCCCAAATTAATGATACAGTTATAGTAGTATAGGAATTTCTATCAATGTTTATATACCAATGTGCATGAGTTGGCAAATATATCTTGCAGTGTGTTAATCAGCCCCCCCCCACCCCCCCCCGATTCTGGCAGATATGTGATCCTCCGGTTAGTGTGTATAAAGGCTACTCCATGCCAAAGGACACAGAGGAATATCTTCTATCTTGTGGGCTTAAACATGCACTTTATTCTATCAGAGCTGCAGATCTGACCGAAGGTCTCTTTGGGACTCTAGTACCATGCCCTTTTCAGGTCAGACATTGTACTAATTTGTGTGCAAAAGCTGTCTATTTATCTTTTATGCGTAAGGTATTTCATCTCAAAACTTTTAGACAAAGGCAGACCTTATTCAGAGTACCATTCTCTTTCCAGGATGACACACAAGATTTGCAAAACAAAAATAAAAAGGAAAAAAGGAGATAGTTAAATTTGTCAATCTGATCCAAATTTTGACCTGTGGATCCGATTGTGAGGTTGATGCAAGAAAATAACATGTTTGTTCATTGTGAAAACTACTTGATTACTAAAAACTCTCCTTTCCACTTATGATAGCATTCATACCACCTATCGAAAAGAATCCTAAAATAGAGACAAAACCAAAAGAAAAGATAGAATCCTGATGTATTGATTGCAACACATCTTTGGAAGTAAAACCATGATTCTCTGGCTGATTTTGTCGCATAGAGAAAAAGTTTAACGCTTGCTGTCATTAGCAGAGTTGGTGAAGTCTCACCATGTTGTTTGCATTGGAATACTCTAAATTTAAAACTCAATTTCTGCCTTTATGATACAGAAGGGATGAAGACTTATCTCCTCAGGTCCTCACAGATCCCCTATTTAAGGAAAAGATTACAAATTTTGTGCTGTTCCCGTACTATATGAAGAAATGGTACAGGGAGTAAGTGTGAGCTTCTGTAAATTACATTATACATGGTACACTACGGATACCACAGTGCTATTCTTCTGCATAGCCAATATTATCGAAGATCATCTCTAAATGCAGCTGATTCAATAATTATTTTGTACTCGATATAAGTTAAATTTCGTACTTATTGATGTGAATACTCTTGTTTAGTAGTACTTATGAAGATTGCTGAAAGATGCTTACATCTCTCTAATTTGCTATATTATTTTACTCTCTCCTCTGTATCTATTCTCCCTTTTCTTCTTCCCAGCACTGTTCGTGATAACAAGTCCATATCGAACAAGCTGACTGTAATAGTAAAGTATGTGATGACCATTTACCAGAAATGGCACATCTTTGCCGTTTCCTCTTTTTTCTTTTGAATTGGTCATACAAGTTTATTAGCACTAAATCTTTTGCAGCAGCCATCTTCTTCCAAAGGTGGAGCGTCTGAGCATATGCCAAAGAAGAGGTCACAGGAAGCAATGTGGTCAGAATATACGGTAAGTTAGGACTTTACTAGGTTATTGTAAGTCGGTCGGTGTTTGCAGCAGTTGCTTTTGAAGCATATCTCATTCTTGTACCACAGAGTGAGAGTTAACTTAATGTGCCAACAGTTTTTGGTTATCCAAGGAAGTGAGTACATTCTTTTGTTTGCACCTCTCTGGATATAAAGGCTGATTATAACACTTGGGGTTTGTTTGCTGAATGTTCGTTAAGATGCCATAATCAATGGTCTTACAACTTACACGAGAAATCTACTTATTCAGCTGGAAGGCATTTTCCTTTCCTAAAGTAGATCTGCATTTTCAATTTGAAAATTTCATACTAATCCATTGTGAGTGAACTATCATTGTTTATCTATTATGTCTCGGTAGCTCTTTTTTGTAGACAATGATTATCTAATGAGGTTGAAAGTCTCCCATAAAGCACCTATTGATGAGCTAGATGTATTTAAACGGAATAGTAGTAATTTGTTAATAGGTTTCTGCAGCTGGTGTAGTAATATCTCGATATAGCAGTAGCAGTAGTAATTTGTCTACTGGTCTCCACAACTGTTGTATTTGTGTGAACAAACATAAAAATAGGTCATGCTGGTTGCTTACAAAAAAAATTAAAAATAAAAGTAGTGGTGTTTCAATAAAATAAAATTAGGTCATGCTGGGTGGCTTATAAGATAAGTAGCTTGTCATCAAATTTTTGCAGCTGTTGTTATCTTTGTTTTTTCTTTATCTTAATGAACTCGTGTAAGGTATTGAACTTTATAAGATTGAACTTCACTACAAAGAGCCACATCCTAGTAAATGTAGCTAGAGATCTGAAAATACTGTTTCTAGCAAAAGGTGTCTTTTCTCGTTATAGCAACAAGTTATTTAGATGAGAAACATCAATAACATAGAATGAAGAATAAACAAGAGATATTAATGTCCTTCTTGTTAAGAAATTTTTTCTCCCACATAAAATTGACAAAAATTTCTGTCCACTGGTTTAATAGCATTGTGGAGATCTGAAATTACATGTGACCTGTCTGTCAAGTATTTTCATTAGATGACTGGATGATCCCAGTTTACCACGCCTGTGCTTTGACAAAACAGAAAAATGGTGAAAATGAAAACAATTTATATATATATATATATATATATATATATATATATATGAAAATGTGTTAACATCTTTTGATGTTCTTTTATTTCTTTCTGACTTGAACTTTCCCCCTTGATTGACTAACATTTTCAAGGGCACCCTCAAATATGGATAAAAAGTTTCCTATTAGTGAAAAAGATAATTAAGAGCTATTGTCCTGAATTTTCAGGAGTGCAGGCTAGGTTTAATGACTAGATGGGAAACCTTTTTCCTCAAAACAAATACTTAGGATGAATTTTCGGGAGTGCTGAATAGTTTTAATGAACTAGATGGATAACCATTGTCTTTTTAATTAGTGTTCTTATCTTAGGCGAATCTTTTCGCGAAGTTTGCATTAAGCACTAGAGAGGAACTGTTACCACCTATTGGTTGATAGAGAACATATTTAGATTGTATAAATGTTATAATTTGATGAATTCTGACATCTTTTTGTATGTGAAGTACATAGAGTTGCGATTGTCAAACTGTATACTTTCAATGGTATTTTATTGCTGTACTGCATTCTACTACCTGGCTCTTGGAGAGGTATATTACGTAAATTTTGGCTCAAAGTAGTTTCATTAGTACTTACTGATGAAAAAAGTACTACTGACATACATTTCTTACAAAAAAGAAATACTAATTTCTTGTTTTCCTACCCTGCATAACGTGTATGGCTTGCCACAGTACTGGAATCTATCTTGTTTATTGGCATGTTTATTTGCAGGATGCTGTTGGATCAGCAGTTATTTCAAATGATTCCCTAAGAAAGCATATCAAGTTAGATCTTCCTAAGGGTGACCAAGCTCTATCATCTGGTGTGAGTGGCTGTTAAGATGATAGCTAATTGTAAAACATAAATGCTTTCAGTATATCTAATTGACAAAATAAATTGTCTTTATACTTAATGGGAAGTCGGTGAAGCTAATAATCTTAATTTAACGAATTTATGATGAATTTGCGGCCAACTATCAGGTCGATCTCCTATAAATTTTCTTGATGGTTTATGGTGTTGGGATGGAAAGAACCTGATCCTGGTTATTCTCAGCAGCGATCTTGCACTCTTGAATTTGATGGTTCTTCGAAAGGTAATCCGGGACAAGCTGGTGCGGGAGCTGTGGTACGAGCTGATGATGGAAGTTTGGTAATAATTACTTTTCTTGGATTTGTATTTCCTTTTACTTATTTTCGGCGCACTTATACAACTTTCCGATTAATAGATTTGTAGGCTGCGTGAAGGTTTAGGAATAGCAACAACCAGTGTTGCTGAATATCGAGGCTTTATCTTGGGTTTGAAATATGCACATAGCAAAGGGTTTACAAGTATTCGTGCTCAGGGTGACTCCAAACTTGTTTGTATGCAGGTCCGTTGCCCATAGTATTTGTTTATTCTTGTATTTTGACTTCTTATTTCTTGATATCTACTTTCTCGTTTGTGTCTCTGCACAATCAAACATGTATTTGGAATTGTAGGTCAAGCAAAGTTTTCTTTCTTCTTTCAACTTCAGCTATATGAATGGGATCCTTATATGCATATTTTTAAGGTCAAGGAGGGCCTCTAAGGGTGTGGCCTAGTGGTCAATGAAGAGGATTGAGAACCAGGTCTCAGGTTCAAATCCCAGCGGATGAAAAAACACTAGGTGATTTCTTCTCATATATCCAAGCTTTGGTGGACAGAATTACCGGGTACCTCTGTGCTGGTGGGAGGTAGCAGGTACCGTATGGAATTAGTCGATGTGCGTGCAAGTTAGCCCAGACACCACGGTTAATTGAAAAAAGGTCAAGGAAGTCTGACAATTTTTTTGAGCCGTGGACCCATTTGTCAAGTCACTTCAATGTAGTTCTTTTGTTTCAATAGGATAGAGCTTTTATAATGTAAATAAATGACCCTTCTAGCATAAGGTAGTAATGATTAACTTGCGATCCAACTAAAGATTCTCAGTTGAAAAAGAGCGAAAGTTTGGTAAGTTTGGTAATGGGTGAATGAATCAGGTCTCCGTCATCAGTGTTCAGTTTTACCTAGTGCAAGACGACCTGGTTTGAGTATCTCAACGCAATGGGGAATCTTAACAGATGTTCCTAGACAAATAGTGGCTGCATGTTTTAGTGACAATGCCATTGATCTAGAGTTTACAGTAAGTTGGCTGAGTTGGACAAACCCCGAAAAGAGTGATTCCTTTTGCTGCTGGGTAAAGATAGAGGGAAAATGTAGAAGCTGGCAAATAGTTCTTGTCCATTCAAGAAGATTCTCTTAGTGGGAAAAATAGTCAACATACATTTGTTTTCTCTATGAACTCTTTAAAGTCTTTGACGAGCTTAGTTGTATCTCCGAGATGTTTTATTATAGCTTCTAAAGTTGGTCTTTTGACAAGGTGGTTTGCATTGGTGTCATCAGAGTTTATTTTATAGTTTGGTTTCTTATTTTATTCTTTGCTTTTATCTGCTTGGTTTTGATTCATTAAAGTGTATATCCTTCCGAACAGATCCAGGGTCTGTGGAAGGTTAAAAATCAAAACATCTCTACGCTTTTTCAGCAGGCAAAACAACTGAAGGATAGGTTTCTTTCTTTCCGCATCATTCATGTTCTTCGGGTAACCTAAAAAATCTTCTCTACCCCTTTATTCTTGGTTTATATGATTGTCTCACTTTATCAATCACAAGCTTATTATATAATAGCACCAAATTCGGATTAGAGCCCTCATTATGGTTTGGTCAATTACCTTGTTCTTACTTTGGTATTTTGGAGATGTAAAATTTCAACTCTCTTTTTGTTAGGAATCAAACTGTGATGCAGATCAGCAGGCGAACTTGGCTGTTGGACTTCCTGGTTAGAGTTTACATTTCTTTGCAGGCTTGGACTTGGTAATATCTGAGTGGTCATCAATGTTATATCTAACTTCCATCTTTTAATGCAGACGGTCATATTCAGGAGGAGATAGAGAAATGACAATGGGGCAGTCGAAGATGACTCAAAGGTGGTTCTGATGAGGATCTTTACGTGCTAACCACTGAGGTCTAGTGCTTGGCAGCATTCTGATTATTTAAGGTCATAATTTCCTATTTTGCCAGTACTACGTCTAACCTTAAAATGGGTTGCACGGTTAAGCAGGGGATTATGATAGCAGTTAGGAATTATGTAAATTTTTGCTGGATGTGGCTCAAAACAGGCACCAACAGCAAATGTTACTATCTGCTTTGAGTTCTAGCCGATGAGCACAAGATGTTTGCCTGAAACTCAAAGACCACCGAGGGAAATGATTGATACGAATCATATCGAGTCTCTTGTCCTTTCTGTAGCAGAACACTGGGCATACTACCCCTTCATTCCTCACTTATGCATTGCTATGACACGATGATTAATTTAAGTTTGTATTAGTATCGCAATATGCCTGTGACAAAAAAATTCGTGCATGTGAAAATCAAGTCAGGAAAAACCGTGTAACAAATTGGACAATGAATGTCGCAAGCTGTAGAATTTGTCTCAGGTTGAGAAGGTATCTATCGGTTCGTCTCTATTAATTGTTGATCCAATGGCTTGATAGCTTGATCTTGATTTTAATTACTTTAAAATCAAGGGCTTGAAGCTTGATCTAGCTGTACTGATACACTGTCTCTTTCCTTCTTGTGCCGAGGGTCTACGGGAAACAGCCTCTCTACTCCTCCGGAGTAGGGGTAAGGCTTGCGTACACACTACCCTCCCCAGTCCCTACCTGGGTTATTGCTGGCTTGAAGCTTGATCTTGAATTAGATTACAACCTTAAATGTGACTTTGATTTATTCATCACGAACACTTTGATGACCGTCATGAACAGTAGTTATGGATCAAAAGCCATGAACAAGTAATTTTGATTTGGAATGCCTTGATATTTGATGTATTGTCGTTCTTAATCCTTGTATACTTAAAACTTGTATGGAAATGTTTTTTTTCGATATATGGAAATGCTTCAACACTTGAAACTTGTATGGAAATGAGTATTGAAACTTGTATGGGAATGAGTGTTGAAACTTGTATGGAAATGTTTCATTGCTTGCAACTTGTAGAATCCTTCTACTAGTGGGGTTTGGTATAAAGATGCAAGAGAGCCATAAAAATCAAGAACTTTAAGGGTGTGTTTGGTATAACGGAAAATGTTTCTTGATTTTTATGGCTCTCTTGCATCTTTATAATGATCCATTTGGCTTATGGAGGAGTTTTATTTATAGTTGTGGATAAACGGAGTTATGTGAGTTCCTCATTTGAAAACTGGCTAAATTAATTATCTTAATAAAATTAGATTTTTACTTAAATTCATCTAGTTGTGTTTAAATAATTAAGCTAATTATATTGGCGATGGTATTAATCTGAGATAATAATTTATTATGTCTTGAATTTAAAATATAGTCTAAATTTCATGAGTTTCAATACAATAACAACAACGATCCAATGAAATCCCACTAGTGGGGTCTGGGGAGTATAGTGTGTACGCAGACCTTACCCTTATCCCGAGGGGTAGAAAGACTATTTTCGAAAGACCCTCGGCACAAAAAAACGAGAAGGGACAATAAATTGAGAACACAACATTAACCACTAGCAGTTTAAGATAAAAATCCGATCACACTAGCCTCACATAATTAAGACCCTACCCTATAACCCTAATACTCGTCCTCCACAGCTTCCTATCAAGGGTCATGTCCTCGAAAATCTAAAGTCGTGTCATTTCCTGTCTGATCACCTCTTCCCAATAATTCTTAGGCCCCCTACCTCTTCTCATGCCTTCCAGGACCACCCGCTCACGGTCCTCACTGGTGCATCTGAGCTTCTTCTCTGTACATGTCCGAACCATCTGACCCTTGATTCCCGCATCTTGTCATTAGTGAGAGCCGCACCCACTTTCTCCTATATATCATCATTTCTAATCTTATCCATTCTCGTGTGCCTGGACATCCACCTCACCATCCTCATTTCTGCTACTTGAGTTTCAATATAATTACATTTACATTAATGTTAATTGACTTAGAGCATTATTTTCACTGTTTGATAATTTTATCCTGTTAGCTGGCATTGTCGTTAGTATCTTTTAAGCAGAGAAGAATTCTCACAAGGAAAGTAACTACACAGAGATAATAAGAACATTAAAAATGACACTTGATTCTTACCTTTTTTTTTTTGGTTTCTTTTCTGGAAAATTTTCTTACTCCTCTGACAAGTGACAAATCATGTTACATACACTTAACTTTTCTTCAAACGTATTGCCAAGAAAGCTGCGGAGCAATTAAATGTTAATTGGTGAAAAAGAAATTAAATATTAATTAATTATACTGCAATTAAAAAATTATTAAAAGACGAATTAGGAAAAATCAAGATTCAAGCTTTTTCCTGAATTTATTCACAGAAGTAGGGGAGTTGACTTTAAACCAATTCGAACAGAATCTAACCCGACCCGGCAATATGTCTGGCAGCAGTTTCCGGTAGTTACTTATCCCACCAGTTTAGCACAAAGAAGAAAAACAGCACGGCAAGCAAACGCTAGCCTACTTAGAGCCTGTCTGTGTGGAGTATTCATTTCCATTTTCTTAGCTTGCAAAATGAACAGTGTCACTGCTCCTAAGGCCAGTTGGCCGATTGTGCAGCTTCCTTCCCGATACTCTGATTCCAGAAATTTCCAGAATCGCAGCAGCATCCGCTTCTATGACTTCCATCACAAGTATAATCGGAATTCCAACAGAATCAGATGCAACCTGAAAGACAACAATCAACCGGAAACAAGTACTGGAATCCAGCTTTATAGAGATATTGAGAGGTCTGTCTTCCATTTATTCCTCTCAATATTTATACTGCAAATTGTAATTTCCTGCTAGAACATCCGGCTTTGTGGAAATTAAGTGCTTTGGGTATCCCTTCTGATTTTCTTTTTCTCCGATTCCGCTCCAATAGTGTTTCTAAAGGTGTAATTTTTGCCTTTGTATGGTTGAGTACTACAGTGAGCAAAATTGACATGCAATATTATTCCTATTCCAGTCCTTATTTCATCTCTCTGTCCCTAATAAACATCACAAATATAATATATATATATATATATATATATATATATATATATACACACACATTATAGAGCTGCAGACCAAAATGATTGACCGAGCTGAATAGCTTGAAGGTTAGTTTTCACTGTGTGGCTGAGGTGATTGCCCAGTGGCAGGGGCGGCCTTTTCATAAAGCAACCGCTTTAGGTTCCACATTGTGGGGGCCCAATTTTTTGTTAAACCTAATAGGCTATATATAAGTTTTAGAAAAAGTTATGTGAAGTGAAAATGTTTGATTTCTTTCTTTAACAAATATAGAGAAGAAGGATTTGCAACTTATATAATTTTTGACAAGGAAATTGCATTTGAAATGAATATCGAGCCCGAATTTCGTAAGAAACGTGTGATATATAGGAAGAAACAATTTAATGAGAATATTGATAATGAAATCTCAAAATCTCCCGAAGAGTCTTTTAGAGTTGATTATTTTTATACATAATAGACAAGGCTATTTTTTACTTCAAAATAGATTTGAACAATTCGAAGCATATGAAATTATTTTTTGTTTTTTATTAGCGGTAAAAAACCAAGATCAATAGATGATGGAAATTTGAAAAAATATTGCTTTAATCTTGCATGTTCCTTAAAGTATAATAATCAATCTGATATTGACGGTTTAGATTTTTTTTTTGAATTAAAATTGTTAAGGATAATAGTACAATTAGGAGATAACAATCTAGTTGATATATTCATCAAATAAAAAGATTTAATTCTTTTTCAAATGCCTATATTGCTTATAGAATAATGTTAATAACTCCTGTTACCGTTGCTTCAGCGAGAAAAAGCTTTTTAAAATTAAAATTGATAAAATCTTGCCTAAGATGAATAATGTCTCGAGAGAGGTTAAATGAATTAGCTATATTATCAATTGTGAAAGTCTTATTAGGAGAAATTGATTATAAAAAAAAATATTAATAACTTTGCATCTAAAAGAAAGCTAGAAAAATAGACTTCAAATAAATAAATAAAAAATTTAAAAAAAGAAAGTTAAGGCTCTTCATAAAGTTTGGCTTTAGGCCACAAAGTTCGTCGGGCCGCCCCTGCCCAGTGGGACTAAAAGCTTTGACAGAAATCCTAAGACAAACCCCAAAAGTTGCCTTCTTGAAACAAGAAAATGCAGAACAAGAAAGAATAGATAAAAAGGAAAATGGATCGTTCAGACCAACGTAGCATTTCAAGGAAAGGCGACATTTTGGATATAGCTAGTTTCTAAATAGAAGCTTATGTCTTACATATGGGTAATCAGCTCAGCCACACAAATGCTAAAAATGCACTACTTTTGGAGATTCCGACACGCATCCGGCCATATTTTCGGAGAGTCCGAGCAACATAGTAAGGTTCATAACCCACCTTCTGGATATCTTTGTGCAGAGACGGAGCTATTATTCTGCTTATGGGTAGGACAGAACCTAGTAGTTGGGCCCAAACCATGAACTTGTGTTAAAAATCCATTTAATATGTATAAATAATTTATCCAAAACCTAGTAAGCTGCCTTTTTATTCAGAACTCATAAACTCAAATCCTAGCTCCACCTTTGCTTATGTGTATTATCGTTTGTGTTAAAATCCATAGAATTGAGCTTACATTTTGGTAGTTTCTCAGCTATACATGCAGAAATGTACTTGAGCAATTGAGAGAGAAGAAAGGGGATAGCTTGCACAGTAAGCCAATCTGAAAATGAGAAATGAAAGGGTATATTTCATTATTGAATCAACTGATACATATATACAATTTACATGCACACGTGTCCAACTAATTTCCAGCTGTGAATATAACAACACTAACTGACTTAACAATAATTAACTGCTCAACTAACTACCTGACCCTAGTTAACTCCTAACATTGGTTAACTAAATTCAGGTTACACCAGTCTCAGTACTCCCCCTCAAACTGGTAGGTACAAAGATATTGAGTACTCCCAGTTTATACCAAGTACTCATGATGTTTCTCAGAAGTGCCCTGTTGCTCTTTGGAGCTTACATGATGTGTTATCACTAGTCTTTGCTGAATCTTCCCCCTTACAAAATAACAATCAATTTCTATATGCTTTGTTCTCTCATGATATACCAGATTTGTTGCAATTTCGTGTGCTGCTTTATTGTTACAAAATAGATCAATAGGCAGCCTTACATCTGCTCCCAATTCTTTGAACAGTCCAATCAACCATACGAATTCTACAACTGTCCATGTCATGCTCCTATATTCTGCTTCTGTTGAGCTTCTTAAAAGTTAAAATTGTGCTGTGTTTTTTGGACTGCCAAGATATAAGTGAGTTCCCATGTTTAACAAGAAATCCAGTTACTGATTTTCTTGTGTTGGAACATGATGCTCAGTCTGCATCACATTATGCACTTAGAACGTTGCTCTTTTCACTACTCATCAAAGTTCCAAGTCCCCGTTCCCTCTTGATCTACCTCACAACTTATAGGGCTGCCTCGCAATGACTTCTCTTGGGCTACTGCATAAATGGGCTCAGAGTTTGGACAGCAAAAGCTATGTCCAATCGGGTTAATGTCAAATATAGCAATTCCCGATGAGCATTATACTGCCAGTGGCGGAGCTAGCATTGATGGTGCAGGTTGGGCCGAACCCAGTCACTTTGGTCCATATCTTGTATTTGTCTTAAGAATCCATTTAATATATTTAACTCATTAATTTAGAATACAATAACTTAAAAATGCTAGAATTCCAAACCTTTAAATTTCAAATCCTAACACCGCCTCTGGAAACTGCCCCTTATCTTCCAATAAGTCGTCATCTTTAACCCCTATAATGTCATCTTACTCCTTATTTGTAAACTTCTAATTACACTCAAGTTGAGTCTAGGCTGGCTTTGAAGCACTTAGTCCCAATTTCCCAATTAGCTCTAAGGCATATTTACTCTGACTCATTAAGTTTCTCTTTGTTGATCTGCTAAATTCAATTTCAGAAAGTATTTTAACTCTCCAAGATCTTTTATTTTGAATGCTTGATGTAGTTTCTCCTTTGTGTTTTCCATCAGCTTCAGGTTATTTCTAGTGATCAGCATGTCATCCACATACACTAAGATGACAACTATGTTGTTTTCCTGTTTCCGTGTAAATAAAGAATAATCTAGACTAATCTATGTGAAACCCTCTCGTCTGTTGAGCCGAGGGTCTTCCAGAAACAGCCACAGCCTCCGTACCCCTCCTGGTAGAAGTAAGGTCTGCGTATTCTCTACCCTTCCCAAACCTCACTAGTGGGATTCTACTGGGTTGTTGTTGTTGTCTGTGTGAAACCCTGAGCTACTAGTGCCTTAGCCAATTTCATATTCCGTTGCCTGCTTGCTTGTTTTAACCCATATAAGGATTTGACAAGCCTACACACATGGTTTGGACTCTCCCCCTGGCTTGCAAAGCCCTCGGGCAACTTCATATAAACCTCATCAGGAAGGTCACCCTATAGAAAGGCATTGTACACACCCATTTGATGCATGCGCCAACCTTCAATTGTAGCTAGAGAGACCATTGATCTGACAATGGCTATCTTTACCACTGGAGAAAATGTTTCATTGTAATCAAACCCTTCTTGCTGGTTGTAACCCTTGGCTACCAGCCTTGCCTTGAACCTCTCTATATCACCATTGGCCTTATATTTTACTTTGAAGACCCATTTACAAACAATGAATCTTTCCCTTAGGTAAAGGTACCAATTCCCATGTTTTGTTCTCTTCTAACGCTGAAATTTCAGCCTTCATAGCCTCTATCCATCTAGGATCTTTGGAAGCCTCCTTAAAAGTTTTAGGTTCTATTACTGAGGTAAAAACTGTCAAAAATTGTCTGTAAGTTGAACTTCTATTGGTATAGTCAACTGAGTGTTGCATGGGATATGGAAGGTTTGAGGCACAACAATTAGTAGATGGAGTGATGTAATCTTTCATCCAACTAGGGGTTTTCTCCAGTGGAGAGACCACATTCTCCAGGTGAGCAGGTGCATCTGGAACTAAGTCATCCAGAAAAAAGTCTGCATCAGGTGCTACACCATGTTGAGGACCATCTCCAACAATATCCATCAGTTGATCAACTACTAATTCATCTGTTTGTGATTCTACTTCTATATCATCTGAAGTCGAAACAGGAGGCAAGGAAGAATTTGGACCAAGATCAGAAAACAATGGTGGTTGTTTCTGTTTCTTGTATTTAAATGGAAATAAGGTCTCTCTAAAACTGACATCCCTATTCATAAAGAAGGTTTGAGCAGTTAAATCTTGTATCCTATGGTAGATTCTGAATACCCCATCATGATATCTGCAAGTGCCCTGGTAGCAAACTTGTCATGATTATTCAACTTCTTGGCAAAGCACAAGCATCCCATCACCTTTAAGTGTTGCAGATTTGGTTTCCTCCTATGTAAGACTTCATAAGGAGATTTCCCCTGTAATGCCACAGATGGTATTCTATTGATCGAATAAACTGCAACAATTACACAGTATCCCCAGAACTTCAAAGGGATGTCACCCTGAAATCTGACTGCTGCAATCTCCAATATGTGCTTGCGCTTCGTTTCAGCCACCCCATTTTGATGAGGGGTGTGCACACATGTTCTCTGATGTACAAGTCCCAGGGATTGGAAAAGGTGAGAACAACTTGTGTTGACAAACTCCCCTCCACTGTCTGTTCTGAACTGAGTTTGCCCCATCTTAAAGAAGTTTCTCAACACCACAATTACATCACTTTTAAGTTTCAGCAAATACAAGCAAGTAATTCTAGAGTGATCGTCTACAATTTGTAGAAACATTTTATTTCCATCAAAAGTTCGTACATTATAAGGGCCCCACACATCAATATGCAATAGATGAAAAATCTTACAAGTTCTACTTGTACTATTATTGCAAGGCAACCTAGCATGTCTTGCTAATGGACAAACCATACAATTCTTAATTGCACTCCTGTAAACTTCCTGAGACAACCCTAGAAGTTGTTTTATTGCTCCAACTGCTGCATGTCCTAGTCTTCTGTGTCAAAGTTCTATATCCACCTTCTCCTTTATTGCAGCCGTTCCTTTATTTGTAACTGTGATGCCTTGCCTTCAGCAGGACTGAGCACTGCATGTAGTTTGGATACAGATAACTGGTTATACTAAAATCCGGTATCTATAGGACATTGTCTAGAATATCTCTTTCAGTCAAGTTACAGGACCCAATATGTGTCACAGCAGTAGTTCCTCCATTGGGTAGGTGTACCTTTTTTGTTCATGAGCACCAAGTTCTGTTTTATTAGCTAACACATTTAAATCTGAGACCGTATGATTGGTTGCTTCAGAATCAACAAACCGTTCCTTCTTGTGTGAATTTACTAGAAAAACATTAACAATACCTGCCATATTAGTTGAAACTTCACCAGTATTGCCCTGCTTGGGCAGTTTCAGATTTTGAGAGTATTGTTGAGGTGTGAAGTAAGGCCCTTTTATGTGGTCAGTAGCATGATTATCACAATAGTTGGAGGTACCTTCCCTTGCATCCTGCTTTCTATACTCACCTACTGAAGCATTATGAGCAGCAGTGAAATTTGGCTTCTTCTTGCACTTGAAATCAGCTGGATATCCTATCAGTTTGTAGTAACCCTCATGAGTGTGGTCTTTAAGCTTACAGTAATCACATTGCGGATTTAAATTCTTCTTAGGTCTCTGACATAATCCTCCTTTTGCCATCATCAGTGCTGTGACATCTCCACTTTCAGTTGTAGAAAAGGTGTTGGACATGTTCCTTTGACTCTTTCTCTCCCTTAACATAGAGTAAGCCTTGTTGATAGTAAGTACTGGGACCATCAAAGCAGCTGACTTTTAGCTTGCTCATACGACTTGTTAAGTCCCATCAGAAATTGTAAAAGCTTCAATCGTTCCATGAATGTCACAAATTCTCGAGCTTTGGCACAATCACAACCTGGAGTTGGAGCTAAGCTGTCAAATTCAGCCCACAATAACCGTAACTTTGAGAAATAAGCAGAAATAGTGCTGTCCTCTAACTGATAGTCGCCATCTCCTTATGAATTTGGAAAATCCTTGAGCAATCGATTTTGTCAAATTGCTCATTCAGATCTCCCTACACTGACACAACATTCGTAGAATAGACAATTCCATTGTACAATTCCTTCGATACACAATTCTTGATCCACGATAAAACTATTGCATTGCATCTTTCCCACAAATCGACCAAGTTTGGACCGTAATTCTCCCTTTTTGCAGGTGCCTTCTATAAACCCTAGCTTGTTTCTTCCTAGGATTGCAATTCGCATAGTACGAGTCCATACGAAGTAATTTTCTGGTCCGGTCAATTGAAGGTAGATCAATACTGTTCCTAAAGTATCCGTTGAATGCAAATACACAGATGATTGTGACTAAGCTTCTCTGGCTCTGTATCATCAATCGCCATAGCTGAGCTTCGTAACACTCGAATTCGATGAATTTCTAGGAAAAGTAAAACAACTACACTAATTGCCACTTGACTCTGATACCATGTTAAACTCCATAGAATTGAGCTTACATTGTGGGAGATTCTCAGCTATACATGCAGAAATGTAGGTGAGCAATCGAGAGAGAAGAAAGGGGATAGCTTGCACAGCAAGTCAGCAAGCCAATATGAAAATGAGAAAATGAAAGGGTTTCTTTATTGAATCAACTGATACATATATACAATTTACACGCACATGTGTCCAACTAATTTCCAACTGTCAACTTAACCTCCCTAACTGACTTAACAATAATTAACTGCTCCACTAACTACCTGACCCTAGTTAACTCCTAGCATTGGTTAACTAACTTCAGGTTACACCAGTCTCAACAGTTTGTTCCATAAAACGAAAAATGTGATACTTGTAATATTTCCAGTGATTGAATCACAGCAAGAAAAAATTGAAAGCAGTGTTACAATTATTGTAGCTATTGCTATTTGCTAGCAAATTGCATGTGTATGTATGCACAAACTGATGAATGCATGCACTTGGATGTGTATATAATTGAAATCTTGGTGATGGAATGTGGGAGACTGTTGAACTTGCCTTTTTAGCTACCTAGAAAATTCAAATTCATTGGTATAAATTGTCATGTTTGTGTAATCTGATATACCCATAATATTGTCAATTACATAACCATATACAGTTGTGAAATTGAAGTTCTTTTCAGATGATTAGTGAATCTTGATTTAGTGTTATCAGTTAAACAATGTCTTTTTATGCTCATTAAACCCAAAAGTAATTACTACATATGCTTATTCACAGATTACTTACAGAGACAGTGAAGCAATCTCAAGGTTGGGGAAGTTCACAGGACTGGGATGAAATCGAGGTTAATAAATGAATTTCCCAAAAAATGTCTTTTAGTTTCTTCAATGGAATTGAATCAAACAAATGTCTTTCCTTTTTGTGTAAAGTTACCAGTCAATATTGATATCCAACTTGCTTCCTTTATCACTTTCCCTAATTTGTCCAATCTTCATTCTCTTACGGCATTTTTCGATTGTAATCTTTAAACAACTTTTCCTGTTCCTTCCAAATGAGCTTAAAGACAAAAAAGGATGTTCTAGTTTGAGAAGGCTCGGAATGACTGTTAGGTGAAGGAATTAGTCCTGATGGGCAATGCATCGTGAGCATAATGTTGAATCAGTATTTGTTATGTCATTATAATGTGTGTTGCAAATTGACGTGGATTCGATAGAATCTCGATTGTGATTTTACAGTTATTAAGACAGTTGGCTGCATAAGAAGGAGAACAAAAAGTGTACCCACATATCCACGTTCTATATACTTGTGGCAATGCTTTGATAAATTATTAATGAAATCAACTCATTGTGCTATTCCAGGGAGCATGGGTATTGAGGCCAAAAACCTCAAAGCCAAAGTTAGTCGTACATTTTGTTGGAGGTGTTTTTGTTGGGGCTGCTCCTCAGCTTTCTTACCGCCTTTTCCTGGAGCGGCTCAGTCAAATGTGAGTGTTTTGATCTTGATTCCAGAGTCCATCTTTTTCTTTCTATGTTAATTATGTGCTTAAGATTGGAAAGTAGCCACTTCTTTGTTGTATTTGTGACCTGTATGCGCCTTGGAACTATTCTGATTTATTGTTAGCTTTTCTCTCTTTTTTGCGTTACTCATAAGCAGGATAGGAGAAGTAAAAAATTTTAACCAACCACAGCACCAATGGGGTGATGGTACTGTATAATTCTTCCATTCTCTCTATGTAATTATGAATTGAAGGTTGATTTCTCAGATTTTAGGTAAGGAAGAACAGTGGTCCACTTTTTAAGTAGTATCTTGCTAAAGATCTTCAACTGAAGAAGTACTAGTTTTAAAAGGTGCTTACCAACTGAAGATCATGTTTTACTTTACTAGTTTGGCGAAGGGATTTCCATCTGTTTAATCAGACTTAAGAATCATAGCTTTTCTGCTATTAGTTGTATTAGACTATTTCCACCTGTTTAATCAGACTTAAGAAGCAAAACTTTTTGCGCTACCAGCTGTATTAGACTACCAGATGTACATTCCAGCTGTATCATTTTATAAAACTACATGCTAATCATGATGTTGCAAGCACTATAATTCTTGTCCTTTTTATGTCTCCCTTCTGTTTCCTTTATCCATTGTGTCTATTAAGTGGGGTAGGTATAGTGCTTGGCCTTATTTACATTGTGAGGAGATATGTTGGTTGCTACAACTTACTTATGTTACATTGTGAGGCAGGGATGTCTTGGTGATTGCTACGCCTTATGCTAGTGGATTTGACCATTTCTACATTGCAGATGAAGTGCAGTTTAAGTTTGATAGGTGCCTTAGGTTTCTCCAAGATAGAGTGAGTTTCAACTTTTGCCTGAGATGAGACTGTTCTATAATGCTTTGTTTCTTATGCATGTCCATTAGTGACATAGGTACAAGACCTTCCTGTATTTGGCATTGGGCACTCTTTAGGATCTGTAATTCACCTTTTGATTGGTAAGTTAAAAGTATTCATATTTTTATATAGAGGTAAATTTGGTCAACTTGGTCCATAGTACTTGACACATTGATGCTTGATGATCAGGATCAAGATATGCTGTGAAAAAAAATGGGAATGTATTGATGGCTTTCAACAACAAGGTACTTGATTAATTTATTTTCAGCTTTATCACAAACTCATACAACGTTAAAATCGGTTTGAGGGATGCAAAGCCAAATGCAAATGCATTTGATGCATACAGACTTTTTGCCATGTTTTGCTTTCATTTGTTTATCTTTTTCTTTTTTATTTCGTTTTTGGTCGGGTGGGATGGAGTAGGAGGTACAAGCAACTATGTCAGATTATTCAGCTTCATAAGCTCAGGGTGGTCAAGTTGCTGCGTGTTCATGAGACAAGTTAGATACAGCTTCTTTAATTTCTACCTTCACGGTTAAACCTAGGTATAACATCCTAAAATGTGTGACTTAGGATGTTAACTTCCTCACACTTCAAATTTCTTAGGAAGTCTGTTGAGGAAGTTTAGAAATTGGATCTGATTTTAATGCACAGATTGGATCTACATTACAGCCCCATTTAATAAGCCTATCAGTATAATTAAGATGACCATTCTATCTGCCCTCTTTGTTAGTTTATGGTGCTTATAATAATGCTAGTGCAATTATACTTGCAAATCTTGTAGCTATGAACACTTGACAAGTTTGACATGGTTTTCTGAAATCTTGGCCCTCGACGGCTTCTTGCCAGGGTCTTTATCTAAGAGCCAAGGTCTGATATCCAAGTTTTGTAGTCTTACTGTAGCTGTTTGTGAAAGTGAAAACAGAAATACATGTTACGTTTACTCCTGTAGACCACTAGGAGTTTTAAGTTACTGAACATCTTAACGTGTGCAATAATCTATTTGTGTCCCGAAGCTAGGTGGCCCGGGTAATCCATCACCATCTGAGCATATAATAAAGTTTTCCTGTTACTTTTTTTTTTGTCCAGGATGCCAGCCTTGCAGTTCCATTTTTCTCATCTGTTCTTGCTCCAATGATGCAAAATATCGGACCGGTTTTATCGGACATTGCATCGTCACCAACCATTCGTCTTGGGGTAAGTAGCTGAATTTCACCATCTTCCCCAGCTTCTTTTGAATGTTCTTATTAGATGACTTTCACATTTGACATTATAGATGTTTCTTTTCCTTCTGTCAAGATAACTAAGCAAACAAATTTTTACTAACAACAAAAGCTGGCACTATGGTTAGTGGTGTCAAATGGGTGAGGTGGGTTGGATCTGAGCGGGCTGAAAACGGGCCGAACAAATGTGGTTTATTGTCCAAACTGCCCATATCTTATACAGGTCAAAAAATGCATTGGTGATAAATGGGTTTGGTAAACAACAGTTTTGGCCCATTTTGGTTCGTCTGATGGATGGATGCTAAGAGTAGTAAAATTGCCTATATGTAACTGTGTGATTGCTCGATGGCGCTCACACCAGCACCCATTTGCTGAAACCTATGTTGCCCGGACTCTCCGAAAATATCGATGGGTCCGTGTCGGATCGTCCAAAAGTAGTGCATTTTTTAGAGGATCCAACACGGGTGCAGCGGCTATTTTGAAGAGTCCGTGCAACATAGGCTGAAGCGCATAATCCTAGTCCACCATGGCGAGAACATGGCAAATGTTGACATCAAGGATTATGGAACAACCCCAAATCACAAAATTGAACTGACTCAAAAATCGATTGAGCAGGCCTACAAACTGGATCCCTTTATCAAGAAACTGTTTTCTGAAAATTGTGGATCTTCCGGCACCAACAACTGGAAGGTCTACTTCTATGTCTCCCCTGCAGAGCGCAGAAGAAGGACGTTGAAAGGAATAGGCCGGTCGTTTCTGAAGAGGAGAGTGATGGGGGTGAATGGACAGTACAGGCCCGAGAGAATTGAAGTTTGGTAACTTTCATGACCCAGCAAGTATAATGAAGATTTTATTCGCGTTAGAAATGGAAACAGAGTTTCGAACCTCGAAGATTTCTCCATTATAAAAAAAGGATGGAAATGTTATAACTCAATTCATTTCAACCCATATTAACCCATATTTTAAATAAGTGAGTTGGCTATGGTTTTATTACAGGCGAGTTTGGCAAGTCAGTCATTTTAGGTTGAAATTGCCACACTAATAATAATATGCTCGGGGAGTACAAAAGTTGTGCCAAATCTTTTCCTAGTTATTCCTATACTGATGTTAAGAATTCAAAGAGTATGTACTTCATATACACTCTGAGATTATACCCCATAAAGACAGACACAACTTTTCAATCAAATCATCTTCAATTTGTCTCCCTCTCAGAGGACCACAAAACAGTAAGAGGGAGAGTTTTCCGAATCTTCTCCCTTTTTTTGTTGAAATTCTTTTCTGTCCATCAAAAATATGCCGGAAACCCTATCAGCTTAATCCAAGTGATTCCACCTCCAATTTTCACAATGGCAAGTACTGATAGGTGGCCACATTCTTAGTGTAATTCCAATTTGTCGAGGAACCATCTTCCCATTTTAATTCTTCTTGCCTCCGTTCTTGAACAAACTTAAACAACATCCCACTCAACTCTTTAATTCTTACTCCAGCCGGGACTCTCCAGTTATTATCCACCCATTTTTGGACTTCAATAGGGGGATCAAACTGTTGTTACCAAAGGAACCAACCGGACATCTATGCAAATATTCTGTCCTGCTTCGGAGAACTTATATCAATTTTGAAGTGATTAGTCTCCTATTCATCCTCTATAATTATGATGCTATCTTTAGGCCACCTTGATTTCAGCTACTTGTGCATAGCTCCTTTCACAGTTTAATTAATTGTAGCGCCATTATGGTCCATAACTTTTTCCACAAACTTACTGATCTATTTAGCAAAATCTACCCACCCTATATTTTCTCCAGTTTCTGGAATGATAATCTTTAATATGCTACTCCCTTTGATTGCAACAACTCTGATGTATCTTCCCAAATTATTGAATTTCTGATAGACAAAATAAGAATATAGTTGGCTCAAGGTTCTTGATAGATACAAGAAACAAAGAGAGGATCAAAAGAAGAAAGAGAAAGAGCTGATCTGAAGCTTGAGATGTCAAGATTCCACCTGGAAAATCTATCAGAAAAAGAAAGAAAAGGAGAGTGCAAGTTCCCAAGAGAGAAAAGTGCCGTCTCCAGGGGATGGTTTCCATGCCTCAATGATTAATATCTCTTTGCCAGTTAAAATTATTACTTAATTGTTCTCTTAAAAATAGAACAATCAACAAATAAGGTGCAAACCTCAACGCCTTGGTACCTGCATTAAAGCATTGCTTAAGTGAGGCATAGTGCCCATCCTAAGCATCACCCAGTTTCAGGGCTGTTCATTTACCATACACTTGAAGAGAAAGGATATGCATCGGTATCTTGTATCTGAACCTGATTGCTGACTGATGATATTTCTATGAAAACTGTTGTGTCTTTACAGTCAGGAAATCAGCTGCCTTTTATTTTCATCATCGTGTCAAATAAGATTGGATTTCTGTGTCAAGAAGATCGCATGTCTCTTTGTTAAGACGATTGTTTGTGCTTTAGATTTTCTCTTGAAGTCATTGCTTTGTATTTTTCATGCTCTAAGACTTGGTTTCAAAAGTGAGGGCTTCTCCTAAACTGTGTCAGCACATCTATATTTCCTTTTTTCTTGCTTAATTTATGTGTTAAAAGATTTTCAATGGAAAGAGTAAGCACCTTTTTAAGAAACGTCTAAATGGGAGCTATGGTTCTCTTGCATTTTGTTTGGGCTGCATTAGGATTTGAAGGTCTTAGATTTAGTTTGCAAACTAGGAAACAGAAAACAACGGTGGATGAATGAACGGAAGTTTACCTTATCAAAAGAAAAATGAAATATCAGAAGGTTAAATTCTTCTCCCTTGTTTGATTGGGATGAAGAAAGGGAGAAAAGTAGGAAGAATTTTACTTTCTTGGCGCACTTACTAGTTGTTTGAACAAGAAAAAACTAACTCTCTCTCTCTCTCTCTCTCTCTCTCTCTCTCTCTCTCCACTTGAAAGTTCTGCTCACCCTTTTCGTGCCTATTTTGACTGTCACTTTTTCATGAAATGCTTTAGTGGTAGGCATAGGTATTAAATGTTAGTTATATAGGTGCAAATATTGTGTCACTCTGTTAGTTATATAGGTGCAAATATTGTGTCACTCTCATTAGTCGTTAGTCACTTTCTCATAAACTTCAACATGGAACTGTATCCTTCTTACTCCACTCCTGTGTTCGATTATCTGCAGGCAGAGATGACTATGAAGCAAATAGAGAACCTTAGCCCCTCAATTGTGAAGCAAGTTTTTCCACTGGTTGAGCAACTGCCGCCTCTGTACATGGACTTGATTAAGGGAAAAGATAATTTTACTCCAAGACCAGAAGAAACTCAAAGACTGGTATGGAAAATTTTGAGATCTTAGTACTCATTGACTAGATACATGTCGTGAACATCTTTAGTTTACTTTGTTGTTATTTTCTTGTAGAACTTGTGTAGAGTTTATATTCTATTACCAGTTCAACGACTATGCAAATGAGGAATAAATACATACATATATGCTTTGTACCATGGTATGAGTTGATTCTTTGATAGTGCTATGTAGATTGTAGAGCCTGGATCCTAAATATAGGTTACTTTTTCACATTGTGTCAATGGTATTGCGAAAGTTACACTGGATAATAATTTAATCACTGTGCATGAGACCAATAATTTCAGGAGCTTGATTTGGATACTCAGATTCAATAGTATTTGATGTGATGCCAGATTTTGGATGCTTTCTGAAACTTGTTATGATGATGCGCAATGAATTTGTAGATAATGATGGTGAATTGCACACATCTGATGGATGTGTGTGTGTGTTTTTGCATTTGCATTTTTTGTTAAACTTTATTAGTGCTTATTGAAACTTTTTTGGGTTAATTTAGATGAAATAGATGAAATGCAATAACAAAACTAGTAAATAAGGCCCGATCCTATGAAAAACGGAAGGATAGTGTGAACACGACATTAACCACTAGCAGTCTTACCAACCCTATCAAACTAGCCTCACCCCCCATACGAAGCAGGAAAAAGAAAAAGAAAAAAAAAGAGATCGACTACCTCCTAACCTACAACCTTAATGCTCGATCTACACGCCTTTTCTTTCAAGGGCCATGTCCTCGGAAATCTGCAGCCATGTCATGTCGTGCATGATCGCCTCTCCCCAATACTTGTTAGGCAGCCCTCTACCTCTTCTCCTATCCACCAAAGCCAACCGCTCGCATCTCCTCACAGGAGCATCAGGGCTTCTCCTCCGCACGTGCCCAAATCATCTGAGCCTCGTTTCCCGCATCTTGTCATCCATAGGAGCCATGCGCACCTTATCCCGAATATCTTCATTTCTAATCTTATCGATCCTAGTGTGCCCGTACATCCACCTCAATATCCTCATTTCTGCTACTTTCATCTTCTGGAGAGTTCTTGACCGGCCAACACTTTGCCCCATACAACATGGCCGGTCTAACTACTGTTCTATAAAACTTACCTTCTAGTATTGGTGGCACTTTCTTGTCACACAGGACTCCAAATGCTAACCTCCATTTTATCCACCCCACCCTATATGGTGTGAGACATCCTCGTCGATCTCTTCGTCCCCTGGATAATTGACCCAAGGTACTTAAAACTACCTCTCTTGGGGATGACCTGTGATCTAAGCCTCACATCCATGCCCACTTCCATCGACTCAGCGCTGAACTTGCACTCCAGGTATTCTACCTTAGTCCTGCTCAACTTAAAATCCTTAGATTCAAGGGCATGTCTCCAAACCCCCAACCTCTCGTTAACACCGCCTCGCGTCTCACAGTCAGAATTATGTCATCAGCGAATAACATACACCATGGCACCTCCCCTTGAATATGGTGTGTCAGTGCGTCCATCACCAGGGGGAAATAAGAACGGGCTGAGCGCAGATCCTTGGTGTAACCCCATAACAACCGGAAAATGCTCCGAGTGGCCTCCTACTGTCCTTACCCGAGTCTCAAAATCATACGATGCTCAAAATATTTGAAAATTTCATGCACTGGTATTCTACCCCCGTCAGATACGTGCTATACAGATGTTAGTGGTGCGCTGCTCATTTTAACATGTTGAAAACGCTGAATGTTGCATATGCAACAGTGTCTATATTACAGTGAAACTTTCCATTCCAAAGAGAATGGTGGGTCTGTTTTTCGGTGTGATTCGTAACTGATTTCGTACTTTTTATAAAATAGAATTTACATATTCAAAAACTACACAAAAGTTACTATACAAAAGTACTATACATCATAATATTTTATAGTTAAGATTAACAATATGTGAAAAAATGTTCAAAATCATTGTCACGGCAAAATTTATTTAGTTTATCAAGGTAGCAAGAATGCCATAGAGAACGGGGCAGAGTACCTAACACAGAATGTATATTTTCATTGTCCAAGGTTATGTAAGTTTTTTAACCTAATATATATTACAGATAAGGTCCTACTACGGGATATCGAGGAATCTCTTAATAAAGTTCAAAGATGATACAATCGACGAAACTTCAACACTAGCTCAAGTGCTCAGCTCAGGTTCTGCTATCAGCTCAATGCTGGATATGTCCATCCGCTCTCTTCCTGGAGACCATGCGCTTCCTCTACAGCAGGTTCACCCTAAACCACAGAACTCTGTGAAATGAAAGCTCATCACATCTAGTGTCTGATTAATAAATCTGCTGGCAGATTCATGCCTGGCCAATTTGCTTTTTTATAGTGCCATTTTTTCAGAGGTTGAAACGATGTATATTTTTCCCTTTTTCAACTTTCAGGCTCTGCCAGATGTTCCCCCAGGAATGACAGATGCTGTTAACAGGAGCGGGGAGCTATTGGCAAATTTGACTGCAGGAACACCATGGGAAAGTGTTGCAAAGGAAGTCGGCAATACACTTGGTAATGTAGACTCTATACTTCTTAGCTCGGGGAATTCAAAGGACTTGGATCTGCTTGTGGAGACAATAACATCATGGATGTTGTCTAACTCAAGTCCAAGACTTTTACAATGATTTACTAAAATGTATGTATATGAGCCTCCTCAATGGTGCTGTAAGTTGTAATGGAAGTTATACTTGACATTTGTCAAGGCTATAGAAACATTGGCCTCTCTTGGGTCATATATCTTGTGAATGTATGCTTCCTGGATTTTTGGTATAAAAGAAAGGTCCATTATTTGTACCTGGTAGTGGAGTTGGATATTGGATTGACCGTGAACTCTGTGCGCGATCGGCTAAGTTGGAATAACTATCATCCTGAGTTTTAACTCTTAACTCAGACCCTATGACGAAGGGAGGGTAAATGTTAACGTACACTAGTAGGAAAGTAAGTTTGCCTGCTTTCTCGAAATGGTAGCTTCCGCTACCTTCTTGCCTACTGAAATATTAGCAAATGATCTGTGACAACTCTTCAAATCCTCCAGTCACATTGCAGTTTAGTTTCATTTTCTTATTTTTGATGCAGGAACCTCTGCTGAACTCTCTCGAATGGTAACTTTATTATTTGCAGAATCACATTAGGTAAACTAAGATACAGAAATCTATTCACTCAGGAAATATGGGCGAGGGAGGGGGTAAAGCTCGGGACCTAAGCCTCAAGTCTCATCGATATATCTGTTTCGCTATTCTTATGCTTAAAAGATAGTGGTGAAAATTAACATGAGGAACCTTGTTCTAGAACAGTTTAAGAACATTAAACCAGCCAATCACAGCTCAAGTAATTCAAGTTACTGGAAGATTAACACTTTCTCCTACTTGAGACAATAGAAAAGAAATAGAAGTGCAAAAGCAAATATTGATCCATGCCCAAATTTTGATATTTTCTAAAGTCCGTAATAACGCATCTCTGACCCTGACAGACTGAGTGACTGGTGAATGGCAATCTCAACGAATCGATACTTCAAAGCTTCATTGTAAAATAAATGTCTTACTAGATTTGTAGTATTACACGGAACTAAGCTGTGGAAAATTTTAATCACAGATAGCATGGATGGGATGAGTGAGTGGTGTGTCCATGTTGGCTCATCTTTTACCTAAATTATAATACAAAGCTTGAGCTCAGCTTCAACAAAACGGACAGAATAAACAAAGATTCAAGGCTTCTGATTTGTTAGTCAGGATATAAAGAGGCCAAGACTGATAGGTAAGGTGCTACTCCTGCAAAGTGGCTGGCCTTACTACTAGGACAAAGAAGGAGAGCACAACTCTATATCCCGTCATCTAAGTTAAGAAACTCTATGAAAGAGTGAACTGTGACAAGTCACGTTTTACTGCTTTCATACCCTTAAAATGAGATCAAGATTAAAAAAGTATGGGATGGAATCAATAACAGCAGTATATGAAAACATCGAATACCTAGAGCTGCTCTACCTATAGTATCATAAGATCCAGTACCTCTAAATGCTCTGTCTAATACATGCCACGAGGACAATACCTTAAACCAACATTTATTTCCGTTACAAACAAAAGCATAAAACAACAAGTAAGTTCAACAATGTTTGTTTAATTTGTTTAGGGACGGCCCTCCAAAATGATGCCAAAAAGATTGGCAGCTCAGTTGGGCTTCTGATGATTTGGTCCAAGATTATATCATGGCTACATAACAAGAAGCTAAGATCAAACCAAATTTCAAATTTCAACAACAGCACGCAAAAAGGCAAACAAATTGAAGGGGGGAATTTCAGGAAAGAAGCACAAAATATAAGCGAAAATTCAACAGATATTTTTACTCAAAATCCAATTTACTAAAAAACAAAACATCATCAATCATTGCAGATTCAAAACCCTTGGTTCTTTCTTACTCAAGACTACAGATAAAATAAAAAGGACCATTAAACATACAGGATTGCATCAAAACTGAATTTTTGTTTCCCATATAAAACCTTTTCACTTCCACTCTAAAAGCAAAGCAAGTAGTCTCTCTCTCATCTTTAGTCTCCCTTTCTCCTGAAAGAACAACCCTCGGTGAGTCTAGCACGGCCACCAGTCGGCTGGCACAACACAGTCTGGCAGTTCCCGCACACCACCACAGTTTGCGAGTGACTGAACACAGTTGTTCTGCACATACATATTCATTCCAATCATCAATTATCTAATACAACAAACACTACTTCTATATCCAAAACAAAACAACAAATAAGACAACTTACATGTTAAAGCAACCCTGGCACTTAACATCCTGGAGGAAAAACAAACAAATCGGACATTAATTTCAAAAATCTGAAAAGCATACACATAATTTCAAATTGAAGAATCATTTTCACCATAAAGAAAGAGTTAGGAGACTGAACAAGACGCTTGAGTTTGTGTTTCCTCTTCTCCAGCTCGGCAGGAGGGTTCAACAAGTCGACATCATTTGGGAGAGTCTTAATAATCAAAATTATCACATGTTAAAACAAATCCGAAATAATAAAGACCAAAGAACGAAGTCCAAATAGCTATAGATAACTCACCATTTTCGCGAGATTAACAGAGAAGCCTTGAAAAGCAGAAGAGCTATTTAGCCTCCGAGGCTGCTGAGACGAAGACGATGCGACAAGAATGGTTTTTTAGGGTTTTCTGCGAAGCTTATAAAAGGATTTGTGAAAGTTGTAGGCCCTTGGATTGAAAGAAGGTTTTTAATCTTGGCCTTCCGTTTAAGGTCTCTTATTCAGTAGGGCTCCGAGGATACGATTGTCAATTCGCCTACTTCCCTAAAATACATTTCTTTGTTTTTTCTTTTTTTTATTCAGGATGAACTTAAGAAATTGTCTAGTCAAGTTTCTAGGAAGTCAAAAATATCTTTAGTGAGGTAAAAAAAAAAAATTTTGAATTTCGAGCTTTAGTAGAACAGTTTTTTGACTTGGATGAGGAAGTCAAGAGGCGTTTCTGGGAGGATTTGGATGAGATGGTGCGTGGTACACCGCACACTAAGAAGCTTTTTATTGGATGAGATTCCAACCGCCACACTGGAGCAACGTCTGGGGACTATGATGATGTACATAGTGGTTTCAGTTTTGGAGACAGAAATAAGGGGGGAACTTCACTGCTGGAATTTGCTAGAGCGTTTGATTTGGTGATAGCAAACTCGAATTTTTCGAAGAAGGTGGAACACTTGGTCATATTCCGGAGCTCGGTGGCTAGGACCCAGATTGACTATCTTCTCTGCAAGAGGTCCGATAAAAGTCTTTGCATGTATTGCAAGGTCATACCGAGTGAGAACAATACGACCCTTCATAGGCTCATGGTCATGGACCTTGAGATCACGAGGAAGAAGATGAAGAGGGTGGTGTGTGGCCAACCTAAGATCAAGTGGGGAGTTTTGACTGAAGACAAAGCGCAGGAGTTGGGGATTAAGTTGTTGACTATGGGAGCTCCGAGGAGTAGTGGGGATGCGAGCCTGGTGTGGACCACGACGGCGTAGTGCATTAAGGAAGCTGCTAGAGAGGTTTTAGGGGTCTCAAAGGGTTACAATGGTGGTCGCAACAAAGACTGATGGTGAAATGGAGAGGTCTAAGGAAAGGTGAACAACAAGAAAGCGACGTATCTGAAGCTAGTGGAAAGCATTGACGAGGAAGAAAAGAGGTCGAACGGGGAGTGTCACACCACCTTTTTGCGCGCCCGCCCCGAGGGATAGATGCGCGAGGGAGTTTTTCCAATTTAAGTGACAATATTCGAAATGGGATTATTTATTTAATTCGGAGTCGCCACTTGGGAAAGGTTTGGCTTTTGGTGTCCCAAGTCACCGGTTTATCTTGAATCCCAAATCGAGGAAATTTTCGACCTTTCCAAATGAAGTCTGCGAACCAGAAATTCTAAGTAAGGAATTCTGTTGACCCGAGGGAAGGTGTTAGGCACCCTCGAATCCCGTGGTTCTAGTACGGTCGCTTAAATTGTTATAAGGACTAAATATCTGATTTAAATACATGTTATGACTTATGTGCTTTTATTGAGTTTGAACCGCTTCTATTATTACCATTTAGTTTTTATAGAATTGCAATGTCGTGAAGATGCATCTCGAACCACGTCACAATCAATGCACCCGTAGTTGTTAATACATTCCAACTCCGTTGAGATTTGGATTTGGGTCACATAAATGCGCACCCGAATTTAGGGATGTAATTTAATTAAAGTCGCGCCTAAAGAGTCTAACGCGTTATTATCTTTGAGGAAGGCCGTGAAATTCACTTGAACGGCCCATCCCAAATTCTAAGCAATTTGATATGTATGTTTATGAGGGCCCCACAATTTGTGCATGTTATTTGGCGAGACTCGTCTCATTTTTTGAAAGGATAAACTTACAGCGACTGCATTTTCTATTATGTTTGTCTCTAAAATGGAAGAAAAGAAAATACATGCTAATTAAATTACATGATTGGCCAACTCTGATCCCTTATCAATTATTGGATTAATTATCTGCGAGGTGAGGAATTCTGTACCTTATTGAACATGCTTTTAATTTGATAAAAGAAATTGCAGGCAAGGTGAATAACATGTTAAGCTCACACTAAATGTCCTTCGAGTTTGAATTTAAGCGAACTTATTTAAATAGATTGATAGAATTAAACTACTAGAAATTGTTACTAATGGGATTCGAACGTGGTCCTATATACTGCCTAACGGGATCCGATAAAGTTAAAAAAAACTCAAAAAATTAAAACTACGTTGCATTTAGCAAGGTTAAAGCATTCTACCCTATACATACAACATATAGCTGAAAGGGAATCTAGTTATCACTATGTCAACTATTCGTGCATTCCATAAATTGCATAATTGCATCCTTCGTACAACCAAACAACTATAAATCATAATACTAAAAAAAAACTAAACTTTAGTTAAGTACAAAACTATCTATTGTTTCATGCTATTGAGTTACAAACTAGCGAGTTATACGAATCTAACAATATCTTATAAAACTATAATTATTGCAGCAAGTGATTAAACTTCTTCAACATCTTTCATTTCATGCTTTCAACTGTTACGGTTACGTCAGTGTGGGATTCAAAATGTGTACCTGGAATGCTGAAATGCAAAGAAGAAGAAGAAGGTAGAGAAGTCAGCAGCAGTAGCAAAGAGGAATGGCAGCAGCAACAGTAAAGCAGAATCAAACCCCAGATGAACCAAACATAAATGATCCAATGAAACAAATACCCAGTACCCAAACAATCACACTCAAACAGACTCAGTTGGGACTCCGAAATACCAATGTTAATCAACAGGCGGTAATAGGTGAATCCGACACAATAATGGCACACAATTTCTGGTTTTTCAAACAGAGAAAGAGGGTGAGGCAAAACAGAATTTCAACTTCAATGAAACAGCCTGGGTTTTCCTTCTCCTTTTTTGATTTTTTAGAAATATCTTTTCTGGTTTTTAGAACTCCCTTCAACTCTCTACTCTGTTTTCCAGTTTTTTCTAGCTTCTGTCATGTCTCTGTCTTGTATCCCCCCTTAACTAATGGAAACTCTCCTCTATTTATAGCCTAGCATCATACCATCTACCAGTCTGTTAAACAATTCAAACTCCCCATCCCCCCTCCTATTTTCCACTCACAGCCATAAAGAAAGCCCTTCCCCATCAGATTCCCCCTAACAGCCCTCTTTTTAAAATGGTTTATCATTTTATTAGACTAAACCAGACATGGGCAGCAAGAATGTATCCTGACAGCACATGCTGTCCAATTATTCTAATTCCCTAACTTCTGACAAAACACATGTTGTCACTGGTTTCCAGCCATTAAAGGTACTCAATATGTCATTAATCCCACTATTGGTCAATTAATTCCATTAGTTGAATCAATGTTTTAATACTTTACTGTCAGCCCACCTGCCTTTAAGCATTTCAGAACTTTACAGCCCCAAACTACCCCTTTTAAAACCCCTGACTATTACTGTTTCATTCCAACTTCAACAAACTGAAATTCTGAACTTATGGGGGTTCAAATTCAACAACTATCCTAACTGAGTTCCAAGTATTGTACTGCAGCTAACAAACCATTCACAGATAGTTTCAAACAATCAGCTAAACGACAATGGTTTGATCAATCAATATGAAGCTTATCAGAATCAGGACATTTGAACATTTAGTCCTATAAAACTAATCGACGACGTTTATCTAATCGACTATACTAATTATAACGTAGAACCATCAGTCAATTAAACAAATAATACAAATAGGGCATCAAACTGTCTTTGACAATTTTGCACGACACAGGGAAAACAACAGGCATGATTGACTCGACGATGTTAATCAAATTGAAATATGTATATCACTATACGTATTCAACCATAAACAATCATAACAATCGATAGAATAAAAGGTCCTCATGGAGATGGGGAACAACTGACAGCAAATCCCAGAAATGAGCAAACAAACTAATTGATCATGCTGATAAACTAATACCACACTAAGACAAACAACAAAAAGGAAAAGTGAAACTTACTCTGATAAGCTTAAAACACAGATGACCCAGGCCCGAGCTGGATTTGCCTATTTGAGGTCGAACAGATCTTAATCGAGGTGTTCTCGACCGAGAACGCCTCGATTAGGGTCTATTAGACCCCAACCTTCCATTAAATCTAAACGGACTCCAATAGTTCTTGTGTTCTAGGGTTCGAACCTTCAGATTTGGGGTTTTAGGATTTGTGGGTAGATTCGAACCAAACCAAGATTGGTTTAGTCATGAGTGAGGCTAGGGTAAAGGCTGGTGTGAATCCGAGGTAGGTTGGTGTAGATCGAGGTTTTGCTCGAATCTTCAAATGAAGATTCGAGAACCTAGGGATTGATTCGAACTAAACGGTTGGTGGATTTGTGTTCAGGGCGGTTGAGTGGTCCTAGGGTGTTAAGGTGGTGGTCACCGGCGTTGTTGCCGCTGGGTTTACGGTGAAGGTGCACAGGGGCGGCTAGGGTTTGGGAGGTCTGTGTTTGGGATGATGAATGGGGGGTGTTTGGATGGGGGCGTGGGGTAAGGTTTTGGGTTTATATAGTTAGTGAGTGATCAGATCCTGGCCGTTGGATGAAACGAGATGAAGGGCCAGGATCTTTCAGCTGGTGAGGAACGGTGTCGTTTCAAATGCAAGGGGTTGGGTTGGTCCGGGGTTGAACGGGTCGGGTTTAAACAATGGGTATGGATATATGACGAGGGCTGTCAGATCAACTTGGTTTGGACGGCTGAGATGGATTGTTCTTGAAACGACGTAGTTTTGGTGTCAAACTACATCGTTTGGTGGCCTGGGAGGTGGGTCTCTTGGACCGGCTGCCTTGGGCTGCTTTTGGGCCTCAAATTTTCTTAAAGAAAACAGGCCCAATCCGATTTTTAAACCAATTTGTACTCTTTTCTTTTATTTTCTAATTTAAAACACAATACCTAATTAAAGTGAAATTAAACACCCATTAATTAGCACTTAACACAATTATCGCACACATATTAAAATATTTAAATAGGTAAAATCACACCATGGCGACAAATAGAATAAAAGATGCATATTTTTGTGATTTTCCTTTTAATAACCGAATTATGGTTTAATTACACACGACATATATTTTTTGTATTTTTGTTTGATAAGACTAAATAAGAATGGACAAGACCACAAATAACTACCAAAAATGTCACGTAAATTCCAAAAATCGTACAGCAAGACCATTTGTTATTATTTTTGATTTCTTTTGGAGTGATTGTCGCGTAAACAAAAATCATGTGCTCACAGCTGCCCCTCTTTGTCCGAAAACACGAAGAGTTTTCGTGCAAAGATAAAGTGAGCGGATATGAGCGATTTTTGCCTATTGGAATACTCCGTGTGAAGCGCATTTTTGAAAGATTTGACCGAATCTTTGCTTCGAAGATTTCCTACATATCCTGGGCTAAACAGGAATCAGGTCAATGTAGTTCGGGAAACTTTGGTAGTTGGGACTACCATGGGATTGCAATGCTTCGTGTTTCCGAACAAAGAGGGGCAGCTGTGAGCACGTGATTTTTGCTTCACACGACAATCGCTCCAAAAAGAAATAAAAAATATATAATTGGCCCCGCTGTACAATTTCGGATTTCTGTGCGGCACCTTGTGGATTTATTTGTGATTTTGGCCCATTCTTATTTATTTACTTTATTAAAATAAAGTTCAAAAAATATATATGTGTCCTGCGTAATTCAAACCGTAATTCGGTCATTAAATAGAAAATCGTGAATAGGCATTTTTCGTCCGTGATTTTGTTTGGTTTGACTTTACCGGTTTTGAAATACTTTAGTATGTGCGCAAATAATTATATTTGAGTGTGTATTTAATTTTAATTTGATTTTTTTTAGTTTTGTTTTAAAACAAATAAGAAAAGAAATAAAAAATAAAAAAAAAAAAAAAAAAAGAGAGAAAGAAAAGGCCCTTCCGGACTTGGGCCAATTTGTTAAAATTGGCCCAACGAACTCAGCCCAAGCGGACAGCCCAAGCCACCAGTCCAAACAGCCCACCCCCAGGCCATGAAACGACGTAGTTTAACATCAAAGCTACGTCGTTTCGATGCCAACCCATCATAACCGTTTAAACCGAGCCGATCCAACGGTCCAAGATCAATCCCCATAACCCACCAATAAACCCGACCCGTCTCACCCGGACCGACCCTAACCCTTCACCCTTGGAACGACGTCGTTCCCTGTTAGCCGAAGGATCCTGGCCCTTCATCTCGTCTCATCCAACGGCCAGGATCCACTTGCCCACTAACTATATAAGTACATAACACTACCCTACCCCCCCTATCCAATACCCCGGCTGCTTCGTCTCCCCAAACGAACAGCCCTAAAACCCTAGCCGCCTCTGCATACTTCCGCCATGAAAGCCGGCGGCATGGATGCCGGTGACCTTCCCTTGAACACCATAGGACCCCCAGGCCATCCTGAACCCAAATCTACCAACCCCATGTTTCGAATCACCCCCCAGGTCCTCGAATCTTCATTCGAAGATTCGAGTCAAAACTCGATCTGACCCAACCAACCC
The DNA here is from genome assembly GCF_000393655.2 of Nicotiana sylvestris. Lineage (NCBI taxonomy): Eukaryota > Viridiplantae > Streptophyta > Magnoliopsida > Solanales > Solanaceae > Nicotiana > Nicotiana sylvestris. Next base: position 93,878,422 of record NC_091067.1, read on the forward strand.
CAGTTTTGTACCAGATACTCCCCAGACCCCCCTCGTGACCGAACCATACTTGGTTTGGTCCGAATCTAACCAGGGAAACATGAATCCCGGATCTGAGTTTTGGAACTTTGTAGTTCCTCGTCACTAGTTCATACCCGTTCGAGCCAAGAAATTAAGGTCCAAGGGACCTTAATCGAAGTGTTTCTCATCTGAGAAACACTTCGATTAAAGTCCGTTCAGCCTTAAGAAAGTCTGTCCAAGTCCGGTTCAAGGTTTCCGATTTTTCAGGATTTGAGGTGAGTCTGCCTTCTTCCCTTATTTGTTTGGTCCATGTGAGGGATTAGATGTCTGTTCATGTTTTGTGTCAATTTGTGTTTTGAATTTTTATCAACTTTTGTTCGTCCACTCTGTTTGAACATCTGTGTTTGTCTGAATCCTTCTCCTCCTATTCTGATACGGCATGCGTATTGGTTGTATTCCAATTTGTACTAACTAACTGATTCCTCGGATGCACCATTCTATTTTAATCAGTATAAGTCGAGTCATGTGTCCCATACTTCTGAATGTTTGATTTTCGGCTACGATTGTGTACGATAATGCTAATATAGTCGAGTCGACATGAGTCGTCAATTAGTTTCAACTATCTGAGCATAGCAAAGCGATTTGTTTCTGTCGAACATTTTTTTTTTTTTTTTTTGAATCAATTGAGAAACAATTTTGTTTACTTATAGCTGTTGATTTAGATCAGTAATGTAAAAGGGATGTTTGGTTAAAATGCTGAATTGGATGGCATGTGCACTCCTGCACAACATTTGCATTGGTGCACCTCATGTGCATTGGTGCTCCTCATGTGCTTTGTGCACAACCTGTGGCCTGCATAAAGGTCCTTGTTTGATTTTAAAATGTTTTGACAGCATATGCTATCCTACTGCCCATACTTGGCTTTAGTTTAAAGAAGTGTTTAAACCTTTTAAAAGTAAAATCTGCCAGGGAATGTTGATGGGGTTTAATATTTAATTAGCTAAAGTTTGGAATTGAAAATAGAAGGCACATGGGAAGGGTACTGGATTTCTGAAAACAGGCTGTTTAAAAAAGAGTAGGATAGGGACTTATAAAAGGGGGAGATATACAGAATAGATAGATAGAGACTGGACCTTGAGGGCTGAAAAGAAAATAAACACACACAGTGAGGAATTTCTGGGGAAAGAGAGCTGAATAGATAAGGGAAAAGAATATAGACATACTGTGAGGAGTTTGAAAAGGAGAGCTGAAATACATGCAAAATAGATACACATAGATAGAGGGAGATTAAGGGATAGAAGGGATACAACCAATAATCAGAAACTTTCTTCCTCCTATTGTTATTGGGTTTTTCAGTTGTTTCAATTTGTTCAAACCAATTCTGATCCTCTGAAATCTCAGTTGTGTCTATTAGTTGAGTGCTTTCATTGGTTTACTACTGTTTTGATCTATCTGGAATTCTGATTCTACTCCACTGGGTGCTGCTGTTATTTGGCCATTTGTTCTCTATTGGCCATAGTTGTATCACTGCACTCGAGCTTGTTTTCTTGCTGTATCGCTTTGTCTGCTGCTATTCTGCCCTGCTGCTACTGATAGTGCTGTGATTGCTGCTGCATTTTGTTGTCATCATACTCTGCTGACTTCCCCCTTTCCTCCAATTGTCAAATATTTCCAGGTACACAACCTCTGAAACTTTGTATGGTTGAAAGTTTGAAGTTGAAGCAGAAATAGAGAAAAGAACAGTTGTTCATGTTATAACATTGGTGTTAAAAATAGGTCGAATGATATTTGGGATTGTATATTTTACTGCAAACTGCAAATACTTTGTATAAACTAGCATACATTCTGTTTGAGATGGATTGTCAGATAGCATTGTTCAATAGTAATGACAGTATGACATAGACAACATGTTTTGATTTAGTATACATTCAGTTCAGTATAACACTTGTTTGGTTTAGTTATGACTGTATAACATAGAGTCATAGGCACTTGTATGTATTTTGCCTAGACCACTGAATCAACAAAATTGTGGTACTGGGTCCGGGATAAATGTATCCCAAACAAACTCCCATGCAGTCACATTAAGAGTCTGGCTATGAATGCCAGTTCTCCTGTCAGTTCATTCGCCCAATGCAGGTTCGATACTGAGTTTCGGTATAGATTGTTTGTCTCGAAATAATGTGATGATTGTTGAGAAAAACTAATAACCATTTTTTGAGTTCACTTAGTAGTAATTCCCCTGGTAAAACAGTCGATTTCGTTTATCAATTTCAAATAGGTTAAAGTGTTAAAAAATAGAACTTGGAGGTCATTAAACATAACTCAATATATGTTGTTAGTTTGTTTGCAATCTCATTTAACGAATTAATAAGTTATCCACTCGATGAAGACAAAGCATGCGGTAACCCCCACCTTATGAACAATCAATCAGGTAATCAAACAAGTTTAGTTTCGGCAAACATAATAAGGATTCAGTCCGTATTTGTCCAAACCCGCAAAATTCGGCATCATCCTTCTCTTTAAAGATAAATGTAGTAGAAATGTAGTCATTGTAGGGTACCCTTCTTAAATAATGAGACGAGCCTCGCCGAATAAAAATGCAAACTGCGGGGCCCTCAATAATTGATCACGATAAATACTTAGAATTTGGGAGGGACTGTTTAGAGAATTCCACTACCTTCCCCAAAGATAATAACGCGTTTAGACTCTTTAGGCGCGACTTTAAGTTAAAATATATTCTCAAATTCAGGTGCACATTGATGTGACCCAAATCCAAATCTCAGCGAAGTCAAGATGTGTTGACGATCACGGGTGCATTGATTGTGACGTGGTTCGAGACGCATCTTCACGACGTTGCAATTCTATAAAAATAAATGATAATGATAAAAGCGGTTTAAACTTAATGGGAGCACGCAAGTCATAACATGTATTTAAATCAGATATTTAGCCATTATAACAATTTAAGTGACCGTGCTAGAACCACGGGATTCGAGGGTGCCTAACACCTTCCCTCGGGTCAACAGAATTCCTTACTTAGAATTTCTGGTTCGCAGACTTCATTTGGAAGAGTCGAATATTTTCCTCGATTTGGGATTAAAGATAAACCGGTGACTTGGGACACCAAAAGCCAAACTTTTCCCAAGTGGCGACTCTGAATTAAATAAATAATCCCATTTCGAATATTGTCACTTAAATTGGAAAAACTCCACCCGCGCATCTAACCCCTCGGGACGGGGCGCGCAAAAAGGAGGTGTGACAGCTCTGGCGACTCTGCTGGGGACTAATGGACCCAGAACCACTGGTTCAGGGTTCAAGAATTCGAGCTTAGAATAATTGTTATATTTGGCTTTATTATCTGATCTTTATTACATGTTTTTGCATAATGTGCTAAATGCTGTCTTTTACCGCTTTGATATTATCTGAACTGTATATAAACTGTGCCGAAACCCTTCTCCTCTTACCTCCGGGGAGAAGCTCGCTGGTCGAGACTCCCTATTCTGTTAATGTCAATACCTAAAATAAGAAAGAGGACGGACAAGTTACAAAGCCGGACGATCTCGCGGGTCCCCGGTACGTAGCCCCCTCCTCGACTCGAGTTGTCCGCTCGGGTACACGGTCTAGAACAAATACCAAGGTTTAAACCTAGTATAACGAAACTTCATGCCGGATCCCTAATAGGAACGCTTATTTGCATCACATTGCATTTGACTTAGGGGGACTCAACACCGGGGTTGGGTCCGTCTAGGACAGGCAACCTGAAATGGAAAGACCATCATGCTGCATTCCTATCTGTGTTATGCATTTATTTGCTTCGATTCCGCATGTCGACCGGTTCCTAAAAAAAAAAAAAAAAAAAAAAAAAACAAAACATTGATTGATGCCTGAACTACGTTTGACTTGATTCCGAAAGGATACGTAGGCAGCCTCTCCCTGAGGTTCAGTCACACCAACAACAAAATCCCATTCACCCTGAAATTGAAAACCGGGGCATGTCAGACACTTGAGAAGTTTAGTATCAGCTACCTCTCTTCACCAGGCACAAGCCTTCAAATCAATTACCAAAGATGGTGGGAAACCAATAAGCATCACCAAAGGAAACCAGCACACCCTGAGTTGAGAGAAATAAAATGAGAGAGTCTCGGCGGTGAAAACCTTCGGGCACCACGAGGCGACGGGAGAAGAGAAACCAAAATGAGAGAGCTTGTTTAGTAAAAACTCGCAAAGAGTGCTATCGAGCAACGACAGGGAGAGAAATGAGAGAGGTCAGCCAGCGAAAACCCGCAAAGGGCGCTGTCGGCCGAAAAGGATGACGCCACCCCAAGAAAGTCTCGGCAGAATGCCACCAGTTTGGAATCACAGGTCCGTTTCTGGTTCAGGAAAACGCAAGCTCTTAGAAGGTCAGACGTCCAGTCCAAAGGGCATGTCATGTCATTTAAAGCCAACGTTATCTTCCTCAGATAAGTCTTTCTCTCCCCGAAAAGGGTATTTCTTTTCTGATTTGTTTTCCCCTGCTTTGTTTCTTTTCGAATCCCTTTTGCATTTTAACCCCGAGTTCAGGACACACCGGAAAGGGTAGGTGGCATGGTTTGTTTACACGGAATCCCGTCTCATGAAGGAAAGCACCTCATCTCGTTGATATGATTACCCAAGCATGATGAATCATGACGTTTGATGGTGTTCCGGAGAAAAGGAAAAGAGAGAAATCTTGAAATCTTCCCCAGCAAGTCCACCTTCGGACGAATCCCCACAGAGTCTCCCCCCTGTACAAATCCCAACAGAGTCTTGTACAATCTCCCACAGAATCCCCCCAAATTATAAAATTATAAAAAAAAAAAAAAAAAAAGGGAAAAAATGGAACCTCCCCAGCACATCCCAGCGGGTCCTTTTGTAGACATCCCCAACAAGCTTACCCCAACAAATCCTAGAAATCCCACTTTGAAATAAATCCCCAGCATGCCCATTGTACAAAATTCCCCACAAAGAATCCACTTTGTAAATATTCCCCACAAAGCTTCCCTTTTGTACAAATCCCCACAAAATACCTCCAATAAAATCCCCGTTGAGGACCTCCAAGCAAAACGGGACAACAAAAAAAAAAAAAAGAGCCTTACGAGGCAAATCATCACAGAATCTGGAAATACAAGCCTAAGCGGTCTAAAGGTTTCGCCATTCGAATCAAATCAATGGCGCGATTTCGCAACAGAAATATGAGATGCAACAAAGCAATTGGGAACGATCAAGGTCACCGAACCAACCGTCATTTCCGAACTAACAATTGTTCTTTATCTGAAAAGTTGAAACAGGTATAATCCAAGACAACCGTGCAAGAAGCAGGTGTCGCCCAAAGAGGAAGGTACAAGAAACATTTTGGCAATAAGGAATTCACTCGAAAGGTAAGCTTCCACGAAACTCCCTTTTATCTAAAACAAGAAAACTCAAAAATAGATCGTGTAGTATTCTCGAGCTTTATCCCCAGCCAGTCAGCATTAGGGTTTTAAACCCTAAACTGAACTTTTTCCTTTTAGCCAGCATTAGAGTTTTAAACTCTAAACTGAGCTTTTCCAATGCAATCAGCATTAGGGTTTTAAACCCTAAACTGAATTTTCCTTTTAGTCAGCATTAGGGTTTTAAACCCTAAACTGAACTTTTCCCTTTCAGCCAGCATTAGAGTTTTAAACTCTAAACTGAGCTTTTCCATGCAATCAGCATTAGGGTTTTAAACCCTAAACTGAATTTTCCTTTAGTCAGCATTAGGGTTTTAAAACCCTAAACTGAACTTTTCCCTTTCAGCCAGCATTAGAGTTTTAAACTCTAAACTGAGCTTTTCCATGCAATCAGCATTAGGGTTTTAAACCCTAAACTGAATTTTCCTTTAGTCAGCATTAGGGTTTTAAACCCTAAACTGAACTTTTTTCCTTTTAGCCAGCATTAGAGTTTTAAACTCTAAACTGAGCTTTTCCATGCAATCAGCATTAGGGTTTTAAACCCTAAACTGAATTTTCCTTTAGTCAGCATTAGGGTTTTAAACCCTAAACTGAACTTTTCCCTTTCAGCCAGCATTAGAGTTTTAAACTCTAAACTGAGCTTTTCCATGCAATCAGCATTAGGGTTTTAAACCCTAAACTGAATTTTCCTTTAGTCAGCATTAGGGTTTTAAAACCCTAAACTGAACTTTTCCCTTTCAGCCAGCATTAGAGTTTTAAACTCTAAACTGAGCTTTTCCATGCAATCAGCATTAGGGTTTTAAACCCTAAACTGAATTTTCCTTTAGTCAGCATTAGGGTTTTAAACCCTAAACTGAACTTTTTCCTTTTAGCCAGCATTAGAGTTTTAAACTCTAAACTGAGCTTTTCCAATGCAATCAGCATTAGGGTTTTAAACCCTAAACTGAATTTTCCTTTAGTCAGCATTAGGGTTTTAAACCCTAAACTGAACTTTTTCCTTTTAGCCAGCATTAGAGTTTTAAACTCTAAACTGAGCTTTTCCATGCAATCAGCATTAGGGTTTTAAACCCTAAACTGAATTTTCCTTTAGTCAGCATTAGGGTTTTAAACCCTAAACTGAACTTTTTCCTTTCAGCCAGCATTAGAGTTTTAAACTCTAAACTGAGCTTTTCCAATGCAATCAGCATTAGGGTTTTAAACCCTAAACTGAATTTTCCTTTTAGTCAGCATTAGGGTTTTAAACCCTAAACTGAACTTTTTCCTTTTAGCCAGCATTAGAGTTCTAAACTCTAAACTGAGCTCTTTCATGCAATCAGCATTAGGGTTTCAAAACCCTAAACTGAATTTTCCTTTTTAGTCAGCATTAGGGTTTTAAACTCTAAACTGAACTTTTTCCTTTCAGCCAGCATTGGAGTTTTAAACTCTAAACTGAGCTCTTTCATGCAATCAGCATTAGGGTTTTAAACCCTAAACTGAATTTTCCTTTTAGTCAGCATTAGGGTTTTAAACTCTAAACTGAACTTTTTCCTTTCAGCCAGCATTGGAGTTTTAAGCTCTAAACTGAGCTCTTTCATGCAATCAGCATTAGGGTTTTAAACCCTAAACTGAATTTTCCTTTTAGTCAGCATTAGGGTTTTAAAACCCTAAACTGAACTTTTTCCTTTCAGCCAGCATTAGAGTTTTAAACTCTAAACTGAGCTTTTTCATGCAATCAGCATTAGGGTTTTAAACCCTAAACTGAATTTTCCTTTTAGTCAGCATTAGGGTTTTAAACCCTAAACTGAACTTTTTCCTTTTAGCCAGCATTAGAGTTTTGAACTCTAAACTGAGCTTTTTAATGCAATCAGCATTAGGGTTTTAAACCCTAAACTGAATTTTCCTTTTAGTCAGCATTAGGGTTTTAAACCCTAAACTGAATTCTTCCTTTGTTCGGCGTTAGGGTTTTAAACCCTACACTGAACCTTTCCCCAGCTAGTCGATATTAGGGCTCCAACCCCGAACTGAGCACGCATATCCTCTTTCATCAATTTTATGAACTTCCTGGTGATTAATTAACGAAATTTTCCTAGTGAAACTGGGGCAGAAAATTTCGTTCGTTTGTTTTCTCCCGCAGGTCTGACCTCGAGCCACATGAATCGAAATGACCCACGAGATGAATCCCAGTTCGGAATCAAAGAAAAAAAAAAAAAAAAAAAAAAAAAGATGTCCCGAGATATCGGAGTAAATGCAAGGAGGATTGACTCCAACGTTTAATTAAGGGCTTGAACCCTGCCAATCGCGTCTCACTCAGTATCCCAGAGGTTAAACAAGTCGCTGCAACTCGCAAGCATCAAGATTCAGATCGGAGTCTACAAGCAGAATCAGCTAAGACCCAAGATCAAGTCGTAAAAGAATCATAGATAGGAATCTTGTAACTAGCAGTTGACATGCATATAAGTAGTTAGCTCAGTTTCCAATTTCCATTTGGTTGTAATAAGGCGGTCAGTAACGTAGCAGTGGCAACAGCAGCAGCAGTAGCAGCAAGCATTGCAATCCCATGTTAGTCCCAGCTACCAAAACCTCCCGAACTACATTGACCTGATTCCTGTTTAGCCCAGGATATGTAGGAAATCTTTGAAGCAAGATTCGGTCAGATCTTTCAAAAAAAATGCTTCATACGGAGTGGTCTATAGGCAAAAATCGCTCATACACGCTCACTTGATCTTTGCACGAAAACCCTTCGTGTTTCCGAACAAAGAGGGGCAGCTGTGAGCACGTGATTTTTGCTTCACACGACAATCGCTCCAAAAAGAAATAAAAAATATATAATTGGCCCCGCTGTACAATTTCGGATTTCTGTGCGGCACCTTGTGGATTTATTTGTGATTTTGGCCCATTCTTATTTATTTACTTTATTAAAATAAAGTTCAAAAAATATATATGTGTCCTGCGTAATTCAAACCGTAATTCGGTCATTAAATAGAAAATCGTGAATAGGCATTTTTCGTCCGTGATTTTGTTTGGTTTGACTTTACCGGTTTTGAAATACTTTAGTATGTGCGCAAATAATTATATTTGAGTGTGTATTTAATTTTAATTTGATTTTTTTTAGTTTTGTTTTAAAACAAATAAGAAAAGAAATAAAAAATAAAAAAAAATAAAAAAAAAAGAGAGAAAGAAAAGGCCCTTCCGGACTTGGGCCAATTTGTTAAAATTGGCCCAACGAACTCAGCCCAAGCGGACAGCCCAAGCCACCAGTCCAAACAGCCCACCCCCAGGCCATGAAACGACGTAGTTTAACATCAAAGCTACGTCGTTTCGATGCCAACCCATCATAACCGTTTAAACCGAGCCGATCCAACGGTCCAAGATCAATCCCCATAACCCACCAATAAACCCGACCCGTCTCACCCGGACCGACCCTAACCCTTCACCCTTGGAACGACGTCGTTCCCTGTTAGCCGAAGGATCCTGGCCCTTCATCTCGTCTCATCCAACGGCCAGGATCCACTTGCCCACTAACTATATAAGTACATAACACTACCCTACCCCCCCTATCCAATACCCCGGCTGCTTCGTCTCCCCAAACGAACAGCCCTAAAACCCTAGCCGCCTCTGCATACTTCCGCCATGAAAGCCGGCGGCATGGATGCCGGTGACCTTCCCTTGAACACCATAGGACCCCCAGGCCATCCTGAACCCAAATCTACCAACCCCATGTTTCGAATCACCCCCCAGGTCCTCGAATCTTCATTCGAAGATTCGAGTCAAAACTCGATCTGACCCAACCAACCCCAGTTTTGTACCAGATACTCCCCAGACCCCCCTCGTGACCGAACCATACTTGGTTTGGTCCGAATCTAACCAGGGAAACATGAATCCCGGATCTGAGTTTTGGAACTTTGTAGTTCCTCGTCACTAGTTCATACCCGTTCGAGCCAAGAAATTAAGGTCCAAGGGACCTTAATCGAAGTGTTTCTCATCTGAGAAACACTTCGATTAAAGTCCGTTCAGCCTTAAGAAAGTCTGTCCAAGTCCGGTTCAAGGTTTCCGATTTTTCAGGATTTGAGGTGAGTCTGCCTTCTTCCCTTATTTGTTTGGTCCATGTGAGGGATTAGATGTCTGTTCATGTTTTGTGTCAATTTGTGTTTTGAATTTTTATCAACTTTTGTTCGTCCACTCTGTTTGAACATCTGTGTTTGTCTGAATCCTTCTCCTCCTATTCTGATACGGCATGCGTATTGGTTGTATTCCAATTTGTACTAACTAACTGATTCCTCGGATGCACCATTCTATTTTAATCAGTATAAGTCGAGTCATGTGTCCCATACTTCTGAATGTTTGATTTTCGGCTACGATTGTGTACGATAATGCTAATATAGTCGAGTCGACATGAGTCGTCAATTAGTTTCAACTATCTGAGCATAGCAAAGCGATTTGTTTCTGTCGAACATTTTTTTTTTTTTTGAATCAATTGAGAAACAATTTTGTTTACTTATAGCTGTTGATTTAGATCAGTAATGTAAAAGGGATGTTTGGTTAAAATGCTGAATTGGATGGCATGTGCACTCCTGCACAACATTTGCATTGGTGCACCTCATGTGCATTGGTGCTCCTCATGTGCTTTGTGCACAACCTGTGGCCTGCATAAAGGTCCTTGTTTGATTTTAAAATGTTTTGACAGCATATGCTATCCTACTGCCCATACTTGGCTTTAGTTTAAAGAAGTGTTTAAACCTTTTAAAAGTAAAATCTGCCAGGGAATGTTGATGGGGTTTAATATTTAATTAGCTAAAGTTTGGAATTGAAAATAGAAGGCACATGGGAAGGGTACTGGATTTCTGAAAACAGGCTGTTTAAAAAAGAGTAGGATAGGGACTTATAAAAGGGGGAGATATACAGAATAGATAGATAGAGACTGGACCTTGAGGGCTGAAAAGAAAATAAACACACACAGTGAGGAATTTCTGGGGAAAGAGAGCTGAATAGATAAGGGAAAAGAATATAGACATACTGTGAGGAGTTTGAAAAGGAGAGCTGAAATACATGCAAAATAGATACACATAGATAGAGGGAGATTAAGGGATAGAAGGGATACAACCAATAATCAGAAACTTTCTTCCTCCTATTGTTATTGGGTTTTTCAGTTGTTTCAATTTGTTCAAACCAATTCTGATCCTCTGAAATCTCAGTTGTGTCTATTAGTTGAGTGCTTTCATTGGTTTACTACTGTTTTGATCTATCTGGAATTCTGATTCTACTCCACTGGGTGCTGCTGTTATTTGGCCATTTGTTCTCTATTGGCCATAGTTGTATCACTGCACTCGAGCTTGTTTTCTTGCTGTATCGCTTTGTCTGCTGCTATTCTGCCCTGCTGCTACTGATAGTGCTGTGATTGCTGCTGCATTTTGTTGTCATCATACTCTGCTGACTTCCCCCTTTCCTCCAATTGTCAAATATTTCCAGGTACACAACCTCTGAAACTTTGTATGGTTGAAAGTTTGAAGTTGAAGCAGAAATAGAGAAAAGAACAGTTGTTCATGTTATAACATTGGTGTTAAAAATAGGTCGAATGATATTTGGGATTGTATATTTTACTGCAAACTGCAAATACTTTGTATAAACTAGCATACATTCTGTTTGAGATGGATTGTCAGATAGCATTGTTCAATAGTAATGACAGTATGACATAGACAACATGTTTTGATTTAGTATACATTCAGTTCAGTATAACACTTGTTTGGTTTAGTTATGACTGTATAACATAGAGTCATAGGCACTTGTATGTATTTTGCCTAGACCACTGAATCAACAAAATTGTGGTACTGGGTCCGGGATAAATGTATCCCAAACAAACTCCCATGCAGTCACATTAAGAGTCTGGCTATGAATGCCAGTTCTCCTGTCAGTTCATTCGCCCAATGCAGGTTCGATACTGAGTTTCGGTATAGATTGTTTGTCTCGAAATAATGTGATGATTGTTGAGAAAAACTAATAACCATTTTTTGAGTTCACTTAGTAGTAATTCCCCTGGTAAAACAGTCGATTTCGTTTATCAATTTCAAATAGGTTAAAGTGTTAAAAAATAGAACTTGGAGGTCATTAAACATAACTCAATATATGTTGTTAGTTTGTTTGCAATCTCATTTAACGAATTAATAAGTTATCCACTCGATGAAGACAAAGCATGCGGTAACCCCCACCTTATGAACAATCAATCAGGTAATCAAACAAGTTTAGTTTCGGCAAACATAATAAGGATTCAGTCCGTATTTGTCCAAACCCGCAAAATTCGGCATCATCCTTCTCTTTAAAGATAAATGTAGTAGAAATGTAGTCATTGTAGGGTACCCTTCTTAAATAATGAGACGAGCCTCGCCGAATAAAAATGCAAACTGCGGGGCCCTCAATAATTGATCACGATAAATACTTAGAATTTGGGAGGGACTGTTTAGAGAATTCCACTACCTTCCCCAAAGATAATAACGCGTTTAGACTCTTTAGGCGCGACTTTAAGTTAAAATATATTCTCAAATTCAGGTGCACATTGATGTGACCCAAATCCAAATCTCAGCGAAGTCAAGATGTGTTGACGATCACGGGTGCATTGATTGTGACGTGGTTCGAGACGCATCTTCACGACGTTGCAATTCTATAAAAATAAATGATAATGATAAAAGCGGTTTAAACTTAATGGGAGCACGCAAGTCATAACATGTATTTAAATCAGATATTTAGCCATTATAACAATTTAAGTGACCGTGCTAGAACCACGGGATTCGAGGGTGCCTAACACCTTCCCTCGGGTCAACAGAATTCCTTACTTAGAATTTCTGGTTCGCAGACTTCATTTGGAAGAGTCGAATATTTTCCTCGATTTGGGATTAAAGATAAACCGGTGACTTGGGACACCAAAAGCCAAACTTTTCCCAAGTGGCGACTCTGAATTAAATAAATAATCCCATTTCGAATATTGTCACTTAAATTGGAAAAACTCCACCCGCGCATCTAACCCCTCGGGACGGGGCGCGCAAAAAGGAGGTGTGACAGCCGCTACTGCTTTACTGACTCCCTTATTACAACCAAAGGAAATTGAAACTGAACTAACTATTTATATGTGTCAACCGCTAGTTACAAAATTCCTATCTATAATTCTTTTGCAACTTGATCTTGGGTCTTAGCTGATTCTGCTTGTAGACTTTGATCCGAATCTTGATGCTTGCAAGTTGTGGGCACCTGTTTATTTCTGCGATATTGAGTGAGACGGGATTGGCGGAACTCGGGACCTTGATCAAATTTGGAGCGATCCGCCCTTTGTTTGTTCCAATATCTCGGAATATATTTTTTTTTGTCCTTTTCTTCTTTTCTTTATTCTGGATTGAGACTCATCCCATAGGTCATCTCGATCCATGCGCCTCGAGGTCAGACCTGCTGAGACAAACAAAACAAACGAACGAAATTTTTCTGCCCCAGTTTCACTAGGAAAATTTCCTGAATTAATCGACATAACAACTTACAGTATTGATGAGGGGATTGGAAAACTTTAGTCTACAAAACGCAACTCAGGGATTGGAGTCCTAATGTCGCCATAAGGTAAAAACGCTCAGTTCAGGGATTGGAGCCCTGATGCTGGCTGAATAGAAAAGTGCTCAACTCGGGGATTGGAGCCCTGATGTCGGTTGACAGAAAATAAATGCTCAGTTCAGGGATTGGAGCCCTAATGCTGGCTAAACAGAAAATAAACACTCAGTTCAGGGTTGGAGCCCTAATGCTGGCTAAACAGAAAATAAACGCTCAGTTCAAGATTGGAGCCATAATGCTGGCTAACTGGAAAAACGCTCAGTTCAGGGTTGGAGCCCTAATGCTGGCTAAATGTAAAATGCTCAGTTCAGGGTTGGAGCCCTAATGATGGCTAATAGAAAAATGCTCAGTTCAGGGTTGGAGCCCTAATGCTGGCTACATGTAAAATGCTCAGTTCAGGGTTGGAGCCCTAATGCTGGCTAACAGAAAAATGCTCAGTTCAGGGTTGGAGCCCTAATGCTGGCTAAACGGAAAAATGCTCAGTTCAGGGTTAGAGCCCTAATGCTGGCTAAATGGAAAAATGCTCAGTTCAGGGTTGGAGCCCTAATGCTGGCTAACAGAAAAATGCTCAGTTCAGGGTTGGAGCCCTAATGCTGGCTAACAGAAAAAAATGCTCAGTTCAGGGTTGGAGCCCTAATGCTGGCTAAATGGAAACTTGCTCAACTTAGGGATCGAAGCCCTAAATTGGGAGGATTGTCAGGTTATGCTGGAAACTATCCGGGTTATGTCGGAAAGATTCGTCGGGTTATGCCGGAAAAGGGAAAGAGTTCTCGGGTTATGCCGGTAGGTCATCAGGTTATGCCGGAAAGATTCATCGGGTCATGCCGGGAAGATTCATCGGGTTATGCCGGGAAGATTTATCGGGTTATGCCGGAAAAAGTCCATGGGTTATGCCGGGAAAATTTATCGGGTTATGCCGGGGAAGTCATCGGGTTATGCCGGAAGGTTCATCGGGTTATGCCGGAAGGTTCATCGGGTTATGCCGGAAAAGGTCCACGGATTATGCCAGGAAGATTTATCGGGTTATGCCGGGGGATTCATCGGGTTATGCCGGGAAGATTCATCGGGTTATGCCGGGAGATTCATCGGGTTATGCCGGGGAAGTGAACGGGTTATGCCGGAAGGTTCATCGGGTTATGCCGGAAAATTCATTGGGTTATGCCGAAAAGGGTCCACGGGTTATGCCGGGAAGATTTATCGGGTTATGCCGGGGGATTCATTGGGTTATGCCGGGAAGATTCATCGGGTTATGCCGGGGAAGTCATCGGGTTATGCCGGAAGGTTCATCGGGTTATGCCGGAAGATTCATCGGGTTATGCCGGAAAGGGTCCACGGGTTATGCCGGGAAGATTCATCGGGTTATGCCGGTAAAAGGTAAGAGTCCTCGGGTTATGCCGGGGATTTGGATAGAAAAAGCTCCTTGGGTTATGACAGGGAGATCCGTGGTTTATACCGGGATAGTTGAGGAATGAGGTCCTACGCTACCATGATTTTTCTTTTGGGATTTTCATTTTTATTTCTTGTTTTCTTTCTTTTCTTTGGTTTTCCTTTATTTATCAAAAATGCATGAAAGAATTCCGGGGAAACTTACTTTTGGTCATTTTCCTGCTGCAAAGCTGTTTCAACGCTCGCGCGCTTCATTTCTTTTGGGCTACACTTGCTTCTTGCATGGTTGCTTTGGATTGCACCTGTCTCAATTTTCCTAAACAAAGAAAAATTGTCAGTTTGAAAATGGTGGTTGGTTCAGTGGCCTTGATCGTTCCAATTGCTTTGTCTCGGCCTAATTCTTGTTGAGAAACTCTGCCATTGATTGGATTCACAGGCGACCACTTTTAAACTGATCAGACTCGCATTTCCGGATTTTGTGATGATTTGCCCGTGTAAGGCTTTGGTTCTTTCATCCCATTCTGCTTGGGGATTCTTTACGAGGCCAACTCAGTGGGGATTTTTATTGGGGAGACTCTGTGGAGATTTGTACAAGGCAGACTCGTTGGGGATTTGCTGGGGCAGACTCTTTGGGGAATTGTACAAGGGAAGACTCTGTGGGGATTTTTACAAAGGGAGACCCTGTGGGGATTTGTACAAAGGGAGACCCTGTGGGAGCATTAGGGAATTTTTGATCCTCAAACCTAACTGCAATGGCTAGTCGCGTGGGACTTAACCTTTCCAACTTTATTTTCCTTTGCAGGCCTTTCTTTTCTGTCTTCCTTCTTCCAACTTCAATTTTAGAGCATTTGGGGGTACCTTGGTTTCTTCAACTTCGGTGAGGCGATTAACCATGTGAAACTCAACCCTTTCAACTTCAATTGCCTTTATAGGCTGCCATGGCCAGTCGAGGTCGTCTTGATGCCCCTGCTGAGGCTGGGTCCCTTTTGCATATTAGCGTGTATCAAACGAAAGTCCTGTAAATCAGTCTTGCCATCCTTTCTTTGTCTTGGTTTTGGAATAGTGTTAGACCAAAAGGGATTCAAAGAAGACAAATAATGGAGAATGAGTTTAAAACTAGAAGTGTCCCTTTCGGGCAAAGGAGAGAAGGACTTATTTGGAGTACCTGCGGGCTTCAAAGAACATGACATGCTTCTTGGACTGGATACTCGATCCGCATCAAACTCCAGCTTCTCATGCACCTATTGATCCGTGTTTCCAAAACGGAGAACCTTTCCAGGACTTTTAGTGATAAAGTATCCTGTTTTCGGCCGTTAACGCCCTTTGCGTGTTTTCGCTAATCGACCTCTCTCATTTTTGATTTCTCTACTCTTGTCGCCTCATGGTGCCCGAAGGTTTTCACCGATAAGACTCTCTCATTTTATTTCTTTCAATCAGATTCCAACAAGGAAGTTTTCTACTTTCCTATTTTTGCCAATTGATCAGAAGGACTTGGACAAGGTTTGAGGTGAAAAGAATTTGAACTACAACTTTGGAACCTTTTGAGCGGGATCATCGCCGAACCATTATAATTTCTGCCCCAGTTTCACTTTTGGGGGACTTCTTGGGTTTTTATTTTGGTGTGACTGAACCCCAAGGAGAGGTTGCCTACGTATCCTTTCGGAATCAAGTCAAGCGTAGTTCGTGCCATTCTGTTTTTTTGGATTTTCTTTTTGTTTTTCACTTTACTTTGTTTTTCACTTCCTTTTCCTTTTCTCATTTTCATTGTATCTTTTCTAAAAAAAATCTTTTTTTTTTTCATTTCAATTTCTCTTTTTCTTTCATTTTATTTTCAATAATAATTTCAGGTTCCAAAGAGGGTAATCAAAGAAGAGTAACCAGCTCAAATGGGTTTGCAAAATGGTTGATAGTGGTTGGGTAGTGAGAATGAAAGCCTTCGTCATCTCCAACTGTGCAAAGACATCGCCGGAGCAATCTAGACATAGTACTGCATCTGCTTTCATAGCGGGGTCGGCGTCATTTCTTTCGACGTCGCCCAGATACAAATGCTCCTCTTGGCAATATTTTCCAATGACGTATGGACCCTTCTTTGTCGGTACAATTGCTCGTGACAAACCGATGTCATTAAGGTTAACATTCCGTACGGGTCTAAATCCATTTACTCAAACTCTGTTTCAGTGACGGATATTTTCCAAACCATGAACCAATTTTCTATTTTCTCAAATTCTTTATATTTCAAATTTTGACTCATTTTTTTTTGAAGTCTGACGGAGTTCTTGGGATCTGGGTATGAAGTCCGCAAGCATGTCATGTTATTTAAAGCTGCATCATCAAAATTGAAGAGAACTAAAAAAAGAAAATATAGCAAAACTTCTAAAAAGGAGGTGAATGATGAAACATGATTTCATTTCTTGAAATTGGGAAGATAAATAGGGTTGACATTCAGGAAATTAAAAATAGGAAACTAAAGAAAACATCTGAGCTACACCCTGGGGTAGCTCGTGGTGTAGAGAAAGTGGCAGGACAAGTCCATTAGGACTTCCGTTTGATCAAGAATGGCGTAGCCTTCCAGTTTTGAAGCTTGACGCTTGGTCCCATGTACGATACCTCAGCGGTGCTAGTGCCCTCTCCTGGCTGGACCATGTGTGTTTCGCATAGCTTTTTCCTCATTGCCTCACATATTCCCTCACTCTCTTCGAGTGGGAACGCCTTATCATCTTCCTCTTTACTGTATTTTGGCTTCTGTGGTATGCGTCCAACAACCACTGGCTCGTTCAGCCGAGGTGGTTTGATCGTCCCCCATACCATATAGGCCTGCTTGGATACATCAATTTTTTCCTTTTCTTGCTTCGGGGTTGCCTTGGGCTTCCTTTCTGTATTAGCAATAGCAATTATGGCCTTAAGCGCCAGATCAAATTCCTTGTCTTCACAAATCATCCCAATTATCAACCCGTTGTTGTGGGCGGGCAGCGGATTATTGGTCACATTTGGGACATCCTCGTCTTTCAACACAATCTTCCCTTGCTCTAACAAATTCTCTACAGCTTGTTTCAATGTCCAATAGTTGTTGGTGTCGTGCCCTTCTGCACCTGAATGGTATGCACACCTGACACCCCGCTAATATGATGGTGATCCCAGGTTCTGTCCGTTTGGTGGTATGGGCTGCAACAAATTCATCTGGACAAGCTTAGGGATAGAGTGGAGTAGGGTTTACCAATTGGTGTATAGTTAGGTCTCCTGGGTGGTTCCCGAGGACGGAAATTATTCTGGGAAGGTCGAGGATTGTAGTGGTTTTGGTGAGGAGGCTGATTTCTGGGATGTGGAGCTTGGCCTCGATTGAATGGCCGCGACCGCTGGACGTAAGGCTGGGTGCTCATGACCATGTAGGGCTAAGGAGGATAGGTCACATTTTGGTGGGGGAAATAATGTTGCGGGGTTCTTTCTGAAGAACAAGGCCTGGAATCATGATATTCTCCTGCCTCTGATGCCGCCATGGATGTCTCTTCCTTTTTCTTCCCTCTTGCCATTCCTCCGGTCCCGTTTTGGATGGCTTGGGAGGTTGCCCTTATGGCTGCCTGACTCAAAATCCTACCCGTTTTCAGACCATTCTCCACCATCTCCCCGATCTTAATCGCTTCTGCGAAAGGCTTTCCCATGGCTGACATCATGTTTTGGAAATAGTCGGACTCTTGAGCCTGGAGGAAAGTAGTGACCATTTCTATCTCGTCCATGGGAGGTTTTACCCTTGACGCTTGCTCGCGCCATTTGATGGCGTATTCTCTGAAAACTTTTCGAGGGTTTCTTCTTCAAGTTTGACAAGGCATTTCTGTCTGGTGCGATGTCAATATTATATTGAAACTGCCCTACGAAATCTCTGGCAAGATCATCCCATATATGCCAACGAGATATGTCCTGGTCCATATACCACTCTGAGGCGATTCTTACCAGACTTTCCTCGAAGTATGCCATCAACAATTCTTCTTTGCCTCCGGCTCCCCGCAGTTGGTTGCAATACTTTTTGAGATGAGCAATGGGGTCGCTGTGCCCGTCATACTTATCAAACTTTGGGGTTTTGAAACCCACGGGTAAGTGCATGTGAGGGAACATGCATAGATCGGTATAGGAGACACTCTTCTGCCCGTTTAAACCTTGCATGTTTTTCAAACTTTGCTTGAGGCTCCTCATCCTTTTCGCCATCTCATCTTGTTCAGCAGTTTTGGGGTTTTGATCCTGTCCAAGTGCAAACTCGTATTGAGTTTGTTGAGGATGAGTGCTGGTGGTGAACCGAGTTGGTTCCAGTGAGAAGGATGGTGCTTGAAAGGCGAATGAGGAAGAGTCAAAATTGGGCCTGTGTGTAGTGGGTTGTGTCATGATTGGACAGGGCAGCGCGGTGAATATGCTTGTAGCGACATCCGTCGTCGACATCCAAGGGCAAGACTCAGAGGGTGATCCTACGGAGTGGGCTGAAATGGCCGGGTACCCGAATGGGGTAGTTGGATAGCTTATGGGGATATTGGAAGTCCCACTTGTTCTGTAGAACAACTCAGGGAACCCAAGGATTACACTCGGTGGCTCCTTTCCATTATTCCAGTCATCCAACATCTCTATCATGCGGAGCCTCAGGATTCTGTTTTCCTCAGCAGTTGCTGACTCGGAAGTCGGGACGGCCGAGATTGAACTCTCCTCAGAGACAGGAATTGTCGGCAAAGGAATTTCCGAAGACATCGCTATACTCCCCTCGATCTTGTGAAGTAAGTGTGAATACTCCCTCTTGTCTTAACAACGGGTAACTGAACACTCTCTTTTGACCTTGTGAAGTATGAATGTGAGACCAGACTTCCACCAAACCAACCACCTTTCTAAAAACCTGGAAGACTCGGCAGCAAACAAACGGTTAGTTCGAAACAAATAACAGATAGGTAATCTCACGTTGGGGCGTGGTGCACCTATACAGTTAAGTGAATTTCTACATGTTTGCAACGAAGACATACGTCATTCCGGCTTCTCTTTAGGCTTCCCTTTATTTATCACTTTTTATTATTATTATTATTATATTTTTTTCTTTTTTTTATTACTGTTTTCAATGTTTGCAGTTAAAAATATGACCGGATCCGATGAGGATTGCCTACGTATCACGATGCCGCGTGAATCAGATCATTACGTAGTTCAAAACAGATGAGTGTAAAAGAAGCACACATTTTATTACTGAACAATCTATTACAAATGAACACTCTCGAAAAAAGAGAAAATAACAAGCCTAAAAAAAAGTACAGACTCAACAGATCAATACACCTTGATGCAAAAGACGGACAGACTCGACCTATGAATACATTAAGGTTTCGAGAATCGGCGCCCGCTGGGCATCGTTCGGCCTCGCTGCGGTCCTAGGTGTGAGATCCCTTTCAAGTTGTTCCAGCTCATGCATGGTCTGCTTGATATAACCCATCACTGCTGAGAGAACGGTAATGCTGGTCATATTTTCACACCGTAGACACCGTCTGATGATGGCGTGGGCAATGGTCTTGATCTTATCTCTGGTTTGCTTCTTCTCTATGAGCAGGCGTTTTATCTGATCACTGCACGTTTTCAAAACCTGAAAATCCTGCATATGATGATTCTTCAGTTGCCGCACTTCTACCTTCATTTGGGCTAACAAGTCGTAACAGTATCTGCTCTCAATTTGGAAATCCTCGGCCTGCTTAACTGCTTTAACCTCAAGTGTAGCCATCTCTCTCTTCATTTTGGCAACTGTTTTCTCGTGGTCGCGTTTCAATTGATTCAAGTATCGGCGATGCTTATCTGCTCTTGTACCCCACTGTACCTTGAGCTCTGTCATGACGTTTTCAGACTCTTCTAAACCATCTCGCCATTCCCTGACTTCACTTTTCATCCCTTTTATCAACTGCTCGTCTGATCGACTACTTGGTTGTTTATCAAGAGCCAATTTCAATTTCTGGATTTGGGCCCTAAGTTCTTCAATTTCTTGGGCCAATCTATTCTTTTTGCCTCGATCCGCAGCGATTTGCATACTGTTATTGAATTTCATATTGTCAACCTGTTGCTTCAAATCACCGATCTCTGCCCGATACCCCTTTTCCTTTGCTAACCAGTTCCATTGCTCTTGGGATGACTCAACGAAATCTTTGAGATGAGGTCTTTTATCTGGTCTCTCGCAGGACATGTCACCTCTAAACCAAGCGTGATACCCCGGAGCAACTTCCCCTTTAGCCGTATCCATCACACAAGTGTTTGCTGTCATATGTTGGCACTCACTCTAGATTTTGCGAACTTCTTCTTCGGGGAAACGACCGTCCAGACTGATTTCAATCACTTGGGTACTCAAGTCTTCATCTTTCGGCACTACTTGATACCTCTCAAGTTGCCTCAAAACCCGATACAGTGCATAGGGTTGGATGCTTTTAAGTCCCATCAACAGAAAGTGGGGCCTGGTTGCCGGCATGTATATGATTTCCTCAACATGCAACCATCCGAGCGCCCACTGGATTTGGTTGGCAGTGAGAGTTCGGAAAAATGACGTCCAAGCTGTGACTCCCTCGGGTAGACTAAACCCTTTGATTCTTGTGTAGAATTCTCCAATACAAGTTTTCTCGGGCGAACCGTAACCCAAGAGCGGGGAACGGTGGCATAAATGATCGTGTCATCCACATTTGCAACAATAGGTTACATCCTTCGAAAAAATCGCCCCTGGCTCGGCAAGCAATGAGAGCCCGGAAGATGTCAGCCATAATCATAGGCACTAGAGTACTTTTATCTCGGGTGAGCAAGGTACTGACGACCCCAATTACTTTTAGATCGATGTTTCCATCTTTCCTTGGGAACACTATAAGACCCAAAAAAGCTGTCATAAAAGCTACCAGCCTGTGTTCGTCCCACTTTTGTCGGTTACCTCTACTGCATAGTTTGAAGTCTGGCTTATTGAACCCGCCCACGTGGCCGTATCTAGCATATATGAGGCGGAGACTGCAGAAACCTTTGGCAAGATCTGGATGGTGAAATGTTCGGGGTATTTTTAGGAAATCCAGAAACCGGTGTACCGTGACGACCCTAGGTGCAATCAAGTACTTGAACCTTAACGGGGCTTCATCACCTCCGATGTATCCCGCTATTTCTTCCAATGTCGGGGTGAGCTCAAAGTCCGAGAAATGAAATACATTGTGTGCTGAATCCCAGCAAGTGACCAATGATCTGATAATATCACCCCGAGGCTAAATGTCTAGTAAATCCGGGAGATCTTTCAGATACTTCTTTACTTTGTCTTGCCCCTCCTTGCCTAAATCATTCCACCATAATCGCAACTCGAAAGGGATCTTGGTCATTATTGAAAAGGGTTTGTTTTGTATCGTGCTCATCCTGCACATTTATTAAGGTGATTATGCCAACGAAAAGCTTTCATTAGACTCAAAAAATAAAACTATTTGTAAAATGATGGACTCGGTTTTCGAATGCGGCCTTTTAGCACTTCGGGAACGAAGATTTTAAGGCTGCGAGGATCAACCGGTCGAAAATCAAAAACGATGACCAAAGACGACCGTTTATGCAATGACAGCCTTCCGTCGTCCCTTTCGGGAACATTCGGCTGTTTTTGACAACGAAAGCATCACTTGATTTTTTTATTTATTATTTTTTTAGGAATGGTGACCCGATATTGGGAACATGGCCTCGCAGATCCTCGGGGACGAGGATCCTAAGGCCATTGGGCAATTTGGTCAAAATTTAAAAATGACTAAAATGGATGTTTATGCAAAAATAGCCTTCCGGCGTCCCTTTCGAGAACATTTGGCTATTCTCGACAAAACGGCATCACCCGACTCATAAATTAAAATTCTGATATTTTGGCTATTTCCGAAAACGGGGAGGTTGGACCCGATGAGGGTTGCCTACGTATCTCGCACCCTGCGAGAATCAAACCGGCGTAGTTCGGGCTTGATCAAGCGTAGAGTAAAACCCCTTCTGAATACAATCTTTTTAAAGAAAAGAAAAAAATATTTTTCTTGATTTTTTATATTTTATTTTTTTTTATTTTGAAAAGAGATAAAGACTAAAGAAAAATCTTTGTAAGGAAGTATTTGGACTATTAGTCTGAATTTATAAAAGAGATACTACAAAAGAAACAACATTTTTTGAATTTTTGAATTTTCCCTTCTTTTTTTTTACTTTTACGAATTTTTATTTTGAAAGTGATTAAAAGATTTTTTTTGTTTTATATATATATATATATATATATATATATATATATATATATATATATATATATATATATATATTAATAAGTCAAACTAAAAGACAAATTTTGTTTTCATTTTTCTTTTTTCTTTTTTTAAGAAAATTCTAGCGAGATTTTGACACTACTTGGACATTGGTTTTATTTTTCCAAAATAAGTAATTATCTCCCTACGCTGTTATTTTCTCTTCTTTTTTTGAACCCTTTTTAAAAACCGGTCAGCATGTAGATCTGAAGCAAATAAATGCGCAAAACAAACGGGATGCAGCAAGATGGTGTTTTCATTTCAGGTTGCCTGTTCTAGACGGACCCAACCCCTGTGTTGAGTCCCCTATGTCAAATGCAACATGATGCAAATAAGCGTTCCTACTAGGGATCCGGCATGAGGTTTTGTTATACTAGGTTTATAACCTGGGTATATGTTCTAGACTGTGTACCCGAGCGGACAACTCGAGTCGAGGAGGGGGCAACTTACCGGGAACCAAAAGGCTATCCGGCTTCGTAACTTATCCGTGCCTCTTTTTTATTTCAGGGTATGACACTAACAGAATAGGGAGTCTCAACCAGTAAGCACATCCCCGGAGGTGAAGAGAGAAGGATTCGGCACAGTTTATATATACAGTCAAATAATATCAAAGCGGTAAAAGCAGCATTTAGCACATTAGGCTCAAACATGTAAAAATCAGATAAAGCCAAATATAACAATTATTCTAAACTCGAATTCTTGAACCCTGAACCAGTGGTTCTGGGTTTAAATCCCCAGCGGAGTCGCCAGAGCTGTCACACCACCTTTTTGCGCGCCCGCCCCGAGGGTTAGATGCGCGAGGGAGTTTTTCCAATTTAAGTGACAATATTCGAAATGGGATTATTTATTTAATTCAGAGTCGCCACTTGGGAAAGGTTTGGCTTTTGGTGTCCCAAGTCACCGGTTTATCTTGAATCCCAAATCGAGGAAATTTTCGACTTTTCCAAAAGAAGTCTGCGAACCAGAAATTCTAAGTAAGGAATTCTGTTGGCCTGAGGGAAGGTGTTAGGCACCCTCGAATCCCGTGGTTCTAGCACGGTCGCTTAAATTGTTATAAGGGCTAAATATCTGATTTAAATACATGTTATGACTTATGTGCTTTTATTGAGTTTGAACCGCTTCTATTATTACCATTTAGTTTTTATAGAATTGCAACGTCGTGAAGATGTATCTCGAACCACGTCACAATCAATGCACCCGTAGTTGTTAATACATTCCAACTCCGTTGAGATTTGGATTTGGGTCACATAAATGCGCACCCGAATTTAGGGATGTAATTTAATTAAAGTCGCGCCTAAAGAGTCTTACACGTTATTATCTTTGAGGAAGGCCGTGAAATTCACTTGAACGGCCCATCCCAAATTCTAAGCAATTTGATATGTACGTTTATGAGGGCCCCACAATTTGTGCATGTTATTTGGCGAGGCTCGTCTCATTTTTTGAAAGGATAAACTTACAGCGACTGCATTTTCTATTATGTTTGTCTCTAAAATGGAAGAAAAGAAAATACATGCTAATTAAATTACATGCTTGGCCAACTCTGATCCCTTATCAATTATCGGATTAATTATCTGCGAGGTGAGGAATTCTGTACCTTATTGAACATGCTTTTAATTTGAAAAGAAATTGTAGGCAAGGTGAATAGCATGCTAAGCTCACACTAAACGTCCTTCGAGTTTGAATTTAAGCTAACTTATTTAAATAGATTGATAGAATTAAACTACTAGAAATTGTTACTAATGGGATTCGAACGTGGTCCTATATACTGCCTAACGGGATCCGATAAAGTTAAAAAAAAAACTCAAAAAATTAAAACTACGTTGCATTTAGCAAGGTTAAAGCATTCTACCCTATACATACAACATATAGCTGAAAGGGAATCTAGTTATCACTATGTCAACTATTCGTGCATTCCACAAATTGCATAATTGCATCCTTCGTACAACCAAACAACTATAAATCATAATACTAAAAAAAAACTAAACTTCAGTTAAGTACAAAACTATCTATTGTTTCATGCTATTGAGTTACAAACTAGCGAGTTATACGAATCTAACAATATCTTATAAAACTATAATTATTGCAGCAAGTGATTAAACTTCTCCAACATATTTCATTTCATGCTTTCAACTGTTACGGTTACGTCAGTGTGGGATTCAAAATGTGTACCTGGAATGCTAAAATGCAAAGAAGAAGAAGAAGGTAGAGAAGTCAGCAGCAGTAGCAAAGAGGAATGGCAGCAGCAAAAGTTTGACAGCAGCAACAGTAAAGCAGAATCAAACCCCAGATGAACCAAACATAAATGATCCAATGAAACAAATACCCAGTACCCAAACAATCACACTCAAGCAGACTCAGTTGGGACTCCGAAATACCAATGTCAATCAACAGGCGGTAATAGGTGAATCCGACACAATAATGGCACACAATTTCTGGTTTTTCAAACAGAGAAAGAGGGTGAGGCAAAACAGAATTTCAACTTCAATGAAACAGCCTGGGTTTTCCTTCTCCTTTTTTGATTTTTTAGAAATATCTTTTCTGGTTTTTAGAACTCCCTTCAACTCTCTACTCTCTTTTCCAGTTTTTTCTAGCTTCTGTCCTGTCTCTGTCTTGTATCCCCCCCTTAACTAATGTAAACTTTCCTCTATTTATAGCCTAGCATCATACCATCTACCAGCCTGTTAAACAATTCAAACTCCCCATCCCCCCTCATGTTTTCCACTCACAGCCATAAAGGAAGCCCTTCCCCATCAGATTCCCCCTAACAGCCCTCTTTTTAAAATGGTTTATCATTTTATTAGACTAAATCAGACATGGGCAGCAGGAATGTATCCTGACAGCACATGCTGTCCAATTATTCTAATTCCCTAACTTCTGACAAAACACATGCTGTCACTGGTTTCCAGCCATTAAACGTACTCAATATATCATTAATCCCACTATTGGTCAATTAATTCCATTAGTTGAATCAATGTTTTAATACTTTACTGTCAGCCCACCTGCCTTTAAGCATTTCAGAACTTTACAGCCCCAAACTACCCCTTTTAAAACCTCTGACTATTACTGTTTCATTCCAACTTCAACAAACTGAAATTCTGAACTTATGGGGGTTCAAATTCAACAACTATCCTAACTGAGTTCCAAGTATTGTACTGCAACTAACAAACCATTCACAGATAGTTTCAAACAATCAACTAAACGACAATGGTTCGATCAATCAATATGAAGCTTATCAGAATCAGGACATTTGAACATTTAGTCCTATAAAACTAATCGACGACGTTTATCTAATCGACTATACTAATTATAACGTAGACCATCAGTTAATTAAACAAATAATACAAATAGGGCATCAAACTGTCTTTGACAATTTTGCACGACACAGGGAAAACAACAGGCATGATTGACTCAACGATGTTAATCAAATTGAAATATGTATATCACTATACGTATTCAACCATAAACAATCATAACAATCGATAGAATAAAAGGTCTTCATGGAGATGGGGAAAAACTGACAACAAATCTCAGAATGAGCAAACAAACTAATTGATCATGCTAATAAACTAATACCACACTAAGACAAACAACAAAAAGGAATAGTGAAACTTACTCTGATAAGCTTAAAACACAGATGACCCAGGCCCGAGCTGGATTTGCCTATTTGAGGTCGAACAGATCTTAATCGAGGTGTTCTCGACCGAGAACACCTCGATTAGGGTCTATTAGACCCCAACCTTCCGTTAAATCTAAACGGACTCCAATAGTTCTTGTGTTCTAGGGTTCGAACCTTCAGATTTGGGGTTTTGGTATTTGTGGGTAGATTCGGACCAAACCAAGCTTGGTTTAGTCACGAGTGAGGCTAGGGTAAAGGCTGGTGTGAATCCGAGGTAGGTTGGTGTAGATCGAGGTTTTGCTCGAATCTTCAAATGAAGATTCGAGAACCTAGGGATTGATTCGAACTAAACGGTTGGTGGATCTGTGTTCAGGGCGGTTGAGTGGTCCTAGGGTGTTAAGGTGGTGGTCACCGGCATTGTTGTCGCCGGGTTTACGGTGAAGGTGCACAAGGACGATGAAGGGGGGGTGTTTGGATGGGGGCGTGGGGTAAGGTTTTGGGTTTATATAGTTAGTGAGTGATCAGATCCTGGCCGTTGGATGAAGCGAGATGAAAGGCCAGGATCTTTCAGCTGGTGAGGAACGATGTCATTTCAAATGCAAGGGGTTGGGTTGGTCCGGGGTTGAACGGGTCGGGTTTAAACAATGGGTATGGATATATGACGAGGGCCGTCAGATCAACTTGGTTTGGACGGCTGAGATGGATTGTTCTTGAAACGACGTAGTTTTGGTGTCAAACTACGTCATTTGGTGGCCTGGGAGGTGGGTCTCTTGGACCGGCTGCCTTGGGCTGCTTTTGAGCCTCAAATTTTCTTAAAGAAAACAGGCCCAATCTGATTTTTAAACCAATTTGTACTTTTTTCTTTTATTTTCTAATTTAAAACACAATACCTAATTAAAGTGAAATTAAACACCCATTAATTAGCACTTAACACAATTATCGCACACATATTAAAATATTTAAATAGGTAAAATCACACCATGGCGACAAATAGAATAAAAGATGCATATTTTTGTGATTTTCCTTTTAATAACCGAATTATGGTTTAATTACACACGACATATATTTTTGTATTTTTGTTTGATAAGACTAAATAAGAATGGACAAGACCACAAATAACTACCAAAAATGCCACGTAAATTCCAAAAATCGTACAGCAAGACCATTTGTTATTATTTTTGATTTCTTTTGGAGTAATTGTCGCGTAAACAAAAATCACGTGCTCACAGGGAGAGGTATAAGTTGGCTAGGAAGGAGGCGAAGTTAGCAGTTACGGCAGCTAAGACTGTAGCATTTAGTCATTCGTGCGAATAACTTGAGGGTAAAGGCGGACATAAGAGGCTATTTAGGCTAGCCAAGGTGAGAGAGAGAAATGCATGTGACTTGGACCAAGTGAAGTGTATCAAGGACGAAGAAGGTAGAGTTTTGTTGGATGAGGCGCATATCCATGAGATGGCAGACTTACTTCTATAGTCTCTTGAACGAGAAGGGGGATAAAGATATTGTTCTGGGTGATTTGGGATCCTCCGAGAGTCGTTGTGACTGTGGGTATTGCAGGCGGATTAGAGTTGAGGAGGTTATGGTGTTATGCATAAAATGAGCACGATGGTTCCTTTGTAAGAGAGTAAGGGTGGTATCCAAAATTACAACAACTAACAGGTATTAAATTGCTTAGTCATACTATGAAGATGTGGGAGTAGTAGAGCTAAGGGTGAGGAGAATGATGTCTATTTTGGAGAACCAGTTTGGGTTTATGCCGGGGCATTCGACTACGGAAGACATTCACCTTGTTAGGAGATTGATGGAACAGTATATGGAGAGGAAGAGGGACTTGCATGTGGTGTTTATCGATTTAGAAGAGGCTTACAATAAAGTCCCGAGAGAGGTTTTGTGGAGATATTTGGACGCTAGAGGGGTACGTGTGTCCTACATTAGGGTGATTAAAGATATGTATGATGCAGTAAAGACCTGTATGAGGACAGTGGGAGGGGTCTTGGACCATTTCCCAGTCATGATAGGGTTGCATCAGGGGTCGATACTCAACCCTTTTATGTTTGCCCTGGCGATAGGCGTACTGACTCGCCACATTCAAGGGGAGGTGCCATGGTACATGCTATTTGCAAACGATATTGTTTTGATTGACGAGATACGAGACGGTGTTAACGAGAGGTTAGAGGTGTAGAGACAGACACTGGAATCTAACAGTTTCAAGGTGAGCAGAACCAAGATAGAATACGTGAAGTGTAAGTTTAGTAGTACTACCCAGGGAGTGGAAGGAAATGTGAGGTTGGATTCACAAGTCATCCCTAGGAGGGGATGTTTTAAGTACCTTGGGTCTATTATACATGGGGATAGGAAAATTAAAATGGAGACTTGCTTCTGGTGTTTTGTGTGACAATAAGGTACCATCAAAACTTAAAGGTATATTTTATAGAGTGGTGGTCAGAGCGGCTATGTTATATGGGGATGAGTGTTGGCCAATCAAGAGCTCCCACATCCAGAAGATAAAGGTAGCAGAGATGAGGATGTTGAGATGAATACGTGGGCATACCAGGTTAGATAGGATTAGGAATGAAGTTATTCAGGACAAGGTGAGTGTGGTCCCTATTGAGGACAAGATATGAGAAGCACGACTTAGATGGTTTTGACATGTGAGGAGGAGAAGCACAGACGTCCCGGTAAGGAGGTGTGAGAGGTTGACATTGGAGGCCAGATGGGAGGTAGAGGTAGGCCGAAGAAGAGTTGAGGTGAAGTGATCAGGCATGACATGTTGCAGCTACAGTTGATCGAGGACATGACCCGTGATAGGAAAGTGTGAAGGTCGAGGATTAGGATAGTAAGTTACGTGGTCTAGATTACTCATACCAATAGTGTTAGTACATACTCTCGCATTTGGTTGGTAGTAGGCTTTTTTGAATACCTGTCATTTTTTGCATTTCGATCATTTTACTATTGTATTATGTATGTTGCTTTTACATAGTTTTTCTGTATTGTCCCGTCTTGTTTTCTTGTTATTACTGTGGTACATATGCTTGCCTGAGTCTAGGGTCTATTGGAAATAGACTCTACCTCCACAAGGTAAGGATAAAGTCTGCATACACACTACCCTCCTCAGACCCCACTATGTGGGATTATACTGGATATATTGTTGTTGTTGTTGTTGAACATTTTTTTACTATTATAGGTAAGCTCCGAATTTTAGAAAGTTTATTTTTTCATGACAAAATAATCCTTAAAAAAAATTATTTACCAAATTACCTCTTATTAATTGAATCCATCTATCTCTCACAAGTATACAATTTTTTTTCTGATCTTCCATTTTGTGGGTTTAACTACGATTGGACATAAAAAATGTAATTTTTTTTTAAAAAGTAGTATTTGGAGTTAAGTTAATAAATGATATTTGAAATTTAAAATTATGTTTGGATATGCATTTCAGTTGAAAAAATATTGTAGTTTTGTGAGTGGGGAAAGAGAAATATTCTGAAAATTATTTGAAAAATTCATTCTCGAAATGTTTTCAAAAACTTGCAAAATTTCATGGAAAAATATATTTTTGAAAAAAAAAATTGAACAAAAAAGAAAAAACAATTATGGACAAATGGGGCCTTATATTGTTTTAAAACCTTTAAATGTATTTTTATTTTATTTTTTAAATTTTAACTAAATAGAAATAAAAGCTTAATAAAAAAATTTCATAAAAATATTTAAATTATTTCTCTAATCAAATAACACTAATTTAAAATGAGTTTTAGTGTTGTCTTTTTTCGTCATTGACACTCAAAGTCACTTTTTTAAAAAGGGCGGTCAAACACAATCTCTTTATCAAGCAGTATTTTAAAAGGCGGAGGCATGAGCAAGGCGAAGCGAGGTGTTTTACTTGGTACGAGGCAAAGTGTAAGCCCAATGGATCTTTAAATTTATAAATTAATAATATAATATATTACCTAAAAATATTTTAAAACATTAAACAGGAAAGAAAATTAAAAAAAAATAAAGAAACTCATAGAAAATAAAATATTTAACATATTTTACAAGTATAAACAATGTAATACTGTTTAAATTATTAATGTATGAAATATAAATCAACTATAACGTCTTAACTTTCAAGCAATTAAAACTCATAATTTGTTTAAAAATTATTATCAAATTGTACATTTACCCCCCCCCCAAAGTAAATACTCAATTAATTTTACCAATCCTGTAATTTAAATATTACTTCTTCATGAATAAACACAAAATTACTTTCAAATAGCAAACTAATAAATGTATGATAATTTTGAGAGACATGGAACTAAGACATAAAGATCTAGCAAGTAAAGATATAAATTTTGGTTATCTATTTTTCAAAAAAAATATTCAAACAACGTCTCACAATGTTCTCAATTAGTAAATATGCAATACTATGATTCATTACTTGAGTTATTAATAATTTTCATATTCATATAGATGGAATTTTAATCATTCGTTTGTTGAAGAATTTTGATAGTCAACATTGCTAATTAGTGAATTCGATACATGATATGCGTAGGAACGGTTGGGCAGCACCCAACGTTGAGCGTTAGGCATGTTTAGGACGTATAGTATGGTGTTTGGGGGCGTAAGCCTCATAGAACTAAGCCTCACACATAAGCCTCAAGGCGTTTTAATAGTGTTGCCCTGGGACGAGTCTCAAAAAAACCCTTTAATACATAGTTATCAAATACTAAAAAAAATTACTTATCAAATTAATTCACAAACACAAAATATTTCTCCCTAAAAGAATTTCTCTAAAATATTATTCTGACGAAAGTCTTCATTAAAATAAGTAATTTTTAGAAAGCTTGCCCAAATAGCTTTAATCTTCATTTGTTTGCATTTAATCTGTCTAAATCTTAAGCAGTTAGAAGTTTAGAACCCAGTCATTAAATGTGCTTACTTTTTAGGTTTAGATGTTTATTATTCATGCTAAGTGTGTCTATTTTTTTCTTTACAGCCACTTAATATTTTTAATAGATACTAGTATTAGTACCCGCGCGATGCGCGGACACAAAGTATATCAAATTGTAATCTAGACTGTTTGAATCATGTGTAAATAACCTTAAAATACAAACTTTTCATATAAAAATTTATAACATTAGATATTAATTTTGAAGCAAGATATGAAATTATTATTCAAATCTCGTAGTAGACAACTTTTATTTTATTTGTAGCAACCTAATCCCTTTTTAGTACTTGTATTTCATTTCGGTGTCAATATTAAAAAATACTAAATATATCATGTTGTGATCTGTGTTGTTTGAGCACGTTATATCATATTATTTTAAGAAAATTCTTATTATCACTTTGTTTTTGACTGAAAGTCAAATATGTCTTATTCATCACGTCATTTTATGCAAATTCTTTTTTTTATTTTTGTTCTTTTCTTATAGTTATTGTATTATTTATTATTTAATGTTATTATATTGTCATATATTTTTTTATTAGCTTAATAATTTAATTAATATCTTGCTTATTATCTTTTTAATAGTGTTTAATAAATATAAATATTTTATTCTTGAAATTTGGTATATTTTTATGCTTGTATCCTCTTATTCGGAATTTTTTAATCATTTAAATTTATCAGTAATATTTTTAAATATAATTTAATTATTTAATTTATTTGTTTTTCAATTAATTTAAAGTATAAATCACACTGCCTTTATTTTTTTATACATCTCTTCCCTACTATATTTTAAATAGTTTTTATATTAATGTTTTACCTATAACCAAAATAATATCATATTTTATTTTAAATTGTAACTTTGAATTAGTCTAAAATATTAATATATAAGTTATTTGATTATTACGTTTCCAAATATATTGAGTTCTCTTATAATTATTTTTGTATTAGATGCAGTTAATTTTCTTTTCTTTTTAGTTTTAAGATATAAATTTAATTTTTAATTATCATTAGTAAAATTACCTATATTAGAAATTAATTTATAGTTTTAAAATTTTAATTTAATCATAAAAAAATATTTCTTAATTATTTGAACACATTATATCTAAATATTGTAGTAATATTTTTACTGTTTTATTTCATTACATGGTATTTTCAAAAATAAAAAAAATTATGAAATAAAAAAATCTCATCTTACATTTAAATAATTCTTATCATTCTATGTTGTAAATTGGACCGCATTTTCAAAATATTATGTTATGCTTTCAAACTTAAACTAACTGCACTCAATTCAGATATTAAACATAGGAAAATATTTTCTTAATTGTTTGAACACATTATATCTAAATATTGTAGTAATATTTTCACTATCCTTTTATTTCTTTACGTAAAGTTTTTTCTTTTTTAGTTTTAAGATTCAAATTTAATTTCTAATTTTCATTAGTACCTATATTATGTATTTTTAAATATTTTTTTATTTTTTTATTTTTCATAAATAAGACTTCAATTTCGTGGTATTCTCCATAGTTTGAGCATTCTCATCATAGTTTTAAGAACTTTCTAATCTCAAATTCAAATAGTCTTTCCCTTTCTTTCTAATAGTAAATTTTTAATAATTTAATATAATTTTGCTATTTTTTAATCTAATATATAGTTTTTTTACGTTTTATGTGGCTTTTCATTAATTTGTAACTTTATTTAATATCATTATCACTACTATTCTTTATATAATATAGATAAATATATATAAATTTTTGTAATCATACAATAAATATTTATTTTGTTTTAAAAATATTTCTAGAAAATTTAAAATTTTCAAGTTTTGATAATATTTTTAAGTATTGTATATTTACATTTATTTTTTTCTAATCTTATGATTTACAAATTTATGCACATTATCTCTAATTTATTTTTATTATTCAATATTTTAGTTTTCAATTTTATCTATTAGACTTGATTTATGTGGACTTATCCATATTATGATTTTTCTTATCATAATATAAAAAAATTTCTCATCTCAAATTTAAATAAGTTTTACCCTTTTATTTATAATAAAAAATCTGAATTTTTATTTTTTCTCTATATAATATAGATAAATATATATAAATTTTTGTAATCATAAAATAAATATTTATTTTGTTTTAAAAATATTTCTCGAAAATTTTAAATTTTTTAAGTTTTAATAATATTTTTAAGTATTGTATATTTACATTTATTTTATTTTCTAAACTTATGATTTACAAATTTCCTCACATTATCTCTAATTTATTTTTATTATTCAATATTTTAGTTTTTGAATTTATCTATTAGACTTGAGTTATGTGGACTTATCCATATTATGAATTTTCTTATCATAATATAAAAATCTTTCTCATCTCAAATTTAAATAAATTTTACCCTTTTCTCTATGATAAAAATATGAATTTTTATTTTTTCTCTATGTATTAATATATATAAATTTTTGTAATCATAAATAAATATTTGTTTTGTTTTTAAAATATTTCTCAAAAATTATAAATTTTTTAAGTAGTGTATATTTAAATTTATTTTATTTTCTAAACTTATGATTTACAAATTTCCTCACATTATCTCTAATTTTATTTTTATTATTCAATATTTTAGTTTTTGATTTTATCTATTAGACTTGAGTAATGTGGACTTATCCATATTATGATTTTTCTTATCATAATATAAAACACTTTCTCATCTCAAATTTAAATAAGTTTTACCCTTTTCTCTATGATAAAAAATCTGAATTTTATTTTTTTTATCTATTTCTTCTTTATTTTTAATATTATATTATTCAATAACTAATACTATTACATTGTCATGTGAATTTCTATTAGCTTGTTTGAATTTAATATCTATTTCTACCACACTCATTCTAATATAATATTGATAAAAATTTAAAAACTTTCTCATCTCAAATTCAAATAATTTTTATCATTCTATTTTCTAATTTGGACCGCATTTTTAAAAAGTACGTTATGCTTTCAAATTTAAAGTAACTGCACTCAATTCAAATATCAATCATAGAAAAATATTTTCTTAATTATTTGAACACATTATATCTAAATGTTGCAGTAATATTTACGTATAAAATATTTGTTTGCATGATTTATCAATATTAATATGACTTTGTTATTCTTGTCATTAAAATATTTTCTTGATTATTTAATTTTTTTTAACTTATAAATAAATTGTATATTTTATGTAAGATGTTAATTTACTGCTTGAATTTATTTAATTTTTAAACTCAATAAATTTTTAATATCGTAATTAAATTTTAGTTTTATTTTATAGCTCCAAAGTACAAATAGTCATAGCTTATCTCAATTTATGTCTTTCTATATTTTTTATTTTTTTATTCTATGTTTTTTAATTAATTTTTTACCTCCATATTTCTAGCTAATATAGAAGAAAATCTATGAGTGAATCAATATATATATATATATATATATATATATATATATATATAGAGAGAGAGAGAGAGAGAGAGAGAGATAGATAGATAGATACAAATATACATATAAATATAAATATAGATACAAAGATTGGATTTGTCTAAGATCTATTTGGATTATGTATAAGATTTATTAAACTACTTTCATTAATTATGTTTCTATTTATAATTTTTAATTATTAATGTTGTCCTAAAATTGTCAAGTGACTTCATTTTAGTTTGCCACTTGGCTTAACCACAATGCATACTACTCTCTTTTTAATATAATACTAGTATCAGTACCCGCGCGATGCGCAGACAAATTATTTCAAATTGCGATGTAGGTTGTTTGAATCATGTACAAATAACCTTAAAATATAAACCTCTCAGATAAAAATTATATAACATGAGAATTTAATTATGAAACATGATATGAAATTATTGTTCAAATCTCGTAGTGAACAACCAATCTTTTTAATATATAATTGTAGCAACCTAACCCCTTAATTTTGGTACTTGTATTTCGTTCCGCTGTCGATATTAAAGAATACTAAACATGCCATATTGTGATCTATTTTGTTCGAGTACATTAGATCATATTATCTTAACAAAATTCTTATTATCACTTTATTTTTATATGGAAGTTAAATATATTTTATTCATCACATCACTTTTACATAAATTCTTTTTTTTTGTTCTTTTCATATAGTTATTGTATTATTTAATATTTCATATTATTATACTATCATATAATTTGTTTATTAGCTTATAATTAAATTAATGTCTTACTTTTTATCCTTTTAATAGTATTTAATAAAAATAAAAATTTTATTCTTGAAATTTGGTATATTTTTATGCTTTTATCCTCTTATTCATAATATTTTAATCATTTAAATTTATCAATAATATTTTTAAATATAATTTAATTATTTTATTTTATCTATTTTTAAATTAATTTAAAGTATAAGTATCCTCACATTATCTCTATTTTTTTATGTACATTCTCTTCCTATTATAAATGTTAATTAGTTTTTATATTAACATTTTACCTAGAGCCAAAATAATGTCATATTTTATTTTAAATTGTAACTTTTAATTAGTATAAAATATTAATATATAAGTTATTTGATTATCATGTTCCAAATGTATTGAGTCTTCTTATAATTAATTTTGTATTAGATGCAGTTAAATTTTCTTCCTTTTTTAGCTATAAGATACAATTTAATTTTTAATTTTCATTAGTAAGATTACCAATATTAGAAATTTATTTTGTATTTTTTAAATTTTATTTAATCATAGAAAAAAATTCTTAATTATTTGAACACATTATTTTTAAATATTGTAGTAATATTTTTACTGTCATTTTAGTTCTTTACATAATATTTTAAAAAACAAAAAAATAATCTCATCTCAAATTCAAATAATTCTTATCACTCTATTTTCTAAAATGGTCCGCATTTTTAAAAAAAATATGCTATGTATTCAAACTCAAACTAACTGCACTCGATTCAGATATTAATCATAGAAAAATATTTTCGTAATTGTTTGAACATATCTAAATGTTGTAATAATATTTTCACTGTCATTTTATTTCTTTACATAAATTTTCTTTCTTTTTTAGTTTTAAGATACAAATTTAATTTTTGTAAAATTACCTATATTAGAAATTTATTTTGTCATTTAAAAAATTTATTTTTTATTATTGTTTTATTTTTCATAAGCAAGACTTCAATTTCCTGGTATTATCCATAATTTGAGCATTCACATCATAGTTTTAAGAACTTTCTAATCTCAAATTCAAATAGCCTTTTCTTTTAATTTCTAATAGTAAATTTCTAATAATTAACATAATTTTGCTATTTTTTTAATCTAATATATAGTCTTATTACATTTTATGTGGCTTTTCATTAACTTGTAAATTTATTTAATATCATTATAAACTACTTTTCTTTAATAATATAAGATAAATATATATTTCTTTTAATTATGAAATAAATATTTATTTTGTTTTAAAAACATTGCTCGAAAATTTTAAATTATTTAAAATTTAATAATACTTTTAAGTATTGTATATTTATTTTATTTTATTTTCTAAACTTATGATTTGTAAATGCCCTTACATTATCTCTAATATATTTTTATTGTTCAATTTTTTTAGTTTTTGATTTTAACTATTAGACTTGAGTTATGTGGACTTATATTATGACTTTTCTTAGTATAATATAAAAAAATTTCTCATATGAAATTTAAATAATTTTGACCCTTTTTCCTATGATAAAAAAATCTGAATTTTTATTTTTTCTCTATTTATTCGTTATTTTTGATTTTATATTATTCAATACCTAATATTATTACATTGTCATATGAATTTTTATTAGCCTGTTTGAATTTAGTATTTATTTTTACCACACTCATTCTAATATAATATAGATAAAAATTTAAAAACTTTCTCATCTCAAATTCAAATAATTTTTATCATTCTATTTTTTAATTGGACCATATTTTTAAAAAATTATGTTATGCTTTCAAATTTAAACTAACTGAATTTAACGTATAAAATATTCGTTTGCACGATTTATCAGTATTAATATAATTTATTATTCTTGTTATTAAAATATCTTTTATTGATTATTTAATTTTCTCTTACCTTATAAATAATTTTTGTATACTTTATGTAAGATCTTATTTTGCTGCTTGAAATTATTTAATTTTTAAACTCAATAAATTCTTAATATCTTAAGTAAATTTTAGTTTTATTCTATATTTTAACTTACTCCAAAGTATAAATAGTTATAGGTTATCTCAATTTACGTCTTTATATATTTTTATTTTTTTATTATAGTTTTTAATTAATTTTTCACCTCCATATTTCTAGCTAATATAGAAAAAAATCTATGAGTAGATCAATATATAAATATAAATATAGATATAGATATAGATACAAATATACATATAAATTTAATTATAGATATATAGATTAGATTTGTCTAAGATCTATTTAGATTATGTATAAGATTCATTAAACTACTTCCATTAATTATGTTTCTATATATAATTTCTAATTATTAATATTATCTTAAAATTGCCAAGTGACTTCTATTTAGCTTGCCACTTGGCTTAACCACAATGCATACTACTCTCCTTTTAATATAATATAGATATAGATGAATGATTAACACTATAAAATTTAATATTATTTTGATAATATTCATTCAGTGATTTCTACGAAGAATCATTTTACCACCAATCCATCTCTTTGCATTGTGATCCATTGTCGCCGACAGTCGCCGTCCACTACCACTCTATCCACTTTCATTGCAAAAAGGATATTCCAATTAGGATAGTTCCAAAAGAAGATAACAAAAAGGAGAAAGAAATAGAAATGTTTAAGAAAATATTAATCTGAGGGAGATTTACAAAGATATATGTAATTAGACCCCTGGTTACAAAAACATTCGGTATTATTCCACTTTCAAAATATAACAATAAAATCTTCGCATGACATATACGACCTTTAATTAATAAAACCCACAAATGTAGGAATTTTAAAGATTTTTTCTTTATCTTTTATACCAAATCCGTGTTGTTTCGGTTCCTCCACTCTTGAAAAAAGTGCCCTTATTTTTTTTGACTGTCCTGATGCTAAATTATTCTGGCAAAATCTCACCATAAAAAACACAACTGCCAGCCAACATCAGAATCATATCTTCACAACATATTCCTGGTCCAATACATGGATCAATCTAAGGAAAAAGTCCTTCAATGATATCCTATCCTGGGAGGTTATCATTCCCTTCTCTTCTGCTTCTGACACACATGACTAACAAGAAATCACAACCTATTCAACAAAAGGAAGGATCTCATATCTACTTCCAACACCATTGCAAGGGTCACTGAATACTACATAGTAACAGATAAGGAGAATTTGAAAAATGTAGTTACTATAGGTGTCAAACGGGAACCTCCACCTAGGGGTCATTATAAATTTAACATTGATGGGGCAACTTTAGGTAATCCAGGGATTGGTGGCATTGGAGGTGTCTTTAGGACCTCCAGTGGAGACTGGATCCTAGGATACCTGGAAAATACTCCACACCACCAATACCCCGGCGAAGCTGACTGAACTTTTAAGGGGACTTCAAATTGCAGAGCAAAGGGGCCTAAAACCACTAGAAATAACTACTGATTTTACAATAAAAATTCTAATTTCAGGAAATAACACCTATGACTCTATCGTTTCTGAATGTTGGTTGTTGGTCCAAATAATGGGCAGAACAGTAGTGAAACACAGCTACAGGGAACAGAATATGATGGCTTGACGTGCTAGCAAATGAAGGAGCAAAATCAATTTTTTGAGAAGAACAACAATGCTACCAGATCCTTCGGTGTTTGTAAAAGAAAGTTTTTGGACAGACATCCTAGGAATTGTGGTACCTAGAACTATTTTAAATTGCATTAGTGATAGTTCGAAACAACTTATGTCCATCATAGGGGAAAACCAGTACCCCCATAACAATCATAACTCTGTTTACTAATTATTAATATATGCTAATTCATTTCACACAAAAAAAAAATCATAAATCTAATTCGAGATTATATAGTATTTATTGGGGATTTATAGCAATTGAAAACTTCGGAGTTCCTACTGTTGTGGGTTCTTCGCTTTTCAAATTTGAAGTTAAAGAAAAATTAAAATGAGAAATCATTGGTTGTTGTTAGGAACTTATTTTGAAATTACTCACAGAGTTGAAAATATGGATATCTATTGTTTTCGTGATTAAAAAGTGATGAACCATAATCAATCGCCATTTATGATGCTTTGAATATTCAAAGTTGAAGTCGAGTTTGTGAAATCAAAATCTTTTTTGGTTGGTTATTGTTTCAAAAACTTGGGAACATCTTAAGGAACCTATATCTCTAGTTTGGGATGCTTTGGTACAGATTTCTGATCACGCCTAACTATACCTTATAAAAAGGACACGCGAACGTTGCAAATATAATCTGAGTATTTAGCCCAGAGTCGAATCCACAGGGAATTAACCTATCAATTACTATCGTTAGACTTACTAAATTCTACGGAATC
The DNA here is from genome assembly GCF_000393655.2 of Nicotiana sylvestris. Classification (NCBI taxonomy): domain Eukaryota; kingdom Viridiplantae; phylum Streptophyta; class Magnoliopsida; order Solanales; family Solanaceae; genus Nicotiana; species Nicotiana sylvestris. Next base: position 93,918,141 of record NC_091067.1, read on the forward strand.
AACTTTCCAAACGTTCTGAATAACAATTGAGGATGTTTCTATTAACTAAGAATGAATGTAAATAAGCAAATGAAAACTGACTATGATTAAGTTAAACAATTAAGAGAAGGTTCTAAGGTTATGATTTCCCCTATTGATGGAATCCCTTCCAATTATGCTTCACATAGATTTGCCTAATCGTCTCTATCAATCATGAGCACTCTTATTACTGTAAATCTCTCCTGAGTAGTCACGATAATTTACTAGACGCACTCTCCCGAGTTACGCTAGCTGACTTTGTTTATTGCAGCTCACTTTAGATTGCACCCAAGGCTTCGTTATCCCTAATCCCGCCTTTAAACCCTCAGTTATTGATCCCTCATATACTTTGGGAGTGGTGTTGTCCAACAATTACCTAAATATACACTCTCTCCCGAGTCATGCACACTAAATAGGCACAACTAATTGAGGATCCTATCAATTAACTACAACAAGAACATAGTTGAACAAATAAAGATTATACTGGGTAAACTATATTAACATCACCAGAAGTTCATCCTTCAATAGGTTCCATCAAAACCTTAGACTAAATATTTAGCTACTCATACTAGTGTTCATCATAACAATATTCAAATTCATGACAAATAGTAAAAACAAAAGGAAGAAAGGAAGAACTCGATGTTGAATTATCCTCCTTGCCTTTTGTCTCTCCTTGCCTTGAACTAAGCTATGAAAACCTTGATAATGATTCCTTGGGCGAGCTGGACCTTCTATAGGTTAGGTGGATTTACCCCCGAACTTCCAAGTTTACCCCTGAAATTTAATTTTCCGGAACTGGGCTAGCGCAGTTGCGCTAATTACCGCGCATATGGCCTATCATTCTGCCTCGACTTTTTGGGCTAGCGCGGTCGCGCTAGTGGCCGCGCTAGTCCAGGTCTTCATTTCATCTCTTCTTTCTCTCGTCTTCCCATGTACTCAGCTCCTAGCGGCTTTTCTTGCTTCAATTTAGCTCCAACCATAGTTTTAAGTCCTCATACATGCTACTCACTCCTGCAACTTGTGAAATTCACAATCAGAGCCAATTTATCATCATTTAACTATATTATAACAGTGAAATATAATCAAGCTGGGGCATAAATAGTCGCCAAATTACATAAATCTAGCTTATTATCAATTTCATTAAAGTTTTGGATCGAATTTCAAATTAAACTTAGAGGCTGAAGAAAAGTAGTCACAATATATTACTTGTATATTATATGTATGTCACCTATATCTTACTATATATTCCATGTTTATAGAATGTAATAATACCGATGCACATGGCATACACAAGATATAGACATACACAAAACCATTTTCAATCAATTGTAAATAATACCAAACTTTAGAACTGATCCCTCCAAGCTATTTCAGACAAAATTGAACAACACCTAGTTGATTTTCAACACAAAAATATTGAGTTCAATTAAAATTCATTTCGAAGTTTCAGCTTGACAATGCGAAACCGAATCTATTTTCTCAAATTTGGCTTTAAAGTAAAGAATGTTTAGTTGAATTAGTTTAATATTAGATTTCTCACTTTCATAACTCAAACACAAAACTTTAAAATTTGTTAGAATCTCATACTCCTTTTAATGATGAATCAATCGAGTGTTTTAGGTTCAAAGAAAGATGAATTGGAGGAAGAGAAGAAATTGGAGGAATTATGAGGGGTAAATTTTACTAAAATTGGTGCCTAAATAAATAGATATAATGATTGGCTTAAATCTTTACAAGATAGAAAGTAATTATTAAGTTGGATAATTATTTGAAAATAGCTACGAATGATGTTATTAATGCTCCTAAATCGTCGTATAGTGTGAAATTTCCCTTAATCTAATTAGGTATAAGGAATCCAAGGATTTCTCCAAACATAAAGGTGTTGTTACCGATAACTTTGACCTAAAAGTGACAGAGTTTATAAATTTAGAATTTGGGCCTTGAAAATGGGGAGAATTAAATAGACTTTTTTGTGAAAATGATATAAATGCTATTTCGATAATTTCTTTATCTACCATTACTTCTAGAGATAAATTAATGTAATGATGTGGCTTTGTTTTGGCCTTGTTCTAAGAGGCCTTGGTGGCAAACTTGAAACCATAAGAATTGAGATTTCCTAGCCAAGTTATAACCAAGCAAATTCAATTCCTTTGGTTATAAATTGAGCCGATTCTAGCTCATTTGAATTAAACTAACAAGATTTGAATTATTCAATTCTTGTTTCTTCTCCTCCCCCCTTGGTAATTAAAATCATTTTGTAAGAGAGTGAGTATTGGGAAACACTTGTGTGAACCCTTTCTTTGGAGTGATATTGTGAGGTTATTCTCTTAGGGGTTTTGGGACTAATTAGAGTATTTACTCTAATTTTGTACTCTCTTTTATACTCTTGTTGGTATAGTAAAATTGCTCCTCTCCGCTTGTAGACGTAGGTCACCTTGACCGAACTACGTTAAATTTGTGTCTTCTTTATCTTCTTTTAATTGACTTTATTATCAACTTTAATTGTCATTATAACATTGTTCGGTAAAATTTCGCACTACCCGAGTTCCCGATCCTAACAAATTGATATCAGAGCCGGATCTAACCAGATTTATTTCAGTAGTCAACATGACTCTAACAAAGACTTATTTTGAGAAATTTGATCGAAGTGCAAACTTTGGAATGTGGCAATTAAAGATGAAAGCTATCCTAATTCAGGATGGCTTAGATTTGGCACTACAAGGAAAGGAGAAAAAGCCGGAGAAAATGACAGACGATGAATTTGTTGTCATTGACAAAAAGGCAAAAGCATGTATCATTTTAAATCTTTCAAATGAAGTTTTACGTGAAGTTGCTACAGAAAGCTCAGCCAAAGGCATATGGGAAAAACTAAAAACCCTGTATATGAAAAGAATAGTTGAAAACAGGTGTTACCTAAAGCAAAAACTCTACACTTTTCATATGACTGAAAGTGCTTCTATACTTACACATATTGATACTTTTGATTCTCTTCTTATTGATTTAAGTAACATAGATGCTGAAATCAAAGATGAGGATTAAGCTGTGTTATTGCTTGTTTCCTTACCTCAGTCGTTTAAACATATAAGAGATACGATGCTTTATGGAAAAAATAATATCTCCTATAAAAATATCAAATCTATTTTGAAATTAAAAGAACAAATAGATAGAGATATTACTGGGAAAACTAGTGGGAACCAAGGGGAAGGCTTGTTCATAAGAGGTCGATCCAATAAGAAAGATTCAAGTAGTGAGAGACCTAAATCAAGGTCAAAATATACAGAAATATCATGTGCAAATACTGTCATAAGAAAGGTCACATTATTTCTGAATGCTTTAAATTGAAGAACAAAGAAAACCTTACAGTAAAGAAAAATGAGAACAAAAATACTGACATTGCCGAAGCAAGTGTAGTTGTTGATGAGACTAAGGGAACTATTTTTCTTGCAACTAATAATAGTTTTAAATCTAATAATGAGGGAATTTTAGATTCGGGTTGTTCTTATCATATGTTTCCCAATCGGAATTTATTTACTACATATGAATCTATTGGAGGTGGAGTTATCTTGATGGGCAACAATGTTGCCTGCAAAGTTATTGGAAAAGGTAATGTCCGAATCAAAATACATGATAGTGTGGTGAGAACTCTCACCGATGTTAGACACATTCCTAATTTGAAGAAAAATCTTATCTCTCTGGGCACTGTAGAATCTCTTGGGTGCAAGTACACATGTGAAGGTGGAGTTCTGAAAGTTTCTCATGGTACTCATGTGATTATAAAAGCATGCAGATCTGGTACGTTGTATACTCTTTTGGGATCTACTGTTACATGTGCTGCTGCAGTTTCAACATGAGATAAATCTGATTCTGACATCACCAAATTGTGGCATATGCGATTGGGGCATATGAGTGAAAAAGGTCTTTCCATCCTCAACAAAAGAGGTCTCTTGTGTGGCCAAAGTATAGGAAGTATGGAGTTCTGTGAACACTATGTGTTCGGGAAGCAGAAAAGAGTCAGCTTCAAATCTCCAGCAATTCATAGAATAAAAGGTACTTTAGATTACATTCATTCAGATCTTTGGGGTCCTTCACGTACCCCATCAAAAGGTGGTGCCAGGTATATGTTAACTTTCACATGATTATTCAAGAAAAGTTTAAGTTTATTTCCTGAAAAATAAAAGTGATGTTTTCTTAACTTTCAAACAATGGAAAGTTTTGATTGAGAAGCAAACAATAAAACAAGTTAAGCGGCTTAGAACAGATAATGGCTTGGAATTTTGTAATGATGAATTCAATGAATTTTGCAAGAATGAAGGAATTGCCCGACACCGTATTGTGAGAATGACACCTCAACAAAATAGTGTAGCAGAAAGGATGAATAGAACTCTTTTGGAAAGGGCTCATTGCATGATTTCAAATACTGGATTGACAAACACCTTTTGGGCAATGTCACGACCCCAAACACGGACCCGGTCGTGGTGGCACCTCTCGTGAAGACAAGGTCAGCCAATACATTTCCGATTCAGTTTAAGCAATTAAACAATAAGCATTTAGTCTTAAACATGATATAAATCCAAAAGTAAGCAATGAAAATACAAAATAATTTGCGGAATACAACCCAACACAGCCGATACCGGGATGTCACTAGTCATGAGCATCTATCAGTACGCTACAAGTCTGGAATGCCTACTAAACCATTACAGAATAACTGATAAAGATATAGAAATGAGATAAAGGGGGAGAAACACGGGACTGCGCACGCCAAACAGCTACCACGTGAACTCCGAAGTCTGCCGGGAGCTCTCAACTCGCGCTAGCAGGATTAGCAATGCCTGAATCTGCACACGGGGTGGAGGGAGTAAGTGAGTACTCCAACTCAATGAGTAATAATCATAAATAAATGACTGAGAGATATGACAACACGTAAGGCACATTACAGGCTATAATGAAGCAGTGAAATCAGTAGAAATAGTGAATCAGTAAAGATATGTAAAATCATTTAAGTTCAGTTTAAACTTCATGAAATGCCTTTTCAACAATTAAACAAGTAAATGACGGGCAAATAAGAAAGATAAACACATAAAGGTTCGCTCCTCGGGCACAATCTCAATAAATCCGCCCCTCGGGCAATATCTCAGAACAATACTAGCCCCTCGGGCTATATCTCACATCATAATGGGTACCCGCACTCACTGGGGGTATGTAGACTCCTGGAGGGGCCCCTTACGGCCCAAGCATAATATTAAGCCATCTCGTGGCATCATCACTAGGCTCTCGGCCTCATATCAACAAGCCACCTCGTGGCGTACATATCTCAGGCCCTCGACCTCATAATCATAATCAGTGTTTCCTCACAACATAGGCCCTTGGCCTTACTTAGTCAAAATCCTCACAAGCCACTCGGGCAATAGCAAAACATGATTCTCAGCTCAAAATATCATTTAAGTATTAAAACAGAGTAAACATGGCTGAGTTATGAAAACAGTGGAATATAGCATGACTGAGTTTAAGTATAAAGTCAAAGCAGTGAGGGGATATCAATAAAAATCCCCTAAGGGTTCAAATAGTTGGCACGAGACCCAAATATGGCATTCAGCCCAAAACATGATGTCTACAAATAGATTTCAGTCAAATACGCGATAAAATAGTCATCCGAAATGGACTAAGTCACAATCCCCAATAGTGCACGACCCCACGCTCGTCATCAAGCATGTGCGTCACCTCAATATAGCACAACAATGTGCAACCCGGGGTTTTATACTCTCAGGACATTATTACAATCATTACTCACCTCAATCCGGTCTAAACTCTAGCCCGCGACGCCTTTGCCCCTCGAATCGGCCTCCACTCGTGTCAAATCTATCCAAAATCAGAATCACGGTGTCAAAATATGCTAAGGGAACGAAGTCCAAGCGAAAATATGCAATTTACAACATAATTCCTGAAATTATCAAAACCCGACCCCCGAGCCCACGTCTCGGATTCTGGTAAAAATCACATCAATGGATTCCTTATCACTCCCCGAATCATACATACCAAAAGCATCAAAATCCAACCACAAATGATCCCTTAAATCCTAATTTCTAGGTCTCCAATTTCAAGCCATAGTTCTTCCATTTTTGGCTTAATTTCCATGATTAATTAGGTAGATTTCACAATAGAATCAAGTTATAAGTCCATGAATCTTACTCCAAGTGATTACCCTTGAATCCCTCTTCAATCCTCTTCAAAAAGCTCCAAAAATGCTCAACAATGGTGAAAATAAAACCAAAATCACGGACAAGATGACTATTTAAACATTCTGTCAAGGCCTGAAATCCTTCTTCGCGGGCGCGAAACACAAAATAATTTTTACCAGAATTTCCTCTTCGCGATCGCGACCGGCCCATCGCGAATGCGATGCTTCCTCAGACTAACCCTTCGCGATCGCGTTACCTCTCTCGCGAATGCGATGAATGAAATCCCCAAGCTCAGCTGCCCATTTTCTTCTACGGGAACGCGACACCACCCCGCAAACGCGATGCACAAACACTCAGCCTTTCGCGAACGCGAAGGCTTAAATCCCAGCCTTCACCAATTGACCCTTCACAAACGCGAGGGCCTATTCGCGAACGCGAAGGCCATTTCCTCTGCAACACTGATCAACAATTTCTGCAATTCCAAACATCATGGAATGGTCCGATTGACCACCCGAAACTCACCTGAGGCCCCCGGGACCTCAACCAAACATGCCAAAATATCCCATAACCTCATTCAAACTTGTTCCAACCTTCGGAACGCTCAAAACAACATCAAAACACCAAATTTGCATCAGATTCAAGCCTAAGAATTCTAAAATCTTCTAAATTACAATTTTGATCAAAAACCAAACCAAACCACGTCCGAATGACCTGAAATTTTGCACACACATCCCAAATGACACAATGGAACTACTGCAACTCTCAAAAATCGCCAAAAAATCCAATTTTGCCAATTCAAGCCTAAATCTACTTCGGACCTCCAAAGCTCATTCAGATCACGCTCCTAAGTCCCAAATCACCTCCCGAAGCTAACCAAACCATCGGTACTCACATCCGAGCCCTCTAACACATAAGTCAACATTTGGTTGACTTTTCCAACTTAAGCTTCCTCAAAAGAGATTAAATGTCTTAAACCTTACCAAATCCTTTCTGAACCCGAGCCAACCAACCCGATCACACATAAAACCAATAGACAAAGCACTAAAAAGCAGAAATGGGAAAACAGAGCGGTAACTCATGAGACGACTGGCCAGGTCGTCACATCCTCCCCAACTTAAACAAACGTTCGTCCTCGAACGAGTCAAGAAATATACCTGAAGCCTCAAACATGTGAGGATATCTGCTTTGCATCTCCCGCTCGGTCTCCCAAGTATCCTTCTCCACGGGCCGACCTCTCCACTGCACTTTTACTGAAGCTATATCCTTTGATCTCAACTTTCGAACCTGATGCTCCAAAATAGCTGCTGGCTCCATATCATAAGTCAAATCACCATCCAACTGAACCGTGCTGAAATCCAGAACATGAGACGGATCCCCAATATACTTTCGGAGCATAGAAACATGAAATACCGAATGCACACTCGACAAGCTGGATGGCAAAGCAAGCTCATAAGCCACCTCCCCAATCCTCCGAAGCACCTCAAAAGGCCCAATAAACCGAGGACTCAATTTACCTTTCTTCCTAAACCTCATAACACCCTTCATCGGTGAAACCTTCAACAGGACCTTCTCGCCAACCATGTAGGACACATCCTGAACCTTCCTATCAGCATTACTCTTTTATCTCAACTGTACTGTATGAAGGCTCTCCTGAATCACCTTCACCTTGTCTAAAGAATCCTGCACCAAGTCTGTCCCCAATAGCCTAGTCTCACCCGACCCGAACCAACCAACTGGAGATCTACACCGCCTCCCATACAGAGCCTCATATGGAGCCATCTGAATACTCGACTGGTAGCTGTTGTTATAAGCAAACTCTGAAGCAGTAGAAACTGATCCCATGATCCTCCGAAATCAATGACACAAGCGTGCAACATGTCTTCCAATATTTAAATAGTGCGCTCAGACTGCCCGTCCGTCTGAGGGTGAAAAGCTGTGCTCAACTCAACCTGAGTACCCAACTCTTGCTGCACAGACCTCTAAAATTGCAAAGTAAACTGAGTGCCCCTATCTGAAATGATGGAAACTGGGACACCATGCAAACGAACAATCTCCCAGATATAGATCTCTGCCAACCGCTCTGAAGAATAAGTAGTTTACACAGGAATGAAGTGCGCGGACTTGGTTAGTCGACCCACAATCACCCAAATAGCATCGAACTTTTTCAAAGTCCGTGGAAGTCCAACTACAAAGTCCATAGTGATCCGCTCCCACTTCCACTCTAGAATATCCATATGTTGAAGCAAGCCACCCGGTATCTGATGCTTATATTTCACCTGCTGACAATTGAGACACCGAGCTACAAATCCCACGATATCTTTCTTCATTCTCCACTACCAATAATGCTACCTCAAATCCTGATACATCTTTGCGGCACCCATATGAATGGAATACCGCAAGCTATAAGCCTCATCCAGAATCAACTCCAGAAGCCCATCTACATTGGGCACACAAATCCAGCCCTGCATCATCAACAGTCCATCATCACTAATAGTCACATCTCTAGCATCTTCGTGCTAAACTATGTCCTTAAGGACAAACAAATGTGGATCATCATACTGACGCTCTCTGATCATATAAGGAAGGCCGATCTGGGCTCCGAAATATCCAACCTCACAAACCGATTGGCTAAGGCCTGAACATCAACTGCAAGAGGTCTCTCCCCAACTGGAATGTATGCCAAACTCCCCATACTCACCGCCTTTCGGCTCAAAGCATCGGCCACCACATTGGCCTTCCCTGGGTGGTACAATATAGTGATATCATAATCCTTAAGCAACTCCAACCACCTCAACTGCCTCAAATTAAGATCCTTCTGCTTGAACAAGTGCTGGAGAATACGATGATCAGCAAACACATCACAAGACACACCATACAAGTAATGCCTCCAAATCTTCAACATATGAACTATGGTAGCTAACTCTAAATTATGAACGGGGTAGTTCTTCTCATGGGCTTCAATTGACGAGAAGCATAAGTAATAACTCTACCCTCCTGCATCAATACACAACCTATACCAACTCTCGAAGCATCATAATACACGGTATATGAACCTGAAGCTGATGGCAAAACTAACACTGGAGCTGTGGTCAAGGCTGTCTTGAGCTTCTGAAAGCTCTCCTCACACTCATCTGACCATACAAATGAAGCACCCTTCTGAGTCAACTTGGTCAAAGGCGATGCGATAGACAAGAATCCCTGAACAAACCGACGATAATAGCTTGCCAAACCAAGAAAGCTGCGAATCTCTGTGGAAGAGGACAGTCTGGGCCAATTCTGAATCGTCTCTATCTTCTTCGGATCAACCTGAATACCCTCGCTAGACACCACGTGTCCCAAGAAAGCCACTGGACTAAACCAAAACTTACACATAGAGAATTTTTCATAAAGCTTCTCTTCCCTCAATCTCTGCAACACAACTCTCAAATGCTCCGCGTGCTCCTCCTGACTATGCGAATACACCAGAATATCATCAATGAAGACTATGACAAACGAGTCGAGATAAGGCCGGAACATGCTGCTCATCAAATGCATGAACATTGTTGGGGCATTGGTCAGCCCAAAGACATAACCAAGAACTCATAATGACCATATCGGGTCCTGAAAGCTATCTTAAGAATATCCGAGTCCCTGATCTTCAACTGGTGATAACCCGAACGGAGATCAATCTTGGAGAACACTTTCGCTCCCTGAAGTTGGTCGAATAAATCATCAATGCGAGGCAAATGATACTTGTTCTTAATTGTTACTTTGTTCAATTGCCTATAATCAATGCACATCCTCATAGTGCCATCCTTCTTCTTTACAAATGAAGCCGGCGCACCCCAAGGTGACACACTAGGCCAAGTGAACCCCTTATCAAGGAGTTCCTGAAGCTACTCCTTTAACTCCTTCAACTCCGCTGGTGACATATGATATGACAGGATAGAAATGGGCTAAGTTCCCGGCACCAGGTCAATACCTAAATCAATATCCTTGTTCGATGGCATGCCCGGCAGGTCTGCAGGAAACACATCGGGAAAATCCCTCACAACTGGAACATAATCAATACTAGGAGTCTCAGCACCGACATCCCTCACGAAGGCTAGATACGAAAGACAAACATTCCCAACCATACGCTGGGCCTTCACGAATGAGATCACTCTACTGGGAACATAATCAGTCACACCTTGCCACTCAATCCGTGGCACACCTGGTATAGCCAATGTGACTGTCTTGGCATGACAGTCCAGAATAGCACGACACAGAGATAGCCAATCCATGCCCAAAATGATATCAAAATCCACCATAAACAATAATAAAAGATCCACTTGGATCTCCAGACCCCCAATAGTCATCACACACAACCGGTACACACGGTCTCCAACAACAGTATCGACCACTGGGGTAGATACATGAACATGTGAAAAAAGAGACTCACATGGCATACCCAAATAACGAGCAAAGTATGATGACACATAAGAAAAGGTGGAATCGGGATAAAATAATACAGAGGCATCTATGTGGCAGATTGAAACAATACCTGTAATAATAGCATCGGAAGCAATACCATCGGGTCTGCCTGAAAGTGCATAGAAACGGGCCTGACCACCACCTGATCAACCCCCCTAGGACGACCTCTAGCTGACTGACCTCCACCCCTAGCTGGGTGGGTGGGTGATGATGAAGTAACTGGCGCTGAAGCCGATGGTTGACCCCTCTGCTGAGATGAACTTGCAAGACGACGAGGGCATTGCCTCCACATATACCCATCTCTCCACACTCATAATAACTCCCAGGTGCTGGACAAGGGGACTAAAGGGAACCACTCACACCGAAGTGACTAGCAGATGCACCTGGCATAGAAGAGCCCTAAATTGATGGAGCACGGGACAAGCTCTGAGCTGGAAGGGCAGTGATGACTGGCCCTGATGAGAACTATGAGAACCATGACCCGATGAGGCCCCATGATAACCTGGGCTAGCTGGTTGAGTATGACTGAATGGACGGCCTCTGCTGTGCTGAAACTAACCTCTCGAAGGAGCACCACTATAACTTTCAGATCCTCGAGGCCTCTTGTACTCCCTCTCCTCTCGCTCCTGGCGACGAACAACTCAATCTCACAGGCAATATCCATAACCTCCTCGAAAGTAAAACCAGTCACCCTCTCCCTAGTCATGAGAATATGAAGCTGATAAGTGAGGCCATCAACAAACCTCCTAATCCTCTCTCTATCTGTCGGAACCAACCAAACAACATGACAAGCTAACTCGGAGAACCTAATCTCATACTGCATCATAGTCATCTCTCCCTGATACAACCACTCAAGCTGCATGCGCAGCTCCTCTCTACGAGACTGCGACACATACTTCTCTAGAAAGAGAACGGAGAACTACTGCTAGGTAAGGGGTGCTGCACCAACAGGCTTACGCCTCTCGAAAGTCTCCCACCAAGTGAAGGCAGCTCCAGAAAACTGATAAGTAGTGAAAGCTACCCTGCTGGTCTCCAGAATACCCGCTGTATAAAGCATCCTCTGACATTTATCCAAGAAACCCTAGGCATCCTTGCCCTCTGCACCACTGAAGGTCAGAGGCTGAAGTCTACCAAACCTCTCCAACATACGCTGCTCGTCCTCTGGCATGGCAGGAACTACATAGTCCTGAGCAGCTGCAACCGGCTGAGTTGGATACGCCCCCGGTGTCTAAAGTCCCCGCACGACCTGATCAGGTGTACGAGCGGTGGGAGTCTAATTGCCTCCCCCGGCCTGAGAAGTAGCTGCGGCTATAGTAACTGAGACCGCCTGAGCTAGGCCAGTGCAAACTAATAGGATCTGAGCCAAGGCTTCTTGAAGACCAGGAATCACAATGGGCACCGCTGGTGCCTGAGCTGGTGCCGCTAGAGCATTCACAACTGGGACCTGATCCTGAACTGGGGCGACTAGTGGATATGCAGGTGCTACCCTAGCTGCTATGCGATCCACACCTCTGCCCCTACCGCGACTACGACAGCATCCTCGACCTCTAGTGGTCACAGCTGGTGGTACTGGTGGTCGTCCATCCTGACTGGTAGCGCATGTTCTCACCATCTGTGAGAGAATAGAATGACAGAAGTTTAGTACTCGGATCAACAAATTTGCACGACAAGAATTTCAAGAATATGAAGTTTTCCTAAAGGTTCTGTAGCCTTTCGAGGATAAATACAGACATCTCCGTATCGATCCATGAGACTCTACTAAACCTGCTCATGACTCGTGAGACCTATGTAACCTAGTCTCTGATAGCAACTTGTCACGACCCCAAACCCGGACCCGATCGTGATGACACCTCTCGTGAAGGCAAGGCCAACCGACACATTTTCGATTCAATTTTAAACAATTAAAAAATAAGCATTTAGTCTTAAACATGATATAAATCCAAAAGTAAGGAGTGACAATACAAAATAATTTGCAAAATACAACCCAACACAGCCCGATACCGGGGTGTCACTAGTCATGAGCATCTATCAGTACACTACAAGTCTGGAATGCCTACTAAACCATTATAGAATAACCGATAAAGAGATAGAAATGAGATAAAGAGGGAGAAACACGAGACTGTGGACGCCAAGCAGCTACCTCGTGAACTCCGATGTCTGCCGGGAGCTCTCAACTCGCGCTAGCAGGATCAGCAATGCCTGAATCTGCACACAGGATGCAGGGAGTAAAGTGAGTACTCCAACTCAGTGAGTAATAATCATAAATAAACGAGTGAGATATCACGTAAGGCACATTACAGGCTATAATGAAGTAGTGAAATAAGTAGAAACAGTGAATCAGTAAAGATATGTAAAATCATTTAAGTTCAGTTTAAACTTCATGAAATGCCTTTTCAACAATTAAATAGGTAAATGACAGGCAAATAAGAAAGATAAACACATAAAGGTTCGCCCCTCGAGCAATATCTCAGAACAATACTAGCCCCTCGGGCTATATCTCACATCACAATCGGTACCCGCGCTCACTGGGGGTGTGTAGACTCCTGGAAGGGCCCCTTATGGCCCAAGCGCAATATCAAGCCATCTCGTAGCATCATCACAGGCTCTCGGCCTCATATAAACAAGCCACCTCATGGCGTACATATCTTAGGCCCTCAGCCTCATAATCATAATCAGTGTTTCCTCACAGCATAGAACCTCGGCCTTACTCAGTCAAAAATCCTCACAAGCCACTCGGGCAATAGCAAAACATGATTGTCAGCTCAAAATATCATTTAAAAGATCATTTCAGTGTTAAAACAGAGTAAACATGGTTGAGTTACGAAATAGTGGAATATAGCATGACTGAGTTCAAATATAAAGTCAAAACAGTGAGGGAATATCAACAAAAATCTCCTAAGGGTTCAAATAGTTGGCACAATGCCCAAATATGGCATTCAACCCAAAACATGATGTCCACAAATAGATTTTAGTCAAATACGCGGTAAAATAGTCATCCAAAACGGACCAAGTCACAATCCCCAATAGTACACGACCCCACGCTCGTCATCAAGCATGTCCGTCACCTCAATATAGCACAACAATGTGCAACCCGGGGTTTCATACACTCAGGACATCATTTACAATCATTACTCACCTCAATCCGGTCCAAACTCTAGCCTGCGATGCCTTTGCCCCTCGAATCGGCCTCCACTCACATCGTATCTATCCAAAATCAGAATCACAATGTCAAAATATGTTAAGGGAACGAAGCCCAAGAGAAAATATGCAATTTACAACATAAATCCTGAAATTACCAAAACCCGACCCCCGGGCCACATCTCGGATTCCGGTAAAAATCACATCAATGGATTCCTTATCACTCCCCGAGTTTATACATACCAAAAGCATCAAAATCCAACCATAAATGACCCCTCAAATCCCAATTTCTAGGTCTTCAATTTCAAGCCTTAGTTCTTCTATTTTAGGCTTAATTTCCATGATTAATTAGGTAGATTTCACATTAGAATCGAGTTATAAGTCCATGAATCTTATATCCAAGTGATTCCCCTTGAATCCCTCTTCAATCCTCTTTAAAAAGCTCCAAAAACACTCAACAATGGTGAAAATAAACCCAAAAATCGCGGATAAGACGACTATTTAAACATTCTGCCCAGGTCTGAAATCCTTCTTTGCGAGCGCGGTCAAAGCCTCGCGTTCGTGAAACACAAAATTACTTTGACCAAAATTTCGCGATCGCAATCGCGACCTGCCCATCATGACGCGATGCTTCCTCAGACTAACCCTTCGTGATCGCATTACCTCTCTCGTGAACGCGATGAATGAAATCCCCTGAAGCTCAGCTGCCCATTTTCTTCTACGCGAAAGCGACACCACCTCACGAACACGATGCACAAACACTCAGCCCTTCGCGAACGTGAAGGCGTAAATCCCAGCCTTCACCAACTGACCCTTCGCGAACGCGAGGGCCTACTCACGAACGCGAAGGCCATTTCCTTTGCAACACTGATCAACAATTTCTGCAATTCCAAACATCATGGAATGGTTTGATTGACCAACCGAAACTCACTCGAGGCCCCCGGGACCTCAACTAAACATGCCAACATATCCCATAACCTCATTCAAACTTGTTTCAACCTTCGGAACGCTCAAAACAACATCAAAATACCAAATTTGCATCAAATTCAACCCTAAGAATTCCAAAATCTTCTAAATTATGCTTTTGATAAAAAATACAACCAAACCACGTCCGAATGACCTGAAATTTTGCACACACATCCAAATGACACAATGGAACTACTGCAACTCTCGGAATTCTATTCTGACCCCTATATCAAAATCTCACCTATCAACCGGAAATCGCCAAAAATCCAATTTCACTAATTCAAGCCTAAATCTACTTCGGACCTCTAAAACTCATTCCGATCAACCTCCTAAGTACCAAATCACCTCCTGAAGCTAACCGAACCATCGGGACTCACATATGAGCCCTCTAACATATAAGCCAATATCCGGTTGACTTTTCCAACTTAAGCTTCCTCAAAAGAGACTAAGTGTCTGAAACCTTACCAAATCCTTTCCGAACCCAAGCCAACCAACCCGATCACACATAGAGGCAATAGACAAAGCACTAAGAAGAAGAAATGGGGGAAACAGAGTGGTGACTCATGAGACGACTGGGCCGATCGTCATAGGCAGAAGCTATATTTACAACTTGTTATATTGTTAATCGTGCTCCTTTTGCACCTTTGAACTTCAAGACTCCGGAGGAAATATGGTCAGGTACTCATGCTAATTATTCTGATTTAAAGATATTTGGTTGCCCATGCATGTAAATGATGGAAAATTAGAGCCAATGGCTAAAAAGTGCATTTTTCCTAAGTATGCATCTGGGGTGAAAGGATACCGACTATGGTATCCTGATCCCATGGCACCAAAATTTATAATTAGCAGAGATGTAATCTTTGACGAATCCTCTATGTTACATTCTAGAAAAGAGTATTCTTGTTCTTGTAATACATATAAAGGAAAGAGTACACAAAAGCAGGTGGAGGTTGAGATTGGCATTCCTTCTGAGCCAAGCTCATCAACTTTGGAGCAAAATACAGTTGAAACTTCTGAAGTTGAGCTAGAAGCTAAAATTCCCAAGGTTGAAACTCTTGAAGTTGAACCGGAAGAAAAGGAGTATTCTATAGCCAAACATAGACCAAGAAGAGAAAGTAAACAACCATTAAAGTTAGGAGATTATGTTGCTTTTGCTTTTTCAGTTGCACAGAAAACTGAAGAAATTGGAGAACCATCAAAATAATCAGAAGCAGTTTCTGGTGCTGATTCAACCAAGTGGTTGATTGCAATGAATGAAGAAATTGATTCTCTCCACAAGAATGGTACTTGGTCTTTTGTGAAGCCGCCATCAGGAAAGAGAATTGCTGGTTGCAAATGGGTCTTCAAGAATAAAGATGGCATTCCAGGTTTTGAAGATGCAAGGAGTTGATTAGTTGCAAGTGTTATAGTCGGGTACAAGGAGTTGATTTTAATGATATTTTCTCACCTATTGTTAAACATAGCTCTATTTGTGCCTTTCTTGCCTTAGTTGCCATGTAAGATTTGGAATTAGAACAGCTTGATGTTAAGACAACTTTCTTACATAGCAAACTTGAGGAACAAATATACATGCATCAACCCGAAAGATTTGAAATTGAAGGAAAAGAAGATCATATTTACTTGTTGAAGAAATCCTTGTACGGATTAAAGCAGTCTCCAAGACAATGGTACAAAAGGTTTGATTCCTTTATGTTGGTTCATGGTTATTCGATGAGCATGTACGATAGTTGTGTTTACTTCCGGAAGTTAAATGATGGTTCATTTGTATACCTATTATTATATGTTAATGACATGCTCATTGTTGCTAAGGATTTGACAAAAATTCACAATTTGAAAAGTCAATTGAAAAGTGAATTTGAGAAGAAAGATTTGGGAGCAGCTAAGAAAATCCTTGGCATAGAGATCAAAAGAGATCTAGGAGCAAACAAGTTATTCCTGACCCAGAAGAAGTACTTGGAGAAAGTCTTGGAGAGGTTTGGCATGAAAGATACTAAACCAGTTAGTACCCCTCTTGCTGCTCATTTTAAGTTATCAGCTGCTCAGTCACCACAGTTAGAGGAAGAAGAGAGGTATATGGCACATGTATCTTATTCTCGTGTAGTCAGCAGTATTATGTATGCAATGGTTTGTACACGTCCAGACATGTCACAAACAGTGAGCGTGGTAAGCCGATATATGGCTTGCCCTGGTAAAGCACATTGGTAGGATATATGTGAAATGAATTCTCAGATACTTGCAAGGTACTTCAAACACATGTTTGGAGTTCAGAAGAAATACTAACACTTTGGTTGGTTTTGTAGACTCAGATTATATAGGTGATCTTGACAAAAGAAGATCACTGATAGGCTATGTATTTTGCATTGGTAGTTGCGCTATTAATTCGAAAGCTACATTACAACATATAGTAGCTTTTTCTACTATCGAAGCAGAATATATGGTAGCGACCGAGGTGATCAAAAAAGCCTTATGGTTAAAGGGTCTATTTACTGAACTCAGTTCACATCAAAGTGGTATTACCATTTTCTGTGATAGTCAAAGTGCTATTCACTTAACTAAAGATCAAATGTATCATGAGAGGACGAAGCACATTGATATCAAATATCATTTCATCCGAGAAACCATTGCTGAAGAAAAAGTCTATGTTCAGAAGATCAACACTAGAGACAATCATGCTGACATGTTTACGAAACCTCTTCCAGTTGTCAAGTTCAAGCTTTGCGTGAACTTGGTTGGCATTTATGAATAATAATTTTGCCCACTGGGGCTTTTGCAGAGAAGGCGGAGCAAATTTACCATATTAGCCAAAACTAGGCCAAGGTGGAGATTTGTAATGATGTGGCCTTGTTCTAAGAGGCCTTGGCGGCCAATTTTTAACCATAAGAATTGAGATTTGCTGGCCAAGTTATAACCAAGAAATCATATTCCTTTGGTTATAAATTGAGCCGATTCTAGCTCATTTGAATTACATCAACAAGATTTGAATTATTCAATTCTTGTTTCTTCTCCTCCTCTTTTGGTAATTAAGATCATTTTGTAAGAGAGTGAGTGTTGGGAAATACTTGTGTGAACCCTTTCTTTGGAATGATATTGTGAGGTTATTCTCTTGAGGTTTTTGGGACTAATTAGAGTATTTACTCTAATTTTGTACTCTCTTTTATACTCTTGTTGGTATAGTAAAATTGCTCCTCTCCGCTTGTGGACGTAGGTCACCTTGACCGAACTACGTTAAATTTGTGTCTTATTTATATTCTTTTAATTGCCTTTATTATCAACTTTAATTGTCTTTGTTATTGTCATTATAACATTGTTTGGCCAAATTTCGCACTACCCAATTTCTCGATCATAACAATTAATATGGCACTATACCAAATTTCGGTAAATATGAAGTTAGATCTGGTTATTACTACTGCAAAAAATATAGGCAAACAAGGTGAGAATTGCAGGAATATTACTCAATCTAGTTGTCATTCTTTCCCTAAAGCTTTTTGGAACTATTTATGGGCTATGAATATTAAAAATAAGCATAAACATTTCCTTAGAAGATGTGTGCTTAACACTTTACCTGTGAGTATTATTCTTAGAAAGAGAATGAATCAAGTTAATGGTGCAAGTAAAAGATATGGCTTACAAAATAAAACTGTAGAACATATGCTTTCTAATTGTCCCGAATCTTAAACAATATGAAAATTGAGTCCTGTTAATTGGAAGAATATTGATGGTATAACTGATTTCTCTATATGGTGGAATGATAAGATTAAGAAGGCAAACAATTGTTCTAATTCTACTATGGTATTAAATTTGTCTGTAATCATCATGTGACATATTTGGAAAGCTAAAAATCTTTGGTATTTTAGTAATGAAAAAAGTGAACCTCCTGATATCGTTGCAAAAATATTATTTGAATATAATGAATTTACTGAAATAAGGCTTGCCAAACCAATGCTTGCCTTCTTTCTTTCAACATGTAGCCCTACATCTACAAATAAACAAATGCCTAAAGATGGGATTTGTTTATTTGTAGATGCAGGACTACATGTTGAAAGAAAGAAGGCAAACATTGGTTTGGTTGCTATGGACAACAATGGTACTTTGCTTCATGCCCATGGATCCCCAATTCAGTTTGTTGGGAGGGCCATGATTGCCGAGGCATTTGTAATTAGAAAAGTTATTGAAAGGGCAATTCAAAATGGATGGAGGAAAATACATATTTTCTCTGATGGAAAAGGGATAGTAGATATGTTGAAGAAAAGTTTGAAAACTTCTTGGGATGTTGAAGTGGTGTGTGAAGATATTTGGAACATGACTTCAAACCTTGAGCATATTTCTTTTGTATATATTCCTAGGACATTTAGTTCGGTTGCTCATAGCTTAGTGCAGTTCTCAGTTTCTTTAGTACATGGTATTTCTTGGGAAAGTATATTCCCTAGTTGGATTGTCAATGAGGCTGTACGCTCCTTTGGACATATCTCGTTCTTTATGAATTAATAGATGAATGGTTTCGGAGATCTCCTTCCTCTCCCTTTTCCTCTAACTTCTCTCTACACCCATTCTCTCTCCGCACTAACATTCACTTTTCGCCGGAAACAGCTAGTTCAAGCGGAACTCAACCATGAGTTTCTTAGCTCCTCCACCAGGAACGAGCTCCCACAAATCCCCAGATCCACCAGACACCACAGGATTCTCACATCTTACCACAAACTCTCAAAGGAACCACATTCAAACCCCAAAACAGATGAATTTGGGGCAAAATCCCAGCAATGAAGAACAAGCTACCTATAGAGAAGCCCTAGGGTTAAAGACCCAATCTTCTAGCAAGGGCAGAATTAAACTTCAACATAGGAAGCACGAAATCATCAACGGGAAACCAATACTCACTTTCACAAAGGAGGAACATGATCTTCTAGCTGAGACATGCAAATGGACTCTCATAGGTTATTTCGATCGAAATCGCCCCCAAATTGACAAAATTAGGACAGATTTTGCAAGAATCGTGACGACAAAAGGGCAAATTAAAATTGGGGCCAAAGATGCTAAACATGTCTTTATTGATGCTGAGAATGAGAAAGATTACGATTTGATAGCTTCATACAACTATGTAAAAATTAGCGAAGACCACTCCATGAAGATTCAGCGGTGGACCACCAATTTCAAACCAAACAAGAATGCGTCTCTAGCACTAGTCTAGATAAACTTTCCCGATATGCCATGGCATTACTACGAGTGGGCAGCTCTATGTAGGATTGTTAGGCCTATTAGAACACCTATCGTCATTGATAAAGCTACTCAGACAAAAACAAAACCAACGACAGCAAAAATGAGAATCAAGATCGATCTTTTGAAACAACTGATTACAGATGTTCAAGTGGCCATTCAGAACCTAAAAGGTATTCTAGAGACATTCAATCAAAAGATTGAATATGAAAATGTGCCCCTCTTTTGTTCACATTGTAGAATTCAAGGCCACACGAGGGAGGCCCCAAAGCTATTCATGTGGATAACCAACATAATGAGCGAGGTGATGAAGGAATGAGTGACCAACAAAGTGAAAGTCACAACAACAAGCAGAACAATGAAGGAAATATCCATAATCCTAGTATGGCCTCATCTAATACGGTCAGTACCAAGCAAGAAACCCAACAAATGGAAGTCGACACAAACATGAACAACAATCAAGTCACCAAGGCTACCTCAACAACATGAGAGGATGGATGGAAACAAGTGGATAAAAGAAAAAGAAAAGGCAAAAATAGTACAAAGGGACTGCCTCTCCAACAAGCACATAGAACTGTGAGGAAATTCAAGACACAAGTCAAAATAGTAACTTCCAGCCTAATAACAATATGTTCAATCAACTTGCAGAACAGGAAATATGAGATCAATTGAGGAAGACTAGCATAAATAAGGAGAACAATGAGCAAAACAAACTGGAAGAAGACTCCACCTTTATCTTTAACAGAAACTCCAGGTAGGATAAAGAACAAGACAACAAAGCAAGGGAAAGAAAACAGAACAAGAATGAAATGCATCACCATAACCTTAGAGTTAGAAAGAATAGAAATGAGCACTGGACCTACATGGAGAACAATGATCAACAAGCCCAAAGCAACAATGATTACTCAAACAGATATGATGCCAACAATAGCAAAAGGCCGCCTTCTAAAAAACAGAAACTCAAATACAAAGTTAGTACCGCTAAAGAGGTTACTATTAATGGGGAGAACCATATATCTAAGACTGCCTCCCAAGGGATCTCCATAAACTTCCCGCTAATACAGAACATTGATTACATTAATGAAAATATGTCCAGCCTGACCAGCAATGCCCAGGATCAGGATATACTGAAGGAACAAAAGGGAAACGATTAGCAAAAACTAGAAGTTGAACCCCTAGACTCATTGAAAGAATTGTATAATGTCCCAGTAGGTCTAGTGCAAGAACTGGAGACGGTTTCTGGTGACAAGCTCAATTAGGAATTGTTCATGGAATGTATTGAAGTTGAACTGGAAAAATATCTATTAGATGATGAAGTGATTAGGGGGGTATCACTAAATCTTACTCTGAAGAGGATCTATGCTTGCAAGACAAGAAGAAGACAAAGATCTTTAACAATAACAACCTATCACCAAGAAACCAACACAACATGGGAGGGAGTCATTTTTTCAGAGACAAGTCGTTTGACTCCTCAATACCAGACCAAAGCTCTCCCCAATCCTAGACCTCCCCATGATTAGTATAATATCGTGGAACATCAAAGGTATAGGGTCCAAAGGATCTCTTGAAAGACTCCAAACTTTAAAACTTCAATATCAACTCCCTCTCATCTGCCTTCAAGAACCTATGGTGGATAGTGGCAAAATAGAGAAATTCAAAAGAAAACTGGAAATGGAAAAAGCCTACTTTAATTGTTCCAAAAAAGTTTGGCTCTTCTGGACCAATGCCATCAACATTGCTATCTTACAAGATAAAGAACAACATGTTCATATTAAAGCTGAGCACAATAACTGCCCCTCCTTCCTTTTAACGATTGTTTATGCTAAATACACAGAAGAAGTGAGAAGGGAGCTATGGTCAGATTTAAGGAACTTAGCCTCTACAATTCAAGAACCATGGGGAGTCATAGGTGACTTCAATGTGATTACTAATAGAGAGGAGAAATTGGGAGACAAACCTCATAGACTAGAGGAAAGCCTAGAGTTCATGGAATGTCTCAATGAATGTGGCCTTCAAGATACATGCTTTACTGGTGCTAAAGTGACTTGGTGTGATAACAGGTATCCACCCCTTACTATATGGAAGAGACTCGACATATTGGTTTACAATTCGGATTGGTTTGATAATCTCAACAATACTGCTGTAACTCACCTATCCAGATCTTGCTCAAATCATGCTCCTCTCCTGGTTAAGCTTCACCATGAAGATACCCAAGGAACCACATACTTCAAGTTCCTTAACTTCTGGACTGAATACCTTGATTTTAAGCAGACAGTGCAAAACAGTTGGAATATTTACATCCATAGCAACCCCCTATACATCCTATAACAGAAGATCAAGAACACTACTAAGGCCCTTAGTATATGATCTCGGGCTACCTTCGGAGATATCTTTGAAGAACCTAAAAGACTGGAAAACCTCATCAGGGGACTAGAAGAAATCTGTATGACTAACAACACCCTAGAGAATAGAAGTGAGTTGTCTAAAAGTAAAGATGAGTTTATAAGATACCTAAAGATTCATGACTCTATTTTGAGCCAAAAAGCCAGAATTAAATGGTTCATTGAGGGCGACGCTAATACTGCTTAATTCCATGCTACTATCAAAGAGAAAAGGAGGAAACTGACAATTAGAAGGATCCAAGATGGTGAGGGTAATTGGTTTGAAGATTATGAGTCTATTGCTGATGGAGCTGTGCACTTTTACAAGAACCTTTTTTCTGAAGGCCCCAGTAACACAGATTTTAGGGCACTAGACTGCATTGAAAGATGTATTACAGATGAAGACAACATTAGAATCAGTGCCATCCCTACTCTCCAAGAGGTCACTAAGACTATTTTATCCATTGATGCCAATAGCTCATAGGGCCTGATGGCCTTAGTGGGATGTTCTACACAAGTGCTGGGACATTATAGCTGAGGATGTGCATAATGCTGTAAAAGCTGTATTTAGTGGCTCAACACTTACCAAATTTTACACTCACACCTGTATTGTTATGATTCCTAAAGTATATCATCCCCAAAGTTTCTCTGACCTCAAACCAATTAGCCCGTGTAATGTGTTTTCCAAAATTATTTCTAAAATCCTCAATGCCAGGCTCTCCAATATTCTTCCCAGGATCATCTCCAGAAATCAATATGGCTTCATTAAAGAGAGATCAATCTCAGAAAACATCCTCCTTGCACAAGAAATCATCAACGACATCAACAAGCCAAATAGAGGAGGCAATGTTGTCCTGAAACTTGATATGACCAAAGCATATGATAGAGTCTCATGGATTTTCCTCAGGAAAATTCTTAAGAAAATAGGTTTCAGTGACCAGTAGATAGAGATTATCCATAGATACATCTCCAATAATTGGTACTCAGTGTTAGTTAATGGAAGAAGATGGCTTATTTCAATCTGAGAGGGGCTTAAGGCAGGGAGACCCTCTCTCCCCTTCTCTCTTTATTTTAAGCGCAGAAATTCTTTCACAAATGATGAACAACCTCCATAATATAGTAAGTTACACAAGTTTTTATATGAATGCTAACTGTCCTAAAGTTAACCATCTTTCTTTTGTAGATGATACTATTTGTTATGTAATGGAAATAAGAGATCCATGAGATTGGTATTAAGCACCTTAAAGGACTTTGAGAAGATTTCTGGGCAACTCGTCAATAAGAACAAGAGCTATTTTGCAATGAGCAATAAGACCAGCTTGGTCACTATCAATAGAATGAAGGCTATTACTGGCATGAAATATCAAAAGTTTCCAATCAAATACTTGGGATGTCCTCTCACAAAAGGGAGAAAGAAGATTGAATTTTATTCAGATATTGTGAACAAAGTCATTGGAAGAATCAGAGGATGGCATACCAAACTTCTCTCAACTGGAGGAAGAGCGATCCTCATCAAACATGTTCTCCTGGCTCTCCCTATTTACCTTTTGGCTGCAGTTAATCCACCAAAAGGAACTATAGAGCTTATTGAGAAATTTGTTGGCAGATTCTTCTGGTTTGGGCAAGAGAGTGGAGGAAAATATCACTGTGCTGCATGAAAAAACTTGTGCTATCCTTGTGGTGAAGGAAGTGCTAATTTTAAGAGACTCAGTGATACATGTAAGGCCTTTAGAGCTAAGTAGTGGCGGAATTTGAGAACATCAAACTCTTTATGGGGATCCTTCATGATTACTAAATACTGTGGGTCGAACCACCCTATTACCATTAACTGGAACAAGGGAAACTCGCAAAACTGCAAAGCCATATGTGACATCAAAGAAAAAATGGAGCTCAATATTGTTTGGAACATTGGAATAGGAGATGTCTCCTTTTGGTTTGACAACTGATGCTCACTAGGTCCTCTATAAAAGATTACTACCTCTAAGGTCCCAATGCCACACATCAAACTGAATGAAATTCTTCAGAACAACACCTAAAATTGGAACATGCTCACCATTCAACCAAATGAAGACACCAAATCTCATCTGTTATCCTTAGGCATTGAATTTGAAGCAATTGCGATGACAAAGCCAATTGGAGCCTTTCCAAATCAGGAAAGTTTACCATCAGCTCCACCTGGAATGCTATTAGGCAAAGAAAAGACCACAACCCTCTCTATAATAACTTATGGACTAAGGACATTCCTTTCAAGATGTCTTTCCTCCTGTGGAGAGCCGTAGGTAACAGACTTTGCACTGACAAGAGAGTGGCCAGGCTTGGAATTACACTAACTCCCCAATGCTGTTGCTGTAACTCTATCAATAGTCGAATTGATATGGAAGACACTAATAACATATTCTGCCAAGGTGAACTTGCAAGGAAAATTTAGAGGAAATTTGCGGGGCCTTTGGGTATTGGTTGGAATTTCAACAACTTGAACATGACCTTTTTAAGTTGGTGGAACCATAAATCGTTCAATACAATCTCGAGATTCATCATCAAGAACCTCCCACTTATCATTTGTTGGGATCTATGGAGATCAAGATGTTGCAACAAGTTTGAAGGGACTAGACCCTCAATGTATAGAACCAGTTCTAATATCACTTTTTTCTTTTGCAGATGATCAAGAAATAGTTTAGCAGAGTCCGCATCGGAGACAAATGGAGCAGCATATACATAGCACGTGAAGCACAGATCCTACAGACTAGTAACATCCCAGTTAGATGGTTTAGACCACCTACGCAAATATTCAAGTTGAATAGTGATGGAAGTTACTTTAACGGGCTATGTGGAGGGGGAGGGATTATTAGAGATCAAGAAGGAAATTTCATCATGGCCTACTCCATCCCTCTAGGAGCAGGCACCAGCAACTACGCAGAACCAGAAGCACTTCTCTTTGGGTTGAAATGGTGTGCAGACAGAGGTCTTGAGATAGCCATATGAGAGTCTGACTCGCTCCTAATAGTCAAGTGTGCCAAAAGAGAGTGGAAGCCACCATGGAACATCAACAAACAAATAAAAGAGATCCAGAAAATGATTGAAGATCACAACTTCAACATCAATCACTGCTTCAGAGAAGCCAACAGACCCGCAGACAGTTTAGCAACTCTGAGTCACAGAATTGAAGGAACAAGATCTTCAACCTTTTCTCCGATCTTCCTAACCATATAAAGGGCCTAGTAAATATGGACAAATGGGGCTTGCCTACCTTCAGAATTAAGCACACAAAACCCTCTAACATCATCTATGATCCTCCTTGAGCATACTCTGATTTTGCTATTCTTTAGTTAGGATATAGATTGATAGTCACATCTCAGTGATCATGTACAAAGTTTGAGTTGCCAAATTTAAATTGTAACTTTTTGCACATCAATAATCAATGGTGACTGTTTTATTACAAAAAAAAGAATGGTTTCGAAGAAATTAAAAAAAAAACAGGTATAAGGGCGATATTTGTACATCTCCTCTAAAATATAAGCAGTTTCTGCGGCAATGCTAAAGTGCAAAGAGCTAACTGTAATTAAGCCTGAGTTGGGGGAGTTTTTATCAACATTGAGTCTTATCATTTCATAAGATAAGATGAGAAGTACGCTGGAGAGGACAGACAATCACCATCGACTTTTTAAGGCCATTTCAGTGAGCATGAGGAGTGTATCGTTCGTACTAGTTGTCGTTGCCGCAATATGGATTTCCAATGGCTACTTCATACATCCATGTTCATCATTAGTCGAATCGGACCCTAAACCAGCCCCATGGCCACCCCAATTCCACTCCCTACTGTTCGTTAACTACAGCGGATCTTTAAGCCTAATTGACCTTTGGTACGATTGGACCAACGGCCGCAACTTCAACATTATCCAGAACCAGCTAGGGAAACTTCTCTACGACCTCGAATGGAATAACGGCACCAGTTTCTTCTATACATTAGACGACAATAAGGAGTGTCGTTCCGCGCAGCTTGATGTTGGGATTCTCAGACCTAATTGGCTTGACGGAGCTACTTACCTTGGTCAGCGTTCCTTCGACGGATTTCTGTGTAATGTCTGGCAGAAGGTCGATTTCATTTGGTATTACGAAGATGTCTTCACCAAGAGACCCGTCCATTGGGTTTTCTATACCGGTACATCCCCTTATAAGCATTTATTGATTACCTAGCAAAATGGTAATTAAACTGGTATAACTATTGATCGCGTTAAACCTCCAAATTTTATACTTAAAATCCATATTAATTACACTGGTTCTGGGCTTTCCATATTACTACTAAAAGAGTGACATTTATTAGTATCCTGAGTGGCATATAGTTACTTATTTCTAGAAGTAGGATTCCGCTTTTTGTCTAAAGGTTATGCGATTACGCCTATTTATAACGAAAATATGGTTGAGAACATTGCAACGAAGGAGTATTCTCCTCTCAATTCATCATTGCACATGGCAGCAACAACAATAACAAAGAAGTCAGCGAAAATGTGAAATCCTACAAGTGGAGTCTGGGGAGGGTAGTGTAACCCAATGAAAATGTGAAATCCTACAAGTGGGGTCTGAGGAAGGTACTATGTACGCAGACCTTATCCCTACCTTACGAAGGTAGAGAGGCTGTTTCCGAAAGACCCTCAGCAAAAGGGCAGTGCGGTGTACTAAGCTCCCGCTATGCGCGGGTCCAGGAAAGGACCACAAAAATCTATTGTACGCAGCCTTATCCTGCATTTCTGCAATAGACTGTTTCTACGGCTAGAACCCGTGACCTCCTGGTTACATGACAGCACATGAGAAAGTAAGAAAGAACTGATTAGTAGACCAACTGCCCTGCTATATTGTTTCTAGGATATAACAATATAAATGTAAATAAATTATTAAATCAATATTAAGGATACCAATATAAACAAAATTGCATTGTTATTCAATAATGAAGTTAACTCTGTTTTGTTTATCAATGTAAGGTAAGTACAAGTATAAAAACATCACCAAGTAGGTGCATTCAGGGGTGCAATACAAAAAGCTTAGACTTAAAATCTTACTGCACTTGTAAGGAGTTGAGGTATTCTATCAGAATATCAACTTCATATACATTTGTCATGGTGTAGTCAGGTCTTCCCGTTACATTGAAGCTGTTCTAATAATCCACTTTTCACTTTGAAGCAATAATGGATTGTGATTTGAGATGACCTTTGGGCAGTACTGATTGTTTAATGAACCTGAAAGCATCATCCCTTTCCAAAGAAAGCAAAAATCTGTCTATTCTTGATGCTGTTCACCCAGGCGTTCATTTTGCCCATGTGAATCTACCCTCTTCTAATGGTGGGTCTATCAACTCAAGATTTTCTATGAAATCAGAGAATTCCAACATGCCTCTAGCGATTTTCTGATTATTACTTCTTTCAGTTGCATATCTCGTCACATTGAAAATCTCCACAAACAACCCATGGTCCATCCAAAATCCTCTAACAGCTGTTACCTCTTCCCACACTTCAATTCTTTCTATTCTTCTGTTTGGAGCATATACACTTGTGAGACACCAATTGAATGTGTTAGAATAGTCTGAAAAGATCACTGAAATTGAATGTGTACCTTTTAGAACTTCAATTTTCCACCATATTTTCATGTCCGAAGTATCAGAATACCCTCATTGTTCCCATCAGCTTCTAATATAGAAAAATCACTCCCTCTGCTGGTCCAAATTTGTCTGTCATCTCTTTCCGAGTAGACCTCCATCTTGGTCTCTTGTAAGCATAAAATATGTGCCTTCCATTTTTGAATTAATAAACATATATACAATACTTATTTTTTCCCTGTTGTTTAGTCCGCTGACATTTGAGCTTGCCGTCTTGAAATTCATCTGATTACAAATGAGTTCCGTTTCCTGCCTTTGTTGTTGATTCCTTCCCTTTCGTAGTTTATATGACATTTAAGCTTCTCCACTTCTGTTCTTCCTTTCTGCTTGACTGGGGTCTGACTAGCTGCAACTAACTTTCCCCTCTTCTCTGTTCTCTTTTTATCCATTTTAAGCAGTAGCTTCATTCTTTCTTCCTCAAAGCCTGTAATACCTCACCCAACACATTACTCACTCTTAGCATATTTCTTCGGACCCTTATTGTTGCTGTCGTTTTATTGGAAGTTGCTTATTCTGCTTGCATGTGACTGCCATCATCATGCCATGGTAATTCTTTCACGAGTAAAATAATGAGGATAACAATATAAATAAATTTTTAATTCAAGTTCCATACTCCATTATTTGTGAAATCAAAGATTAAAAACTAACCTACTCTTACTCCTGATCTCCAAATTATCAGAAAGTTACCCAAATTAGAGAGGAACCATCAACAAAGAAAACAAATAGTAAGCTTCAAACCTATATAGAACAGCCACTCCATGATTTTGAACCCAAACTTTGAATTCCATGGATTTTCCGACCAAATCCAAT
Source organism: Nicotiana sylvestris (assembly GCF_000393655.2). Taxonomy (NCBI): domain Eukaryota; kingdom Viridiplantae; phylum Streptophyta; class Magnoliopsida; order Solanales; family Solanaceae; genus Nicotiana; species Nicotiana sylvestris. Next base: position 93,946,940 of record NC_091067.1, read on the forward strand.
CTCCAGCCACCTGCTTGTGATTCCACTTCTAAGTCACCCATTAAACCTTCTTAAGCTTCACTTCCTCCAGCCTACTACTCCATTCCTGCTTCGAGTGTGCAACTATAATGAAACCATATACACTACTTCAGGGGAATCCGGTACTGGGAAAGGAGAATGTTCCGTTGGCTACACGGATTCGATGGATGCATCCTAATTCGTTGAACACTCCATGAAGATTTCATTAATCTGTTTTCGAACTTCTGTCACCATTGTCTTTGATGATATCTCTTATCAACTGAAATTGTTCTGTTGGTCACCATTGTTCGATCAGTCAGAAGAGACTTCCATTGCCGCAACATGGATCTCCTTACCAAACCTTCCCCAGAGGCTAGAACCTGTTTGCAAGGGGTCCTCCATATTTGATTGTGTCAGCAGTAGGCAAGCCCCTGGCATTGATAAGGCTACGAGAGAGAGGTTGTGTCCTGGCATGGCTAAAGTCAAAGCAGAAGTAGATCTTCTAGCTGAACTACCATACCATATCTTGTTGCAATGCCATGACTTCTAATTAGAGTTTGTCTCTGTAAAAGGAGATAAATGTAGGATAGTAGAGCCAAATGGGATATGATTAAGATAATTACAAAAAGAAATTAAAACATTCTAGTTCTTGAAATGTTTCTTATATCTTAAGTAAGCCATCTCTATAAAGGGCAGCCCGGTGCACTAAGTTCCCGCTATACACGGGGTCCGGGGAAGGGTCGGACCACAAGGGTCTATTGTACGCAACCTTACCTTGCATTTCTGCAAGAGGCTGTTTCCACGGCTTATATATAATCAAATGCCGTAAAGCCATAGCTTCATTAAGCTAAAAATGACCCGACAGACCAACAACAGTCATGGATTAGTCGCGAGAAGTTGACCAGATAAAATAACATCACAACGGTTATGGATTAGTGCAAGAAGTTGACCAGATAAAATAACATCTGCATTGGTTGAGCTACATCAGGACTAAAGAAAGTCGACGAAAACTAATTTTTGGCTCTAAACTTCAAAAGAGGTCAGTTCTAGTCTTTTCTTTTGCCACTGATGTATTCACGGCCTGACCTATAATGCTCAACTAGCTTTCTGAAGTCAATCGTCTATGTACAACTACCGAAGGCTTTCTGGAAAATTCTGAGCTTTTTTTCTTCCTCTTTTTTGTTGACAAGTTCCGAGTTCTTTCTTCCTATTCTACTTCACCTTTCACAAGCTATGTTTATAAACCTATGCAAAAAATATCTTGTTGCAAGATTGATATCTCATTGTTATGATACTCTTTATAAAGGATGTTCGTGTAATGTTGCAGGAAGGTCTATTCATGTCATGACGTTTGAAGTGGGAGCAGCTCTGGAGGATGCAAAATGGCAGGCCCCTGTATATTGTTTTGAGAATAAAAAGCCTAACGAACATCCTGCATCAGAGAAGAGTATTGTCGATATTGGCTTCCTAGAATATGAATCAAATGGTATTTTGAGAGAGTTCGTATAGCGTATTACTATGTAAATAGTTAGATGTTTTTTGTTATGTAAATGTATTTGCCTTGGTTTGAAGCCTGTATCAGAAGTTAAGAGGATGGAATAATAAATTCAATCCCTTACTGTATTAACAATCAGAAGCTTGCTGAAATGCAGTTAATTGTTAGGATATGACTATAACCAGTTTGTGAGTTTATACATATGGGTCATGGGAGGTGGACGCAAGTTGTGAGAATAGGAAGAAGTTGCTCTTTTCTAATTCATGAATTCGGCTAGATCTAAAGAAAGGGATAGTTGAAAGAACCAAAGGAAAGGATAGCTGAAAGATGATTTTTGAAAATGTCAATTCTGACTATTACAAGATCCAGTTCATGCAATGCATATATACCAGATAAATTAAATCTATATATATATATATATATATATATATATATATATATATATATATATATATATAGAAGCCCTCTGCAAGGAGTCTTCTTCTTCTCTCTCTCTTTTTTTTTTTATAGATAAAAAGTAGTTGAGTACTGTTAATAAAATTCATTAAGAATAGGAATTAGAATCATGTACCTGTTACGCAGCGGAGTAAAGTCACAACCCAGAAAATTTGCCCTAAGTCCAACTTTGATTCTCTTGGAAAACAAAGTATAGTTCCACTAACTAAGGACCCATTTGGCCATAGATTTTGCCAAAATAAATTTGGGTTTTATTTGGGAAACACACGTTTGGCCATGGATTTTGCCTACATGTTGGCAAAATCCCAATAGCTGGTTTTGGGCCAAAATATCACTATTACATTTTTTAAAAATTGCCCCAAACTTTTGTATTTTATAAAAGAACTCACAATTTATTATTTTGTAATAATGTCGCTTCGTCTTCTCGGTCATCTGATAGTGTATTATGTAGTTCATTATAAAAATGATAATTTTGTATTAAATTTATTTATGTTCAGGACTATGGTTTGCGATAATATAATGAATGTTACAGATAATGGTATTGTAGGGTATTTGTGATAGTTTTTAGAACTTGTGGGTATAAGTCATGTTTCATATTTTTCCAAAATAAATTTGGGAAATATGTTTTGAAAACTGATGTCCAAACATATTTTCATCTTCAAACCAAACTTCACCCAAATCAAAATTTTCGAAATAAATTTGGGAATCTATTGTCAAACACTAGCTCAATGTCTTTCTTTATGTGTTTTTTTGCAAAAAAAGGAGAAAACTCTTCTCTGTTAAAGAAGAAGATTGATAAGAAGAAGATTGACAAGAAGAAAGGCTCGTTTCTTTTTCTTGGAATTTCTCCGTTAGAATAGGAAGCCCAAAATAAGTTTTTTAAAGGGAAAGAAATTAACTGCTTTGAGAAAACTGCTCTCAACTACACCCAAACGTGTAGTAACTTCTCCAAAGAAGTTATTTTGTTCTCAAACTCTATCTCTTCCCAAATGGGTTGGATCGGCCCATATAGAGCGACCAGGTATCCAAATTTAATGCCCAACATCTCCCACTTCTCCCATGATGGGCTGGAACTCAAACCACTATCATGAATAAATAACACACTTAATTTATACAGACAAGTAGTTCGTGCGACCTGCAAGCATCAAGAGCTATAATATATTTCAAACCTACTAAGGTTATTCTAAAGCTCTATGTAGAAATCCGATCACATTCGGAAATGATTCACTACTATCATGAAGATGTTATTACTCGCTATACCCCAGACATCACCCGTTACTCCAGTAGCTAGTTATTTGATTCCTCATCCTCGAAAGAGGTGAACTCGAGTTCATGTTTAACTTTGTATCCACAATTATACCTAATACCCTCGTGGTAAGTGTAATGGTCGACCTACGAATACAAGTTAAATTACTAAATTTTAGTCTTCTTCCCTTTCTACTCGAATCTTTACATTCCAAATCAACTGCTTTCCTAGACATGCGCTGCATTACCGAATCACTCATGGCTATTAGTGGCATGCTAAAGTAGCAACACTAATTGACACTTCAAGAGACGGTAAAAGGTCAAAGGGTATACTAATAAAAGTTGATATAACTTCTTTGGGAGCTCACACAATGAAGAAGTAGGGACTCATTCTTCTATTATCCCATTGGTCGATAGCACACATGGTATGAAACACATGTTACAGTGTTCTCACCTTATATTGGTGCGCGTGTGTTATTCTTTTAATCATTCAACACTGTACAAATCTTGGTCTAGACACTTTCAAGTGTCTAGCCCGAGTTTCGCACATCAATAATCCTCAAATCATCTTTTTAGGTAAACTCGCATTTGGCTTACAAAACAAGTCAAGATCAAATATTGAAATTCGTAAGTCTGATTAGTTGTCAAGACCGACTTCTACAAGTAAATATAACCTCGCATTATCCAATGTTCTATAAGGTCTCATCTCTTCACGATTCTTAACGTAAGAGGCGATTGCTCGTGTGAGAGAGCCAATCTCGCGACTTGTTCGACACACTTTATCAACAAAACATCCATCACATGCATACGAAATATAAACATAATTCAAGAGTTAAATATTGATGAACATATTATAATACTAAAGTCATTTTATAATAGATAATTATGTTCATATCCTTCGCAAACCTAGAGCCATAACATGTTTCTCAAACAGGTCTCTAGATATCGCCTTTGTAAAGGGATCAGCTATCATGCTTCACGTAGGAATGCATTGTAAATTTATCTCTCCACTTTCTACCATGTCTCTCACAAAGTTATACTTGATGTCAATGTGATTGGTCTTGCTATGATACTTAGGATCTTCTGTATATGCAATAGCCGTTTGACTATCATAATATAGAGTCATGGGGATCTTGAGAGTTCTTTGTAATATCCAAATGCTCAAAGAATCTCTTCAACCAAACAGCTTCTTGTACTGCAGACGCACAAGCCACGAACTCAGCTTCCATCGTTGAAAGGGCTGTACAAGTTTGTTTCTTACTTTTTCATGATATAGCACCATCATTAAGTAAGAAGGCATAACCGAATGTTGATTTTCTATCATTCCGGTCACCAGCCCAATCAGCATTTGTATATCTTCTTAAGTATAAATCATTTCCACTATAACATAGTGAATAATCTGCAGTTCCCTTCAAGTATCTAAAAGTTCTCTTCACAGCTTTCTAATGATCTTTTCTAGGATTGGATTGATACCTGCTAACCAGACCTACAGCGTAACAAATGTCTGGGCGAGTACACATCATAGCATACATCAAGCTCCCGACAACACTTGAATATGGAACTCGAGACATGTCTTCCTTTTCATTTTTAATCTTGGGACACATTTCAAGGCTTAAAGTTTCACCTCTCGCTATAGGAGTATCCATGGATTTGCAACTATTCTTGCGAAAATGCTCCAAAATTTTCTTTATATAAATTTCTTAAGATAGACTCAATAACTTTTTGGAACGGTCTCTTTGGATCTTAACTCCAAGGATATAGTGTGCCTCGCCCATATCTTTCATGTCAAATGACTTTGAAAGCCATGACTCGATAGTTTTCAAATACTCCAAATTGTTTTCGGCCAATAAAATATCGTCCATATAAAGAGAAAGAATTACAAACATCCCATTGGACTTCTTCACATAAATGCAATGGTCTTCATTGATCATGATGAAATCATAAAATATCACCTCCTTATGAAATCTCAAATACCATTACCTTGAAGATTGTTTCAGGCCATAAATAGATCTTTTCAATTTACAAACCTTCTTTTCTTGGCCTTTAACGATGAAGCCTACATGTTGTTCCATGTAGATTTCTTTGTTTAGTTATCCATTGAGAAAAGCTATCTTCAAGTCCATTTGATGTAATTCCAAAATCCAGACGTGCAACAATAGCCAAAAGTAAGCGAATTAAGGTAAACTTCATAACTGGTGAAAGTGTTTCCTCATAATCTATTTCGGCTTCTTGAGTAAAGACTTTTGCCACCAATCGTGCCTTGTATCTTTCTATTGAACCATCCGCTTTGCATTTAACTTTGAGAACCCATTTGTTCCCAATGGCTCTACGACCAGGCGGAAGGTCAAGTAGATCTCAGACATTGTTGGTTTTCATGGACTCTAATTCTTCTTTCATTGCTTTCATCCACTCATCTTTTCCAGGGCTCGATGAAGCCTTAGTCACAAACTTTGGCTCATCCATTTCTGTGGGAGATACCAAGAAAACATAATCTTCAATTTCATAAGTACGTTTGGGTATATTTTTCCTGACACTCTTTCGTAGTTGAAATTCAGGTTCGTTAGAAGGATTTTGGTATTGGGAATTCTCACTCCCACTCGGATCAAGAATAAGATTTTGATCAATTTGATTATCAACTATGTCAGAAGCACTTGCTTACTATCTGAGTTCAATATTTCATAAAGAGGCTCTCCATTCTTTACCTCGCCCTTCTTTGGAAAATTATTTTCCAGAAATGTGACATCTCATGATTCAATCTCAGTAACACTTCCATTCTCTAATTCACCAATGAACATATACCCTTTGGAGTGTTCTGAATATCTTATAAAGATACATTTCTTTTCTTTTGGACCTAATTTACCAAACTTGCTAAAAGAATCTTTTACATATACAACACAACCCCAAGGTCGTAAATTCTTTAAGTTTGGTTTATGAACAGTCCATAGCTTATAAGGAGTGGAAAAAATTGATTTAGAAAGCACTTTGTTCAATATATAGGTTGCAGTCAATAACGCATCTCCCCAAAAGGAGATAGGTAAATTTGCCTGCGCCATCATGGACCTTATCATGTCCAGTAATGTTCTATTCCCCCTTTCTGCTACACCAGTTTGTTGAGGTGTGTACGGAATAGTTAACTGTCTAGTGATGCCCTTTTCAATACACAATTCTTCAAATTCTTTTGATAGATATTCATGCCTTCTATCGGCTCTTAAGGTCTTAATCCTTTTGTCTAATTGCTTCTAAACTTCATTCAAATATTTCTTAAAGCATTCAAGTGCTTCAAATTTATGAGAAATCAAATAGACATAACCAAAGCGTGTGAAATAATCAATGAACGTAATGAAATATAAAGCACCGGACCTAGCCCTTACATTCACTGAACCACATATATCTGAATGAATTAATTGCAATGGAGAATCAGATCTCTTAGCCTTTACAAATGGTTTACGTGTTATCTTTCCGGCAAGACAATTTTCACAAGTTGGCATTTCAATTTTAGAGAAAGAACCTAAATGTCCTTCCTTAGCCAATCTATTCATTCAATCCTGCCCTATGTGACCTAATCTTGCATGCCATGTAATAACATCAACATCATTGTTACTAGAATAACATGCTATAACACAACGATCAACATAATAGTTATACGTAGAAGCATTACAATCTAACACAATAAAACTATCATAACGATGTCCAAAACCATAAAAAACATTGTCTTGAGTAATTCTAAGACCATTGCAACTAAAGTTCAAATTAAAATCTAAATCTAGAAGAAAAGACAGAGAGACTAAGTTTCGTCGAATCTCTGAAACATATAGAACATCATGCAACATCAAAGATCGGCCACCACACATGTCCATTCTGCAAGTGACTATCCCTTTGACTTCAAGCTTTGCATTATTTCTCACATATACATGCTTTGATCCAGGTGAAACTCGACGAAACTGTATAAACACTTCTCTATCACGGCTCACATGGTCGATGGCCCCTAAGTCTACAATCCACACATGATAAGATTCAGTTAGCAAAACAATGCTAGAAACATATATAGCACTAAGATATGCATTTTGAAATGCTACCTATTTGGCTCAGTGCACTCACGAGCAAAATGCCCTGGGACTTGGCAATTATAGCACTTCATCTTGCTCTTGCCTTTCTTCTTGTAGAACCGTTTTCCTTTCTTGGAATTTGGCTTGTTTCTTTTCTTAGAGGATCCTTCTCCAGTCTCCTTACCTTTACCGTCATTTTTCCAGTTTCTCTTGCGCTTGAAGCTTGATCTCTTTGTACCACTTGATTCTTCCACAAAGGCATTAGGTACAATTTTAGAAGCACCAAGTCGCTCGTCTTCAAGCTCCACATGACGGGCAACATCAGCAAAAGTTTTGATGCTATCATTGTGGGTTAAGTTAACCTTCAGATGTTCCCAATTATTGGGAAGAGACCGAATCATTGCCTGAATTTGCTGCTCATAAGAGAGAACATGGCTAGCACTTTTTGAGTTGAGCAATCATATTTGACATCACCCTTAGATGTTGCTTGACACCGTGATCATGACGTTTTTTGTACGTGTTAAACTTGATTGTCAGCTGTCGAAGGCGAGTCACAGTTGTACCCCCATATGCCTCTCTTAAACGTGCCCACATGGCTTGAGCAGTAAGATATTGCTCATATTCGTAGATGAGATCATCAACAACTGAACTTGCAATAATTCCACATGTAGTGGAATCTTTCTTTTTCTAAATATTGTAAGTTTTCAGATCCCTCATGTGTTGGGAAGTGTTACCCTCCTCTGTGTGACTCATAACATGGTTAATACTCTCAAGAGAATCTTGATCTTTGAGTACATACCACATCTTACGACTCTAGATATTGTAATTTTCACCATTCAATTTGTCACCCTTGTTCAAGTCCGCAATGATATTTTTCGATGCCATGTCTGTTATTAGAGATAATTTTACAAGTTTAACTTATCAATATATACTTCAGTCAATTTATGTATGTGACTACACACTCAAGTAAATTAATTATAATATTAATTCTACATTTAGTATAGAATCGAACGGTCACTACGTTTCCATCCATCATCTATATCTAAATATGTTACTTAATATTAAAATCACTTCTTAGTGTGTAATTTATTTCAAGTCTCAATCTATTAACCAAAAGAATATGATAAACAATGTATGTAACTGGTGAGATAAATAACATAATTTAAATTTCATTAAAATAAAACATATAATAACAATTTACATGTTTGCTAGGACTTCCATGTACCAATCGAATACTAACTCTTGCACATATAGCTAAAAGGTGCACTAGCCAAACATCATGATAAATCTCAGTTAAAATTTTGCTCCAAGGCTCTCCAAGAGAGTCTGCTAAAATAGCTAATGCTTTCTAATCAGTTATCTTTATGTATTAGACAATTCAGCTCTTTTTAACTGAAAAAGGTGCACATATTCGGGAACGGAAGCATTAGGGCCCATTTTAAATTCTTTAAATTCCCTAAATTTCTTTTCTCCTTCCCTTCGTTCAGCCCTTCGATCCCTTAACTCATTTGCCTCACCCTTGGGACATTCTTGATGACTTCAGGCTCCGAGTCTGAATCATTATAGAAATAAGTCCTGCGACGACGTATCCTTCTATGTTATCCCCTTCGAGAACTCCCACTTGAAATAATTCGAAGTTGTCCCTATACATCCATATCTGAAATAGGACCAAGGAAACAATAAGAATGGCTACAACTATTCAATATGACAACATATGTCACAATAACTCGTAGAAATATATCAATGCAAGGGATTAGGGCTAAACTTGTTTTCTATATTAAGAAACTAGTCACTTTTATGTATGTAGAACTGCTATGTAAATCTTTTTGGCGCTCCTATGAAATTGAACATTTAGTAACCTTACAGCAGTTTATTAACAGAACATGCAATGGTTTACTTTTGGCTTATGGCACATTCAGTTTTTCGGACTTGTGAAATCCAACTCCAAGTGAACCTCAGAGTCATAGGATATAAAGAGATGTTTATATCCAACATCACTTTTCTGACTAAATTAATTATGGTCAAGATTCTATAGGCCATATCCTAACGCCTCCAGAAAAAGAATGTGAAAGGAGTATTCTGTTGTCTATTATAACAATGACACATTCATCATTAAATTGATATGTAGATAATTTCTACAACATGACATACTTTGTTTAGAAAAGGATATCATTCTGATAGGTCTATTTTCTATAGAACAATTATACATATCAAAACATCTACACTTCTCTTGTTTTTCTTTTTAGTCGGCAATCTCAAGATAGTATTTAACATCAATTTGTTTATTTTCTAAAGTAAAACTCAATTCCGTTATCCAGTTTTCGGCGCACACACAAAAAATATCAGCCCCTGTTACAAACAAAAATTATCGGTAACGAAGTATATATCATGGTGGCAGTAACTAGGAGTAAACAACGTAGGCTCTGATGCCATTGTTAATAAAATTAATTAAGAACATGAATTAGAATCATGTACCTATTACGCAACAGAGTAAAATCACAATCCAGAAATTTACCCCTAAGTCCAACTTTGATTCTCTTGGAAAATAAAGCATAATTCCACTAACTAAATGCCTTTCTTTATGTGTGTTTTGCAAAAGAAGGAGAAAACTCTTCTTTGTTAAAGAAGAAGATTGATAAGAAGAAGATTGACAAGAAGAAAGGCTCGTTCCTTTTTCTTGGAATTTCTCTGTTAGAATAGGAAGCCCAAAATAAAGGGAAAGAAAATTAACTACTTTGAGAAAATTGCTCTCAATTACACCCAAACGTGTAGTAACTTCTTCAAATGGGTTGGTCAGCCCATATAAAACGACCCGATATCCAAATTTAATACCCAACAAATACGACTGTCAATCTAAATAAAATATCCATTAGAAAGATGCATTTGAACTCCTAGTCCTGAAGTTGAACAAGAAGAGGAGGATTATTCCATAATCAAAATCATATGGATAGAACCTAAACAGCCATAAACACATGCAATGTTGCATATGTAGTAGCACAAACAGAATTAGTGATTTAGAGGCACATTCGTGTCTCTACAAAAATGCTACGTGGTCTCTTGTGAGCAGAGGCGGATCTAGGATTTCAAGAAGATGAGTGCTCCACCAATAACAAGCTTAATATAAGTCATGGATGCAGGATGCTAAATATATAATTCCCGCAATTGCTAAGCTAAGGTTTGAGAGCCATAGGTGATGAGATAGGGAGTTAGACAAGAGATATTGGAGGATTTTAATTTTTTTTTAACGAGTTTAGTGATTAACTATATAGCAAATGCGAAAATATTTTTTCTCTATCTGCTTAAAAGTCAATTACAGATAATTATATTTAGCACAACAAGCGATTGAATTACAACCTCTAAAAGACATAAATGACAAATTATAATAGATAAAAGTTCTTTATATTTAATATGCTATGAGTATGAGCCCGTTTGGCTTAGCTGATTTAGAGTAGCTGATAACCATTAGGTGCTGAAAAGCACTTTTAAGTGCTGAAGCTTATTTAAAAAATTAGCAGTTATGTGTTTGAATAAAAGTGCTGAAATTAATAATAAGCACCTGAAGAACTGGGTATACAAAGAGTTTTGTTTAAAAAGAAGTATTTTAGGGATAGAATAGTAAATATTTTGGTCAAACCTAAAATGCTTATAAGCTGAAATTTGATAAGTTGGGGGAGACCAACTTATGGCTTTTGGCTTATTTTTGGCTTATAAGCACTTTTAATTTTACCAAACACGTAGATAAGTCAAAAAGTGTTTATAAGTCAGTTTGACCAGCTTATAAACTTAGCCAAACACTCTCTCTATATAATTTAAATCGTTAATGACATGGAATAGCAAATTTGAAAAATGGAAAAAAAAGAAGAGGGAATAACATAGGTAAATTGGAAAATGACAAAAAGAAAAGAAAGAAAGAAGAATAACATGTGGGAAAAAAGGGAAAAAACGGAAGAAAGATAAGAAAAAGAATGAACATCAAATTTGAAAAAACCAAGAAAGAAAGGAAAGAGTTAAAAACAAATTGGTTCGTGAATGCATAATGGCCATGTCTGAATGTAACAATCGCTTCGTTCTTTAACCAAAGTGCACCAAAAGACTTCTATTTTGATGAGTTCCCATGTAGACATTAAATTAGATTTGTAGCATATTAACACTACAATTCATATTTTGGTAAAGATATTAGCAACAAAAAAAAAAAAAATTGGAGAAGAGAGCATGGGATCTTGAACCATACTTGTAAGTATAGATCCGCCCATGCTCCTAAAGTAGCTGTTAATAAATGGATTGTTGGATAGGTCTTTTTATTTAATTTTATTTTTTTATTTTTAAAAGAAAAGCAATTAATTAGGACCGAAGATACATTACAGAAAATATAGTTAGTTGCATACTTGCATAAGGCTATAGTTAGTTGAAAGGTATTGTTTTAATGATATTATGTTATTAAACATATAGGAAATTGGTGCCAATGACCATTCAAGCTAAGCTTTGTAATACAAAAATCACTTTTTTTTTTGTAAAATAAAAATCATCTTTCTAAAGCCTAGCTAATATTTACTATTATTAATATAATCTCTTTTTAAATTAATTTTATTAAAAAAAATTAATTTCTAAAATAAAGACAACAAGAAAGTGAAAAGCAAAGAAATTAAGAAAAGAATATGGAGAAGAAGCCGACTATGAGGATGAACATGATTCGTATTTGTATTTTCTTCCAATGATCGTGCCTAAATTTTCCAGATGTGAGGAAGAACTATCAAACAAAGCAAAGAGCCCTTTAGCAGAATTCAGGATTCGTCGAAAAATTATGATTTAAATATTGACTATGATGATGATCAGGATAAGTATCCTTCTTCCAATAACTACTTAATCACATTATTACTTCAATTTCAAACTTAAAAATTAGTGAAGAGGAATTCATGAGATGGTAAGTTTAGAAGATCATTCTGATACCGTTAAGAAATTGGACGGAGACAGGTCTGATATGCCCGGCCACGTTGATCAAGAAAGGATTATTGTGAGATGTGATTATGAAGGAATTCTTTTAACAAAAGTATATTTATAAAATTAATTAAACAAAAGTATATATTAGTGAGGCAAATTAGACAAGTTAGTATTTTTTTTTATATTTTTATAAATAAGTTAAAATAATTATTACAACGAAATTAAAGATAGGGGAGGTAAGATTATCATAAATCACGAGGGAGTTTAGTGTGATGAGACAAAAACCTAAAGGGGGTCTATAAAATTAACTTTTTTTTATTAAGTAAATTAAGATAGCCACTTTATTTTTTCGGCAAAAAATAGCATCTTTCGGCCACTTTTCTATTTGTGTTAACAACATTTTAGAAAGATAATTTTTCTATTACAAAAAAAGTGTAACTTATTTTATTTAAGTTAAGAGTTAAGAATTTAGCTCCCATGACTACTTAGTGTGTCTCAACAACCGTGTCGGAGAAGGAAAAAGGGCATAGGTAAAATATGGCTCTTCCAATGCTCAGAGGCAAATCAATTAACAAGCACTTAAAATCCGTAACCTAGAATCCCTCAATTCTTTTTATTTAATCATTTATTTTCTTCTTTATCCACTATTTTCATAAATTACTATTGATGTGAATGCTAAGGGTAGAAATATTCAAATTAATCATGGTTATTTTAAATTACCATACATCCATTTGTCTTTTTGTGATAATGGGTTGAATTGGTTTAAATTATTATTATTATTTTTTTTATAATTTTTCAAACATGTACAAACATCTGAATTCAGTGGGTGTGTTTGTCGTGTATTATAAGCGGCTGCTCATTATATATGTAGATGTATATCCGAATGTATTTGGTAATTGTCTGATTAGTTTAAGTTCGGTCGACTAACTTAAGAGTACACAATTCATAGGTAATTGATTAAGAGAAAATCTCACTTTATACATATTAAGCCCAAACAATTTACCTTTTAATATCTAGTCCCAAACTATTTACTGTTCCTACTTATGCGGCCCAGATTATTTATGCGGCCCACCCATTAGCGAATTTCCATACCCGACCCAAGCTATTTCACCCAACAGCCCACGCAATTAGCGGGTTTCCATATCCTCCGTCAATTAATGCCTAATTTATTTTGTCTTCGTTCTTTAACGTTACAGACAGTTTCAAAACCTCCATAGCCAAACAATGATAACCCATATTTCACCCAGCATTCACTGATTCAAATTTTGAATTTTTTCTTCAGATTTTGTTCTATCTCTTCGTTTAATAGTAATTTCTGGGCAAAACTTTTTTATGTGAAATTATATTTTAGTGAAAGCGGACTTTCAAAATATAGATTTTTTGTGTTTTTCTTTATACTTGTGTGAATCAATGTCTGTGGGCTGTTGTCTTCACTATGGTTAGGAAGCATTGTGCGCTCAGATGGTGGCACCGTGGACAACATCATTCTTCAACCCAAGTAGCAGTTGAATTCGTTGCCTCAATCATGTCCGATCCTAGTTTTTAATTATTTTCTGATTCTCCATCTGCTTTTAGTCCTAACCTTAGCAGTAGTCGTGTTGAAAACACAACTAAAATATAGAATTATAGGGTGGAAAAGGCAATAATATTGATGCTTCGTCAATCGATGAAACTCCTTACCAGTCATTAATCGAAACAAATTTCGAACCAGTCATAGCAGGTGCTGCGGTGAATGATAAGGGAAAAGCTAAAGTTTCTGAGGATTCTGAGTTAGGTGGAAGCCAGCGTGAATCCGTGCCTGAAATAGAGACTCAACCAGTCGATGTTGATTGTAGCGATGGTTCTCAAGTAAAGAAGAAAAAATTTGGTGTCGCACCCAAGAAGGTAATTTTTTTATAATTAGGATATGTGCTTTTGAATATATAGTACATTGTTATTTTTTGATTTCCTGGTATGCTTTTGTCTTATATTTAAGTTATAGTCAGTTGTGTCATTTTTAAGTGAATTATATCTCTGAAATTATTTATATAATCATGTTTTGCATTGTTGAGATTCCCTTGTGGCTATGGACATAGTGTATGTGTGTTATGTAATTGTTTTTATGGTTATAGGCAGTTGTTCGAATAACCTCGTACAACTATATATCTTGTTAGTATAGCTATATACTATATTGGTATATTGGTATTATATGCTTTTGGATCCTTTTTTGGCTGTATTGACTGCATTTAATTGGTACATTATTTGTTTTTCCTTTAATAATAGTAGTATCGTACAACATCTTGAAAATAATTTATAGCTGCATACCTTCTTGACTTTTCTCTTTATGCTTGTCTATTATGTAATAGTAGTATAATCATTTATAGTTGTTGGGAATTAGACGATAGAACTGTATACCCTGTTGGTATAGTTGTCACGGTCCAATCATCCCCCTATGAGATGTCGTGACAGCACCTAGTCTCTACGACTAGGTAAGCCTAACATTTGCGGAATAAGGAAAAATAAAATTAAAAATTTCACAACTAACTACAACAGATAATTAAATAACCGATAAAGATGCCGCTCGACATATACAATAACCAACTCGAGTAATACACAATATTTCCAAAACTCGAAACATCATAAGTCACAAGCTACAGAAAAAACTAGTTTCTCTATACACCAGAGTCTAATAAAAAGGTACGGAAAGGTAAATGACGAAGGAGGGAATAGAGGGGGACTCCAAGGTCTGCGGACGCGACAACTATACCTTGAAGTCTCCAAAATCTCACTGCTCACTGATGACGAGGTTGATACGAAGTACATGGATCTGCACACAAAATATGTGCAGAAGAGTATCATGAGTACACCACAACGGTACCCAGTAAGTGCCAAGCCTAACCTCGATCGAGTAGTGACTAGGTCAGGTCAGGACCCTATTAGTATATATATAATGAATAAAGTAGAAAAAATATTGCAGTGTAATAAAAGACTAGAATTTAAACAAGAGGAAACCACAGAAAAACAACAGTACAACACATAGGGGTAAAACAACAGGGGATCTCCCGAGATACCGCCTCGTAGTCCAAAAGTAAATATGCAAGGAGATCTCCTGAGGTACCGTCTCGTAGTCTCAAAAGTAAATGTGCAGGGAGTTCTCCCAAAATACCGCCTCGTAGTCTAAAAAGTAAATGTACAGGGGGATCTCCCGAGGTATCGCCTCGTAGTCCCAAAAGTAAACACACAACTCAACCGATAAATACAACAATTAACACATGAATTCTACAGTTCAGACTAATACAGATCAAGGAACAAAAACTGGAAATCAACTAGGCATGCTACACAAAGTTCAAATATTTAAAGCACGTAGACATGCGATATTAGACTAAACAAAATAACTACACATGCTGGTATAACTCAATTAAGATGAAAACATGTTACTACTCAGTGAAAATTGAATTTTACAACAAATAGCCCGTGTATGCACTCGTCACCTCACGTACACGCGCTCACATATCACAACAGTACCAAATCCTAAGGGGATTTTCCTCACACAAGGTTAAGCAAGCCACTTACCTCTGTAAGCACGTGATTTTTGCCCTATATGAGAATTACTCCCAAAAAATTCAAAAAAAATAAAATGATTTTCTTGGTGTGCAATTTTGTGGTATTTTTGTGTAATTATTTGTATTTGTCTGTGCATGTTTATTTGCTAAATTAATAAAAAATACAAAAATATGTCGCATTTTGCATGTAGGATTTAATTCTACAATTTGTTAGTAATAAAATTTGTTTTACAAAAAAATAAAAAATTACAAAAATAGGCATCGTTTGCATTTTTAGCATTTAATGACCAAATATACAATTTTATGCTTAATTATTACTTAATTGTGCGTTAATTATTATTGAGAATTAATTTGCGCTTTTATAACTTAATTTAGTTCTTAATAATAAGTTAAGTATTTTTATAATTTAGTTTTTAGAAAAATAAAAGAAGAAAAGAGAGCGAAAATATAAAGAAAGTCGGAATTAGGCCTCTTCTTCGATTTCAAGCCACATGCCCAAAAAATGGCCCAATCTTCCCTACGACCCAGTCCATTTCGAACTGGGTCGACCCAGTCCATAACCCAACACCCCTATTATTGTACAAACAAAATAAAACAAAAAAAAAGAGTAAGAAAACCCTAAAAATGCCTAAAGCATCCTCCGCCCCCCCCCCCTCATTTTTTCATCTTCTTCTCCAAACCTTCCAAACCCCACCTCCCATGGCTGCCCTTCATCCTCACCATGGACGACCCAGCTGCGCCTTCAGCTTCACCAACGTTCATGGCTACTCCTCCTCATTCGTTCTTCGTCAAGCTCGAGCTTGAGCTCGACGTTCATGGCTACTCCTCCTCCACCTCGTTTCTTATGCTTCTGCTACGACCCAAACGACCCTTCTGCTTCCATATTCTCCATCCAAGAAACCAAACGACCTGCTGCGTCATCCATGGCTGACCTTACTGTTGCATCGTCTGCGTTTGCTCGCCATGATGTTGCTGCTCGCGACCGCTGCCATGGATGCTCGTCGCGGCAGCTGTTTCTGTTCCCTCCATCGTGCTGCTGCTACCGTTGCTGGTTCGCCGGAGCTGGGTCGCCGTTGCTGCTGCCGGCGCTGCTGCTTCACGTTCCTGCTTCGGCTCTTGCTTCGTCTTCTTCGTTATGTCAAAGTTTCGTTGGTTTCATTTAGAGTTCGTTCGATGTTCGTCGTTGGTCATTTACGGTTAGTTGTTCTAAGTTTTATTTTGTCCATATTTTTGTTTGATATTTTTCGGATCCAAAATCGTTAAATGATTCGATTCTTTTTTTGTTTGTTCGTCGTTGAAATAATTTTCTAGTTTGTTCATATGTTTTGTTGATTAAATTTTCAGATTCAAATGGAACTTTGATTAATTAATTTTTCAGTTTGTTTCATGTTTGTTTTATCGTTCTTGTTTATTGTTTAGTTAAAAAGTTGTTAGTTTAATGTTGGTTAGATACAAATTGAAGTTTAATTAATTTGTTTCATGTTGTTATGTATTTTCCAGAAATTGTTAATGTTGGTTAAATCATTCAATCTGTCATGTTTTGTTGTTTAAAAATAGATTTAATTCATGTTCATCTTTGTTTGAAGTTCGTTTTTAATTTAGTAATTTAATGCGAAGTTATGTTTTGGTTTTAATTTTTGGATCATGCATCTTTGTTATAAGTTTTGTTGGATTTAATTTAAGAAAGATTAGTTGATTATTTGAAGATTAGTGATTTGAATATGTTTATTTGTTTTGTTTAAGTTTAATTCGAAGTTTGAACAAAGTTTGTTTGTTATTGTTATTGAATATTTTCATTCATGTTCATACTTTGTTTGGTTGATCTTGAATCCGAAATTTGTATAGTTTGATTTCTTGTTTATCATTTATGATTATTTCTTGAATTGGTCTCATAATCTTGTTTAAAGTTTAATATAAGAATTATTTGTTGTAATGTTGTTAGAGTAGTTGATTTTAAGTTCAATATTATTGAATTTAGAAATCTAAATATACTTGTTTGTTGTTGTTGTTGAATCCGAAAATAGGATTGTTTGTTGCTAAAATATTGTTCAATCAAATTTTAGTTGTTCTTTGTTGTTCAATTTGTGTTCATGTGATTTGTTGTTGAAATGTTGTTGAAATCATGTTCATGTTGATTTGTTGTTAAAATGTTGAAGAAATCATGTTCATGAAATTTGTTGTTTGAACATTGTTAGAAATTAATCATATTGTCTATATTTTGGTTAAGTTTGATTAATTGATGTGTTATAGCTGATGAGTAGTTTGGTAATTTGCAGTACGTTCAGGGTTAGTTTGGTAATTTCAGTAAGGTCGGAGGGGTAGTTTAGGAATTGTACATTTTGTAATTTTTTATGTGAAGCATGGGGGACAAAATGAATTGGGGTGGGTTGTGATATAGTTGTTTAATATAAAGGGGGGACAAGACAAAATTTAGTGAGGGAATATTGTATTTATTTATGTTAGGCATGGGGGACAAAATATAATGGGGTGATGTGATATGTTTATTTAATGTAATGAGGATGAGTGGGAAGATAATGGGTTTGGTAGAGAAAATGGGTTGATTTTTAATTGATTAAAAGATTTATGGGTTATGGGATATAAGTAGAAGTCTTGAAATCAGATTTGGAGGAGAGACAGACAGAGATAGAGAGAAAAAAGAATAGAGGAAGAAAAAATTTAAGAGAGGAAATTCCGGG
Organism: Nicotiana sylvestris; assembly: GCF_000393655.2. Taxonomy (NCBI): domain Eukaryota; kingdom Viridiplantae; phylum Streptophyta; class Magnoliopsida; order Solanales; family Solanaceae; genus Nicotiana; species Nicotiana sylvestris. Next base: position 93,965,355 of record NC_091067.1, read on the forward strand.
AAAAAAAAATACTAAGACTTTAGAAAAACAAAAAGAAAAACATTCTGGAAATTCAAAAGAAGAAGAATATACATTTGATATACAATCCAAATATTCTGAGATACGGATTGAGAAATTAAGGGTTAAACACTAACTAGTCTTTCAAAAATCTGAAAAGTTTCCCTTTGCTTCTGTCCGTTGGTTGTTGTTGTTTCTGGATTTTGTCTTGATTTTAAAATCTGTCACTAAGTTTCTCGTCGCTGGTTGTTACTAGTTGCTGGGATTGCTGTTGTTGTATGCTACTGAATTTCTGCTGATCTCTCACTTTTCTTTTGCTTCCAATATCAGGTACACAACTGACACGCTGATTATTGTAAACTGAAACAGGAAGCATGAATACGAAAAATGAAGAATTGAAGTTCTAAATTTATTTTGAATTATATTCTTAATTTTATTTGTATATATAAATTATTTAGCTTACAAAAATCGGAATCATGTAGCTATTTAATGTATATATAGTGGAACATCCAACGATAGCTTAACGGATGAACTATCTATATATTGCTTAAAAATAAATAAATGGTGTAGTAACTCCGTCTAAGTTAAAAATCAAACGAATAGACCATTTCGGAACTTGTAAGAAAATTGTTTAGTTAAATAATATTGGTTAATTCCAGCATGTAATTGTTTTAGGATTAAAATTAGATTGCCAAGTAAATAAATAAATGGTGTAGTAACTCCGTCTAAGTTAAAAATCAAACGAATAGACCATTTCGGAACTTGTAAGAAAATTGTTTAGGACTGCCTTGCTTGTATCATTTTTCAGAATTTACGAATCATATTCGAAACTCAACTATAACAACTCAAGCATGTAAATAAATTAAGACCTTTTCTCTTTCATTTTTATAGAGACAATTTTAATAAAAAAATGTAGGCACTTTAGGATTATCCTGATAAAATAAATGAGATGAGCCTCGCCAAATAAAACGCACAAATTGCGGGGCCCTCGATAAATGTTTAATTAAAATTACTTAGACTTCGGGATGAGCCGTTTAGCAAAATTCCACGGCCTTACCCAGAAATAATAATACGATAATTGCTTCAGGCGTGCATTTTAATAATCTTACCTTCTTAAATTCGGGTGCGCATTTATGTGACCCAAATCCAAATCTCAACGGAGTCGGAATGTATTAACAACCATGGGCGCATTGATTGTGACATGGTTCGAAATGCATTTTTACAATGTTGCAATTCCATAAAAAATAAATAATAATAAAAGCGGTTTTAAACTTAATGAAAGCACATAAGTAATAACATGTAATAAATCAGATATCTAGCCATTATAACAATTTAAGCGACCGTGCTAGAACCACGGGATTCGAGGGTGCCTAACACCTTCCCTCGGGTCAACAGAATTCCTTACTTAGAATTTCTGGTTCGCAGACTTCATTTGGAAAAGTCGAAAATTTCCTCGATTTGGGATTCAAGATAAACCGGTGACTTGGGACACCAAAAGCCAAACCTTTCCCAAGTGGCGACTCTGAATTAAATAAATAATCCCATTTCGAATATTGTCACTTAAATTGGAAAAAACTCCCTCGCGCATTCAACCCTTCGGGGCGGGCGCGCAAAAAGGAGGTGTGACAGCTCTGGCGACTCTGCTGGGGATAAAAACCCAGAACCTTTGGTTCAGGGTTCAAGAATTCGAGCTTAGAATAATTGTTATATTTGGCTTTATTATCTGATCTTTATTACATGTTTTTGGCATAACGTGCTAAATGTTGTCTTTTACCGCTTTGATATTATCTGAACTGTATATAAACTGTGCCGAAACCCTTCTCTTCTTACCTCCGGGAAGAAGCTCGTTGGTCGAGACTCCCCATTCTGTTAGTGTCAATACCTTAAATAAGAAAGAGGCCGGACAAGTTACAAAGCCAGACGATCTCGCGGGTCCCCGGTACGTACCCCCCTCCTCGACTCGAGTTGTCCGCTCGGGTACACAGTCTAAAACATATACCCAGGTTATAAACCTAGCATAACGAAACCTCATGCTGGATCCCTAGTAGGAACGCTTATTTGCATCATGTCGCATTTGACGTAGGGGACTCAACACAGGGGTTGGGTCCGTCTAGGACAGGCAACCTGAAATGAAAAGACCATCCTGCTGCATCCCGTTTGTTGGCGCATTTATTTGCTTCAGATCTGCATGCTGACCGGTTTCTAAAAAAAAAAAATTCAAAAAAGGGGGAAAAAGAAAATAGCAGCGTAGGGAGATAATTACTTATTTTTATTTTTTTTTGGAAAAATAAAACCAATGTACAAGTAGTATCAAAACCTTGCCGGGATTTTCTTTAAAAAAAAAAGAAAAGAAAAAATGAAAACAAAATTTGTCTTCTAGTTTGATTTATTAAAAAAAAAACATATAATTTTTTTTTCTTTTAATCACTTTCAAAATAAAAAAAAAGGGGTATTTATTTTAAAAAAAGGGGGAGAAAATTCAAAACTCAAAAAATATTGTTTCATTTGTAGTATCTCTTTAAAAGATTTTCGAAAATTTCCCAAAAAAAAAAAAAAGAGTGAAAAGAAGTTTAAAATTCATAAATATTTCCTTAGTCTTTTTTCAAAAATACAAAAAAAATATATATAAAAATCCAGAAAAATATTTTTTCTTCTTTTCTTTAAAAGATTGTAGTCAGAAGGGGTTTAGTTTATTTACTCTACGCCTGATCGGACCGAACTATGCGGGTTTGATTCTCACAGGATGTGAGATACGTAGGCAAACCTCATCGGTTCCGACCCCAATTTTCAAAAATCCAAAAAAATATTTTTTTTTTCTTTAGTTCCTTCTTTATAAATCTTTCTTTAGAAAATACAAAAAAAAAAGAAATAAAAATAATATAGAATTTTTTTTAAAACTCAAATAAAAAAAAATATAGTTTCCTTATTTCTAAAGTCTTTCATACGAAAAAATGAAATAAGAATTAAAAATCAGCAACAAAAATCCAAAAAAATACTCTTTTCTTTTTAGTCTTTCTTTTGTAAATGTCCATAAAAAAAATATTTGAAAAATTGAATTCCAAAAATATTAGGGCTTTTCTTTAGAAGTGCTTTTGTAAATAAATAAAAACTCAGAAATTCCACATCATTTTCTTAAAAGTCCCTCTTTCAAAAAATTTAAGAGGCAACATCATAAATCAAAAAAATATATATTCTTTCTTCCATAGAAAAAGGTGAAACAAATGAAAAAAAAATCATCAACCAAACACATTTTCCTTTTTGTTTAAAAAAAAAAACAAAAAAAAATTCCAAAGTTCAAGTCAAAAGCAAATAATTTTTTTAGAAGTCTTTCTTTAAAAAATAAAACAAAAATCAAAATAAAATAAAAAATTCTTTCTTCTTTAAAAGCATTTCTTTCAAAAATTCAAAAAAAAGGTTTAGTTTAGTTACTCCATTTTCGATTCCCGAACTACGCAAGATCTGATTCACGCGGCATCGTGATACGTAGGCAATCCTCATCGGATCCGGTCACATTTTTAACTGCAAATAATGAAAACATTAATAATAGGAAATAATAAAATAAAATAAAAAATATAATAAAAAAACGATAAATAAAGGGAAGCCTTAAGGAGAAGCCGGAATGACACATGTCTTTGTTGCAAGCATGGGGAAACTCCCCTGACTGTATAGGTGCATCACACCCCAATGTGAGATTACCTGTCTGTTATTTGTTTTAAACTAATCGTCATGTTTGCTGATAAGTTCAGGTTCCTAGAAAAGTGGTTTGGTTTTGTGGTAATCTTGCCTCTCATACGTACTTCACGAGATCAAAAGGAGACGTTCAGCCACCCGTCGCTAAATCGAGAGGAATTGCTCATACATATTTCACAAGGTCGAAGGGAAGTGTCGAAATGTCTTCAGAAATTCCTCTGCCAACGATTCCTATTTTGGAGGAAAGTTCAATCTCAGCCATCCCAACTTCTGAGTCAGCAACTGTCGAGGAAAATAGGATTCTGCGTCTCCGCATGATGGAAATGTGGGACGCCTGGGCCAATGGAAAAGAGCCACCAAGTGCGATCCCTGGATTCCCTGAGCTTTTTCCTAGGGCAAGTGGGACCTCCAACATCCCCACAAGTTATCCAAATACCCCACTGGGATTTCCTACCATCTCAACCTACTTTACTGGAACACCTTCTGAGTCTCGCCCCCAGGTGTTAGCTGCCGGAGCAGTTTCAAACATATTCACTGCTCCACCTTGTTCATCCACGGCACAACCTGTTTTACCCAGGCCTAACTTCGATTCATCATCCTTCACATTTCAAGCACCACCTTTTCCATTGGAACCTAGTCAGTTCACTACCAACGCTTACCCTCAGCCGTCTCGGTACGAGTTTATCGCAGGACAGGAGAAAGCCGAGAAAACGCCTGAACAAGAGGAAATGACCAGAAAGATGAGGAGTATGGAACAGAGTCTCAAAAGCATACAAGGCTTGAGCGGACAGAAAAGTGTATCCTATGCCGATTTATGCATGTTCCCTCATGTGCACCTGCCATTGGGATTCAAAACCCCAAAATTCGAGAAGTACGATGGGCATGGTGATCCTATTGCTCATCTCAAAAGATATTGCAATCAGCTGCGGGGAGCCGGTGGAAAGGAAGAACTACTCATGGCCTATTTCGGAGAAAGTCTGGTTGGCATCGCATCTGAGTGGTACATGGACCAGGATATGTCTCGCTGGTACATCTGGGATGATCTTGCTAGAGATTTCGTCAGGCAATTCCAGTACAACGTCGATATTGCTCCAGATAGGAACTCTCTGACAAATCTAAAGAAGAAACCCTCAGAAAATTTCAGAGAATATGCAGTTAAGTGGCGCGAACAAGCTTCAAGAGTGAAACCTCCAATGGATGAGATAGAAATGGTCACTGTCTTCCTGCAAGCCCAAGAGCCCGATTACTTTCAGAACATGATGTCGGCCATGGGAAAACCTTTTGCAGAGGCCATCAAAATTGGTGACATGGTAGAACACGGTTTGAAAACAGGTAGGATTTTAAGTCAGGCATCCATTAGAGCAACCTCCCAAGCCATCCAAGGTGGATCCGGAGGAATGGCAAAGAATAGGACAAGAGAAGAAACAACCATGGCAGCATCATGGGGAAAAAGATACCGGGCCCCTAGACCTGTGTTCTCTGAAATAACCCCTCAACACTACTATCCTCATTCTGATATGGTCTATGCTCCACCACTTTATGCGGTTATGAATGCTCAACCTTTCAGCCGACCGCAACCACAGGCTAACAGAAATCAAGCTCCACCTCCTAGAAGTCAGCCTCCTTACCGAAACCGCTACAATCCTCGGCCTTCCCAAAATAACTTCCGTCCTCGGGAACCACCCAGGAGACCCAACTATACACCAATCGGTGAACCCTACTCCACCCTATTCCCTAAGCTTGTCCAGATAAATTTGTTGCAGCCCATACCACCAAACGGGCAAAACCCGGAATCACTATCATATCAGCGGGGTGTCAGGTGTGCATACCATTCAGGGGTAGAAGGGCACGATACAAACAACTGTTGGACATTGAAACAAGCGGTAGAGAATTTGTTAGAGCAAGGGAAAATTGTGTTGAAAGACGAGGATGTCCCAAATGTGACCAATAATCCGCTGCCCGCCCACAACAACGGGCCGATAATTGGGATGATTTGTGAGGACAAGGAATTTGATCCGGCGCTTAAGGCCATAATTGCTATTGCTAAAACAGAAAGGAAGCCCAAGGCAACCCCGAAGCAAGAGAAAGAGGAAAAGAAGAGTAAAATCACCGAGACTAAACCGGAAAAGAAAATTGATGTATCCAAGCAGGCCTATGTGGTATGGGGGACGATCAAACCACCTCGGCTGAATGAGCCAGTGGTTATTGGACGCATACCACAGAAGCCAAAGTACAGTAAAGAGGAAGATGATAAGGGGTTCACGCTCGAAGAGAGTGAGGGAACATGTGAGGCGATGAGGAATAAGTTATGCGAAACACACATGGTCCAGCCAGGAGAGGGCACTAGCACCGCTGAGGTATCGTACATGGGACCAAGCGCCAAGCTTCAAAACTGGAAGGCTACGCCATTCCTGATCAAACGGAAGTCCTAATTGACCTGTCCTGCCACTTTCTCTGCATCACGAGCTACCCCAGGGTGTGACTCAGATGTTTTCTTTAGATTCCTGTTTTTAATTTCCTAAATGTCAACTTTTTTTTTATCTTCCCAAAATTCCAAGAAATGAAATCATGTTTCATCGCTCGCTTTCTTTTTCAAGAGATCTGCTATATCTTCTTTTTTTTGTTTTCTTCAATTCTGATGATGCAGCTTTAAATAACATGACATGCTTGCGGACTTCATGCCCAGATCCCGAGAACTCCGTCAGACTTCAAATAATGAGTCAAAATTTGAAATATAAAGAATTGGAGAAAATAGGGACAACTAAAGAAAATTGGTTCATGGTTTGGAAAATGACCGTCACTAAAGCAGAGTTTGAGGACAGTAAATGGGTTTAGATCCGTACGGAATGTTAACCTTAATGACTGCGGTTTGTCACGAGCAATTGTACCGACAAAGAAGGGTCCATACGTCATTGGAAAATATTGCCAAGAAGAGCATTTGTATCTAGGCGACGTCGAAAGAAATGATGCCGACCCCGCTTTGAAAGCAGATGCAGTACTATGCCTAAATCGCTCCGGCGATGTCTTCGCACAGTTTGAGATGACGAAGGCTTTCATTCTCGCTACCCAAACACTATCAACCCTTTGCAAACCCATTTGAGCCGGTTACTCTTCTTTGATTACCCTCTTTGGAACCTGAAAGTATTATTAAAAATAAAATGAAAGAAAAAGAGAAATTGAGATGAAAAAAGACAAATAAAAAAAAGGGAAGAAGAAAGAATTAAAAAAAAGAAGAAGAAGAAAATATACATATATAAAAAAAAAGATACAATGAAAATGAGAAAATGAAAAGGAAGTGAAAAACAAAGTTGTAGTTCAATCCCTGGGGTTCAGTCACACCAAAATAAAAATCCAAAAAGTCCCCCAAAAGTGAAACTGAGGCAGAAGTTATAATGGTTCGGCAATGATCCCGCCCAAAAGGTTCCAAAGTTGTAGTTCAATCCCGATTCTTTTCACCCCAAACCTTGTCCAAGTCCTTCTGATCAATCGGCAAAGACAGGAAAGTGGAAAACATCATTGTTGGAATCTGATAGAAATCAAATCGAGAAGAATAAAGTGAGAAAGTCTTATTGGTGAAAACCTTCGGGCACCATGAGGCGATGAGAGTAGAGAAATAAAAAATGAGAGAGGTCGATTAGCGAAAACCCGCAAAGGGCGTGGTCGACCGGAAAAAGGATACTTCATCAATGAAAGTCCTGGAAAGGTTCTCCGGTTTAGAAACCCAGATCAATAGGTTCATGAGAAGCTGGAGTTTGATACGGATCAGACATCTAGTCCAAAAGGCATGTCATGTCAGTTTGAAGCCAGCATGCACTCCAGATAAGTCCTTTTCCCCCCCGAAAGGAACGCTTCTCTTTAAACTCATATGCTTTCCTTTTGCATAGTTTTCTTTGAATCCCTTTCAATCTAACTCTGATTCCGCAACAATTACAAAGAAAAGGTGGCAGGACTGGTTTCACAGGGCCCCGCTTGGCAAGAGTCAAAGAAAATACGCGGCATCAGTGGTGCGTCAGTCCCATCCCGACTGACCATGGTAGTTGATTTGCTTCCAAAGTAAAGACTTCAAAAGAAAAGAAAAGCCTACAAAGGCAAAATAAAGTTGGAAAGGTTAAGTCCCACGCGGTTAGCCACTGCAGTTTAGGTTTGAGGATCAAAATCCCTGACACAAAATCGACAAATCCCCACAGGGTCTCCCTTTGTAAAAATCCCAGTCTCCCTTGTAAAAATCCCCCAAAGAGTCTGCCCAGCAAATCCCCAACAAGTCTGCCTTGTACAAATCCCCACAGAGTCTCCCCAATAAAAAATCCCCACTGAGTTGGCCTCGTAAAGAATCCCCAAGCAGAATGGGATGAAAGAACCAAAGCCTTACACGAACAAATCATCACAAATCCGGAAATGCGAGTCTGATCAGTTTAAAACGGGTCGCCTGTGAATCCAATCAATGACAAAGGTTCTCAACAGGAATTAGTCCAAGACCAAGCAATTGGAACGATCAAGGCCACCGAATCAACCACCGTTTTCAAACTGACAATTTTTCTTTGCTTAGGAAAATTGAGACAGGTGCAATCCAAAGCAACCATGCAAGAAGCAGGTTAGCCCAAAAGAAATGAAGCGCGCGAGCATCGAAACAGCTTTGCAGCAGGAAAACGACCAAAAGTAAGTTTCCTCGGAATTCTTTCATGCATTTTTTTTAAAATAAAAAATAAAATAAAATAAAAATAATAAAAATAAAAATAAATAAATAAATATATATATATATATATATATATATAAAGGAAAACCAAAGAAAAGAAAGAAGACAAGAAAGAAAAATGAAAATCCCCAGAAGAAAAACAAATCATGGTAACATAGGACCTCATTCCTTAACTATCCCGGTATAAACCACGGATCTCCCTGGCATCACCCAAGGAGCATTTTCTATCCAAATTCCCGGCATAACCCAAGGACTCTTACCTTTTCCCGGCATAACCCGATGAATCTTCCCGACATGATCCGATGAATCTTTCTGGCATGGCCCGATGAATCTTCCCGGCATGACCCGATGAATCTTCCCGGCATGATCCGATGACTTCCCCGGCATAACCCAAGGACTCTTACCTTTTCCCGGCATAACCCGATGAATCTTACCGGCATAACCCGTGGACCTTTTCCGACATAACCCGATGAATCTTTTCGGCATAACCCGATGAATTTTTCCGAAATAACCCGATGAATCTTCCCGGCATGACCCGATAAATCTTCCCGGCATGATCCGATGACTTCCCCGGCATAACCCAAGGACTCTTACCTTTTTCCGGCATAACCCGATGAATCTTCCCGGCATAACCCGTGGACCTTTTTCGACATAACCCGATGAATCTTTTCGGCATAACCTGATGAATCTTCCCGGCATGACCCGATGACTCTTCCCGGCATAACCCGTGGACCTTTTCCAGCATAACCCGATGAATCTTCAGGCATAACCCAATGAATATTCCCGGCATGACCCGATGAATCTTTCCGGCATAACCCGATGACTTCCCCGACATAACCCGTGGACCTCCCTGGCATAACCCATGGACCTCTTTCTCTTTCCGGCATAACCCGATGACTCTATCCCTTTTTCCGGCATAACCCGATGACTTTCCCGGCATAACCCGATGAATCTTCCCGGCATACCCGTGAACTTTTTCCGGCATAACCCGATGAATCTTCCCGGCATAACCCGATGAATCTTTTCGGCATAACCTGTGGACCCTTTCCAGCATAACCTGGCAATCCTCCCAATTTAGGGCTCCGATCCCTAAGTTGATCAAGTTTCTATTTAGCCAGCATTAGGGCTCAAATCCCTGAACTGAGCGTTTTTTATTTAGCCAGCATTAGGGCTCCAATCCCTGAGTTGTGCATTTTTACCTTTTGCGACATTAGGGCTCCAATCCCTGGGTTGCGCTTTGTAGACTAGGGTTTTTTCCAATCCCCTCATCAGTGCTGTAAATCTTCATGACAATTAACTCACGAAATTTTCCTAGTGAAACTGGGGCAGAAAATTTCGTTCGTTTGTTTTGTTGTCTCAGCAGGTCTGACCCTGAGGTGCATGGATCGGGACGACCTATGGGATGAGTCTCAATCCAGAATAAAGAAAAAAAAAAGAACAAAAGAAAAAAAAAGATGTTCCCACATATTGGAACAAACAAAGGGCAGGTCACTCAAAAAATTGGATCAAATTCCCGAGCTCCGCCAATCCCGTTTCATTCAATACTGCAGAAATAAACAAGCGCCTACAACTTGCAAGCATCAAGATTTGGATCGAAGTCTACAAGCAGAATCAGCTAAGACCCAAGATCAAGTTGCAAAAGAATTATAGATAGGATCTGTAACTAGCGGTTGACAGGCATAAGTAGTTAGTTCAGTTTCAATTTCCTTTGGTTGTAATAAGGAGGTCAGTAAAGTAGCAACAACAACAGCAGTAACAACAAGCATTGTAATCCCATGATAGTCCCCGCTACCAAAATTTCCCGAACTACATTGACCTGATTCCTGTTTAGCCCAGGATATGTAGGAAACCTTTGAAGCAAAAGTTCGGTCAAATATTTTTCAAAAAATGCTTCACACGGAGTACTCGGATGGGCAAAAATCGCTCGCTTTATCTTTGCACGAAAACCCTTTGTGTCTTCGGGCAAAGAGGGGCAGCTGTAAGCACGTGATTTTTGCCCTATATGAGAATTACTCCCAAAAAATTCAAAAAAAATAAAATGATTTTCTTGGTGTGCAATTTTGTGGTATTTTTGTGTAATTATTTGTATTTGTCTGTGCATGTTTATTTGCTAAATTAATAAAAAATACAAAAATATGTCGCATTTTGCATGTAGGATTTAATTCTACAATTTGTTAGTAATAAAATTTGTTTTACAAAAAAATAAAAAATTACAAAAATATGCATCGTTTGCATTTTTAGCATTTAATGACCAAATATACAATTTTATGCTTAATTATTACTTAATTGTGCGTTAATTGTTATTGGGAATTAATTTGCGCTTTTATAACTTAATTTAGTTCTTAATAATAAGTTAAGTATTTTTATAATTTAGTTTTTAGAAAAATAAAAGAAGAAAAGAGAGCGAAAATATAAAGAAAGTCGGAATTGGGCCTCTTCTTCGATTTCAAGCCACAGGCCCAAAAAATGACCCAATCTTCCCTACGACCCAGTCCATTTCGAACTGGGTTGACCCAGTCCATAACCAAACACCTCTATTATTGTACAAACAAAATAAAACAAAAAAAAAGAAGAGAAAACCCTAAAAACACAAAACACTCATCCGCCCCCCTCTCATTTTTTCATCTTCTTCTCCAAACCTTCCAAACCCCACCTCCCATGGCTGCCCTTCATCCTCACCATGGACGACCCAGCTGCGCCTTCAGCTTCACCAACGTTCATGGCTACTCCTCCTCCTTCGTTCTTCGTCAAGCTCGAGCTTGAGCTCGACGTTCATGGCTACTCCTCCTCCACCTCGTTTCTTATGCTTCTGCTATGACCCAAACGACCCTTCTGCTTCCATATTCTCCATCCAAGAAACCAAACGACCTGCTGCGTCATCCATGGCTGACCTTACTGTTGCATCGTCTACGTTTGCTCGCCATGATGTTGCTGCTCGCGACCGCTGCCATGGATGCTCGTCGCGGCAGCTGTTTCTGTTCCCTCCATCATGCTGCTGCTACCGTTGCTGGTTCGCCGGAGCTGGGTCGCTGTTGCTGCTGCCGGCGTTGCTGCTTCACGTTCCTGCTTCGGCTCTTGCTTCGTCTTCTTCGTTATGTCAAAGTTTCGTTGGTTTCATTTAGAGTTCGTTCGATGTTCGTCGTTGGTCATTTATGGTTAGTTGTTCTAAGTTTTATTTTGTCCATATTTTTGTTTGATATTTTTCGGATCCAAAATCGTTAAATGATTCGATTCTTGTTTTGTTTGTTCGTCGTTGAAATAATTTTCTAGTTTGTTCATATGTTTTGTTGATTAAATTTTCAGATTCAAATGGAACTTTGATTAATTAATTTTTCAGTTTGTTTCATGTTTGTTTTATCGTTCTTGTTTATTGTTTAGTTAAAAAGTTGTTAGTTTAATGTTGGTTAGATACAAATTGAAGTTTAATTAATTTGTTACATGTTGTTATGTATTTTTCAGAAATTGTTAATGTTGGTTAAATCATTCAATCTGTCATATTTTGTTGTTTAAAAATAGATTTAATTCATGTTCATCTTTGTTTGAAGTTTCGTTTTTAATTTAGTAATTTAATGTGAAGTTAATGTTTTGCTTCTTAATTTTGGATCATATATCTTTGTTATAATTTTGGTTGGATTTAATCGACTATTTGAAGATTAGTAATTTTAATATGTTTATTTGTTTTGTTTAAATTTAATTCGAAGTTTGAACAAAGTTTATTTGTTATTGTTATTGAATATTTTCATTCATGTTCATACTTTGTTTGGTTGATCTTGAATCCAAAATTTATATAGTTTGATTTCTTGTTTATCATTTATGATTATATCTTGAATTGGTCTCATAATCTTGTTTAAAGTTTAATATAAGAATTATTTGTTGTAATGTTGTTAGAGTAGTTGATTTTAAGTTCAATATTATTGAATTTAGAAATCTAAATATACTTGTTTGTTGTTGTTGTTGAATCCGAAAATAGGATTGTTTGTTGCTAAATATTGTTCAATCAAATTTTAGTTGTTCTTTGTTGTTCAATTTGTGTTCATGTGATTTGTTGTTGAAATGTTGTTGAAATCATGTTCATGTTGATTTGTTGTTAAAATGTTGAAGAAATCATGTTCATGAAATTTGTTGTTTGAACATTGATAGAAATTAATCATATTGTCTATATTTTGGTTAAGTTTGATTAATTGATATGTTATAGCTGATGGGTAGTTTGGTAATTTGCAGTACGTTCAGGGTTAGTTTGGTAATTTCAGTAAGGTCGGAGGGGTAGTTTAGGAATTGTACATTTTGTAATTTTTTATGTGAAGCATGAGGGACAAAATGAATTGGGGTGGGTTGTGATATAGTTGTTTAATATAAAGGGGGGACAAGACAAAATTTAGTGGGGGAATCTTGTATTTATTTACGTGAAGCCCAGATTTAGTTTAATGCCATATACGTTGGGCATGTGCCCGTATTGGCAACGGACTGCCTTGCTTGTATCATTTTTCAGAATTTACGAATCATATTCGAAACTCAACTATAACAACTCAAGCATGTAAATAAATTAAGACCTTTTCTCTTTCATTTTTGTAGAGACAATTTTAATAGAAAATGTAGGCACTTTAGGATTATCCTGATAAAATAAATGAGATGAGCCTCGCCAAATAAAACGCACAAATTGCGGGGCCCTCGATAAATATTTAATTAAAATTACTTAGACTTCGGGATGAGCCGTTTAGCAAAATTCCACGGCCTTACCCAGAAATAATAATACGATAATTGCTTCAGGCGTGCATTTTAATAATCTTACCTTCTTAAATTCGGGTGCGCATTTATGTGACCCAAATCCAAATCTCAACGGAGTCGGAATGTATTAACAACCATGGGCGCATTGATTGTGACATGGTTCGAAATGCATTTTTACAACGTTGCAATTCCATAAAAAATAAATAATAATAAAAGCGGTTTAAACTTAATAAAAGTACATAAGTAATAACATGTATTAAATCAGATATTTAGCCATTATAACAATTTAAGCGACCGTGCTAGAACCACAGCATTCGAGGGTGCCTAACACCTTCCCTCGGGTCAACAGAATTCTTTACTTAGAATTTCTGGTTCGCAGACTTCATTTGGAAAAGTCGAAAATTTCCTCGATTTGGGATTCAATATAAACCGGTGACTTGGGACACCAAAAGCCAAACCTTTCCCAAGTGGCTACTCTGAATTAAATAAATAATCCCATTTCGAATATTGTCACTTAAATTGGAAAAAACTCCCTCGCGCATTCAACCCTTCGGGGCGGGCGCGCAAAAAGGAGGTGTGACAACCTCAAACCAAGCTCAATCAATCAGTAAGAATACCTTTTCCATGATTTTTCGACTTTGAATGGCCCAAATCTAGACAAAAGCAATTACATACCATAAATATAACTATAAGAAACTAATCTAATTAATAAAATCAAGGCTTAAGCAAGAAATTAAAAATTCGTCCCAAAAAATAGACCCCGACCCGCGTCTCGGAATCGGGTAAAACTCACAAAATATGAACACCCATTCACTAACGAGTTCACTAGTACCAAATTATCCAAATCCAATATCAATATCCGAATCAAAAGTCAAAAACTTAGTTGAAGAACTTTCCAACCTTTTCCCCAAATTTCTCAACCAAATTTCTTAATTAAATGATGAAATCAACTATAGATTAGTGGAATATATCTATAAATGAGTTAAGAATCGTTACCCAAAAGCTTCCTCTGAAAATTACCCAAATTTCTCCCAAATCCGAGCTCTCAAAATCCCAAAGTGTAAAATGAGACCATACCCTCGAAATCCTTCTTTTTTGCCCAGCAATCTTCGCACCTGCGGACATTTAGCTGCACCAGCGGTACCGCACCTATGGGAATTCTATCAAAGGTGCGAGATTGAATTAAGTCCTTTGGTCCACTTCTACGAGCACAAGGCCGCACTTGCGAGTGCGCGCCTGCCGACTTTTGTCCGCTTCTGCGGAATCCTCACTCGGCTCGCCTTCCACTTCTGAACCTTTCTCCACAGGAGTGACTCCGCTTCTGCGGTCCTAGCCTCGCACCCGCGCTTACAAGCCAAGATTCTCCAAACCGCACCTGCGCTCCTCTTTCCGCATGTTTGATTCCGCACCTGCGGTCAACCCCACCGCATGTGTGATTACACCAGAAGATGCAATGCTTCAACCATTCCTCCAACTTCCAATTCGATCCGTTAACCATCTGAAATCAACCCGAGGCCCCCGGGGACCTAAACCAAGGTACCAACAAGGCCTAAAATACCATACAAACTTAGTCGAGCGTTCAAATCATATCAAACAACTTTAAAAACACGAATCACACTTCAATTAAAACTTAATGAACTTCGAAACTTCAATCTTCTATAACCAATGCCAAAACCTATCAAATCATGTTCGATTGACCTCAAATTTTGCACACAAGTAATAACTGGCATTACGGACCTACTCCAACTTCTAGAATTGAAATCTGACCCCTATATCAGAAAGTCCAATTTCGGTCAAAATTCCCAAAAATTCAACTTTTGCCATTTCAAGCCTAATTAAGCTACAGACCTCTAAAACACAATCTGGACATACTCCTAAGTCCAAAATCACCCAACGAAGCTAATGCAACTGACGAAGCTCCATTCCGGAGTCTTCTTCACATAGTTCCAACTACAGTCAAAATCATAGAACTTAAGCTTCCGTTTTAGGGACTAAGTGTCCTAAAACACTCCGAAACCAAAAATAAAACCTCCCGGAAAGTCACATAAGCAGAAAGAGATACGAGAAAAGCAGTAAATATGAGATCGGGGATATTACTCTCAAAATGACCGGCCGGTCATTACATCCTCCCACTCTTAAAATAATCGTTCGTCCTCGAACGAGCATAATGACATACCTGAAGTGGTAAAAAGATGAGGATAAAAACTGCGCATATCATGCTCGGTCTCCCAAGTTGCCTCCTCGACCAGATGACCCTCTACTGAACCTTTACCGAAGCAATGTTCTTTGACCTCATCTTTTGAACCTGCCTGTCCAAAATAGCCAACAGCTCTTCAAAATAAGATAGATCCTTGTCCAACTGGACTGAGCTGAAATCTAACACATGAGATGGATCACCGTGATACTTTCGGAGCATAGAAATATGGAATACTGGACGAATTCCTACTAGGCTTGGAGGCAAGACAAGCTCATAAGAAACCTCCCCAACTCGCCGCAACACCTCGAATGGACCAATAAACCTTGGGCTCATATTTACCTTCTTCTTGAACCTCAAAACACCCTTCATCGGCGAAACTCGGAACAAGCCTCGCTCCCCAACCATGAATGCAACATTGCGGAACTTCCTATCCGCATCACTCTTCTGTCTGGACTGGGCTGTACGAAGTCAATCCTGAATCACCTTAACCTTCTCCAAAGCATCCTGAACCAAATCTGTACCCAATAGTCTAGCCTCGCCCAGATCGAACCAACCCACTTGAGACCTACACTGCCTACCATATAGAGCCTCATATAGTGCCATCTGAATGCTTGACTGATAACTGTTGTTGTAGGTAAAATTTGCAAGTGGCAATAAGCGATCCCAAGAACCTCCAAAATCCATCACATATGCACAAAGAATATCCTCTAGTATCTAAATAGTGCGCTCTAACTGTCCGTCCATCTGATGGTGAAATGGTGTGCTCAACTCAACCCGAGTACCTAACTCATGCTATACGGCCCTCGAGAACTGTGATGTAAACTGTGTACCCCAGTTGTAGATAATAGATACCAGTATGCCATGAAGCATGAAAATCTCGCAGATATAAACTCGAGCCAGCTGCTCGAAAGAATAAGTAGTATCACATGAATAAAATGAGCTGACTTGGTCAGCCTATGTACAATTACCCAAACTGAATCAAACTTCCGCTGAGTTCGTGGAAGCCCAACAACAAAATCCATAGTGATCTGCTCCCATTCCTACTCCGGAATCTCTAACTTCTAAAGAAACCCACCTGGCCGCTGATGCGCATACTTCAGCTGCTGGCAATTTAGACACCGAGTTACATATTCCACTATGTACTTCTTCATTCTTCTCAATAATGCTTCCTCAAGTCCTAATACATCTTTGCGGCACCTGGATGAATGAAGTATCGCAAACTATGAGCCTCATGGAGAATCAACTCACGTAAACCATCTACATTGGACACATATAGCCTTTCATGCATCCTCAATGCACCATCATCCCCAATAGTGACATCCTTAGCATCATCGTGCTGAACGGTGTCCTTAAGACAAGAAGATGGGGGGTCGTATGACGCTCTTTGATACCATCATAAAGAGAATACTGGGAGACCACACAAGCTAAAACTCGACTCGACTCAGAAATATCTAATCTAACAAACTGGTTGGCCAAGGCCTGAACATCCAATTCCATTGGTCTCTCTACTGCTGGTAGATATGCTAAGCTCCCCAAACTCTCCATCTTGCGACTCAAGGCATCGACCACCACATTTGCCTTCTTGGGATGGTATAAAATAGTGATATCATAATCCTTAAGCAGCTCTAACCACCTCTGCTGACGCAAGTTAAAATCCTTCTGCTTGAACAGATGCTGCAAACTCCGGTTATTAGTGTAGATCTCACAAGGGACACTGTACATATAGTGCTGCCAAATCTTCAAGGCATGAGCAATAGCTTCTAACTCAACGTCGTGGACATGATAGTTCTTTTCATATACCTTCAGCTGTCTAGAAGCATAGGAAATCAATCTACGGTCCTGCATCAACACCACGCCGAGACCAACCCGCGATGCATCACAATATACCGTATAAGACCCCAAACCTATAGGAAATATCAATACTGGGGCTATGGTCAAAGCTGTCTTGAGCTTTTAAAAGCTCTCCTCACACTCCTCTATCCATCTGAATGAAGCACCCTTCTAGGTCAGCTGATCATAGGTGCCGTAATAGATGAGAAACCCTCTACAAATTGACAGTAATACCCTACCAAACCAAGGAAACTTCAAATCTCCGTAGCTGAGGACGATTTGGGCCAACTCTGCACTCTTCCACCTTCTTCGGGTAAGCACAACAAGTGCGTTCTAGCAGAAAATACCGTGCTTCGTAAGGTGTGAACTTTTACTCAAGTAATATATGGCTTGCTCCTTTCTTCCTGTCTTGTCATGTTTTCCCAAAACACATCCGAAAGCCTCATCTAATACGAATAGATAGAGTAACAAAGGTCTCTCAGGTTTTGGCGGGACTAGGACTGGTGGTATGGACAAGTATTCCTTAATTTTATCAAAATCCCTTTGACAATCTTTAGTCCAACTGGTTTCAGAATCCTTTCTCAACATTTTAAAGATGGGTTCACATATAACTGTGGATTGTGCTATGAAGAGCCTGATGTAGTTGAGGTATCCTAGGAAGCTCATCACGTCCTTTTTGCTCTTCGATGGTGGTAACTCTTGGATAGCCTTAACTTTGGACGGGTCCAACTCGATTCCTCGGCGGCTGACAATGAATCCCAATAATTTTCTTACAGGAACCCCGAATGCACATTTTGCAGGGTTCAGTTTTAAATTGTACCTTCTTAGCTTGTCAAAGAACTTCCTCAAGTCTTCTATATGATCTGATGCCCTCTTAATTTTGATGATGACGTCGTTAACATACGCCTCTATTTTCTTGTGTATCATATCATGGAAGATGGTCATCATGGATTTCATGTAGGTAGCCCTAGAATTCTTTAGACCGAATGACATAATTTTGTAGCAGTACACTCCCCATGGTGTGATGAAGGCTATTTTCTCTGTGTATTCTTCGTCCATCCAAGTATAATGATAACCCGCGAAGCAATCTACAAAGGATCGAAGTTCATACTTTGCGCAATTGTCGATCATAATGTGTATATTTGGCAGCGGGAAATCGTCTTTGGGACTTGCTCTATTTAAATCCCGATAGTCCACACACCTTTACTTTCCCATATTTCTTAAGAACTGGCACGATGTTGGCTAACCAGGTTGGGTACTCAACTACCCTGAGGACTTTGGCTTTGATCTGCTTAGTGACTTCTTCCTTGATCTTTAGGCTCATGTCTGGTTTGAACTTTCTGAGTTTCTGTTTCACCGGAGGACACATTGGATTGGTGGGAAACTTATGAGCCACTATGGATGTGCTCAGGCCGGTCATGTCATTATATGAACATGCAAAAATATCCTCATATTCTTTCAGGAAACAAGTGTATTCTTCCTTTTCTGACGGTGATAGGTAAATGCTTATACGAGTCTCTTTGACAATTTTAGAATCTCCCAAATTGATTGCCTCGGTTTTGTCCAGATTGGACTTAGGTCTGTTCTCAAAATTCTCAACTTCTCTGACAAATTTCTCAGGTATTTCGTCCTCTTCTTCTGAGTCACTATCCTTATATTGCGTTGTCTCATTACATGTCACAGTCATCGGTTCATCAGGAAAAGTAATAATAATGTTGGAGAAAAATGTAAGAAATAATAATGAATACTAAATAACAATGCATTAATTAAATTTTGAAAATATCCAAAACAGGTACGGCTCGATGAGCAATTATTTCGAAATAAAATGCGTCTTTTTAAAACAAAATACTGAAAATATCTTAAATGCCTAAAACGGCTATTGAAACAAGTCAGGCTAATTGCCAAGCTACCCAGGAACTCGGCGGGCCCGGGATGGTATGACAGTCCAATTCTTGAGAATAACTCCTTTCTCTATGGTCTGAATGGTAAGACCTTCTTCCTCCTCCTCCTCAACTATCACATTGCAATCCATATTCTCATCTTCTAGAAACAAATTCCTTAGCCCGGCCAAATCTTCCTATTCTGCGGATCCCCATATTGTATCGGCCTGGTGAAAAGTCTGACTCAGATATGGCATTGGCTGCTCGAGAGGGTAATAACGACCACGCTATGGTGATGACCAATCATTATATTCTTGCCAGGTGTACGAATATCCCATCCAAAAAGTTGTGCCGTGATGCTTCAACTGTATCAGTTTGGTAATACCCTGAAGTTTCTTCCCAAGCCCTTTGCCGGGTTTATACCTAGACCATACCAGTATGCTTTCTATTTTGTTACTCCACCACTTATCTTTCTCAATTGAGTTGACAAGCTCAATGCGGTGATAAGTTTCTCTACCAAGCCTTCTTTTATTCTCAACAACCAGAATAGTTTGACTGGTGTAAATGGGGTTACTTCCATCTCCGTGAATGATTACCTCCTGATGGTTCCATTCAAACTTCACGGCCTGGTGTAGTGTGGAAGCCACAGCCCCAACGACATGTATCCAAGGTCGTCAATAGAAGATTGTATGTAGCAGATATGTCTAGTACTTGGAACTCAACATCAAACCAGGTTCGGGCCCATCTACAGACAATGGTTAATCTCCCCAATCGTGGCCCTTTGAGACCCATCAAATGCCTGGACAAATGTTGAGGCTTGAACCCCCATCTATTAAGACCCTCGCGATGAATTTGTCCTCAAACTATACTGTGATATGCAATGCCCTGTCGTGACTTAATCCTTCATGTGGTAGTTCATCCTCGTAGAAGGTGATCTTGCGTCTCTCCAGTACTTGCCCTACCATGTTGGCCATCTCTCCACTGGTGATGTTGTTGGGTACATAAGCTTCATTTAACACCTTCATCAAAGCACTCCTATGCGCCTCAGAATTTTGCAATAGCAACAGGATAGATATCTGGGCATGAGTCTTATTCAAATGATCGATGACAGAGTAATCTCTTGCCTGTACTTTCCTCCAAAGATCGTCTGGTCCAGTTTTAATGACGGGTTATTTGGTAGAAGCTTCCTTGCTTGTTCCTCCCAAGTATTCGGGTGTATAGATCCTTCCAGTTCTGGTCATCCCCTATGAGACATCAGATTATTCCATCTTTGCTTTTCCCTTTCTCCTAGATTCGGCGATGTAATCCCAGGGTATGACGTTGGACTTGAAGGGAGGAGTGGGTGCTATTGTCACAGTGAAGGGTATGGATAATTTTACTTCAAACAAAGCTGGTGCAGTTGTAGGTGCTATTACTTAAATTTTGAACGGGACTGATGCGACTACTTCAACTTCGACTAGTGGTTGTATCTGTACCACAATAGGAGCGAGTGTGATTGTAAGTTTAGGTTCATCACCTTCCTGATAAGCCCAATTGACCCCTCAGGATCCCATTCTTCATCAGTTTCTATCACATTTACCCCTTCACCCGTATGATCTGGGAGAGGATTATTGCGAACATTCGGTGTGGCTTCCTTTGCTTGTATGACTTTGGTATCAATCAGGGTTTGAATCTTATCTTTTAGAGTGCGGTATTCATCGATAGTATGCCCTTTTATGCCAGAATGGTATGTACAGGTTTTGTTTGGATTGACCCACTAGGAGGAGTTTTCAATTGCAACAACAGGAATGTGGGTGACATACCCGGCAGACTTCAATCTTTCATATAATTGGTCAATAGGTTCAGCAATAGGGGTGTATTGTCTGGGCGGCCTGCGATCAAAATTGGGTCTGAGTTTTGGATAGTTTTGACGGGTTGGGGGTAAATGATAATAGGCTGGCTGGGTGTTATAGGTGTGATAGGCGATAGCGGGGTGAGAATATCTTGGAGGTGAGGGTTGGCATGCAGGCAGACGTGTTTGGTATGTGAGTGGAGATTTTGGACCTTGGGCCACCATTACTGCCCCTACTTCTTTCTTCTTTGATATTCCCCCTGACTGTAATGCTTTGTTCGTGGCCTGCAATGCCTCGAAACTGGTCACCATCCCACTCTTGATCCCTTCTTCAATCCTTTCTCCGAGTTTGATGATGTCGGAGAACTTGTGATTTTCGATGACCATTAACCTTTCATAATATTGTGGATCGTGGGCCCTGACGAAGAATTTGTTCATATGCTCTTCCTCTAGTGCCGACCTGACTTTCGCAGCCTCTGACCTCCATCGAGTAGCATACTCGTGGAAAGTCTCTGTTGGTTTCTTCTTGAGATTATGTATGTAGAAGATATCCGGTGCATTTTCTATGTTAAACCAGAATCGATCCATGAAGTCCGACGCTATGCTTACCCAATTGACCCATTTCTTGGTATTTTGACTTATGTACTAAGATAGGGCATCTCTAGTGAGGCTCCTCATGAATAGCTTCATGCGAATCCTTTCATCTTTTCCAACACCCATGAGCTTATCACAGTATGTTCTTAAATGTACTTTCGGGTCACCCGTTCCATCAAACATTTTGAACTTATGAGGTTTGTAACCCTCCGGTAGTTCCACATCTGGCTGAATGCACAAATCCTCATAATTTAGACCTTTAATTCATTTTCCTCATGCGACACCCTAGACTCAGCTCCTGAGCTTCTTGAGCTCTTCGGCCATGTTCTTAATGAGCAGGTCCTTCTTGGCAAATTCTGGAGCGTATGATGTTGGTTGAGTAGAGTGAGGTAAGGTTTCCACGTATATGGGATTGTTTTGGTGGGTGCTAGGGGTTGGAGTGTAGTGGTGATTGTTAGTGGAGTTTTGCGGATCAACGATAGGTTGCAGGATGTTCTAGGGAGTATGGTAAGTGGTTTGTGGGTATTGGGTAGGAAGATGTTGGTGATGAGGGGGAGTGGGTATTGGTGGAGGATTAAAATTTTGGGGAGGGTTGCATGTTGATGGGGTGCAGGAGGATTTTGTGGATGCTGGCTTGGTGTGTTTTGAGGAGGTGCTGGGTTTTGAGCATTTTGTTGGTTGATGTTTGGGACGTTTAGGGTGAGGGAGAGGTTTTCCAAGTTGCAGACCTGCTCAAGTTCTCCTTGCAGTTTTAGTATTTTCTGTTCCAATCGTAGGACCAAATCATTCTGGGCCAGAGTACTCCGATCGTATGAAGTTTCAACATTCTCAGCATGTACAACGTTTTCTTTTTGGATACCACTCATATCATCCATCTTCTCTTTTCCTTTGCTTTTTAGATTACTTAGAGGAGGAGGAGGAGGAGGTGGAGGGCCTCTAGATCTGGTGTGATATGCTGACGATGCTAGTATGTTCGAACCAACCTTAGGGAATGGGAATAATCAAAATAAAGAAAAAAGCAAAAGGAAGACAAGTCAGTAAGGATTCTAAAAAATATTTGCAGGATTTAAACACGTATTGCAGAAACATAAATTCGTGTCCTAATTTAGGGAACCTCGTTGTGCCCAAGGTAGGCCTAGTGACAAGTAGATTTAGAAAGATTTAATGCGGATAAATGCCTCATTTCATTAATGTAGTAAATAAGACGAACCTAAAAACGATGATAAATAAATGAGTTACTAATGACATCTGCCTTATTACATTTGAATTCCAAAATGAATCAAAATAGATAAACCTAATCTACTTGGTCCCGGAGGGACCTTCCCCTTATTTGGCCCTCTTGGCTCGATCAATCAGATTCCCCATGTCGTGTATGTCCAACATCAGGTATGCCCTTGCTAGATGTCCTCCTTCGTTGCCTTCTGTATTCTGACAATCTACGACCCTTTTCCTCATCTTCCCTTCCAGTTCCATTAGACTCTGCTCCAAGTACTCCAACCTTTCCGCCGACCTTATAGCCATTTCTTTCCACTCGTTGATTGATTCCATGTCGAACTTGTGTTGCTCCAGATGCTTGGCTTCGAATTCAAAGACCCTCTTGCGTAGCCTCTCATACTTCACTTGTGTTTCGGCGACTTCATCTATGACCCTGTTTCCTTGACCAACCCTTGGCTCGAATATTCCTGCTATGTTATCTTCTAACTATGATCGGTAGAAGTACACGTGACCGAGGTGATATCAATCTAGCTCGATGGTATCATTTTCCACGATAACCTTCAAATGCCACATGTGCTGGGCCTCACATTTGTACGAAACGATGTCATCCTAAATATCGGCTCTGTAACGGCTCATTTTGGAGACTCGTGGTATGACTTGTTTTCTACCAACTTGTCTCATAACCCTGATAGGGACATAAGGATGTATTCCCCTTAACCTAATCAACACCAAGTGCGGAACATCCCTGGATCTGATGATGAATTCATCGGTAGGGAACCACTCGAACATCCAGTGTACCTGGTCCTCGGTCAAATTGTTGAAAAACTGTGCCCATTCTGTAGAGTTCTCTGGCTATGCAAATCTGTCTGGGATAAAGGTCATTCTTTTAGGATGGTGGAAAGCGATGTGATCGTTCCATGGTCTCCGTGAAACTCTTGGCAGTACTGACCTCTCTGAAGATGTTCTAACAACCAAATATGTAGTAGCAAGTTACAACCCTCAAAGTGTTCGAACCCCTTGTTGCAACGATCCAGAGTCCTTCAATTCCCTCCATTAAAGCTCTGGTTACCATGAGTGTGAATTCTATCCCCTTGGCTTGGGAACACTATCATACCCAGAAAGCAAATGATAAATACAAAAACCCGGCGATGATTCCAACCCAGGGAGTGATGGAGAATTCATCATGAAGGATATGGTAAGATATGCTATGTCCGTATCATTCATAGAGGAAGTCAAAGGGCATATAAGAGTTCTTCAAGCACTCCAAGTCCTCATTCTTTCTTAGGCCCATCATTTTCAAAAACCCCCTAGTATTGCGGTTTTCTGGTACTAGTAAACATGGAATATTCCATGATAATATAGCGAACCCTCCGATTTCCTTCAGGAGAGGAGTTATTTCTGTGTCACCAAAATGGAATATAGCTCTTTCTCCATCCCAAAACATAGTAGCAACTTCGATCAACATGTTGTTTGGTTGAATGTCCAATAAGGAAGTTAGATTTCTAAGAACCCTTTTCACGTGGTTTTTATCGCTTGGCGAAAGATTTTCCCACTAGTCTAACAATAGTGGTGGTATACTTCAGACCATGCGGAACTTGGAGACTTCGTGCCTCACTTTCTGCAAAATAAACAGAGTTAGACCCTTGCCCCCTCCGGATTCGACTACTTACACATTAACGATTAGCACGTCGGCTTTTATCTCTCCAAATAATGCACATATCGTGATTGCGTCCATTGGGATTATGTAAATCCCGGTGAACTTTGGACAAGGCTTTCTTAGGGGGTTATGTCACGACCCGGATTTTCTACCCTCGGGAGTCGTGATGGCGCATACTCGTGAAAGCTAGGCAAGCCGAGTGTTATAAATTCATTACCCTTTTTTATTAAGCATGTTCAACAGTTCAATATAATAAGTGATTAAACAACGGAATAAATTAAATAACCAGAAATGCGGAAGACGAAAACTTAATAGTTTAACAAAACATTGCTACATGTATCCGAAGTACAATACCACCCAGAATTTGATGTCACAAAGTCACGGACTGTCTAAGAATACTACAAATAAAGTATGTATAGAAATACACAAATCTGTCTCTGATAAGTAAAAACAGAAGGAAATGATAGAAGGAGACGCCAAGGCCCGCGGACGTCTGCAAGACTACCTTGGGTTGCTTGTTGGACTGAAGGTAGCAACCTCACTGCGGTCCAAACGCTCCGGTATCAGTATCTGCACACAATGCAGAGTGTAATGTCAGCACAAGAGACCCCATGTGCGGGTAAGTGCCTAGCCTAACCTCGTCGAATTAGTGACGAGGCTAGGACCAGACTACCAAATAAAACTATGCAGTTAAATCATGCATAACGGAAAATAAAGGAAGATATTCATAGTAAAGAAGGGAGGGGGAAAACATACTGCGGGGAGTATCATATAGCAACAAAATACCAAAGAGGAGTGTAAAGAAACCAAAATTCAATTGTTAACAAGAATAAGAAAACAAACACAATATTCACTTTTATCTCTTTCTTGTTGCAGGCGTGCAAACCGATCCCATTTCAAATATTACCATGGCGGTGTGCCACCCTATCCCATTTCATATATCTTGTTGCAGGCGTGCAAGCCGATCCCATCTCAAATATCACCATGGAGGCATGCCACCCGCTCCCATTTCATATATCTCGTTGCAGGCTTGCAACCATACCCCATTTCATATATCTCGTAGCAGGCGTGCAACCTGATCCCATTTCAAATATCACTGTGGTGGCGTGCCACCCGCTCCCATTTACAAATCAATAGCAATCACAAAAGAATCCCGGCAAGGGCATAAAAGTATACAACAATATCCCGGCAAGGGAGACAATATCGTAAACAATAACATCCTGGCAAGGGAGACAATGTCATAACAATAAAATCCAGCCAAGGGAGACAATATCGTAAACCATAACATCCCGGCAAGGGAACCAACAATGATAATCAACATATTAATCATGAATAAATCACAACGGAGTCAAAACAATTACAATACGAGACTCACGGACATGCTTGACACCGACGTATAGATACTCGTCACTATGCCTATACGCCATACTCCACAATTAACACATAGAAAATAAGACACAACTCCTAATCCCTCAAGCTAAGGTTAGACCAAACACTTACCTCAAACTTACACGGCCAACTCAAGCCTCAAACACCGTTTTTCCTTTAGAACTCGCCTCCAAATTACTTGATCTAGTCCAAATTAATTTAACAACATCAATAAATGCTAAAGAATTCATACCCAGTGCTTAATTATAGGTCTTCTATCATTTTCCCCAAAAAGCCAAAAATTGACCCCGGGCCTGCTTGGTCGAAACTCGAGGTTCGGACCAAAACCCGATCACCCATTCACCCACGGGCCCAAATATGCAATTAGTTTCTAAATCCGACCCCAAAATGAGGTCTAAATTCCAATTATTCAAAAAGCCCTAACTCTACCCAAAATCTCAAATTCTACCATGGAAGAACAATATTTAGGCCTAGAAATCTAATGGGTGTTGATGGAAAATGAAGGAGATGAGTTTAGGAACACATACCTATGATTTGGTGTTGATTTTACTCTTCAAAAATCGCCTAGGTTCTGATTTTGGGGAAGGAGATGTGAGAAAATGGTTTATTCCCGTTTCTGTTACTGTTTAAAAGAGCTGGGCGATAGTGTTCATCGCGTTCGCGAGAACACTGTCGCGATTGCGAAGAGCTGCCAGAAGTGGACTTATGCGATCGCGAGTCATCCTATGCATTCATGAAGGGTTGGCCCCCCTGACCTTCGTGTTTGCCCAGTGTATGCGTTCACATAGAAGAACGACAACATCCCAGATCAGCCTCCATCTTACAGTACGCATTCGCGGGACAAGGGTCGCGTTCGCGTAGAGCAGCACTCAGTGCTCCGCATTCGCGTCCCTTGCTTTGCGTTCGCATAGAACAAGTTCACCCCAGCCCAATTTCCCTTTCGCGGTCGCGAAACACAGAATGTCAGTGCATCAGAAGCAATATTTCTGCAACTTTTCCTAAGTATAAAAACCTTCCGAAACCTATCCGAAACTCACCCGAGCCCTAGGGGCTCCAAACCAAACATTCATACTAACTCAAAAACATCATATGGACTTACTCGTGCGATCAAATCACCAAATTAACAGCTTTAACAACGAATTTAGCATCAGAATCAAAGAAAAATCTCAAGAACACTTAAGTTTCAAATTTCACAACCGAGGGTCCGATTCTCGTCATTTCAAGTCCGTTTCTTACCAAATTTTACAGAATCAATCTAAACACCATATAAGACCTGTACCGGGCTCCGAAACCAAGATACGGGCCCGATACCATCAATTTCAAATACATTCAAATTTTCAAAAACTTTTAAAAATTTCAGTTAAACAATTTTCTTCAAAAATGCATTTCTCGGGCTTGGGACCTCGAAATTCAATTCCGGGCATACGCCCAAGTCCCATATTTTCCTACGGACCCTTCAGGACCATCAAATCACGGATCCGAGTCCGTTTACCTAAAATATTGATCGAAGTATCATCAACTATCACTGCCGTGACAAAGTCCACAAAAGAGCACACTTCAGAACTATTGGGTTGCTTCATTGACTTGCACACATGAAAAACCACTTTCTCATCACCCACCCGGAAGGTGAGTTCCCCTGCTTCCACATCAACTAAGGCCTTCCCAGTAGCAAGGAAAGGTCTTCCCAAGATGATTGGAACCTCATAATCTACCTCACAATCCAAGATCACAAAATCAGCTGGCAAGATAAATTTGTCCACCCGGATAAGAACATCATCAATAATACCCAATGGTCTCTTCATAGTTCTATCCGCCATTTGCAATCTCATGGAAGTCGGCCTCGGTTGCCCAATACCCAAAGTCTTGAATACTGAGTAGGGCATCAAGTTGATACTTGCCCCCAAATCACACAGAGCTTTTGCAAAGTTCGCACTCCTAATGGTGCGAGGAATGGTGAAAGCACCAGGATCTTCTAGCTTCGGGGCCATTGAGTGCACTATTGCACTAACTTGGTGGGTCATCTTGATAGTTTCACAATACATGGATCTTTTCTTTGTCACCAAGTCCTTCATGAATTTAGCATAACCCGACATTTTCTCTAGAGCCTCCACCAAATGCACATTAATAGATAAGCTCTTTATTATGTCAATAAACTTCTTAAACTGATTCTTATTTTTTTGCTTCACAAGCCTTTGAGGATAAGGTGGAGGTGGCCTTGGCAAAGGAGCCTTCGATTTAGGCACAACCATTTCCGGCATGTCTATTACGTGTTCCCTAGACGAGTTGACGTCATTCTGAGTTTCCACCTCAGCATCTTGGATATCAATCCTCACTTCCTCATTCACATTCTCATCAATCACATTTTCAACCACCAAAGGAATCTCATCTTCTTGCAACTCAACTTCATCACTCAAAATTTCTTTTTGTTTAGAGGCATTCACATCACCGCCTCCTCCACTTATTGTAGTTACCGCCATAACATGATTGTTCCCACCCTTAGGGTTAACTACCGTATCACTCGGTAGAGCCCCCTTAGGATGAGTATTCAAGGATTGTGAGATTTGGACTAATTGAACCTCAAAGTTTTTGATTGAAGTATTATGGGAAGCCAACTGAGCATTAGAGTCCGCATTCTTTTTCATCATCTGTTCAAACATCATTTCAATTCTCCCCATTTCATTGTTGGAAGAACTAGGACCTTGGGATGGAAATGGGGGTGGATTATTCGATTATTGATACATTGGGGGCCTTTGAAAGCCTTGCCCCCGATCTCCTTGATTGTCATTGTTCCAACCACCCTGATTGTTGTTACCACCCTAGTTGTTGTTATTGCCATTCCAATTATCCTGATTGTTCTGATTATTGTTCTGATTGCCCCAATTGGAATTTTGGTTGTTGTTCCCCAAATTACTATTCCCTTGTTGTTGTTGATTGCCCCAATTGCCTTGGGGTCTCCATTGTTGTTGGTTGGAAGATTTGCCCCTTTGGCCCTGATAATTGTTCACATATTGTACTTCTTCATTCTGCCCATCATAACCATCATCTTGGCACCACAATCATTGTCATATTGATCCAAACTCCCTTGGTTCTGTTGACCTCTATTTTCTTTTGTTTACTAGCATGTTGACACCCTCCATAGCATTTACTTGGCGTGGATTTTGAACTTGCTATAACTGTGCCTTTGCTAGCTGGTTCATTGTTGTTGTTAGCTCTACCCATGATCATGTAGCTCTTTGTGCAAGTGAGTGATCGTGGGGTCACCTTGTGGCACATTGTCTCTACTTTGCCAAGCGGAGGATGTGTTAGCCATCTCGTCAAGAATGTCACAAGCCTCATCATAAGACAACTTCATGAAATTACCCCCAGCAAGTTAGTTCACTATGCACTGATTTGTTATGTTAATGCCCCCAGTAAAATGTCTGTTGTATCATTGCCTCAATCATATCATTGTTGGGACATTCCTTTACCATGGTTCTGTATCTCTCCCATATCTCATTTAGTGGTTCGGTGGGCTCCTGCTTGAAAGCTAAGATCTCATCCCTCAATGTTGCCATGTGCCCCGGCGAGAAAAACTTTAAAATGAATTTATCCGCCAACTCATCCCAAGTAGTGATGGAATGGTTGGGAAGTCATTCAAGCCAATCCAATGCCTTCCCTCTAAGTGAGAAAGGGAATAATCTCAACCGAAGTGCATCCTCTGACATATTAGTTTGCTTGCTCCCCCAACAGGTATCCACGAAACCCTTGAGATGTTTGTAAGCATTCTGATTGGGAGCACCCGTGAAATACCCCCGCTGCTCCAACAATGTCAGCATCACATTTGTAATTTAAAAATTGCCCGCCCGAATTTGGGGTGGGATAATTGCACTAGCATATCCTTGGTTGGGAAGCACTCGAGGAGCCACTCTTGGAGGTGGCAGGGGAGGGTCTGGAATAATATCATTGGCCTGGCGGCCTCTCCTTTGTCCTTGAGGTACAATAGGAACCTCATCATCAATATTGTCATCTACCTCCTCCCCCGACGGAATATCTCCAAGAGGTGTGTTGTTTGCTGCCATTTTGTACCTGAATATGCGACACACAAAAATTAGTAACGCAGAAGGAAAGAAGAACAATACACAAAACTATTTAGATAGATAGCCAAAACCGTTAGATTCTCGGCAATGGCACCAAAAAGTGATCGGAGCCAACCCTGCACCACTACAATGTGACGAGAGCGGTCGAAGCAGATTTTACCCGAGATGGTCTGGATCGAATCCATAGGGAGCTGGAAGTGGGAATTGGATTCCTATATAAACTAGAGATGCGTAGTGTTCTTAATTACTCTTCCAATCATATTTTGGTTGGATATTACTTCTAATATTTATGCTAATGATAAGCTAAATTAAACTAAGAATGATTGCTTGTAGGGTTTTCTAAATAGTTAAAGAGGCACTAGGGAAGTGATTCTCTCCAAGGTGAATACTTGACGGGATCTAAAGTCTAAGACATAGAGTTATGTTGGGGATTGCGATATAGCCAATGCACGAATTTACTTACTCTATACCTCTCGGTATCTTGAGTGACTTTGCCCTAATTGACTTTCTCATGACCAATTGGTTGTCAAAATTGTGCAAGCAATATAGGCTCAAGTTGGGTATTACTATCTCTAGGTTTAACCCTTTAATTAGGGCTATCAATCTCTTGATTACACCCCAATTCCTTGTTGGACTGATTTTCCTAGACTCAAGTTCTCTTTCTCAAGAATAACCCAAGTCAAAATAGGCACAAATTAGTGTTTGCAACCATTAATTCAACAAAGAAAACACAAATCAGTCCAAATATAAACTACCCATAAACATCTAAGCGTTAAATCAAAAGACCCATCAAATACTCACACTAGGGTTGAGCCACAACCCTAACTAATAGGTCTAGCTACTCATAATAATGAAAGAAAACAGAGAAATAGATGAAGAATAACCCATAAGATTTAATTACAAGCTAATAATTGAAGATTCAATGATAAACCCACTATAAAAATTACTCAAAATAGTCAAAAACCACCGTTCACATGCTCAGCTGAAAGTTAGATTACAAAAGATACCCTAAAAATATGAAAGGAAAGTATTTATACTAGGCCAAATTTTCTGGACAAAAATACCCCCGACGAGGTACTACGGTCCACATAAAATGCACCACGGACCGCGCTGAGGCTTTTTGGCTTGATTCTTCATTCTCTGAATCTGGCCACTGCGGGCCTCATAAAATGCACTGCGGCCGCGGTGGCTTCAATGCGGTCCGCACAAAATGGCTTGCGGACCGTGCTGGCTTCAATCTCCATTTTTCATAACTCTCTGAATCTCATCTCCGCGGACCACACAAAATAAAATGCGGCCGCGGTGAGGCTACTGCGGTCCGCACAAAATAGTTTGCGGCCGCAGTGCTTGAGTTACCAAAAACTGCACCTCTCTGAATCTCCTCACTGCGGACCGCACTAAATGGATTGCGGCCGCAGTGGATCTGTTTGAATTGTGCTTGGACTTGTTCTTGGTACTTGTGTATGTTTCACTGCTTTTTGAGCTGGTTTTGACTAGTTGTCACCTTTTTGACCAAACTCTACAAACAAGTATAACATGTAATCCTTTGGGACTATTGTGTATTCATTTTTAATCAAAACTCAAGTAAAAAGGTGTGTAAAATGAA
The DNA here is from genome assembly GCF_000393655.2 of Nicotiana sylvestris. NCBI lineage: Eukaryota > Viridiplantae > Streptophyta > Magnoliopsida > Solanales > Solanaceae > Nicotiana > Nicotiana sylvestris. The sequence continues at coordinate 93,996,735 of NC_091067.1, forward strand.
TTAGAATCCCTAGTTATCAAACAACCTAAAGGGTTTGTGGTTCCAGGTAAAGAAAAAAAGGTATGTAGACTTGTTAAGTCCCTTTACGGACTAAAACAAGCACCCAAACAATGACATGCAAAATTTGACCAAACAATATTGTCAAATGGTTTTAAGATAAATGAATGTGATAAATGTGTATACATAAAAAATGTTCCAAATCACATAGTCATTATTTGCTTATATGTGGATGATATGCTAATAATGAGTAATGACATTGTCAACATAAATGCGAGTAAGCGTATGCTGACTAGCAAGTTTGACATGAAGGACTTGGGAGTTGCTGATTTAGTTTTGGGAATTAAGATCCATAAGACTCCTCAAGGTCTCGCATTGTCACAATCTCATTATATTAAGAGAGTACTTGAAAAATTCAAGCACTTAGGGTTTAAAGTTTCAAAGACTCCAATTGACGTGAATCTTGCATTAGCAAAGAACAAAGGCCAAAGCATATCACAATTGGATTATGCTCGTGTGCTGGGATGCTTAATGTACATCATGAATTGTACACGACCAGATATAGCTTGTGCTATAAGTAAATTGAGTTGATACACGAGCAATCCAGGTTAATCTCATTGGATGGTAATGAAACGAGTTTTGGGACATTAAGAACATACCCAGGGCTTTGCTTTGCACTATAGTAAATATCCTCCGGTGATTGAGGGATACTGCGATACAAATTGGATCACCGGTTCAACTGATTCTAAGTCCACTAGTGGATATGTATTCACTATTAGCGGAGGAGTGGTATTTTAGAAGTCGTTCAAACAAACTTGTATTGCCCGCTCTATAATGGAGGCTGAATTCATAGCCTTAGATAAAGCCGGTGAAGAAGCTGAATGGCTCCGAAATTTCTTGGAATACATTCCATTTTGGCCCAAACTATTGGCACAAATATGCATACATTGCAATAGTCAAGCTGCAATTGGAAGGGCTGAGAGCGTTATGTATAACGATAAATCTCGTCATATAAGACTAAGACATAAAACTGTTAGGCAATTACTAGAGGAATTATCACGATTGACTATGTAAAGTCAAGTGATAATGTGTAGGATCCACTTACAAAAGGCCTAACTAGAGAGGTAGTTGAGAAATCATCAAGGGGAATGAGACTATGGCCGAGAACAAGTCATTGTGGCAGTAACTCTACCTAGAAGAATTGAGATCCCAAGATCTAGGTTCAAGGAGATCAAACAAAGTCATTAATGACGATTCAACATTGTCAACTACAATTTTGATCCATTCTCGTGATGAGACAATGTTCAGTACCAAGGATAAAACTTTAAGGCTTTTTAATGATTTCTAAATTTGATACGGAGTATATCAAATAGTGTATTTATGGGATGGCACATTTAGGAATCACCTATATAAGTGTGAAGTGTTAGCCGCTTCAAGGAGAATTTGTAAGGCCAGTTCTCTACGCACTTATGAAACCAGGCGGTGTTCATGGCTGAAACGAATACAACAATGAGAACCAAAGACGGTTAAGGGTTGGTTGTATACTTATGGCTATCTAGGTATACACCAAAGTTCGACAGTTCAAAAATATCAAATCTACCGATTGACCGAGTATATCCGACATAAGTTTATTACGGAAAGTTCAAAGGGAAACCTACTTATCCAGATGCAATTAATCCTTGCTTGCGAATCACACAGTTTTTCATGCATATTTCCGTGATATAGCCATTCCCCATTTATGTGGGGGATTGTTGGGTTTTTTAATTATATTAATGCTTAAAAGTTGGTGAATGATAAATGGAGGAAAAATGAAATATTTGAGTTTCATTTGAGATTCCCTCCTTGATGAAGGGACAATGTCCCATATTGGAAGATGAAGATATTTTTTATGGTTATATAAGCAGTTGCTCTCCTTCTAGCTCTTAAAGAGTTGGGAAGAAGGCAAGCCTCGCGCTGTCGTCGTCGCTCGGCTCGGCTTCAGCTTCGGATTTGGATTTGGTCAAATGATCGATTGATTGATTAATCTTTTGGACCAAATTTATTTGTTAATAGTAAATATTAACACTACTATTAAATCCAATAATATTAATAATAAATCCAACCATTTTCCATTTTTTCGTTTTTTGTTTTTGTAAATAGCCATTTATATTATGGCATTTATGCTATGGCCATTTTGTAAAACCAACCATTCTGAAGAGTTGCACCTCTTCCGTTTTTAGGCCAACATTGGCTATAAATACAAGTCCATTCTCTCAGAATTTCCATACGATTTTCTGAGTTTCTCCTCCTCCTTCTGCATTGTTTTAACTTCAAAGAAAGCAACAGTAAGTGTGATTTGCTACCGAGCTTTGTGTTCGCTGAAACACTGGGGTTTAAAATACCATTATACTAGTGTGTAATTCGTTCTATCCTGGGAGGAAATAATTCATAACCTTGGATACTAGGAGGAGATTAAATTCCTTAAGGAAACACTGTTAATTCAGTGGGTTGAGATTAACTTTGTTTCGTTTATATTTCTGTTTATGTTATTTTATTTTCTCCAGTATTATTTTACAAATACAGTTTACTAACCGTGACACCTGCATCAAAGTTCTTCCAAACAACCAACAAGTTAACGCTTCGTCAGAGAATTTGGGAGGTCGGATTATTATTTGGATTCTATAGAACACACTACAGCCCACAGTAGAGTGTCTGATGTTTGCCTATTTCTTTCTTCTTAAATTTCCTTAGAAGTGGGGTTCGAGAAGGGAGTTCTAACTCTACAGCATTGTTAATGCTCAAGCCACAAAGGTTAAATTCTCATGTGCGGTAACACAAAAAGTTCGACCAGATTAAATTAATTGAGCTGCAGTTTATTTTGTAACTCACTTGTTTGACAACATGCAGTTTAGAATATTAAGGAAAACAACAATGTGTCATGGTATTAAAATGTTACCAACTTATAGTTATGGTGAACTGTTGGGCTTTTTAAGCTTGGTTTAGCTTAAAAGATAATGAATGAGAAATGGAAGGAAAATAAAATATTTGAGTTTCCCTCATTGGCAAATGGACATTGTCCCATATTAGAGAAAGAAAAGACTTTTGAGGGTATATATATACAATTGCTCTTCTTCTAGCTCTTAAAGAGTCAAGAAGAAGGCAAGCCTCGCGCCATCATCATCGTTGCTCGCTTGACTTCAGATTTGATCAAAGATTGATTGATTAATTTTTTTGGATTGTAAACCTTTTCAGAAACAGTGCCAGAAAGTCTATAAATATGTTTTGAATCCCAGAATCTTTCATTACGAAATCTTCTTCTTCTTCTTCTTCTTCTTCTTCTTCTTCTTCCAATTTAACTCACCGGAGTATTGATACCAAAAACGCTGATGAACAGCGAACCACTCGAAGGCTGTAAAACACACTGAAGAAGAAGAAGAAGAAGAAGAAGAAGAAGAAGAAGAAGAAGAAGAAGAAGATGATTTCGTAAGGAAAGATTCTTGGATTCAAAGCATATTTATAGACTTTCTGGCACTGTGTTCTTTTTGGATTGTAAACCTTTTCAGAAACAGCGCCAGAAAGTCTATAAATATGCTTTGAATCCCAGAATCTTTCCATACGAAATCTTCTTCTTCTTCTTCATCTTCAGTGTGTTTTACAGCCTTCGAGTGGTTCGTTGTTCATCAGCGTTTTTGGTATCAATACTCCGGTGAGTTAAATTGTTCTATACTAGGAGGATATATTCCAGCACCTCTGGTACTTGAGAGGAATAATTTCCTTAAGGACACACTGTGTATTCAATGGACTCGATTTATTCCGACATTATTTTTCAAATATTATTTTGACATAGTGTTCCTACTAACTTTCTGTTGTTGTTTCTATTTTCAGAAAGTTTATTGGTTTTATTATTTACTACAGTAATACATATTTGCTAACATGAATTGAATAGATTACAAATCAGAGGCTTAATTGCAAATAAGTCATAATAGACAGACCAAAGATCTAGATTCTACATTTCTTCAAAATCAAATCATCTATGCATTCACATTTTTCTGTCCTAGCAAATAGAAAGAAACACATTTTAATAAACTCTAATGGTCATTGATAGCCTCTTTCTTGGGAATACAAAAACACCCAATGGGCAGAAATCTGGAAAAAATACCACAGAGGTCATATATAGTAAACATTGTTTACTAAATTAACCTGTCCAATTCTTGATCACTTGCAGTAAAATCTCATTCCATGTATCAATAGGACCTGGCAAACACCAATGAACACAGTCATTCTGTACGCGTTCTTCGATCCCATTAGCAAATGGAAAGGGATGCATATAAGGTCCAGGATGACCATCTGGCCTTAGTAATGCTAATTTTGTCACATCCACTGCTTCAATTCTAACATTAGACAAATTCTCAGCTTCCTTTTTCGCAACATTCACTTGATTTATAGCTGTTTCTCTCATCTGCTCGTCCATCCATTCGAGCTTTTTCTCCTCTGGATTATAAGGCTGTGTTTTAGGACATGCTCCTAACTTGTCCCATTCTCCTTCAAAATGTGCTGGTGAAAATGTTGTCACAATCACATCAAGTATTCCTCTATTACCCTTATTATTATTATTGCCTCTCCTCTCAATTATTGTGTTAAGAGTAGTCCGGTACGCCTTGCCATAAACATCATAAAATCCAATTTCAGTGTAATTCTGACCAGAACAGTAATGACAACCTAGTACTGAGTCTCCATAATAATACACTGCTGAATGCAAGAACCAATGTCCTACTGATAAAACAATCATATCCAGTTGCCCTAAATCAGAAGCCCATTTCTCATCCACAGAGTCCAAGAACAAAGTATTGTAGTTTTTCTTGTCTGATTTTTCTATACCTTTAACAAGAAAAGGTGACCAATATATTGATACATTCACATTATGTGAAGGAAAATGCCATTTCCTAAACTTATTATCCTCACCATGACTGAAGACTAAAGTAGGAGGACTAGCTGTGGCTAACATACAAAGTAATGACTCCAATTGATTTCTTGCTAATGAATCACCAACAAAGGCTAAATTCTTGTTCTTGAGAATTTGAAGAAATAATTTTGGGTCAAACCTGGGAAGTTGACAATTTTTTGGCTTCCATTTCCAATAAAGATAGCCTTTATCAGGTCTTCCATGAGGTATGCAATTTTGTCCTTCTTTTACTGTACCACATTTTGTATACAAAGGACCTAATTTGTCATGAACCCACTTACCATCACTATAGTCACATGAATTTTCCACATTATCATTTCCCACTTCTGCCAAAAAAAAAAAAAAAAAATTGATGTAAAAACATTATCAACAAATGTGTATGCAAATCTTGGAAACATGTATTACAAGAAAGAACAAATATATGTAAAGGAGGGATCAATCCTTCACAAAATTTCAGCGTCATCTTCACGATTTTCATTCCTATTAATGAATATCGCCATATAATTGGGTTTATTCGTCATAAATAATGTGGTGCTTATGCTTTTTTGAGCCGAGAGTCTATTGGAAATAACATTTCTATCTTCACAAGGTAGGAGTAAGGTCTGCGTATACAATACCCTCTCCAGATTTCGCGATGTGGGATAATATTGGGTATGTTGTTGTAAATATTCCATCACAAATATGTCTATATATAAGGAAAAAATGGCATGTTCATAATGTACCTTTTGATGGAGTTGAAGAGGTGGTGATGATTAGTGAATGTTTAGTTTGAGAAAGAGAGAGAGGTCCAATTAAGTGAAATAGAAGTATTATAGGGAGAAGAGCATACAAAGCCAAAAGTAATAACTTCCTCAAGGGAAAATGATGAGGTTGGTCTTTGAATGGACTAATTGTATCCATTTCTCATTCCTAACCTTAAACTTTCTTCCTTTTCCCTTAAAGAATTTTTTACATAACAGAGGATCAATGCATTGTTGATAGGAGAAAAAGATTTTTTTTTTTTGGTTGAAAAAGAGAGCTCTAATTTTGTGGGAGGATTTAGTCAAAGTGGCGTCGAGGATCCCATTTTATTTGGTTGGCCAACCAAATTTTTACTTTTACTTCATTTCCTTTCGTGGTGAGCTGTTGTCTTCAAACAAGTGGTGCAGCTACCTTTTCCATCCCTTTTTCATGTATTGGAAATTTTAAAGTACACATTTTTCCTAATTAAGATACTTAAATAAAGGATAAAAAAACAGCAATAAGGGAGTGAAACATGGTAATAAAATATATTATGTAATACAATAATGTGGTACTTATACTATCTTGAGCCGAGGGTCTATTGGAAATAACCTCCCTATCCTCACAAGGTAGGGGTAAGGTCTGCGCACACACTACCCTCCCCAGACCCCACAGTGTGAGATAAATACTGGATATATTGTTGTTGTTGTACAGTAATACAATTTAAATTAGAAGTGCAAGTATTTGAACATAAAAAATATAAATTAAATCAATTGTTATCATGTGAATGATATGGAAATATTTGAACAATGTTGTTTAGGTGGTTGAATTTTTCTGTGTTTTGGAAGTTTATAAGAATTAATGAATTTGAGTTTTTACACATTAATAGTGTAATTATTTTTTTTATAATTTCAATGAACTTTAACTCGTGAAAGCATGGTAGGTATACTATTTTTATCAAGTTACTAATTATTTTAATATTTGTTAAAGATTCACCCGTACTTACCTGATAAATGAAACGAGTGTGCAAACAAATTTTAAGATAGTTTGACGCAAATTAATAAATAAGCAATATAGAATATATGTCCTTTTAACTATTTTTAATATTTTTTGTCAAATAATTACCAATTTCCCCCAAAAGGGTAATTGTTTTGGTATATAATGAATTAGCAAATTATAAGTATCGTCTCCCTTACATTTGTCATACGACAAGAAATAAATATGATAGCCCTACATAATGGATTTCAAGAAACATTTGCCCAAACTTATCTTAATAATAACTCAACGAAGAAAGCTAAAATTCAGCAAAACCAGTATTCTCACAGCTTTCTTAGGATTTGTCCACTAAGCTTCTTTTTGCATGATCACATATTGGGTTACAGCCCTTTGATTTTACCATAAGAGTTCCTACCATATGTAGCCATCAACAGTGTTTAATTAAATGGAGAAATCATTATTCACAGATCAAAAAATCATCAGCAAGATTCTAGTGCACTTATCCGTGGAAGCTCTTGCTCGATTTAGATCTGTCTGTAAATCCTGGTGCTCCCTAATCGACGATCCAATTTTCATGAACGCGCATCGAATTAACATGGAAATCGTTAGCAGAAAATTGAAACTTTTCCAAATTGTGTATCAATTATATCCAAACGAAGGTCTTAGATCTTGGTGTTACGCTGGTAGTCCAAGTGAGGAGCTTATTCATCCTGGTTTCCCTATAACTAACACTAAGCCATGCACGTACGTCTTGGTTGGCTATTGTAACGGTTTAATTTGTTACCTTACAAATTTCTTGCATGGTAAAAAAGAAATCAATTTATGGAATCCTTCAATGAGAAAATGCAGGACGTTGCCTGATTCTACTTTCTCTCCAGAACGTCAAAGGCAGTCTCCGAATTTCGGATTCGGTTTTGACGGTACGACTGATCACAAATTGGTAAAAATTACTTACATTGACGATAGATTAAAAAACGAAAAGAAACAATGGTCTGAGGTTGAGGTCTACAGCTTAAAACAAGATTCATGGAAAAAGATTGGTGATTGTTTTCCTTCACAATATTATTATGCTCGTGGAGACACGGTTTTTTTCAACGGATGCATACATTGGCTAACGCAGCGCGAATTCGGCAAAATTAGGCCTAGGAGATTGCCTATACTTTCATTCAATGTGGCTAAAGAGGTTTTCCAGGAATTTTGGTTGCCAAATCCTCACGAACGAGAAGCCAATTGTATTAGTCCGTTGCACGGATCGCTCTCTGTTTGTGCAAAATCGAGTTCGTCCGTCGATAACTGTCTAGATATCGAGGTATGGTTAATGAAAGAGTACGCGGTCGAAGAGACATGGACCAAATTGTATGTGACAAGGTTGGACGAAGAGTTGTCTGGTCCTATAATTCCATTGCGAGTGTTGGAAGGTGATGCAGAGGCAATTGTGTATATAAATAAGAATGTGTTTTTATATGATCCGAAAAATGAAGAGTTTGAGGATTTTGGTATTTGGGCAAATGGAATAGGAGTTCCTTATGTGACTTCTTATATGGAGAGTTTGGTTTGGGTTGAACCAGTTGTGGTTGAGCCAACTACTCAAGCTGAACCTGAGGTTAAAATTGCTAACATGGAAATAGAGGCAGTTGGAAAGCAAGAAGATACAACTAGCAATAAGGAAACCAAGGAAGTAGGTGGTAAGCAAGACAATAATTGTCGCATCCTATGAGATAATTTCTTTGTTAAGTAGTATGTTGTCAGGGCAATTACGTTGTATTTTAGGATTAATGTTGTTGCAATTACATTAATTAGTGAAATTGAGTGTTGGATTTATGGACTTTTCTTTCTTTTCGTAAGATCAAGTACTCATGCTTTAGATCACTTTGAAATACCTTAGTATTGAGTCTTGTGTTCGAGCATCTCAAAAAGTAGTACTGGAAACACAGTTGATGAGCAAAGTCCCCTCCTCTACCTAGCGTTTGGCCATAAATTTCCAAATTTATTTTAAAAAATCTGATTTGGGTAAAGTTTAATTTGAAGATGAAAATGTGTTTGGACATCAGTTTTCAAAACATATTTTCCAAATTTATTTTGGAAAAACATGAAACATGACTTAAACCCACAAGTTCTAAAAACCATCACAAATGCCTAACAATACCATAGTCCTGAACATAAATAAATTTGGTACAAAATTATCATTTTTATAATGAACTACGTGATACATTATCAGATAACCGAGAAGACGAAGCAACATTGTTCCAAAATAATGTAAAAATAGCACGGTATAGCCAGTTTTCGGACTGGTCATTCAAAAATAGCCAGCGTTTACGAAGTCAATCAAAAATAGCCACTATTTTGCTACAACAGAGACCGGTCCAGCATAATATACTGGAGTTCGGTGCACCTGTGTATGAACTCCAGCATATTATGCTGGACCGGTATACTTTGCTGACTCCGGTATAATATATTGGAGACTGGAGAACCGGTGCTCCAAACTCCAGTATATTATACTGGTATACTTACTGGAACTCCAGTATATTATGCTGGAGTTCTAGTGTACTTATGCTGGAACTCCAGTATAATATGCTGGCGTATTTTCTGGATTTTGAACAATGTTTTCACTCACATTTATCTTTATATGAAAAGTGGCTAAATTTAGATTACTTTTGAAACTAGGCTATTTTTGAACGACCAGTTATAAATCTGGCTATTTTTGAATTTCTCAAATGGTGGACTTTTTTATAAAATACAAAAGTTTGGGGTAATTTTTAAAAAATATAATAGTGATATTTTGAGCTGGTTTTGGGGTTTGAGATTTTGCCAAAATGTAGCCAAAATTTATGGACAAACATGTATTTGGCAAATAAAACCCAAATTTATTTTGGTAAAATCTATGGCCAAACGGGTCCTAATTCTTCTCCGATCACATTTGGGAATCATAAATTGTGCCACCTTTAGGTCCAATCTATGGGTGATTTGCACAATAGGATTATTTAGTGCTACCTTTTAAATTTTGACCCCGTTAATTTTTTTTTGGGAAAAATAGCCTCGCCCAAGAATAAAGCACACTATCAAAATTTTGAAGCACGCTATTGGAATTATTAGCATTGTGGCTGAAAATTCTGGTAACGTGCTTTAAAATTCTAGCGGGGGCTATTTTTCTCATTTTTTTTTAACATGGACAATATAAATGGTAGTTTTCTAAAAAGGTCCATCTAACATAATTTATTATAATTTCAGCGAACAGCAATACTATAATTGATGAGGGGGGAAAGTACACACATTGTAAGGTATATAATTGAATAACGAAAACTTGGATGAAGTATGTAGTAATTCCAAATCATTGTTGAAGAAAAATATCACATTTGGAACAATAGGTAATTATATTGCCAAAAACAAGCAATCACCTCCACATCCAGAAAGGGCGCGATTTGGATGGTTGATCGTTGTTCTTTGATCTTCCCATCCATCCCGTCTCCTCAGCACTATGAAAATAGTAACAGAATAAAAGTAAGAAGACACTATCATAAATTTTTCATCAAAAAAATTGACCTACTTAATATGTGGCCAAAAAAATATAAGATGATGAATATAATCCTCCCTGTATTTTTTTTTTGTTGTGGTTTACTTAAATTTTTAGTGAGGGAGATTCCAATTTCAAACATAGTTTAAATGGTTATAAATTCAGATGGATCATACCTCACTATAGCGAGCCTCCTCATTTCATGATTATAAAACCTGCCACGAGACGAATTGCACCAATCAAATAAAGGGACTATAAACAAATATGACATTGCACTAAGAGTCACAAATTTTACTTTAATGAGAGACTGTCCACTATTTAAAAAGGGGCGAATGCATGTTGAGCAAAGCGATGTTACGCTACTTTGTTGAATTTTTTAATTTTATTACTACTATTAGACATACTCCTATATATTGCATAAGTAATTCTCCCAGCCTTTTTGTGGTTGGCGCAAACTCTTAGTTCATTTTTCATCTGTCCCCCAACGTAGTTTTTCTTGAACAATTTAAGAGATTTTTGGTATTACAAATAATACAAGTATATTAGTAAAAGGAATTAATTTTAATGTATAAACTGACAGGTTATATATTACAGATATTAGGGTGCAAGTTTATTATAAAATAAATACTATAGGAAAAGAGAGAATAGGAAAAGTTGTCAGTATAAGAATCCATGTGGCTCAAGTCAAGATCTAAAGGAGCTGGCACGTTGAACGGACTGGTTTAATAGGGGGCTCTTAGAAGAATCTCTTTGTCCTTGATATCAACCACTTACTCAAACCATGGTCAAGTTCTATATATATATATATCAAGTATAACTCATACTACCAACTAAGTCTAACATTTTCTCCCGAGATTTCCATTCAGTGTTCAGTACCCAGTACCTACTTTGAGGCACGATTAATCTGAATTTGTATCGAAAAATTTCTTACCCTGTTTTCTATAACGATGATTTCATACTCGGTGAACATAAGTAATTGCTCCCCTCACACCTTTCTTTTTAATTTATCAAATGAACGACATCTTTTATCTTTTTGAAATAATTTAAGTTTCAATTTTCACGCCTACCTTTAATTGATATTATGATTTATGGTTACGATCTATTTAAAATTATAAATTTCAAAAGTCTTTATTTTTTTCATATCATCAAACAATTAATATCACATAAAATTATAACAAAGATAGAGTACATCATGATTTTTTTGGTTTCCCATCCGGTGTTCGGTACCCGCATTGGAGTACGATTATATCCGGATTCGCGCCGCGTAGGGGCCCATTCGGGCGTAAGCGCTCCCTACCAAGGATTTTTTCATACCCAGGGCTCGAACTCGAAACCTCTTATTAAGTAAAAAACAGTCTCATCCACTGTACCACATCCTTTGAAACTGAGTACAACATGATTTAACAGTAAGCAATTCCTTAATAAAGTTGTGAGAGTACTTCGCAAATTAAATAAATGGAACAATATAGCATATAATAACTACATACAGAGTCAAATTATTATATTTAATCAGATACCATGAAAATCGTAACCAAAAATATGAATAATTAAGGACCAAGAAAACCCAACTTGTTGTTCTGCAAAAAAAGTGTGGTTTCTTTATAAAGCAAAGTAAATCAGAGATAAGAGGAAGTGTACCAGCGTCCAGTTCTGTATGCAATGTAACCTGCTGTAGTATAGACTGGAGCCATAATAACTGCCATTAACACCATCAAAGACGATAAATGCAAGTCACTCATGATTTAGAAAAAAATCAGATCAATCACAGATATTTATCATATATACTTACGAGTTCGTATTATATTTTTGATGAGATTGTTCCCAAAATCAGCCATCTTTGGTGTCTCTTCAGCAAGCAAACTTCAAGCAGGGAGAAATTGGAGGAGAGGAGAGAGTTGGTGGAAAAAAGTGTGGTGCGTTTGGCAAGGAAAGTGGGGCAAAGAAAAGGCAGGGATATTGTTTTATTTAATACTAGTAAAAGATTCATCAGTAAAATTAGGGTTGTTCATAAAAAACGAATAACGGAATCAAACCCTAAATCGATTAAA